>NC_056627.2:198561960-199176126 GCF_002870075.4 Lactuca sativa | reverse complement strand
AGAAATTTCATATTTGGAAATTAGACTAATTCGTTGACAAAGTGTCAAGTGAAGGACTAGGGGATCGAGTACACAAAGTTGTGTGTTGATCAAGTCCACCACAAGAGTAACAAAGATATTCGTCATGATTTACTAAAGGTTTAGTAAATATTATTATACTTATAAGATTAAGTGTAATTCTGAATTGATTGAAAGAGTTTAAATCAATAGCAGAACGAATAAGAAGAATCAAGTAGGCAGAAAGATAAAAGTTTCTCTATTCTAAGAAGAAGGGAGAGTACCTTTTATTATGTTTTGTGATAGGTCTTAATGATTAAGAACCATATCTCAATTGATCCTCTAAGTGATTCTTAGTATAATTGTATGTCTGATAAGAGGAATCAAGAATTGAAGAAATGGTTAAATCAAGAAGTCAATCATACTTCGTTCCAAAACAAGTCTTAGAGTTAAGATCGTGACATTGAGTGACAAGTCTTAAGAAGGTTTATCACATTCACCAAATGTGGAAAGTTGTGATGTCTTGGATAAGACAAAGACCAACTAGGACCAATTTTGTGAAGTGTTTTGTCTTGATAAAAGCTACACTAACTCTTGAATATTTGTTTGTCGAGAAATGTTTATTGACAAGAGAATCTTATATGTCAAGGAGTTAGTGGGAGTCTTAATGGTCTTGAAAATTTCAAGAACTAATCAAGAATAAACCTTATCGATCATCACTAGCACACGACTTGAGGTTCACAACCTATCGTGTTGACACTATCTTGTTTATGTGTCGTTCCGATTGAGTTAATTATGCATGTGAGTTATATGAGTTCTCAATTGAACGCATAAAAGGCAAGCACCTTGATCAATGAAAAGTAAATTGATAGGAAAGGATGAGTTGCTTAACTGCTTGGAAGACATGGTGGGCACTCGTGTTACCATAAGGCAAGAAATCAAGATTGAGAAAGTTCGGTCCATATGAGTTTGGATGTGTCGCAAACTTTGGTTTTGATAAATTCACATGGATAGGAACACATACACCATTAAAATCTAAGTGTCATAAGATCCCCTCCTTCATGAAAATGACTGTGAGGAAATGCTTTCAATAAGAGAGATTGTAAGAAGATAGTGATTGTGAAAATTGCATTCTTAAATTCGATTATGGTGATGGTATCCCTTTCCATGATTCGAATTGTGAGATTTGGCAATTAGTCTAAATTGTTTAGACATACATATGAGCTATCTAAGGCAAATGTGTATAAGCTTAGATAAAGGATTATCAAAGCATTAGGTATTAGAAATATGAACTTAAGAAATTCAATAGGTATTGTTTTTCTGGAAGTTAAGTTGTTTTCTGAATACATGTCAAAGCTAGTAGGAGCATAAGAGTTATGCTTATATGATAATAATCATCATGATAGTGGGAGCATAAAAGTTGTGCTTGTATGATTATTATGGAAAGTATTGCAAGTTAGCAATGTTAATTATAGAAAACAAGAGTTATACTTTGCAAAGTCGCAAGGGTTGAAAAGTTGTTTTGCTATAATTAAGGGAGAGAATATTATGCTTCATTTCAAATATAAAGGCTTAGGTTGTGGAATGTTAATAAATTTAGTCAAGGATACATAGTGCGTTCTCAAAATTTCGATTATGATTATGGCATCCCTCTTCATAGTTCGAATTGTGAGAACGTGACACATTGAATATTATGGCAGAAGATTGATAAAGTATCGTATCTTTATGTAAGACATTATGCATCGTGTCCCATACGCTTCGGGTATAGGATCGATTGCAAGTGCTATAATATTTAACCATTCTAAAATTTTCCAAATGTCTAGCGCATTTAGAGGGAAAAAGGACAAGAATCGGTTTTGACTAAGATAATTAAACAACTATCAAAGGACGATCCAAAGTTCGCTGAGGATTGGTCGCTTGTGAGTAATGGAAGTATGGTATTGGATGGACCATATCGACATTATTATGAATAGATAATATTCTATTAAGAATGAGTTTTCATATGGCAAATATGGAAAGGTTTCCATATTGGGAATTGGATATTGAGAATCTGTATCTAGATTAGAAACTTTTATGCAAGAAAGGATGTTCAAAGGAATGTACTTTGAGTGAGAGACATCATATCTATAGAATTGTTTCTTATAGAGATTGGACAAGTCTTGATGATTTTGAGCTATGACTTTACGAAAGAATCATTGCATAAAATGTTAGAATCTAGCATAAGTAACAAGAATTTGATATTCTTACACTTGTGATAGGGATTGGAAGTTGTGAAATGAGTATGATTGGAAATGTGTTCATTTGATTTATTTCACAAAGTAAGGACCATAGGTAAACATTGTGTGCATGCTAAGAGCATGGGACAAGTGTAGTAAAAAAATTCAAGTAAGAAGTTGATTACCCGAAACAACAAATCATGAGTAATCGATATGGTGATAAATAAAAGGTGTTTTATTTATACTCAAGGGTTTGGGACCATATAGGATTAGTATTATTCTTGTGTTTCACTTTGCATGTTTTGACTTCCTGATTAATTAATTATTTCAGAATAATTGAATTATTCTAACAGACCACAGTCGTTCATATGTTGGATGTAGGTATGAATGAAGACTGTCGTGAACTGGTGTGTGGATTGTCTAAAGTGTATTAGACATAAGCAAATGTTTGCTGCAACGTTCATGAGTGCTTATGAATATGATTTGAGCATTGGATTAAACCCACGCTCACTTGGATCACTTCATGGATTTTATCACGAGTGATTGGTGAGACGATAATATCTTATATTCTTGAAACCGAGATGTGTGAGTTGTATCTTGCGAGTCGGTTACACATTGGTAATATGTAAACGCACCAGTAACTTGGTGTCATAAAACATATTGTTGTGTATGATGCGGTGAGTGAGTGAAAGCAAGCATTGAATCAAAGTTTATCTGTTCCTTTTATCCAAAGTGGGATGAAAGCGATATCTATGGCCCCCTCAATGATTTAGTGATGACACCTAAGCGCTTGGCCAAGCCAGGACTAATTTGATGTGTTCAATTGTAGTCTGTTGTCAGTCGTCATAAATCGAAAATCGGGAAACAACACATAGACAGAGATAATGATTTAACTCCACGTCTCAATCTATACGATATCTAGAATGGAGGAATATATGATCTATTATCTAAAGGACACGTATCTGATAAGATCAGAGTTGACAGCGGCTTTTGAAAGCTACGATTGCGGATCAGGATCTGAAGTCATATGCATAATAGTTATTAGACTTATCCAAGTGGGAGACTGTTGGATTAGTGTCTAAGTCCATAACTATTTTGGTATGTACTTGACCCGATGGTGCATGGTCCTTTCGGGTTGCCTTCACCAAAGCAACTTAATAGGATAAATTATGGAGAGAAAGAGGATTAATTATGATTTATTAATATATTATGAGAATAATATATTAAAGGAGAAATCATATTGTTTAATTAGTATTAGTCAATAATTAATTAAGAATTAATTTTGTGGCTAAAAGACATTAATTAAACTTAAGGGACTAGAACTGTCAATTGTATGATAGTTAAATATTGGGGTAATGGACTCCATATTAGAGGGGTGGACGAATTCTATGGGGAACCCCATTAGAAATCATCCTAGGACTCTAAGGAGGGAGTCCATGGGTTGCTTAGTGCCTAAGCAGTCAAATTAGGGTTTCTTTGTTAGATAACCCTAATAGCCTCACTATTTAAGGATCCCTAGAGCACCAAAAACGTGGCTAAGAGTTTCCTTAGGGTTTTGAAACATCCCAAAAATACGACCCAGAAATTTCATTTTTAATATAACAAAGATCATAAAACTGAGTATCACATAATAAAACCATACATTGCGTATCTCAAAACCAAAATAAAATACTGTGAGGAAAACTGTGTCACAACTGTATCAAAACATATCTAAGGAACTGAGTCAACTCCCAGGACAAAAACTGAAGCTGTGGTGTGTGCGATGCCATCATCCCGAGCTCTTCCCTTTACTTGCGGGAGTACCTAAAACCAAAACTGAACTGTAAGCACGAAGCTTAGTGAGCTCCCCCAAACTACCACATACCACACAATAACAAATAAAGCACATACTGGGCCTTGCCCACTGCTTCGGACCGAAGTCCGGAACTAGCTGCATCGGACCGAAGTCCGGAACTGACTGCATCGGACCGAAGTCCGGAACTAACTGCATCGGACCAAAGTTCGGAACTGACTACATCGGACCGAAGTCCGGAACTGACTAGGACCTTGTCCCCTGCATCGGACCGGAATCCGGAACTAGCTGCATCGGACCAAAATCCGAAACTGTCTGAACATAGCACAACATAAACACGTATCTGCTAACATAACGCATATACTGCATCGGACTGATGTCCGGAACACATAGCACATAGACATGCCTGAATCACAAAGACATCAAGCACCCTGAACTACTGCTTCGGACCGAAGTCCGGAACTAACTGCTAGCTAAACGGGCCGGCATTGTGGCCGTAGACCCGTTCCTACTGGTAGGAAACTCACAAGCTCTCTGAGGGTGAAGGAGGCGAGTTTGGGGCACATAACATTGCTTAAATAGTGAGCAAACTCGGGGATTTAGGGTTTCTTCCTGGCAGGCGGACTCGCCGAGTCCGAATATGGACTCGTCGAGTCGCCGACTTACACGTGCTCGAAATCCTGTCTCTACTCGACGAGTCGGGCTATAGACTCGCCGAGTCCCTCTTGAAAATTTCTAAATAAATAACATGGAAACAACATACCAGAGACGGGTCGTTACAATTCTCCCCCACTTGACTCAGACTTCGTCCTCGAAGTCTGCTACGGCTGAATCTGCAAATAACTCCGGGTAGTGCTCTCTCATCTCCTCCTCAGCGTCCCACGTCCACTCAGACCCCTTCCGGTGCTGCCACTGCACCTTCACTCACTGAATTACCTTGTGCCTCAAGGTCTTTGTCTTCCGGTCCAGAATTGCGACCGGCCTCTCAATATAATTCAAGTTGCTATCAACCTGAATATCTTCTAAGGGAACAACTGCTGACTCATCCACCAAACACTTCCTCAACTGAGACACATGGAAAGTGTTGTGGATCTGGCTAAGCTATGCTGGAAGATCCAACCGATAAGCAAACTGACCCACTCGAGCCAAAACCCTGAAAGGACCAATGAACCTGGGGCCCATCTTGCCCCTCTTCCGAAACCTGATGACACCCTTCCAAGGTGAGACCTTCAGAAGGACCATGTCGCCCACAAGGAACTCCAAGTCTGAATGCCTCCTGTCGATGTAGCTCTTCTGCCAACTCTGGGCAGTCTGCAGTCTACTACGAACCTGCTGAATCAACTCGGTCGTCTTGAGCACCACCTCTATGCTCCCAATGACTCGCTGACCGACCTCGCCCCAACAAATCGGGGTCCTGCACTTCCTCCCATAAAGCACCTCAAAGGGAGGTCGATCAATGCTCGCATGATAACTGTTGTTATATGAAAATTCCGCTAACGGAAGATACGTATCCCAACTGCCACCGAAGTCTAGGACACATGCCCGGAGCATGTCCTCGAGAGTCTGAATCGTCCTCTCGCTCTGCTCGTCCGTATGAGGGTGGAAAGCGGTGCTGAAATGGAGACGAGTACCCATCTCGTCGTGAAACCGCTTCCAGAATCTGGATGTAAAACGGACGTCTCGGTCTGACACCACCGATACCGGCACTCCATGACGTGCCACTACCTCCCGCACATAGATATCGGCTAACTTTTCCGCTGATATGCTCTCCTGGATCGGTATGAAATGAGCACTCTTCGTCAACCGATCCATTATTACCCAAATCGAATCTACCCCACGTGCGGTCCTGGGAAGCTTGGTGATAAAATCCATGGTGATGTCCTCCCATTTCCACACGGGAATGTCTAACGGTTGCATCTTGCCGTGAGGCCTCTGGTGTTCTGCCTTGACCTTCCTGCAGGTCAGGCACCTCTCTACATACCAGGCGACATCCCGCTTCATGCAGGGCCACCAGTAATCGAGTCGAAGATCTTTATACATCTTCGTCGCCCCTGGGTGGATAGAAAATCGAGACTTATGAGCCTCGTCCATCAACACCTGCCGTACTCCGCCCCAGTACGGTACCCACACTCTCCCATGAAGGGTCAACAACCCTCGACTATCATAATCAAACGAAGCTACTCGGCCCACTATCCTCTCACACTTCTGCCTCTCCTCCTTGAGACCCTCAACCTGAGCCTCCCTGATCCGTTCCAACAACGGAGTAATCACTGTCATGCTCAGACATAAGTCTCTGATAGGGGATGCTGTCACCTTGCGGCCTATGGCGTCGGCCACTACGTTGGCCTTCCCTGGATGGTAAAGGATTTCACAATCATAATCCTTTAGCACATCCAACCACCTCCTCTGTCTCATGTTTAGATTCGGCTGATCCATAAGGTACCTCAAACTCTTTTGATCCGTGTAGACGGTACAACGGACACCATAAAGGTAATGTCTCCAAATCTTGAGGGCAAACACAACCGCCCCCAGCTCAAAATCATGGGTAGGATAGTTAGCCTCGTGAGGCTTCAACTGTCTCGAGGCGTAAGCTATCACATGGCCTCGCTGCATCAATTCTACTCCCATACCTGTGATTGAGGCATCACAGTAGACTACAAATCCTCTACTCCCTCTGGCAGGGTAAGGATCATAGCCTCGCACAACCTCCGCCTAAGGGTCTCAAATGCTGCCTGCTGCTCAGGACCCCAACGAAACACCACCGACTTCTTGGTCAGTCGGGTGAGCGGCACTGCTATCTTGGAGAAATCCTGAATGAATCTCCGGTAATACCCTGCCAACCCTAGGAAGCTCCGAATGTCGGATGGAGACTTCGGGACCTCCCACCGCATCACGGCCTCTATCTTGGCCGAATCTACTAAAATACCCTTCTGGTTGACGAGATGACCAAGGAACTGCACCTCGCGCAACCAGAACTCGCACTTGGAGAACTTTGCGAAAAGTCTCTCCCTCCTCAAAACTTCTAGCACCTCCCTCAGGTGCTCCTCGTGCTGCTCTTGCGTCTTGGAATACACCAAGATATCATCTATGAATACTATCACAGACCGGTCCAGCATCGGTCTGCACACACGATTCATGAGGTCCATGAACGCGGCTGGAGCGTTGGTGAGCCCAAACGGCATCACCACAAACTCATAATGACCATACCTGGTCCTGAAAGCAATCTTCTGCACATCCTCATTTCTGACTCGCATCTGATGATACCCGGAACATAAATCGATCTTGGAAAACCAAGACGCTCCCTGAAGCTAGTCAAACAAATCATCTATCCTCGGGAGTGGGTAACAGTTCTTCACCGTTACCTTATTCAACTCCCGGTAATCTATACACATACGGTGCGACCCGTCCTTTTTCTTCACAAACAAAATCGGAGCTCCCCAAGGCGAACTACTCGGTCTGATGAAACCTTTGTCTAGCAGCTCCTGCAACTGCGTAGACAACTCCTGCATCTCAGGGGGAGCTAACCGATACGCTGCCTTAGCTATCGGCGCCGCACCCGGAATCAGGTCAATCCCGAACTCGACTTGTCTCTCTAGAGGTATTCCAGGAAAATCCTCTGGGAATACATCAGGGTAGTCTCGCACTACCGGAACATCATCTACTGCCACCTTACCCTTCTTCCGGGCATCCATAACATAAGCTATATATCTGGCGCAACCCTACTGAAAATAGCGCCTCGCTCTCGCGGCTGAACAAAGAGTTGGTCCGCGCTGTGGCCTCTCGCCCTGAATCACTAACTCTCCCCCACTGGGAGTGCGAACCCTCACTAGCTGCAGCTCACAATCAATCACCGCCCCATTGGGACTCAACCAATCCATGCCTACTATAACTTTATTCCCTCGCAGGGGAATAGGGACCAAGTCCACCGGAAACTGCTCGTCGAACAACTGAAGAGAACATCCTCTATGCACTCTGGCGACCCTCACGGTCCTGTCATCTGCTATCTCGACCTCTAGTGGACAATCCAGCTCCCCTGGAGCTCTACTAAATCTCTTGCTAAGCGCTAGCGATACAAAACGATTGGGTAGGCCCCGAATCAAATAATACTATAGCAGAAATGTCGTTCACAGAGAACGACCCTATACAAAACATATAACCATAAGCAATAATCAATAATAATATAGAGATGAAAGGAAGATACATACCCGTCACCACATCAGGAGTC
The DNA here is from genome assembly GCF_002870075.4 of Lactuca sativa. Taxonomy (NCBI): domain Eukaryota; kingdom Viridiplantae; phylum Streptophyta; class Magnoliopsida; order Asterales; family Asteraceae; genus Lactuca; species Lactuca sativa. Next base: position 199,167,896 of record NC_056627.2, on the reverse strand, counting down.
GCTCGTGCCTCCTCTGCTGTCATCTGAAAAGCTCTACTCTTCGCCACTGGTGCCTCGGCTCGGCTCTGCCGGCCATATGTAATCCTCAAAGTAGCAGGGGCAGGTGCAGACACCTTCCCTGCTGCAGCTAAACTCGGACACTGGGACTTTTTATGTCCCCTCTGATTGCACTGAAAGCAAATCAGATCTGATGCAGCAATGGCGGTAGCAGGGGCCGTACAATCCCTGCTCAAATGCCCAGTCCGACCACACTTGTAGTAGTCGGAACTCCTTGCCTTGCACACCCCATCGTGCAATCTCCCACACTTGCCACATCGATCGTGGCTCTGCTGACTCCTGGATCTGTGATCTGAAACCTTGGGCTTTTTGCCCGAGCTACCTGTACCTGAAACCGCCTCCGGTTTCCTCTTCTTCTCCATCTCAAGGTCAATCTCCCTCTCCCGAGCCCTAGCAATCATGTCATCCAGTGTTTTATAGTTGGACCGGCTCACAAACTGGCGGATATCGCTCCGCAACACCTCATGATAACGGGCCTTCTTCATTTCCTCATCGGCTGCATACTGAGGAACGAGGAGAGCCCTCTCCCGGAACTTGGCTGTGATCTCCGCCACGGTCTCTGTAGTCTGGGTGAGGTCCTGAAACTCTCTAGCTAACTGTTGCACCTCAATAACCGGTGCAAACTCCGCCCTGAACCTGGTAGAGAAATCAGCCCAGGTCATGGCATCTAGCGCTGCATCATCTCCAATGGTATGTCCGACCTCTTCCCACCAATCCTGTGCCCTGTCCTTCAGAAGACAAGACGCCAATCTAACCTTGTCCCCCTCGGGACACCTGCTCGTGCGGAAAGCGTTGGCCACATCCGCCAACCATCTAGTACTCGCTATGGGGTCCCGCTCCCCGTGGTAATCTGGAGCACCACTTGCCCTGAACTCCCTGAACGTAAGTGTGCGCGACCCCATCATGGCCGCCACCTCGGCACGGAAGGTGCCCAACCTCTCATCCATCAGCTCTAGGATACCCTCCTTGATCGAACCGAAGATCACAGGAGTCTGCTCTAGTATGATGCGAGTAATCTCTGAAGAAAGAAACTCTCTGGTCTGCTCATCCATACGCTCGGCCCCCGAGCCTGATCCTGATCCCTCCCCGGCACCGGCACTGTCGTCTGCTTGCCTCGAATACAAAACCACCATTCTGAAACACATCATGGCAACATCAGAAAACTGAAATATCTCAAGGGATCATTGATACTACTACTAGCTTCCTGGTCTTGTCTCAGCCTTCCTTGATTCGAGTATGGATCCTCTGTTTTCAGTAGTACGGGCCCATACTACCTTCCACATCTATCCGTACTTTCCTCAAGAACTACCTTGACTCCACCAAGTCACTTCTACTACTACTAATCTCTGCTACTCTCATCCTAGGCTTGCCCTAGGGAAATCTCTGACTCCACTCAAACCAGTCCTCAGTTGCCGAAGGCCTCCTTGTAATGCTAATTAGCCATCACCTGAATACCATCACATGTGATGAGGCTCAGATAATCCTTCGAGTAAAAGACTCGTCCCTACAACGGTTAAACTCAAACAAGAGTTGCGCAATAGGGCCAAATCCAACACTCTGAGATTATTCAACCCTAGTCACATGTGATGTGACGTATTCACCTAACGGCTAACTCCCATCACTAAGAGTCCTACAAAGCACAAAGCAAGCAACATTCGGACACATGAAACTACTCAAGCAAATCTATTCTCATAACGAGAAACTGTACTAGCATACAATGCTAAGCTCATACTATCAGGCACAACCTAAACATGCTATCCTACTATTGTCTACTCAATACTTGCATGCAAATCTGGTAAAGCTAAAACACATATAGTAGGAACATAAGGCATCCTCCTAGATCCTTAGTCCTAATCTAGCATGCTGTTCTATTGAAACTGACAATCATAACATAACTTGTATGGGTAATTTGGGAGTACTTACTTGAGCTCGGCTGATCGCATGCACCACACCCTTATCTTGTTTAAAAATTCCTTTCCTTCTAAGTGCTTTTCAAAATTTCTTTCGAAAACATTTTTCCTTTTGAAAATCATTTTATCTTTTCCCTTAGTTTGAGTTCAGATACACCCGGAAGTGTATCCAAATCCCTCAAACCAAGGCTCTGATACCAACTTGAAACATCCCAAAAATACGACCCGAAAATTTCATTTTTAATATAACAAAGATCATAAAACTGAGTATCACATAATAAAACCATACATTGCGTATCTCAAAACCAAAATAAAATACTGTGAGGAAAACTGTGTCACAACTGTATCAAAACATATCTAAGGAACTGAGTCAACTCCCAGGACAAAAACTGAAGTTGTGGTGTGTGCGATGCCATCATCCCAAGCTCTTCCCTTTACTTGCGGAAGTACCTGAAACCAAAACTGAACTGTAAGCACGAAGCTTAATGAGCTCCCCCAAACTACCACATACCACACAATAACAAATAAAGCACATAATGGGCCTTGCCCACTGCATCGGACCGAAGTCCGGAACTAGCTGCATCGGACCGAAGTCCGGAACTGACTGCATCGGACTGAAGTCATTACAAGGAGGATTTTAGTTGTTATTGATATATAACAACAAGAGGTATGTAATCTAATCTTCTTGGTAAATTTCGAAAATAGTATGTCTCATTAGGGTTTTATTATGTGTTCATAATGTTGTATATCTAATAGTGAAAACATAGATCCAATTCTAGGGTTGCATGCACACATAGGATTGTTTGTATAAATCCCATCAGTATCTATGATAACTTATGTTATTATCTCTTGCCGGCGAGACTTTTTGATGTTGTTACAGTCTCGATTAACGGTTTTCGTGGAGCTGGATTTCGGTTTCATGGTGAAATTTGAAGAAAGAATTGGTGATAACAGTTTGTCTGGTTGTTGGGTCGTTTTGAAGGGAGGCGATGAGTATTTGCTTATGTGGAATATGAGAAATTCTTTTTGTGTTATTTTCTAATTGTCGAATGGTAGTTATGCTGGTTCTTCATGTTATCTAGTTAAAAGTGGTGTAACTGACATAGAGTTTGTAAGTTAAATGACTAATTGCACAAAAAAAAAAAAACGTTAGTGACTAAATGTATAAGTTCGTCAAATTTTTTCGTGTTATAGTGCCAAAAACCCTTGTCCGAGTATGTAAGACAGTAAAATGAAATACGAGTGGCGGAGCTAGATGGGGCGTTGGGGGTACTATAGTACCCCCAAAAATTGCTTTATATATATATATATATATATATATATATATATATATATATATATATATATATATATATATATAATGTTTGTAAACATGTTTCTTGTTATTGTACCCCCAACTAAAAAGATTATAACATGTTTTTTTAATGCCCATTATTGGCTAACTACATATATATATATATACATATATATATATACATATATATATATATATATATATATATATATATATATATATATATATATATAATATTGACAATGTTTATACCCCCATATCAAAAATCCTGGTTCTGCCACTGGAACCGGGTACAAAAGCTTATCGATTATTTAACCCGGTAACACAAAAAATAATCGTGAGTCGAGACGTTATTTTTGATGAAACCAAATGGTGGGATTGGATTAAAGAAGCAGGAACCAACAATGAAGAATCGGGCTCATTCATAATACCATGGGACTATCTGAGAGACGAGGCGGACAACAACCAAGGAAACGATGTAAACAATGATCCAATTAAACCAATTGAATCGGATCACGAGATTGGAGCAAAAGTACAAGATAATGAACAACCAAGTCCGGTAAATAATAATGTTCAATAAGGAGCTGCAAATCAAAGACCCTCGAGAACAAGAGTGCCTCTAAGATGATTTCAAGATTATGAGCTTGATCTTGATAATCTAGAAGAACTCCTTCTAACAACCAATGACAAGTCGGTATCAGTTGAAGAAGCGAAGAAAGAACCAGAGTGGGTCAAAGCCATGGATGCGGAAATTAATTCGATAAACAAGAATAATACTTGGATTCTCGTGAACAAGCCTATGGGGGTGAAGCCAATTGGATTCAAGTGGGTGTTCAAATTGAAGAAAAATGCAGATGACACCATTAATAAATACAAGGCAAGGTTAGTTGCAAAAGGTTACGTGCAACAACCCGGTATTGATTTTCAAGAAGTATTTTCCTCGGTAGCTCGAATCGAAACCATTCGGTTTCTTATAGCCTTAGTCGCTACTCATGGGTGGGAGCTTCACCATTTAGATGTTAAAACACCATTTTTACATGGAGAATTAAAGGAAACCATTTACGTATCGCAACCGGAAGACTATATAAAGAAAGGCAACGAGCATAAAGTATATCGCCTTACGAAAGCACTATATGGTCTAAGACAAGCACCTCAAGCATGGAACACGAAGCTTGACGGGATTTTGAAGAGTATGAAATTTCAAAAGTGCATGAAAGAACCATCAGTGTACCGGAAAAGTGAAGGATCTAACTTGCTAATTTTAGCAATTTATGTTGATGATTTATTTGTCACAGGTAAAAATTTGAGAATGATCAACAGGTTCAAATTAGTGATGTCCAAGAACTTAAGATGTCGGATCTTGGAAGATTGACGTATTGCCTTGGCATTGAAGTTAAGCAAGATGAATCGGGGATTACTATAAATCAAGAAGCATATGCTCAACGCATTTTAAAAGAAGTCGGTTTACATGATTGCAATCCGACCCACATTCCAATGGAACCGGGAATTAAGTTGTCAAAGGCCGAAGATGAACCCGAAATCGACCCAACACAATATCGAAAGGTGGTAGGATGTTTTAGATATCTCTTGCAAACAAGACCCAATATGGCATATGCGGTTGGAGTTGTCAGCCGATACATGCAAAGTCCAAGAGAATCACATGGTGGTGCAATTAAACACATTCTAAGTTACTTACGAGGAACAACGGGATACGGAATCAAGTACGAGAGGATGGGACAAAGGCGACTTATTGGTTATAGTGATATTAGTCACAATGTTGACCCGGATGATGGGAAAAGCACAACCGGTCACATTTTCTACTACGGGTCATCTCCAAATTACATGGTGTTCGTAAAAGCAAGATACCGTTGCTTTATCATCTTGCGAGACGGAGTTCATGGCAGCCACGACGACCGCATGTAGCAATATGGCTTCAAGATTTGCTTGGAGAAATCATGAACAAAGCGCAAGAGAAAGTGATTCTTAAAGTTGATAACAAGTCGGCTATCGAACTAACAAAGAATCCCGTGTTTCATGGAAGAAGTAAACACATTCACACGAGGTTTCACTTCATTCGTAATTGTGTTGAAAACGAACAAGTGGAGGTAGAGTACATTCCTGGTGAAGAATAAAATGCGGATATTCTTACAAAACCACTAGCTTGAACCAAGTTCAAGGAAATGCGGAGCTTGATCGGGATTGAAGAATTCTCTAGAATGACTTAGAGATTCGGGGGTGATTGTTGGAATCCTAAGTCGTGTAGGACTTGGAGTCCAATTAAACTTGGAGCTTAAACAAGTTGGTTTAAGTTTCCTAGTCTTATTCTACAAGTCGGTAGTTTAGAAATATATATATATATATATATATATATATATATATATATATATATATATATATATATATATATATATATATGTATAGATATCGAGGCATGATATTATGTAGAAAACAATATTGAGTTTTTAGAGTTATATTTTCTCAATAAAATTGGAGAGTTATTTCACTTTGTTTTGTGCTATTTTGATTTGAATTTAGGGTTAATTAAACTTTTTTAGTTTTTCTTTTAAATTTAAAAATAACCGTATGCAAATAAAATACTTGAGTGACTAAATATGTAAATTCGTCAAATTTTATTGTGCAAATTTAATTGCGGGATAATGACTTAAAAGGGTAACATATTATTCAATTTGTACACATTTGGTCACTGAGTTTTTTTTTTCGTCCACATTTACCCCTTAAACTTGTTAAACTGTACACGTTCAGTCCTTATGACCCGTTACTCCAGGTTAGCCGGGAAAAATGACTTGATAGGGTAATATATTTTTCATTTTGTACACATTTAGTCCTTAATATTTTTGTACATATTTAGTCCTAAACATTTTTTTTGTTTCAAAATAAGTCCTTTTTTTGTACTCATTCAATACTTATGAATGATTTCTTTAGGTTTTTTTTCACGACATCTTATGTGAGACAATCATTGATGAGGTGCTTGGGGTTGTTGCTGCTTATGTCCAATGCGATCTCGACTGCTTGGTTGCGTGAGTCTTGTGGTTTGACTTAGGTCTTGTATTTTGAACATCGTAACTTCTTCATACGATATCAGATTTTAAGGATCTTTATCCACGTGTTCATTTTTTGAGTCTACTACAATTTTCATTAAGATTACTCCCGTTAAAATGTAATATATTTTTACTAACGATTTTATATAAAAACATACATACATGCATTCATAAAAAACGTATGGACAGAGGAAGACGCAGTAATACATAGTAGGTGTTACCGAGATGAAATAGGTGTTGCCGATACATGGAAAATAGGTATAAACGTAAAAAAAACAAAAAAAATTCCGCTGCGAACAAAAAAAACAGGTGTTGTTGGTGCAACACCAGGGCCATACTAAATCCGCCACCGCGTATGGATATAAAAATCGTAAGTAAAAATATATTGTTTTTAAATGAAAGTAATCTAAATGAAAGTTGTAGTAGACTAAAATATGAACGGATGGATATAAAGATCGTTAAAATCCGAGATCATATGAAGAAGTTATGACGTTCAGAACACATGACTTAACCAACCAAGTAGTCGAGATCGCGATGGATATAAGCATCAAAAGCCTCATACATCTTATTAATGAATGTCTCACGTAAGATTTCGTGAGAAAAAACTAAAAAATCATTCATAAGTACAAAAAAATGACTTATTTTGCAAAAAAATAATAATAAATAAATGACTAAATGTATACAAAAATATTAAGGACTAAATGTTTACAAAAATATTAAGGACTAAATGTTTACAAAGTGAGAAATATATTACCCTATTAAGTCATTTTTATCGGATAACCTGGAGTAGCTGGTCATAAGGACTGAATGTATACAGTTTAACAAGTTAAAAGGGTAAATGTAAACGAAAAAAAAAAAACTCAGTGACCAAATATGTACAAATCGAAAAATATATTAACTTTTTAAGTCATTATTCCTTTAATTACCATTCATTATTTATTGGCTTTGGACAAGCAAATAAAATATTACATCCTCAAATCGTCAAATTTTATTATGCAAATTTAATGAATGATAATTTTATTATGCAAATTTAATTGTCATTCATTATTTATAGGCTTTGGATAAGCACAACATGTATAAATAAAGCTCATATCAGTTTTGTGCCCTATCTTAGGCACCTTATGCATAACAAGTTGTAAGACACTTTAATTTAATAATAGCTTATCATTGATTTTTGTCATATTATTTACCAATTTAATAGTAACTAATAGACACATATGTACATATATTCAAGTGCCAATGTGGGACGTTGGCAACCCGAGCGTTTGATGAGTTTTACTAATCTGATGATGACCACTAATAACCAAATTTTACTGATCCTAATTTTTAACCACTTTTAATATATATATATATATTCCGCTAATTTATTTTTCTTTTTGATTGTGGCTGCATTCAACCTAGCCAAGTGTTTTAACGCTTATGATAATGAAAAAGTCAAAAATAAACAAAGAAAACGTGTATCTTGTAGGTACTTGAACTTGTCAATAATGAAATGTCATTTTGATGGCATATTGACAGTTAAGTTAAAATGAACTTGTCAATGCAATGATCACAAAAATATCATGTTTGGAAGAAAAAATATGTATCTCCCATAAGGGTTTGATAGTCGTATTGTGGACAAACAATATAGTTTAGGAGTATGATTTATAGAATATTTGTTAGTTATTTAAAAAAATGGCTTGAAAGGCTATATACTATATTCTTGTGTATATATTTCCAGTCACTAAAACTATTTTGTATAGGCGGTTACCATTAAACTTTCACAAGTTGTTCAAAAACTACCATTATAACCAAATATATATCATGTGTATATATTTTTAGTAACTAAACTATACTCTCACAAGTTGTTCAAAAACTATCATTATAACCATATATATATATATATATATATATATATATATATATATATATATATATATATATATATATATATATATATATATATATATATATATATATATATATATATATTACGTGGATATAATTAATGACTAGAGAAAGTAACGTATTATGCCCCATGTACACGTTTAGTCACAAAGCTATTTTTTGTATTACGATTTACGATTAAATATTATTAGTTTGTTAAAAAATTGTCATTATAATCGAGTATTATAGAAAATGTTGATCTAGCATCTACTAACAGACCTTTACCTTTTTTTAGTGTGTTATTGTTTTTTCTCATTTTTCGATCTATTCATTCAGTCGTATACCATTTTAAAAAATCATAATGTCCTGACGTTTTCTACGCATAGATTTCATGTAGGAGCAACATCAATTTGGATAAGATTACAAATTTTTACTTTTTATATATTTATTTGTAACTGCATGTTTATTTTCTTTTTCTGTTGGATGTTTTTTTTTCGGAAGCAATATCTCGTCTCTATGTTGGGAGCTACCGACCATCCAACTTCCCCCTTACCTTCATTTGTAAGTGATTGAGTTAATATTTTTGTTGTGTTGTTGGTTGAGATAGATCTAATATGTATTTGTAGACTTAGTATTTAGTATGTAAGTCATCTAACTTACTTTGTTGTGTAAATGAGATACTAATAATTTGTAGGTTCTTTGATCAACTTATTTGTAAAACCTTTTACAAGGAGTTATGGCATATCCTAAACCTTCTTCCAAGGAGTTTAATGATTAAATGTATACACCAAACATAATAAACAAATGTCAAATCAATATTTACCTTTAATACATAGTCATAATTATAGTTTAATAGGAAATCATGTACAGAAAATAACCTAGTGATTAAATACATATGTCACGCATAGTACATTATTCTCTAAATTAACTGACCTTATCCACACAATTAACATTTAATATTTTTTTTTTCAAATAAACAATGTAACAGACATAACCTACACCAAAAGCTTAATGGTAAACCATATTCAAAAAATAGCTTACGGACTAAATGTTGTACATGGGCATAGTACCTAACCCTCTCCAAGTCATTAACCCTTAATAAAACAATTTGATGATTTAATTATGTGCTAAATAACTAAATATCACTACTTTGGGCTATTTGATAAGTTCTTTGTTTTGTATGAAACTTTTTATTTCATGATTTGATATAATATAGTTTCTGAAAATATAAACACGTAATCTAGAAAATCTTGTAATTGTAAAAGTATAGTTATGTATATCTATTTTGCCTCATCATAATATTGAATATTGATCACAAACTGTACATACCAACTATAGGCATATTATATAGCTTGCATGATCATAAACTCATAGTATTGATTCCAACTGCTTCAAGTTTGGGTCCAAATTTTCAGGTGCAAAATCTTCTTCTGGTGTATTATATGCATCGGCTATTGCCTTGCCCTTTTTCAGTATGTCTGTAGGAACAGTCTCAAGTAGGCTGCATGAATAAACAAGGTAATGGAATAAGTCATTCCATTCCTTCCCTGATTCCATCATACCAAACACTACCATAGTAAAATTACCTGTTTAATGCACTAACAGCTATGCCAATGTTTGACTTCATTGATTTAACTGAAGCTCCGGGTTCATTTCTTGATGCATGTAGCAATAGTGAATCAAGTTCTTCCAATGCTCTTTCAGACATAAGCCCATTAGTGAGGACAAAATGGTAATTTCCAAAAGGTATGAGGAACAAATTAAGTAACTTAATGGCAACATTAAGGGCTACCTGAGACATTGATCCACATCATTGGAAGCAGTTTTATCATTGCCAACTTCATTTGCATACTGTGCAACCTATACAATCACAATCATTTCAGAGCCTCTGTATTAAGTCAAAAACAAACACCATCTATACTATATATAGCTTACTGGATTAAGTCAAAAAAAAGTTGAGAAAAAGCATGGACTTACTGCTCGAATGTTCATTCTCAATGATGCTGCTGGGCCAGCACGTAAAAGACTCCTGCAAGCAGCATACTGAGGCTGCTCAGCTTCCAGTGTTTTACCTACATAAAGTGTCAATCAAATACATTGCTCTACTTGTGAACTCAAGTATGAAAATGGTGAAGGTAGAGAAAATAGGGTTACCTAGTTCTTCAATCTGCATCTCAGTCAGGATGATGGCTGGGACGTAAGCCTCCAGTGGTTCAAGCTTTTTTCTAGATGAAACATTTCAGATGAAGGTTTAATAGTAAAAGAACAGATAAATTACGCATGATTTTTATCTAAATGACGAAAGTTAAGATCATCGTCTAGGATTTAATTACCTTTTCACGTACTTATCAAATGGGCTAGCTGTCGCATCTGCATCCAAATTCAAGCTCGAAAGCCAAATTTCAGTTCAGAATATCAGGTAAACAGTAACAAAACGCTACGATTTATAAAGCAACTGAAAATCTCTAAGGAAGCTGCCCAATAATCGACATCTCTTATTTCAGAGAGTTCGGTGTGCTACTTGATGGATCGTATGTGTAAATTAATGAACAAAACAGTGCGTACCTTTTGGGATAGAGAGAAAGTGGAGGAGGACGACGGAGATGGAGACGAGTCGCCTAGTTTCCCGCCGTTCCTCAGGGAACACTGCGCACCTCACTGTTAAAGTTCTCAACTTTCTCTCCGGTGATGAATGTGGCGCAATGTGTCGGGAAATCCTCGAGTTGAACTGGTGAGTGGCAAGTCGCGAAATGGTGTTTGCTGTCGCCATTTCCTTCTCTCAATTCACTTCGCCATTTCCTTCTCTCAAAAGGCTCTTATCCATTTCCATTCCCTCCCCCTTCACATATTTATATATATACCCCTTATACTTTCACTCGGTATCAATTCATATCCGTTTATTATATATCCAAGTTTGCATACATATACATAAGGGTAACTGGGTAAACAATAATACAAAGGAGTTACATCACAATATTCGTAAAACATTGTATAAGCAATAATACGAAGCATTTAAATCCTAATATTCTTAAAACAAGAGCATTAAATGGGTTTCCTGTTGTCCAGTCCACTGTGGCTCCCTGATATTGCGAGATTTGAAGAGAGGGCTCGTATTTGGCGATGATACTAACTCATTTTGGAATTGTGTCACACACACTTTCCTCGCCAACCCTTGATTGAAATCCCTGATGTTTGAATTTGAAACCTCTCTTATGGATGCCCAAGTGTTACCCATTGAGCCACCAATTATCTATTATTGAATATAAAGCCAATAATATTCCATTAAATGGGAATGGTACATTGGGGAAGAAGATGTAGGAATTAATTGACTTCTTGATTATAAGGAAGAGAGAATTGGTATCTTTTTCGAAGGACGGGGAGGCGTCTTTGTGAATGGAGGGAGTCGGGAGGATGTGATTGATGATTTGGTATGCATGAAAGTGTATCTTGAACAATTCTACCAATGAAGAATGTTGTCTTTTTTCCATTTTCATGAGTGATAGGGATAAAAGTTTTCATGTTATTCATGGCTAATGCGTGATGGAATTTGGGTTTGGTCGTAAAGAAGGAATAAGGAAAAAAAAGGTGGTTGATGAGAGAAAAAAGTGGCTCGACGATGAGGGAGAGTGGGATAATAGCTAGTGTAAGAGTTTTGTCTCTGATACCACATTAGTACAAATTATTAACATCTTAATGCTAAAACTTATGAATTATCAATATAATTTACTTGATATGTTAATTTAAAGATGGTGTAAAATGTAAAACCTAACTCAAAAATTATATTTAACTTTATCACGTGTAATCCACAAGTATAAGTGATTAAGATGAAGCGGTTCTAATAAATGTCTCTTTTATCATATGGTTCCATTATATTTATATCAACTTAATATATGAATAATATTTCATAGTTAATTAGTTATTGAAAATGACATAGTTTTTCTTAATAACGCATATTTGTCAATATTTTTTACTGTGTACACTTTAGTAAAACTATATTTTTGGTTGTATCAAATTACTAAAAACCTCCTTTCATTTCATTTTAACATTATAACAAGGGACCAATCTCATGTATACAACGGGTATGCAAATGCATACCCTTACATTTTTTGTATATATGTTATGTTCTTTGAAAAATAATAATTATGTATTAAATATTATTGTTTGCCATTAAAAACCGGCTATTTGTTGATTGTATTAGGAAGCTGATTCGTACACAACACTTTTTATCCATACACAACAATTTATGCTTTAAAATATTGTATTTGTACAACTCTATAAAGCATGAATTGTTGTGTACGGAAAAAATTTGTTGTGTACAAATCACTTCCCTATTGTATTACCGTGAAGAGAAGGTTAGATTAAGAAGTAATTTGGGGATCTAAATAATAAGTTAGGGCTTCTTTATTTGAATCATGTATTACAGAATACTTATATATTAAGTTGTAAAATCATTTAATATTGTCTAATTTATTAATTAAATTATAACGATTAGAAAAGGGAAACGTTTATCTGGATGTCCAGTGGCGGAGGCAACAAGTGGGGTGCCGGGTGCTCTGCCCCCTCCAACCTCCTTTTAAATTGCAGGTATATTATTATAAGATTTATTGCTTTAGTGATAAACTGCTATCTCATATCCATTTAGTGATAAATACTTAAGCCCCTCCTAATTACTTAAAAATACAACTATTATTATATTATTATATATTCATAAAACAACGAGTCATAAGGGTTTGGAAATTATGAGGCAAATACCGACTTTATAATGTGTAGCTGTCGAAGAGGTTAATTTTTAAATTAATAATTGTCGGCAACACTGTTACATCAATGATTTCAATTTTCTTACGGTAAATTTTAATTTTTATTGCACACTTTATTTACTGTAATTTCTAATTAATAATTTAATTATGATTTTGTTAATTTGGTTGATTGTAATTATAAATTTGTAGGGTAAATTGCAAGCAAGAAAATTCTTTTTTCAAATGAATAGAAGATGTGTGTGACCCATTATTGCATCCGGTTAATAATACTAAAGAATATTTTCATAATATGATAGTATTAGTAAAATTATACTTTAAAATATTATTACAATGTGAGGGTGTCAGCCCCGTTATTGTTAAAACCTGGCTCTGCCCCTGTGGATGTCAACATAATTATAGTTGGCACGATCCGAAATTTTGATTTTGTGGCTCCAAAGAAGTTTCAAATTATAATCTAAAAAGACATCTATTTTATTTTCATAGCTATAAAACAATTGATAATAGCTAATACTAAATGTCTAAATATAATCATCAATATATTAATAAAGGTATAGTTTAGAAGGAGGTGTAACCATCATTGAAAGCTAAGTACTATGTACTTATACCATAACGAAGTTTGAGCATGTTGAAGTAGTTTGTGCAGCAGAAATTCACATTGTCTAATGAAATCAATGATACGAATATGGAAGTAATGATTACCAATACAAAAATACACAATACATAGTAATACCAAAAAGGCTATCAAAACTTGAATTATACAAGTTTCCAACTCATTACTTGATTTTGTATCATTTATCCCATGATTTAGTGGTCAACGCTTGATCCGTTTGACCTTTTTGTATCAAACCTTTTCATCCATTTCTTTTGGGAGGAGGTAAAGTGAGACATTATTTGTGTATGAAATGATGGGCTTGTTTGAGATGATGATGAAGCTTCTGTGGATGGAAGCTCAGCAGGAAGTGCAGAAGCAGTGCTTGTTAATGCATTTAGTACAAGGAATGCAAGTATGGGAGAAAGATCCAATGTCCCTCCAAGTGGTGGGATCACCCCACGAAATATATTCAAATAAGGGTCACATAAAGTGCTGTAAAAAAAAAAAAAAAAAAAAAAAGTAAAAACAAAATTGTTATTAATGGTGTAAGATGTTTCTTTTTGTTGACTTAATACAGAATTTTATTTATTTACCTGAGTGGACTCACAATGGCTTGAGGGGAATTGGGAAACCATGTAAGAACAAGCCTTACAACCAACAAAGTGTTGTAAATGTTCAAGAAATTTAGAACACCATTTGATACCACAAGCCCTGCCACTGAATCCCCTGGGATAATTGCAGCAAAATCATGATTCCACACAGACTTCAAATTCCTCTGGTTTCTGCGGTTAATCTATTGAATTATGATAAACAATTAAATGAAGGTAAGTTACCTATTTCTTGCATTTAACCCGATATACAAAATAGATCTTATATTATTTAGTGTTGTTTAAATTTTTTTTTTTACCAATACCTATAGCGGTGGGCAATTACTGAAGCAACTGTAATGGTAATGATTCGCTTTGTGTGTATATCAATTTTGCGAACTAATGAGAGCTTCTATGATATAAAATCTCCAATCCAACCTCGTTTTCCATAGAAACTATAAATACGTTGAATAATTACAGAGTAATCGATCTAAAACACGGGTAGAAGAGTAAAATTACCTGGCAGAAGTTGTGGTATTCAGAGGAGAGAGATTGCAATTTGGCGAAAAGGGGATTTTCGGAAGCGAAGAGATGCAGGAAATTGAGGCATTTATCAATGGAGTTGTGGAGGTTATGAATCAAATTGTTGGACGATTCGGTGACCAATTTTTGGAGATGAGTGATGGTGGTGGGGGATGTTGATTTGAAGAATAAGAGAGATGGGGTGTGGAGTGTGGAGAGAGGTAGTCCAATTATCACAAACTTGTTGGAAGAATTGGCAGTCTTCTTAGCTGGATTATCATCACATGAATTCTTTGTAGAAGACGAAGAGGAATGCATTGCTATTCTGTAATGAGCAGAAATTTTGTCAAATTTCTACGACTCCACGGAGGGAGTGTGGAGGTGAAGATAGGATTTGGTGATGTATTGTATGTAAGGATTGGAGCCACATATGAACATTAAAAACCAACCAAAAAAAGAAGTCAAATACGTCCGAATTTTATAACATAAAACCTAGAAAATTTTTGATTACGATAGAATTACACATATAGTCCTTCAATGGTAGGAGCGAGTAGAAGTGCACAAAAACTCAAAAAGGCGTTGAGGACAAAGCTAGACAACATTGCACGGAGAAGTTGTGAATTGCAGATCATCCTACAAAAATCGGTCCGTTAAGGCCAACGGGCGTTCTATCCGGTTACACTTGGGCCTAAAAGTCTGAGTTGTTTCAAGAGAACAAATTTGGTTTCCGTTCGTTTAAGTATCATATATTCGATTAAAAGTTGCACACTAACGTGTTGATTGATAAAACTGAATCATTAAGTGTAGTCCGGATGTCATTCCTGGAATAGGGCATGATTTTGTTTCGACCATGGCTACCCCTGGTTTCAATTTATTTCCCTTTCCTTTGCTTGGCCACCACTCAGGATAGCCGATTCTTTTGAAGCATACCTCCCTAACGTGCCCTTCTTTTCCACAATGACTACAAGGTCCAGTTTGAGGAGTGCTTTTCTCAGGTTTCATCCGGTTCTTTTCATGCTGGTTCTTTTGTTGATCACGCTTCTCTTGGAAACTGGTTTGAAACGCAGCAGTCTCATGAACAGGCTTCTTTGAACTAGTGATCATGCGTTGTTGCTCATCTTCAGCAACAAGGTGATAGACGGTACTTAGTTTTGGTGTTGACTACATAGCCAATATTTGTGTTTTGATAAATCTGGATTGGTCATCCAGTCCTATCAAGAACTTGAAGGTTCTCTCTTTTTCTTTGATTTCAGTGAGTTTCTTAGCGAGCCCACATGAGCAGTCATCACAAGAACAACGAGGAGTCGGAAGAATTGACTCCATTTCCTCCCACAGAACTCGTAATCTGGTGTAATAGGCTGACACAGTTGTGCCTTCCTGTCGGGTGGTATTTAGTGACTGCTTCAATTCATAAGCCTTGGGTGCACTCTCCTTTCCAAAGTGTTCTTTTAAGTCTTGCCAGATTTATGTGGCTGTCTTGGCGTACTTCACGTTGTTATGAATCTCTTTCTCCATGGCGGTGGTCAACCAACCTTTGACCATGGCATCACAACGCATCCCAAGTAGATATTTGTCGGAATTCACCTCTGGTTTTCTAATGGTGCCATCGATGAAGCCGGTTTTGTTCTTTGCAAACAAGAAAATCATCATCTCTTGTTCCCAATCGCCATAATTTTTGTCAGTTAGCCCATCGTTCACGTGTAACTGCTTTGGGTAGTAGGAAGCGTGTAGATAGAGGGGAGAGTTGTGATCAATTGACTCTCCATCATTCTTGTTCTTATTATTATTGGAGGCATCATCGCCGTCCATGAGGGATGATTAGGGTTTTGTTTTGTTTTTCTGGATCTGATCTAATGCTCTGATACTATATACAAATGTGTACCAGAAGAGTGGTGTGACATGCAAAGAGAAAAATCTCATGAATCGTATATAAGCCATTGTATTCTTTGTATTGCACTCTCAGCAACCCATAGCCATTTGAACCAACCCAAAAGTTTACCAAATTATGGAATGTCGTTGGTGAGGCAAAATTAATACAACAATTTTGTTTGTGACTACAACCCTTCTTTTGAATTAAAAATGTTCTTTTTTAATGAGGTCACAAATCTAACCATTGCATATTTATACCATTTTAAAAGGGGAAAACGATTCATATGCTTACACCTCTTCTATAAATCCATTCAATTCCTACCTAACATCAATATAACTCCTCGATTTACGAATACATATAACTCATACCTAACATTTTATTCAACCACTATATAAATAAGTTAAATCCATAACATGATTCACACCAAATCTGTATTGAGTCATTCACTCTCTTAGTTAACTTATATGATTTTTTTTTCTTTCACTCATAAAATGATAAAAAAAAAATATAAGTTGACTGTCAAATTTATTGATATTAGTTGAAAAATATAAAGGTTGAGTCAATGGATTTAAATATTGGGGATTTACTTGACTTATGTGAATTTGACTTAGCTATGACCTTTAGTTATGTAACATCCCAAATCTCATAGAAAAATTTTCATTTTAATAACACTTAAAACCATACAACATGTTGTTCCAAAACCAAACAAAATGATTATATTATTTAAACATCACAGTAAAACCATAAATAGTCAATGCGAAAAGCGTTGGAGGATGTTGCCCAGTCACATCGGGCACTTCCCGTGCGAACCATAAATACTTGAAACGATAAACAAAAACTGCAAACATAAATCTTAGTAAGTTCCCTAAAATACCGCATACCATACATATACGTCAGCTCAAGGCTGTACCGAGTCTATTTCACCCCCGAATATATTTCAATTCATATATCAGCTCAAGGTTGTACCGGGTGTATTTCAATCCTGGGTCTATTTCACCCCGAGTCTATTTCGACTAAATCGGTATTTTCCAACCGTACGGGTCTATTTCACTCTTATAACATGCACACAAGGTATGATGTCAAGTTTAAAATGCCTACATGTACATGTTATTTGTTGGAAATGAACAATGACGTTTTGTCTCACCTTTTTGATCTCGCATTTCTTACTTGAGATCATGCGAACATCCCAATTAGTAAAAGTAGTCTTATTGTATTTTATAATATCACCAGCCCAAAGGGTGAGTGTTGTTGCTTCCGTTAAAAAATAGAGAAAATTACACAGTTAAGATTGATAACATTTCGTACAAACATTAATATTACAACTTACTACCTGCAAAGTTATGTCTTTGAAACCACCACTTTTGCAATGTTGCACGAAAAAAGTCAATCAACACGACACCTTATGTGCATGTGTAGATAATGCATTTATGGATTCCATATGGTAGGACGACATAAGATTGTATTGGTTGCCTCTAAAATGTGCCCTAGATCAAGTTTCAGGATTTATACTTTGTAAGTATTCTCATGCTGGTTCTTTTATCTTTCTCATTCTGTCCATGGCAACATTAAAACCATCAACTGTATAGGCTCTACAATACTCCCAAAAATTCCTTTAATTGTCTTACTCTGCTCGTATCTAACTACTATGTTGAAATACAAAAGGACATCACATATTCCATGATGAGCGTGATGAAAAATGTTGGCAACAAATGTCACTATAAATGAAGACCTATGACAACCTGAAATTTTCATTTGTTCAAACTTTAAATTCAAGCACTTAAATTAAAATTCAGTTACATTTCCTAATAATTTTTAGCCAATTTAAAGTCCGTTTGAGTGTTTTTAGTATTTATTCTTCAAAGGAACGGATGAAAGGAAGTACCGTCTCGAGTCTTGGAGTTGCAAAACCGCACATACCACCTTAATAAGGAGTTCACGGCCAAACGTCTAGAGTTTGGGCCGTAAACTCCCTAGTGGCCGTGAACTCATGCCTTAGGCATGGGTTTACTCCCCAAACTCCTCACTTTTCACTTCAATTCTCAAGAACACCCTCTATTCTCTCTCAACTATCTTCCCGTCTTTCACCCGATCTCCCGAAAATGTAAGTGTTTCTCGACTTGAATTGTTGTTATAACCTAATACCTAGTGTTTATACATCATTTCATCCATTCAATTTTGTGTTTTACTTAGATCTTCAAAACACCAAGAACACACACTAGTGTTCTTGGACCTTAAACACCAAATCAAGCTTCTATCTTGTAAGTACAACTTGCCCTAGCTTCTTAGGTGCTTAATATGAACTTGATAACACTTGAAAATCATCAAATAACACAAGAACAAAGGAGTTTACGGCCAAGGATGTTCTTGGGCCGTAAACCCCTTTTTAAGTGGTAAAATGGACATTAGTCCCTTCCTAAGCCTTGGATGCCAACCTTGAACCTTCCTGGAAGTGTTTAAGACCTTAAACAACAATAAAAACATGTCCCTAAGAGAGTTTACAGCTGATAACACATAAGAATATGGTCATTTGGCCGTAAACTCCACAAGGTGGTCTTATTATCCCCCTAATGCTTTCCTAAGGCTTGGACTTGATCATTTGATGCCCAATCATGACTTGTAAGACCTCAAAACACAATTTGGCACTTAGTAACATGAGTTTACGGCCCTAAACTCATGGGGAAATGGTTATGGGCCGTAAACTCCATAAAGGGGTGGTTCATGGGCCGTAAACTCCAATGCCATGTCATACAACCCTTAGGTGCAACCCTTTGGTGCCTATAGCACTTGAATCAAAGTATTTCCATGACCTAGGGTGTCTTAACTTGATTAATTAGTTATTAATTGACTAATTAGATTACATATGTTTATTATATGATAACTAGGACCATTGTGTGTGTTCAAGTCCTCACTTGACACCAAGCACCTTGTCCAACACTTCCGAACAAACCACTCACTGCAGGTGAGTTCATACCCCTTAATTAACCTTTTAAATGTTTTTAAATGTTTATAAATGCTTTATGGGGGGTGGGGAATACAACTTGAATCATGTTTATTTATTATATCAATCACATGTGATTAATAACTAGCATGCAAATGAATTTACTATATGTTAACTGTTTTACCAAACAGATTTCTTCAAATGACTTTCTTAAACATTTTTATATGTTTAAAACTATTTATTAAACTGTCTTACATACTGTATGTTTCCTTTTAAACTCTTTTACGACTGAGTTTCAAACAAAGGTCTTCCTTATACTTAATCTGTCTTATCAAACAAAATACTTTCAAATCGTTTTACAAACTGACATCAAATCATCGTTTCTTAGTATTAAACTTTTCAAGGGTTTTACAAAACTTCTTTTATGCTTTTATATTGTCAAATGCATGCCCATATATGTATAGTTATATAAGTAATGTTTAAAGGACTTAGGAAGGCTAGTTCACTTTATTTCCTTTTCCTCGTTGGGATGTGGCTTTAGGGTATCGGTTAGTCGTCCGAATGTCGTCTAAATATTAGTTATATAGCATGTATACATATATAGACATAAAAGTTTCCTCAGTCAGTTCAGTACCTTTGGGTAGCAAAGGCATACTTTCGGTTACACACGTACATTATTAGTAACTATTATAGGTATAGTTAGGAGATACCACTTACCATTCCAAGTACAAGGAATCACACAAGAGTCAGTTCATTCATGAGTCTATACTAGTACATTACATGTTACATGAATACGTTTACATAGATACGTTTACATAGATACGCTTACATAAATACGTTTACATAGATACGCTTACATGAATACGCTTACATAAATACGATTACAATACACGATAACAGAACAGACATAACAAGGTGCTATAGCATGGAACAATTTCAAGATCTAACTATACCAATGAATCATAATGCATTGTGATAGTTATATTGGGTATGCGTGATCATAGTAATGTGGATGTTCGCGGCTTGCAATCATTGCAGGGGTCATGTTTGGCTCCTATAATCTCTTGACAGGGAGCGTTTAGCATGGGATCTAGCCATCATATTATGCGTTAACCCTCAATTTAGGCAAAATAGTACAAAAGTAGTCACTTATTACAAATACTACAGTACTTACGACAATTACAAAAGGATATAAAACTCTAGGTAATATATTATTAATACCTTTACTATGTGGCATATTCACATGATCGATGAGGTAGATTAGAATAATAATAATAATAGTCGTACAGTCGGGTCTTGGTAGAAGGCTACTTTCAAAACAGTCGGGTCTTGGTAGAAGGCTACTTTCAAAACAGTCGGGTCTTGGTAGAAGACTACATTTTATACTAGTAGAAATCATAGGGATTTTCTAGGGTTTTCAAACGTTATTCGACTACTTACAAACATTTTCATACTTATACAAACTTTTATCCAAATGTTTACAAGTCTTTACTTCACAGTTTTACAAATCAAAGACACATTAATACTTATGAATTCACCAGCTTTTTGGCTGATACTCGCTTTCAAAATAACTTGTATTCTCAGGTCACAAATAGACATGTACGACGACCAGGTTTTGTGAAGACGGAGCAGTCAAGACTTCTCTTTTATTTTGATTATTCATTATGTTGTCATATACTATGAAAGAACACACTTGTAATTAAAATCATACTATTAATGCAATGGATGATTTTGTTGCTTGTTTACTACTTTACATTGTTGTGATACATTACATGACGTCCTCTGCCCCAGAACGTTTCCGCCGTTCTTGGTTTTGGGGTGTGACAAGACCTATCATATATAATTGTAAAATCCTCCATATTGCCTATACAATCACGTAGTTTTTGAAAAAACTATGTCCAAGAATCTGTACACTTGTTTTTGCATATACCATGTAACGCCTGTAGATAAGGGCTAGTCAATTTAGAGACGATAAGCGTCAAAAATGACTTTTTGATGGAAGAATATTTAGAAGGAGTAATCTTAAGTTCTTAACTAAGTTGTAGTATATGTTACAAGGATTATGTACATATAAAACACGCCGAAATCCGAGTTATAACAAAGAAGTTATGACTTGTCGAAGTTTCGCGACAGAACCGACACGACGTTGAATGACGTAAAATATGAATTTAAGATAGAGCGATATATATCCTTAGTGATCTAAACGAAAGTCGTAGAATATGTTAAACCGAGAGCGTGCATAAAAAGAACGCCCAAATCTGACTTCGTATGAGGAAGTTATGATTTTCCGAAGTTTCGACTTAGCGGTATGCAGCCCGAATACTCGAATATGAGATCGAGTGATTTTTAGCCGAAACAATCTAAACGAGAATCGAAGATCTCGTCGATGTTAGTCCAAGGGTAAAAAGATAGACAAAAACGGACGTCGGATGAAGAAGTTATGAATTTCTAATGGCGTTTTCCTGTCCCGACCTACTAAAAATAATATAAAAGTAATATATTTATAATATATTAAAAATAAAATCAAAATTAGCCAACGGAGTCTAAATGAGAGTTGTAGAGCATATTCTCACTTACGCGTCGATATAAAGAACGTCAAAAACGGAGTTTGTATGCGAAAGTTATGGCTTTCTGAAGTTCAGGGCGCGAACCCCAAAGCTGTGTCAATGGCCACGACGTGGAAACAGTGCCCACGACGTGGCATGTTTTATGACGTCTCCTGGAGTCTGCCAGATTCATCGCAATGAAGAACAAGCCCACGACGTGGAAGAAGTGCCCACGACGTGGAAAATGAGAAATTTGCCCTATAAATAAATTTGAAGGGGCAGCCAACCAAGGTTGCTAATTCACCCTTCTCTCACCCATATTACCTCGATTTATGTGAAAAGAAGTACCCCCGAATCCCCGGTATCATCCCGAGACCCGAAGCAAGTCCCGAAGCCCGAGGATCCCGAGAAGAAAAGATTTTCCGAGCCGAAGCTCTGCCTGCAAGAAGCCCGGTGTGTGAAGATATCTCGGTTTCACCAAAGAATTCTACTCTTAGAGTTGTAGTGTTGTCCGAGCATTGTCTAACCAAGTGAGTGTATAGTCCCTTTCATAAACAAGATTTTAATACAAGTATTGTTTGAATGTATTAAGTATATGTTTGGTGTGAGTGTGTAGTTACTTTCTTCTAACACATAGATATGAAGTATTTGCTATGAAATATGTGTTATGTGTTTATACATTGTTTGTTTATTTGAGATGGATGTTGGATGAATGTTTTATACAGGATTGTATATGATTTAAAATATATATGTACTTTATATCTACAAATATGTTGGGTAGAACATGGGTAGATGGAATAGCTGATGTGTGATGAAAGATGCATGTTGAGTAAACCTTTGCGACTATGGAGTTAGCGCTTGTTGAGTAAATCTTGGCGATTATGGAGTTAGTGCATGTTGAGTAAACCTTGGCGACTATGGAGTTAGCGCTTATTAAGTAAACCTTGGCGACTATGGAGTTAGCGCTTGTTAAGTGAACCTTGGTGACTACGTAGTTAACGCCTGATAGTTATGGATTTAGTACCTGATAGATAAACTTTGGCAGCAATGGACTTCGTGCCAATTCCTTAGGTCAATCCTTAGGAACGAACGAATAAAGGATAGTCGATTCTTAGGGTAAAACCTTAAGAAATAAAGAAGATAATGGGGATGGGTAATTGGGTTGATTGTTTAATGATTAAATTTAATAATTATGTTATTGTGGGTTAAAAAACCTATATGCTCACCAGGCTCCCAAGCCTGACCCACTCAGTTTTCTTTGTATTACAGGTTATGGCACGAGAGCATAAGTTGGTTGACATAACGAGAGATAATGGATTATAGGCCAGTAGTCATAAATAACTGTTGTAAGGTCTAATTTGTTATGTTTATGCTTTTGGTCTGTATCGGAACATGACATCCCGAGATTTTGTTATATAATGAAAATACATTTCTTTAAAGAAATGCTTTGATAAATTCTTATCAAATTTTGTCTTGGGAACAAATTCTGCAACTCTTTTAATCAAATGATTAGTCTGATTTTATAAAGCAAAGCATAAACAAATCGGTCTTTTCTGGCCGTGAAATTAGGGATGTCACAGTTGGTATCAGAGCATTAGTTTAAGCAAACTAGGAATTTGTAGGATTTCTAGATTTAAACTTATAATGCTAAGCGATGATTGTGAGACGAGTGTCTACCATATTTTAAGACACGAGCACTAGAATATTTTAGGAAAGTTGCCTAAAATGCTTTTATGTGCTAAATGCTATATGTTTGCCATATATTATATTATTTGTTTGGATCTATGGTCTGTTGCCGACCGAGTCTAGAAACCTTATGTGTTTAGGATTCTAAGCGTACGACTACGGTATTAGAACTAGCATGTAAACGTTTCGGAGTGATAAGGAGATTTATACGTCTATCGTAAATAAAGCTTTCTTATCTAAAATTCTCGCCCGGTACACCGAATGTCTGCTTGGATGTACAAAACGTTATGGAGAGGAATCGTAGAGAATTGAGTAAATGGAGGAAATGAAAGGCTTATGATAGTGAATGACACCTATCATAAGATATTGTAAGAGTGGTATCTTGCCTTTAGAATATGTATGATAAAATAACGGAATGTTTGGAGGAGTACGATACGCCTGAAGTACACCTTCGATTGGCAGGATGATGGAACGATTGGTGTAATTCTTGAAGTTGTCCCATCGTCTGGAATTTCCATCACCAACCGAGTTGAAGTAGAATTGATGAGTGACGATGTGCATGAAAGAAGTCCTAATTTAGTCTAGGAAAATTTGTATGATTAATTGGACACATTCGTATGTGTTAAATTTTTTTTGTGATTTAGGACTTGGGGACTGCGAGACAATACTTGGGACGAGTATGAGTAGGTGTGAATAGTAGTAGAGATCTATACTACTGGAAGCACATGACTCACGCTTGGATCAGGGAAAGTCACAAGGTTACCAAGAAGCTAGTAATTGATTTCGTTTTTATTCAAGTATGTCGTTACCATTGTTTTGGTAATGACTAAGAAGATGATTGATATTCTGAACCTAGTGGTCATATCAAATTGAGTCCGACTACGGTGAGTATGTTACATGGTCCAGAGGACCAAGTTCGATGTAACATCTGACGTAAGTCAGAAGATTGAAATCAAGCGATCAATCGTATTGCACTCATTATTAAAGAAGTTTGTAGGTAGAAATGCTACAAGCTGAAATGTGATTATATCACATTAGAATATGAAGGAAGGTATATTCCATTTTGGAAGTTAACTCTAAAATACCTGAGTCTAAGCGTTGCATCATTCGATGAGAGGTCATTAGAGCATGACCTATCGGTCTGCTACAATAGATAAAGGATAGTATTTATCCTTAGAAGAAGAAGGAGTCCACAATAAGGACTTATTTGGTAACCGGAAGGTTATGATTGAAAGTACAACATTGTATGAAAAGCAGATGCAAGATTGAGCATAGTCTGCAGTCAAGAAGCCCTAGAGTTAGGTGCTCTTTCGAGGAAACATAGGAGTTACGGTTATTACCTAGGATGAAGAGATACGTATGAAATCATTATACAAGCCCAATTTCGTTGATGATTTCGGGACGTAATCATCCTAAGGGGGAGATAATTGTAACGCCCGTAGATTAGGGCTAGTTACTTTAGAGACGATAAGCGTCAAAAATGACTTTTTGATGGAAAAATATTTAGAAGGAGTAATCTTAACTAAGTTGTAGTATATGTTACAAGGATTACGTACATCTAAAACACGCTGAAATCCGAGTTATAACAAAGAAGTTATGGTCTGTCGAAGTTTCGCGACAGAACCGACACGACGCTGAATGACATAAAATATGAATTTAAGATAAAGAAATATCTAGACTTAGTGATCTAAACGAAAGTCATAGAATATGTTAAAACGAGAGTGTGCATAAAAAGAACGTCCAAAATAAAAGACGAGTCTTGACTGCTCTGTCTTCTCAAAACCTGGTCATCGTACATGTCTATTAGTGACCTGAGAATACAAGTTATTTTGAAAACGAGTATCAGCATAAAGCTGGTGAATTCATAAGTATTTTAGTGTCATTAATTTGTAAAAAATTGTAATGAAAGACTTGTAATTGTTTTGAGGAAAAGTTTGTATAAATATGAAAACCCTAGAAAATCCCATATTTCCTACTAGTATAAAAAGTAGTCTTCTACCAAGGCCCGGCCGTTTTGAAAGTATGTATCATTGTAAAAATGACGGTTTTTCCCCTGTATAACTATTATTATAAAAATATAGTCTACCTCATCGTTTATGTGAATGTGTCACAAAATAAAGGTAATAAGGAAAATAGTATATTTATATCAAAATATAATCTACCTCATCGTTTATGTGAATGAGTCACAAAGTAAAGGTAGTAAGGAAAATTGTATAATCCTTAAGAACGTATCCATTTGTATAGGATAAACACGGCATGGTAACTCGCCGAACAATACAACCGAGAACACCCGAAGATAAACACACCTTCTGTTGCGAGCAGCCAAGTGTAGGATGGTCAATCCATGAGTATGTAGAAGTATAACTTCCTATAGTATGTAGTAGTATCTCTTCATATAGTATGTACTAGTGTCTCTTCGTATAGTATGTATTAGTGTCTCTTCGTATAGTATGTACTAATGTCTGTTCGTATAGTATGTATTAGTGTCTCTTCGTATAGTATGTATTAAGTGTATGTATTGACTCATGTATGAACTGACTTTTAGAGTGATTCCTTGTACTAGGAATAGTAAATAGTATCTCCTAACTATATCTATTATAGTTACTAGTAATGTACGTGTATAACCGAAAGTATGCCTTTGCTACCCAAAGGTACTGAATTGACTAATAGGACTTTTATGTCTGTATATGTATACATAACAAGGTTCTAAATAACGTAAGGCGTGACTTGGCGGCAATGTCACGCCTCAAGCTTTTCCGAGCCTTGGCGAGTCATGACGTTTGTAAGGCGTGACTTAAGGCGGCAATTCTCTATATAATTAATATTTTTATATGTATTTTCAACTATTATTCTTTTTATACACATATATGAGGTAAGGCGGCGTTTTGGAAAAGCTTGACGGCAGGTGCAAGCCTTGAAGTCGTGGCGCGCCATGGCGAGCTTTTTAGAACCTTGATACATAATATATAACTAATATTTAGACGAAATTCGGACAAATATCTGATGCCCTAAGGCAACATCCAAACAAGGAAAAGGAATTAAAGCGAGCTAGCAGTCCTAAGTCCTTTAAACATTACTTATATAACTATACATATATAGGCATGCATTTTACATTTTAAAAGTATAAAAGAAGTTTTGTAAAACCTTTGAAAAGTTAATAAATAAGAATTGATGACTTGATGTCAGTTTATAAAGCGATTTAAAAGCAGTTTGTCTGATAAGAATAGTTTAGAGTGTAAGAAATCCTTTGTTTGAAACACGGCTTGAAGTACATGAAGACCTTTGTTTGAAACGTAGTTATAACAGAGTTTGAAAGGAAAGACATAGTATGTAAGACAGTTTGATAAATAGTTTAATATGTAAAAACGTGTTGAGAAATCATTTTGAAGTAGTATAATGAGTAAAACAGCTAAAAGTGTAGTAAATCCATTTGTATGCTAGTTAGTAATCACATGTGATTGATATAATAAATAGTATGATTCGACTTGTATTCCCCCCTATAAAAGCATTTAAAAACATTTAAAAGGTTAATTAAGGGGTATCAACTCGCTTGATAAGTGGTGAATCGAGCAGCGTTTCGTTTCCAAGAAGGATCGTTCTTGACATAACCGCGAGTCTTGGGTGAAGAAACGAGCTTCACGCAGGCAGTACTTTGACTGGAAAGAAGTTAGTTTCTCGGGAGATTCGGAGCATTGGAACTCGCGTCGTGTGTGAGAGGTGTTACTGGTTTAGAAGGGTTTAATAGCGTGTAGAAGTAGGAGAAAGGATGGAAATGAGCAACCAAACTAGGAAGGCTTCTATTTCTATTTATAGGCATGATTTCGACTCTCACATCGTGAGTTTTCATAACTCACGTCGTGAGTTTGGTCCCGCTTCGCTCATGGCATGTGTCACTCATCAACTTGCTCTGGAAGGGTCATTCAGACTGTTCATGTCGTGAGTTTTAAGGCTCACGTCGTGAGTCTTATACATAGAATTGACTTCTGCATTCTAGGCCTGAAAAGTGGTGATTTGACTCCTCACGTCGTGAGAAATGATGCTCACGTCGTGGGTTCAGTTAAATTAGGGTTTCTGACACGCATCCTGCTCTCAGACAACTGTATCTTCAGAAGGCCATAACTTTTGCATACGAGCTCTGTTTTTGACGTTCTTTTTATCCACGCGAAGGTGGATACATACTCTACAACTTTCATTAAGATAATTAAGGCTAAAAAGTATTCTATCTTAAACTCACTTTTTACACTAAACTACGCTTTGTTGGTTTTGTCGCGGATCTTTGATTGGTCATAACTTCTTCGTTATAACTCGGATTTTTGTGTTCTTTATATTTTTGGAAACCTAGTTACGATCTCTATCACTTTATTTATCCCAATTAAGGTTATTGAACAATTTATTTTTTGACCTAAATTTTGCTGGTGTTACATTATCCTCCCGTTAGAGAGAAATTCGTCCCGAAATTTAATGTAAGGTAAATATTTGTGTATTAGGGAAAAGGATGTAAGTACTTTTGTTTCATATGATCTTCGTGCTCCCAAGTGTATTCAGGTCCTCGCTTGGCATTCCAGCGAACCTTCACTAATGGGATGCGGCTTTGCTTCGTCTGCTTGACCTCTCGGTCCATGGTCACTACAGTTTTTCCATGAAGGTGAGACTCTTGTTGAACTCGATCTCGTCGAGTGGGATTACAAGAGTCTCATCGGACAGACACTTTTTCAAGTTCAAGAGGTGGAGGGTAGAATGTACATTACTGAGTTCGCGGGGTAGGTTGAATTTGTAAGTTACTGGGTCGATTCTCGCAAGAATCTCGAAGGCCCTAACTATCTTGGATTTAGCTTCCCATGCTTTCCGAAGCGTATCAAGCCTTTCCAGGGTGAGACTTCCAAAAGAATTTGGTCTCTCACTTGGAATTCCAAAGGTTTCTTTCTCTTGCTTCTCTTCCCAGTCAAGGGCCACTCCCTTCTGGGTCAAAGTCGTAAGAGGTTCCGTACTTCGAGAGGAGTTCTGAATGAACCTAAGATAGTAGTAAGCGAGACCTAGAAATTGGTGGATTCCTATAGGCGTCTTTGGTGCTGAACAGCTCTCAATGGTTTTGATTTTTGGAAGGGCCTACATGAATTCCCACTTTACTAACTGTAGGGTTCATTAGGTGTTGCGTCTTGGGCTCGGTTCATAGTCCAATTTTGTATTCGGATTGGGCCTGTCCATCCGTAATTTATTTTCTAGGGTTTAGTATTTATAGATGCTTGCATGCATCTTTGTACGTAAGATTTTGAGTCGATCATTCACAGCAAATACTTTTTATCGATTGTAACCCTAAACAGCCTCTACAGCGGAAGTTCTTTATCGAGCTCTGCTGAGGCATGAATCTATTGAATCATTCAGCATATTTTGATTCATTCATGTGTTTGATATTTCTGTTAGTATTATTGTGATTAACCTGTTTAAGATCTAAATGATCAAAGAGTTTTCCAACTCATCAATTGGCATCAGAGCAGGAGACTGTGTAATTCATACACATCTCTTATGTGAAAGAAGCGATTAGGGTTCATTCTGCATTCATTGATATTTATTGAGCCGTCACTCCATAATTGACGTATCTCATTAATTATTCATCTTGCCCTAATATTACGTATTACAAAGTCTGATCTTATTACAGGTTAAACAATCAAGCATGGACGATTCTCAATCCAATCCCATCAACATCTCTAACAACATCGGATCAAAAACCAAGATTCCAATCCTCTACACTCAAGACTATGAAGTGTGGACGCACCATTTTGAAGATTATGTTATTGGATCGGAAGATAATGGGTATCTGATATGGGAAGCTATCACAGCTGGCCCCTTCACTCAATCAAGTACTTCAAAAATCATTAAAACTCAAAAGGAGTATAATGATCTGTTAAAAGATGTGAAGGACGTCGCTCAGGATGAAAAAGAGAAGTTCCAATGCAACATTAAGGCATTGAGACTAATTCGATTCGCTCTTCAATCCGACACATTTCGATTAGTAAGTTCTTGTGGTACAGCAAAGGAAATCTGGGATCGGTTGCGAGAGCTGTACTCCACAGATGAAGATCTGGAGCACTCAATTCAGACCCTACTTCTCTCTGAATTTTGAGAGTTCAAGCAGAAGCCAGAAGAAGTTGTTACACAAACATTTGATCGGTTCAATCATCTTCTCAGCAAGATGATCAAACATGACATTGAAAGGAAGCTCATTGAACAGAAGGTCACTTTCTTGAATGGCCTAAGACCCGAATGGAGAGCAGTTGTGTCGACGGTTAAAGCGCATGAGCAGTTCAAATCGTATTCTTTGGCAAAACTGGTGGGGATTCTGAAATCCCAGGAAAAGATAGTGTTACAATAGAAAAGCGTGGTTTCAAACTTGGGGTCTTTGGCGCTTCTATCCAAAGGTAAGAATGCAGCAGCAGCAGAAGAAGAAGATTTGAATCTGGGAGACTACGATTTAACCGTTGAAGACTATGCTATGATGGTGTCAAATCCCAGGAGGTTCATCAAGAAGAAGTTCCCTACCAACAAAAACCGAAATTGGCAGGGAAGCTACAACTCTAAAAAAGTGAAAGAGGAGCCGAAGGTTGAAGAATCTAAGAAAGAAGCGAAGGGTGAAGCTGATTCTAGTGTCAGCTGTTCCTACTGTGGTGGGAAAAATCACTACGCAAAAGATTACGTGTTGAAGAAAATGGCAGAGAAAGATGAGGAGAAGGATGAAGAAGCAAGTCTCCTGAAAAGACTGGAGAAGATTAAGAGGAAGAAAGTTGTTACTAATCCCTCTATGAATGCTCTTGTTGTGCAGGGTTCGGTAGATGATGATGAGTTCGGTGGCGTACAAGTATGGTCAACCGACTCAGAGGATGATGAAGTGAGAAAGCCTTCTCATGGAAAGGCTTATGTGGTGAAGAGTGGTGATGTTGGTGGTAGATGTCTGATGGTGACAGATGTATCCCAGAAGAGGGGATACAACACTGATGGTGGAAACGAAGAGGCTAAGGAACGAGAGGACGTGTGCTTTACAACGAAGCCTCTCAGTGTGCAGATCAGTGAACTAGATGAACTGGTCAAGAAGGTACAATCCATTTTTGTTTCATTTAAAATTCCACAAGCATCATATTAAAAAGAATTAAATGGCTTGAATTCAAGAATTTCAAATCTAGATAGTTGTTTAACTCAAACACGTGTCACGAATTCTAATCTAACTGACCAAATAAGCAGGGTATCATCCAAGAGTGAGGAGCGAAGGATATGGATTGAGCAGAAGGAATTGGAGCTGATTAAATCTAGGGATGAAAACATTTATTTGCAAAGAGACAATCTTAAATTGTTAAAACAGAGGAAATAGGCCAGAAGATACATCGCATGATTTTGCCCTTCCTTGAGCTAAAGGAGGATGAAATCGATGCTGAAGCATACAACTGCGAGAGTGTTGTATCTTCAGATGATGTAAATCCCACTTACATGTATCGTCTGGACAAAATTAAATCATTTATAAAGTCCAAAGACCATAAAGACATGCTTAAAAATCTTTTGGATGAGAATGATAAGTTGAAACTCAGAGTTGAAACTATACAAAAATTTGACTCATTGAGTACCAAATTAAGTTCAGAAAACAAAATTGATGTTGAAAATGCGTCTGAACTTAATGAGGGCGATGACATGAGTGAAATCTCTGTAGAGGATGAGGTTGACTGTTCAGAGTTCATTAGGAGCGAACCTGAAGACCACAAAAACTTGATTTCTGAAAATTCTGTGGAATTCGATCGTTTGTCCAAACATAAGTCCCCAATCCTTAAAGAAAAGGCCGTTGTATACCAAAAGGTTAGAACCACTCCAAATCAAGTTTATAAGGTCACAGGAGTAACTGAACATCAGACAGCCGAACTCACTGCCATAGTGAATGAAGATAATGCAGATGGCTGTGATGAGTTTTCTGGTCTGCACCGATAGACAACGCAGATGAAACAGTTGGGTTGTCGGAGCGAACATCGTGGAAAGCCAAAGGTAGATATGTGGCAGAACCACTAAATAAACCTACCAGTTTTGATGTGCCTAGTACCAGTGGCACAAAAGAGGTTCCGGTAGAATGCGTCTCTTCCACAAGCGAAACCACTTCCATGGAAAGTGAACCAATTGTTCAGAAGATGAAACAAAAGGCAAACATTCACAGACAACCGAAACAGGTGAAAAATCAAAGCAGCAGACAAATCTGAGATACAAGAAAAATCTCTTAGAGCGAAAGCAATTTTGGCGCTCCCAAAATCCTCACTATTCTAACTTTGATAGAAACTCTAAGCCAAAAGGAGAAGAAAATAAGAGTAAAAGGAGCTTCGGTCCAATGGATCAAAAGAACTAGAAGAAGACTTTCGGGCCACAGGAAGAACAAAACCGAAAGGACAGGTTCGGTCCCGAAAGTAACAACAACCAAAAGCCTGGTTTCGGTCCATCAACAAACAGCAACCGAAAGTCCAGGTTCGGTCCCTTAAATGATCACAACCGAAAGGATCATTTCAAACCTCAAGTCAGGAAAGATTCTCATTCTAACTTCTATTCTTCTAATTCTTCTCGTTCTCATTCTTCTTCTAAGCCCAATTCTCGTCCTACACCAAGCTCACAATTGACGAAGGATTTGAAAGGAAAAAGGAAGATTTCCTCAGCAGATGAAGACCGAAAGCAAGCTAAAGTCCAAACTCCCGAACCTGAATCTAAAATACCTGCATCTAACTCCAATAAAATCAAAGTGTTTACTATTAAGAGGAAAGATGAAACAACCTTAATAAAACGAACATATCTTGTTGATGTTTCTCTTACTATTCCTATTTTTATAAAAGGCTCACGAGGACCCAAGAAACTTTGGGTTCCTAAATCTGCTTAATTTTTGCAGGTTATAAGTGACGAGCAGTTCGACGACGAATGGTACATAGATAGTGGCTGCTCACGTCACATGACAGGAAGGAAGGAAGAGCTAAGGGAGTTTCGGTCACTTCAAAATGGTGGCAATGTCAAGTTCGGTAACAACTCATATGGAACGATAAAGGGTTATGGGATGATAACCAATGGAGACTTTACAATAAGGAAGGTGGTGTATGTAGAGGGATTGCAGCATAACCTCATCAGTGTGTCTCAACTGGTGGGAGGTACAGGTCTTAAAGTCTCGTTCGATGACGAAGGCTCAGAAATAATAGAGAAGAAATCCAACAAAGTCGTTCTCAAGTCAGATCGAATAGGTGAAATGTTCCCTCTGAATCTCAGACCAATCAAAGGGAATCCAGCCATATGTCTTTTGTCCAAAGCTCATTCAGACGAAAGTTGGTTGTGGCACCGAAGGTTCTCACACCTCAACTTCAAAGACATCAATTAGCTAGTCACCGGTGGTCATGTTCGGGGTCTTCCACTGCTTAAGTTCGATCGAGAACACCTATGTGTTGCATGTGAAATAGGGAAACAAAGTCGTCAAAGTCACCCAACAATCATAAACACCAAAGTTGTTGAACCACTTGAGTTGCTTCACATCGACTTATGTGGTCCATCATCAATCGAGAGCATTGGCGGTAACAAGTATATCCTTGTTATTGTTGATGACTTCTCACGTTTTACTTGGGTATTCTTTCTAAAGCACAAATCTGAGGCGACTCCCAAGCTGAAGATCTTTATCAAGCAGGTCAAAGTGCAATTGAGGAAAGTTGTTCGAAACATCAGGAGCAACAATGGACTGGAATTCAAGAACAAAGAATTCGAAGATTTCTTAGCAGAAAAAGGCACCAGTCATAATTTCTCAGCCCCCTATACACCTCAATAGAACGGAATTGTCGAAAGGCGAAACCGATCCCTGTGTGAGGCGGCCCGAACCATGCTAAGTTTTGCCTCACTTCCTCTATATTTATGGGCAGATGCCATTGCTGCAGCTTGTTTCACTCAAAACAGATCTTACCTCAACAAGCGTTTCTCTCTCACCCCTTATGAGATTATTAACAACAGGAAGCCGAATGTCAAGTTCTTTCACGTGTTCGGTTGAAGGTGCTTCATCTTCAACTCCAAAGAGTATCGCAACAAGTTTGATGTCAAAGCTGATGAAGGATCTTTCTGGGATATTCTCTTACTTCAAAGGCATACAGAGTTTTGAATAAGTGTTCTAAAAGAATTGAAGAAACCTATTATGTGACGTTCGATGATAATTATGTCAAGAAGTTGAAGTCCACTGATGCAACAATTGGAGAGATTTTCTCTCAAACAGGTCAAGTCACAGCCTCAATCGCCAATTTATTTGACCAGTTCATGGACTTATTTGATGAACCTGAGAAAGCCACTCTTTCGGAAGCCAAGGCAACAGACAACAAGATCGATCACCTTAAGTAGATTATTGAAGATGCAGCCAAACAAATGGGAGAAAGAGAACCAGTTCGAAACGAACCTCCTCAGAGCAATACTTCGGTCGAGGGGGAGAATTAATTCTCTTCAAATCAACATGACTCACATATCCAGGGGGAGAATCCAATCTTTGTCGGACCTGAAAGTCCTACAGCACCCGAAAGTCCTGTAGCACCCGAAAGTCCTACAGCACCCGAAAGTCCTATTGCACCCGAAAGTCCAGTGACAACCGAAAGTCCGGATCAGCCCAAAAGCCCAGTTGAAGAAAAAAATTTTGGTTCACATCCAAATGATTCGTCATCTGTCGAGGGGGAGAATTTTGATACGCTCTATGACGATGATGTTCAATCAGAATTAGAAGAAATGGTAAATGCTGAATTGAATCCGTCCTATGACCCAAATTATCCTCCTCTCACCAAATGGACTAGAGATCATCCTGTATCTCAAATAGAGGGTGGCGCATCAGAAAAAGTTCTAACACGATCACAACTGAAAGTGAAGCAAACTGCTTTATTCTCCAAAGTAGAATTCTGCATGTTTAATTCTTTCGTCTCCAAAATTGAGCCGAAGACCGTCAATATTGCTCTTGATCATTCTGATTGGGTCCAGGCAATGCAAGACGAACTCAATGAGTTCGAAAGAAATAAAGTCTGGAGACTAATTCCAACACCAAAAGATGTCTCGGTTGTCGGTCTCAAATGGGTGTTCAGGAACAAAATGGACAATGAAGGGAATGTAATCCGGAATAAGGATCGGCTAGTGGTGAAAGGATATTGCCAAAAAGAAGGAATTGATTACGAAGAGACATTCGCTCCAGTAACAAGGTTGGAATCTGTTCGAATATTTATTGTCTATGATGCACACAAGAATTTCGAGGTCTACCAGATGGATGTGAAGTGCGCCTTTCTGAATGGGGAACTTGAAGAAACAGTGTACGTGGAGCAACCTCCTGGCTTTGTGAATGAAAAGCGTCCAGATCACTGCTACATCTTAGATAAGGCTGTTTATGGTCTGAAACCCACAATTAAATACCCACTATGCATTGACGGTGAACAATTAAATTTGCTCTAACTTTCACTCATGAATTAACGAATCCACCCAAGTGGTTGTACCATGAAATCTCTAATTTTCTTTTTGTGTGATTCTTATGAAATTGTTACATACCATAACATTTCTTCCCTTAGAATCTAGTTTTAAATTTTCTTGAGATTTCACACCAAGTATTTCCAGCATGTCACTAAAATACGATCCAACCTACTTGTTCAACAGACCACATTGGTCTCACAAGTACTTCATTCAGTTTCTATCTTATGTCAAGATCTAGAATTCTGAACTGAAGCAAAAGCCACCCCTCTAAGCCTCATTAAAAGATGCCTTTCAACACTTCTTAACAAGTGATTGATCGTAATTCAACGAGAAACCATACAGACACTTTAAAGTCTCTCTTGACTTTGAAGGAAGAGATTCGTGCCTGGGATCCACTGTTTCGTGTCAATATTGACATCACAATTTCCCACATATATGTTGCTTTATTTCTTCATCTTTGACACTCTATGCACGAAAATCTTTTTGATTTTCCAAAAGTCTGGTTTGGTTCACTACAAGCTATTTTTATAGCTCTGATTTTTAATGTTGATGTGGTTTATCTACGTGGTTTATCTATGAAGACAGCTCATTTGAAAAGGATAAGATGATGACTTAGCTGGGAGACTAACGGGTTCAGGAATTCAAAAAGGCATTTGATGGGAAGGCATGCAAAACGGAAGAGTTTTTCTCTCTCATGCGTAATCATAGGGGTTGCTAACTGTCACGTGTCAATCAACTGAGGAACCGCTTTGATTTTCAAGAAGAGTTGGAGGCGAATTTTTCTCTCTCTTCTACACGGGATAAAGGGTAAATCCTAAATTGTTTTACCTCTTTACTGCACCTAATTTTCTGAGAGCAAACAAAGACACTTTTCTACCACTATTCATCTCCTTCTTCGAAGGGATCATCAATGGCGGATTCCTCATCTGTTCATGAAACCTCCCATACTCTCCCAATCCGACCCCAGCAAAGCTTGGTCATTGATCTCACCCCACATTCCTGCGATGCCTTCATGTACCCCATTGTGGAGTGTCTCAAATATTCTCCACTGGTTCTCGCACTGACCAAGGTCGAAATAGTTCCTATGGAATGTCTCTCACAGATCTTCTCTACTGTTCACTACGACAAGTCTGTTGATCGCATTTTCTTTGACATTCTCGGTACCAAAACCTCCATCTCCAAACAACGATTTTGCTCGCTTCTAGGGTTTAAACCTGATGAGTCGAGGGTTAACCCTGAGTCGATTTCTGTGGGACAGTTATTCTCCATGTTTTACAACATGGGTTACACTGAGATTCTTACCACTGTCACAAAGTTCAAGAAATCGTGACTTCCTCCTCAGTGAAATGGCTTCTTCACCATACTATTCAATGGTTTATCAGAAAGAAGTGCAGGTTCAGATGGGGCTAGTCGTCTGTTCATGATGATTCTCTACAGGTTGTACATTGGCGTCAATCTCGATTATGGCTCGGTTTTATGGCAGCAGTTAATCCAAAGCCTTGCCTCTACCTCTCGACATTCTGAAATATCTTATGCCAAATTCTTGACGCTAGTCACCAAGTGGGCAATGGACAAGTATCATGTCCCTGTTGTAGCTAATTCTCCATTCTCTTCGATTGGCGTCTTCCACACAACGAAGATCATCGTGACTGATCCTTCCAAGTTTTAGTTTGTTGGCTCAATTCCACAGTCAATGTATGCATGTGTATCAGGGGAGAGTCGTATCATCAAGACCTACAAGGATTTTCTTCCTTCGAGACCCAGAGAGCTCACTCCAGAGATGATTCAGTCTATCCATGACGCCGACAAACCTACTCCCAGGGGAAAGAAACCGGAAAAAGGGAAAGACAAGAAGGTGGTCAAAGGGGCGAAAGGCCCTTCTCCTAAGAAGCGAAAACCTACGAAGGCAGCCCAATCACCTCCACCAAAGAAGAGGAAGACCCAGCCCAGGCGAAAACTCATTATTACCTCTTCCTCCAGTGAATCAGAGGATGAGAGTTTAGATTCAGAAGAGTCGATGCGACGCGACTCTCCTCTCCGTTCGCCTTCACATGAGGTACCAGTTACAACTAAACCTGTTTCTCCTCCCCCAATCTCTATCTCTATTTCCATTCCCCCCATAACCTCCACTACTCAAATTCCACCTACTTTTATCCTTGTACCACCTCCTATTTTCTCAGAAGCTACAACAACAACCACCACTGGAGTTTGAACCAACGTATCTGATATGGGGGCTCATACTTCAGCACCCGAACACACACTCGCAACCGAACATACTTCCACACCCGAACCTACTCCCACAACCAAACGTCCACCTTCTCCTTCATCTCCTAATCACTCTGCTGAAACCGAGACTTTTCTTGGAGGGGAAGGCATGACCTTTGACTCTGTCTACTACAGTCCCTACCAGGTTCAAAGCGATGACGACGATGATGCTCCTGTCACCAAAAAGCACATCAAGGAACTTCATGAGAAAATTGATACTCTTATCGCTTCCTCCTCCTCCTCTCGGTCCAATATCTCAGAGGCAGCTATTCAGGGCATGGTTGATACTTTCACCAAGGCGCATGAAGCCTCTATCAACTCCGCCACTGCCGCTATAGAAGCATCTACAAAGGCATGTGCTGCTGCGACCGAAAAAGTCGAAAAACTATTTCAGGATGCTAACATTCTTTTCCAGTCTTTACAGGGGGTAGCTGAATCTAGTGTAGTGAAGATTGATTCAGTTGTCGAGAAG
The DNA here is from genome assembly GCF_002870075.4 of Lactuca sativa. Classification (NCBI taxonomy): domain Eukaryota; kingdom Viridiplantae; phylum Streptophyta; class Magnoliopsida; order Asterales; family Asteraceae; genus Lactuca; species Lactuca sativa. Next base: position 199,130,006 of record NC_056627.2, on the reverse strand, counting down.
CTGGCTACATGATTTGCATCAGAACAGCAACACTTTGTCGGTCTTCGTCAAATTCTTGAAGCTGACAATAAGTCTTTCAAGGTTATTGTTGAGGAGCGATTGACCAAGCTCCAAGAAGACCTAGCTTCAGAGAACTCTGTCATGGATGCGCTTGCACGAAAGACAACTGCTCTGAAGATCAAGAGTCTTCAACTTTCCCAGTTAGAAAAGGAGGTTAATTCTCTTTGATCTGAGTGAGCGGTCATTGTAAGTTGTGTTTCGGATGTCCACGGTGCCCTCTCCAACATTCTTGAAGCACATGACCCGATTCTCAACTATTCTGTGAGGCGAACTCTTCATGAGAAGCTTGCTCCTGCCCTTGCCCTGCTCAGCAAAATTGAAGGGCTTCCTGAGTTCGTGGCCCATCCAAAACAAGGGGGAGAAGGGGTTTCAAAGGGCGAAAATCAATCTCAACCGCCTCCTACTTCTACATCAGCTTCAACCAAAGCAACCGAACCACCAACAACTGTTCATGCTTCAAGTTCGGGTGCTAAAGATAAAGGGAAAAAGATTCTTGATGACAGTGATGGTGATGAAGACAAAGAAACCATTGCTGATCTCTTGAAGAAACAAGCCAGGGAAAAGGATTCAGACATGAGTGCCCGGATCGCTAGAGAGGCAAAAGCAAACGAAAGAAAGATGAAGGAGGCTCATGATCTCCTTGAAAGTCAAAAAACTCTATTCCCTCTGTGGACTCTCGAGAAGCTTATCAAAGAAGCTATCGAGACCCCCAACATCTTATGGCTTGAACCTGTTATCTCCTTGGATAGGGTTAATTCTGTCGATTCTCAGTTCGACATGCCCTTGACCCGAAAGGCCTTTAGATTTCATGCATTTTCCCACATTGCTGATGTCCCTCATCCTCACCCGAAGGTCGATAGGGAGCTTATTGACTTCTATTTGAGGTCTGCTCAGCCTCAATATCAGATGTGGAGTGCACAGAAGATCATCAATGTTCGGGTCCTTAAACCCTTTCAGGAGGGTAACTTCACAAATGTCAGGTTCAAAGTGTTGAGAGGGTCAGCTAAAATCGAACATTCCATTTCTCTTGCTGATCTTCCTAACATGAATCCACATGATTGGATCATCCTGCATAACATCCTCCTCACTAATGAAGCTGAATATGGGCCAATCATAGATCACTTCAAAAGGATGTTGGTTTGCTACATCATGGAGGTTGCCAAGATGGATCAGGAGATTGCAAGTGTTTTCAAGAAAAAGCCCACCATCTCCCCAGTTGGCTTTGCAAGAGATTTGAATAAAATGCAGATGGGGAGGATCGATCCAAAGCAGAACTCAGTCATGTTCACCAGGAATGAAGGCCAAAAATGCTTGTTCGCCTTGGCAGACAAGCATCTATATACCACTTCGTGCTTGGAACATGTTATGTGGATCATCAATCGATGCAAGCAGAACTCTGAAGATGACAAGAAGTATTTCGATGATATGATCCAGTGGTACATTCGTTTCAGACAAACCATCCTTGCCATCATTCCTCGTCTGTTCGACACCACGAAGAAAGTTCCTGCAGCTGGACCCAGCAAGCCGAAGTAGAGTCTCGATCCAACTGACGCAAAGGGGGAGATTGTAGGGTTCATTAGGTGTTGCGTCTTGGGCTCGGTTCATAGTCCAATTTTGTATCCGGATTGGGCCAGTCCATCTGTGATTTATTTTCTAGGGTTTAGTATTTATAGATGCTTGCATGCATCTTTATACGTAATATTTTGAGTCGATCATTCACAACAAATACTTTTTATCGATTGTAACCCTAAACACCCTCTATAGCGGAAGTTCTTTATCGAGCTCTGTTGAGGCGTGAATCAATTGAATCATTCAGCATATTTTGATTCATTCTTGTGTTTGATATTTCTGTTAGTATTATTGTGATTAACCTGTTTAAGATCTAAACGATCAGAGAGTTTTCCAACTCATCACTAACAGTGTGCCTTAGGAATTCGACTCTTCAAATCCAAAACTCATATTTAGAGAACTTCGCATAGAGCTTCTCTGATCGAAATGTTTCCATGGTCTGTCGTAGATGTTTTCTATGCTCTTTCTCACTATGAGAGTAGATAAGTAGGTCATTTACAAGGACAATGACGAACTGATCCAAGTAGGGATGACATACCCTATTCATTAAGTCCATGAATACTGTGGCGCATTTGTCTTATCTGAGGGGTATCACTACGGACTCGTAGCATCTGCATTGAGTTCGGAAGGTCGTCCTCGGGACATCATTCTCTAACACTCGTAACTGGTAATATTCGGATCTCAGGTCCATCTCCGAAAGGTAAATCGTTCCTTGCGGTTGGTCAACCAATTCATCTATGCGAGGCAGAGGGTAACGATTTCTAATGGTAATCTTGTCGAGGTCTCTGTTAGTTGATGCGCATACGAAACAATCTGTCTTTCTTCTTGATGAACTAAACCAGAACTCGGTGGGTGAGGAGCTTGGTCCTACAGAGATCTTGTTGAGCAGTTCGTTAAATTGACCGGACGGTTCTTGCATCTCTGTAAGTGTTAGACTATAGGGCAAATCGGTTATAGGGTAGCATTGGATTCTAAGTTTATTTGCGTGACAGCACGATCACTCATAGTCTTGAGCAGTCTCCGTCCTGAAGTTCATATTAGAGGTCATACATGGTTCATCAATCACAGTCTCGTGTATACGAGTCGTATATAATTAAGATTGAAAAGGTAGTCGAATAAATGATTCTTCTTTAAGCTCACATCCAAACAAGGAAAAGAAGTTAAAGCGGAATCATCAATTCTAAACCTGTAGAACCTTCATTATATACCGCTCTTGTGTATACATTCTTCAGCGATAGATCAACCGTAAGGGTCTTTGGATTGAACTTGACGTACTGTGCGAGTGGTATTCCGGGAAGGTTTGTTGAGGCATCTTCGGGAAGGATACAGAACATAAGGTACTCTATGCATGAGTACCTCGGAGTTTTGGAATGACGGCTTCGCTAGAAAGGCTATAACAGCCCAATTTTACAACAAAATTTTTTTTCATTCAATTTAGATATATATAACGTCATGAAATCCATAAAACACACATTTAGTTAGAACATCGTCTTTTACATTATATATAAAATATCAGAGTAGGCCCTCAACATATCGAGGAACAAAAATATAGATAGATAGAGTGCACGCCACGCCATCAAGCCTTGCCCTTGCCTTTCGGCTCCGATGTACCTGAAACAAATCAACAACCTGTAAGCGAAATGCTTAGTGAGTTCCCCAGAGCATACCACACATACGTAGACACAAGTACAAGTCATATAAGCCATGTATACAAAGAATCAGCAAATGCCATGGGCTACCCCACATGGTCTTTACTTGGATTGCCATGGGCTACCCCACATGGTCTTACACCCAACGCCATGGGCTACCCTACATGGTCTTTACTTGGACTGCCATGGGCTACCCCACATGGTCTTACACCCAAGGCCATGGGCTACCCCACATGGTCTTTACTTGGACTGCCATGGGCCACCCTACATGGTCTTACACCCAAGGCCACGGGCTCCCCCCGGGGTCTTCATGCAATCATAAGATCATAATACATATCAAGACACGGAGTAATCACATAATAGGCCGGCCTTGGTGTCGTAGACCCATGGGTATGGTGAGAAGACTCACCTTTTCCCGAAGAATACGAGTAATGCACTCTCAAAGACCCGCAACCTCCCAACTGGATAATAACAATAATAATAATAATATCAATGATTGGTGCCGGCCTTCGTATAGTATGTATTAGTGTCTCTTCGTATAGTATATACTAATGTCTCTTCGTATAGTATGTATTAGTGTCTCTTCGTATAGTATGTATTAGAGTAGTGTATGTATTGACTCATGTATGAACTGACTCTTAGTGTGATTCCTTGTACTAGGAATAGTAAATAGTATCTCTTAACTATACCTATTATAGTTACTAGTAATGTACGTGTATAACCGAAAGTATGCCTTTGCTACCCAAAGGTACTGAATTGACTAATAGGAATTTTATGTTTGTATATGTATACATAATATATAACTGATATTTAGACGAAATTCGGACAAATATCCGATGCCCTAAGGCCACATCCAAACAAGGAATCCTTTGTTTGAAACATGGCTTGAAGTACATGAAGACCTTTGTTTGAAACGTAGTTATAACAGAGTTTGAAAGGAAAGATATAGTATGTAAGACAGTTTGATAAAGAGTTTAATATGTAAAAACGTTTTGAGAAATCATTTTGAAGTAGTATACTGAGTAAAACAGCTAAAAGTGTAGTAAATCCATTTGTATGCTAGTTAGTAATCACATGTGATTGATATAATAACTAGTATGATTCAACTTGTATTCCCCCCTATAAAAGCATTTAAAAACATTTAAAAGGTTAATTAAGGGGTATGAACTCACTTGATAAGTGGTGAATCGAGCAGCGTTTCGTTTCCAAGAAGGATCGTTCTTGACGTAACCGCAAGTCTTGGGTGAAGAAACGAGTTTCACGCAGGCAGTACTTTGACTGGAAAGAAGTTAGTTTCTTGGGAGATTCGGAGCGTTGGGACTCGCGTCGTGTGTGAGAGGTGTTACCGGGGCTTCGGGTGGTTTAGAAGGGTTTAATAACGTGTAGAAGTAGGAGAAAGGATGGAAATGAGCAACCAAACTAGGAAGGCTTCTATTTCTATTTATAGGCATGATTTTGACTCTCACGTCGTGAGTTTTCATAACTCACATCGTGAGTTTGGTCCCGCTTCGCTCATGGCATGCGTCACTCATCAACTTGCTCTGGTAGGGTCATTCAGACTGTTCACGTCGTGAGTTTTAAGGCTAACGTCGTGAGTCTTATACATAGACTTGACTTCTGCATTCTAGGCCTGAAAAGTGGTGATTTGACTCCTCACATCGTGAGAAATGATGCTCACATCATGAGTTCAGTTAAATTAGGGTTTCTGACACGCGTCTTGCTCTCATACAACTGTATCTTCGGAAGGCCATAACTTTTGCATACGAGCTCCGTTTTTGATGTTCTTTATTTCCACGCAAAGGTGGAGACATACTCTACAACTTAAATTAAGATAATTAAGGCTAAAAATTAGTCTACCTTAAACTCAATTTTTACTCTAAAATACTCTTTGTCGGTTTTTTCGCGGATCTTTGATTGGTCATAACTTCTTCGTTATAACTCGGATTTTTGTGCTCTTTATATTTTTGGAAACCTGGTTACGATCTCTATCACTTTATTTATCCCAATTAAGGTTATTGAACAATTTATTTTTGACCTAAATTTTGCTGGTGTTACACATGCAGTGTCGACCAAGCCCACGACGTGGAAAAAGTGCCCATGACGTGGAAAATGAGAAATTTTCCCTATAAATTGATTTGAAGGGGCAGCCGGCCAAGGTTACTAATTCACCCTTCTCTCACCCATATTACCTCGATTTACGTGCAAAGAAGTACCCCCGAAGCCCCGGTATCATCCTGAGACCCGAAGCAAGTCTCGAAGCCCGAGGATCCCGAGAAGAAAAGATTTTCCGAGCCGAAGCTCTGCCTGCAAGAAGCCCGGTGTGTGAAAATATCCCGATTTCACCGAAGAATACTACTCTTAGAGTTGTAGTGTTGTCCGAGCATTGTCTAACCAAGTGAGTGTATAGTCCCTTTCATAAACAAGATTTTAATACAAGTCTTGTTTGAATGTATTAGGTATATGTTTGGTGTGAGTGTGTAGTTACTTTCTTCTAACACATAGATATGAAGTATTTGCTATGAAATACGTGTTATCTGTTTATACATTGTTTGTTTATTTGATATGGATGTTGGATGAATGTTGGATGAATGTTGTATATAGGATTGTATATGATTAAACTATATATGTAATTTATATCTACAAATATATTGGGTAGAACGTGGGTAGATGGAATAGTTGATGTGTGATGAAAGATGCATGTTGAGTAAACCTTGGCGACTATGGAGTTAGCGCTTGTTGAGTAAACCTTGGCGACTATGGAGTTAGCGCATGTTGAGTAAACCTTGGCGACTGTGGAGTTAGTTCTTATTGAGTAAACCTTGGCGACTATGGAGTTAGCGCTTGTTAAGTGAACCTTGGTGACTATGGAGTTAGCGCCTGATAGCTATAGATTTAGTACCTGATAGATAAACTTTGGCAGCAATGGACTTCGTGCCAATTCCTTAGGTCAATCCTTAGGAACAAACGAATAAAGGATAGTCTATTCTTAGGGTAAAACCTTAAGAAATAAAGAAGATAATGGGGATGGGTAATTGGGTTGATTGTTTAATGATTAAATTTAATAATTATGTTATTGTGGGTTGAAAACCCTATATGCTCACCAGGCTCCCAAGCCTGACCCACTTAGTTTTCTTAGTATTACAGGTTATGGCATGAAAGCATAAGTTGGTTGACATGACGAGAGATAACGGATTATAGGCCAATAGTTATAAATAACTGTTGTAAGGTCTAATTTGTTATGTTTATACTTTTGGTCTGTATCAGAACATGACATCTGTCACACCCCCAAACCAGAACGGCAGAAACGTCCGGGGGTAGATGACTTCATGTATAGTATCATCACAATGAGTATAATAGTGAAGAAAGCAAACACAACCATCATCAATATAATTGAAAGATTTACATCATAGAGTAAGTTTACATGTTTCAAAATCAATTACATCATGATGACAAAATAAGTTTTGAATTTAACGCCTTAGCGTCCCGTCCTCGAAAGCAGTTGATTACCTGTTTAGTGATTTCCTGAGAATACAAGTTGTTTGAAAAAGTGTCAACACAAAGGTTGGTGAGTTCATAAGAGTTTTAATTGAGAAATAAATTGTTTTCCTTGTAAAAGAGGTAAAGGGATTCCAGAAAATCCAATATTTTCCTTGAAAAGTGTGTTGTAAGTTTCCGTGTTATGAAATTGTGCATCCTAGAATTCCCAATAATTTCCTTCCATAATCTCCAAGTGTATATAAGTTATATAAATTTAAAGTTAAATAAATCGTCGAATGTAATAGGTCTGCCCTAGACCCACAACCAAACAAGGAACATGAAATAAAGCGGACCCACCAATTCTAACTCGATCACGACTAAATTCTATATAACTCTAGCATATACACTTAGTAATTATGGCTGAAAACTAACAATTCTAGATAGAATGTAGTCTTAAAAACCAAAGACTGAGACTATACCTATCAAGGTTCATCAAGTGGTGGTAGTGGACATAAACTATACATATCATAATTCACCAAATAGTGGTAGTGATAGTGAACATGAATTATGCATATTATAATTTATCCCAAAAGTGGCGGTGGAAGTGAACAAAAACTATACATATCATAATTCACCAAATAGTGGTAGTGATAGTGAAAATGAATTATGCATATTATAGTTTATCCAAATTGTTTGTAATGTAATACAAACTAACTATACCTACTATAGTTAGCGTATTTGTTGGTAGTGTACACTTATTATAGTTTATTGTAATTACTAGTAGTAGTGGAAAACCTTGGTATATGATTCGTATCTTCAAGATAAGGTAAATAATATGTATTATCATTCACTTGTATTCAGTTAGTACTATCCTTGTCATGGTTTACCAAATGTTTGTATGTAACAGATGTAAACTTTGTTTATGACAATTTATTATTTCACCATACTTAATATAGTAAAAACCCATTTGTTTTCTGATGTATGTCTACATACCAAGACAAAATGACACATAATGTAATAATATATAATCACATAATGATACACACCTTGCTCAACAACTTACAAGGTGTGAATGGAAGTTGTAAGCTGTCAACTTGTTTTTAACATTTCTGTACTGTTTTGGAAAAATTCCAGAAAAATCATACGAAGTCAAAAACTGAATCCGTAAACACTGAGAGTTTATAAAATGTGTCTAGTTTGTGCATAAATTTATTCATGATTTTTAGACGTCTCTAACTTGTGTGAAAATGTCCATATTCACAGACTGGTCCGGATTCATAGCTACAGTGATAGACAGTTTTGTAAAAATCACCATAAATTGTAGAAAAATATTATGGAGATGTGAAAGTAGTCATTTTAAAGGTATAAACCTAAAATATTTTCATCTAATATAGTTTTAAAAATTAAAATTTTTAAGTTGACCAAAACAATCCGTGAATGGAGTTAAACTTTCCTGATGAAAGCTGCTGGAAAAGTTTAGTTGTGTTCTTGGTGTTTAACTTGTATTCCCCCCTTAAAACTTAAGAAAAACATGAAAAGATAAGGGTATGAACTCTGTAACGACCCAAAAATCATGACTAAAAATTTCTTTTAAAACATTACTAAAACTAGATTTATAAAAACGTATCATAAGTCAAACATAACTTTCGAGTATTAAATTCAAAACATAATATCATTATCAGAGTCAAACATTCCCAGGCTAACTGACTATGGTGTGTGCTCTGCAATCTTCCCGAGCTCCTCTTTTGAAAACCGAGTACCTGAAACCAAAACTAAAAACCGTAAGCACGAAGCTTAGTGAGCTCCCCCAATCTACCACATACCATACAATAACATATAAAGCATTTACTGGGCCTTGCCCACTGCATCAGACCGAAGTCCGGAAACTAACCAGGGCCTTGCCCTCTGCATCGAACCGAAGTCTGGAAACTGCATCGGACCGGAGTCCGGAAACTGCATCAGACCGGAGTCCGGAACTAACCAGGGCCTTGCCCTCTGCATCGGACCGAAGTCCGGAACTAACTGCATCGGACCGAAGTCCGGAACTGATTGGGACCTTGTCCCCTGCATCGGACCGAAGTCCGGAACTGACTGAACATAACATAGCATAAACATATCAACTAGCATGAATACATATACTGCATACTGCATCGGAACAGAGTCCGGAACACATAACACAAAACATGCTTGAATCACAAAGACATCAAGCACTCTAACTACTGCATCGGACCGAAGTCCAAAACTAACCGAACATAGCATAACATAATCATAACATATAATCAAAACACATATACCGCATACTGCATCGGACCATAGTCCAGAACACATAACTCATACCGTGTCTGTATCACAAAGACACCAAGCATACTGAACTACTGCATCGGACTGAAGTCCGGGACTACTGCTAACTAAACGGGCCGGCATTGTGGCCGTAGACCCGTTCCTACTGGAAGGAAACTCACCTGAACTGCTGAGCTCTGCTGATAAACCTCTGGCTGCTACTCGACAATCCCCTGAACCGCTGCTCCTCTAGCTCTCCGAGCTATCAATATACATATAACACTTAGTCTGACAGTCAACTAAGTCAACTCTGGTCAAAGTCAAAATCCTGGTCAAGGTCAACCTTCCAGGTCAACCCTACTCGCCGAGTCCTCCTAATGACTCGCCGAGTTCATATGCTCAGGGTCTTTCTATTCGCGACTCGACTCTCCGAGTCCGACTAGTTCCAAGTCCTGTCCTGTCCAACTCGCTGAGTCACCATCCGACTCACTGATTCGAGTCTCAACTCGAAGGGTTTGAGGTTTCGCGACCTGACTCGCCGAGTCCACTAATAGACTCGCCGAGTCGAAGGCAATCTTCAACCAACTCGTCGAGTTGTTCTTCCAACTCGCCGAGTTCATGCTCAACTTCATCCGACTCGACGAGCTGTTCATCTCACTCGTCGAGTTCCTCCTCATCTTCAAGCTACTCGCCGAGTCTATTCAGATCTTCATACATGCAGAGGACTTTTGAGTCATGCATGGACTCCATACTGCAGATCTACCCTTCCCAAGCCTATTCCCCACGTAAAGTTGCAAACTTTACGTGTAGAGAAGGAGATCTAGGCACCATACACCATAAACTTAGGGTTTGAGACAAAGGGGCTCAACCATCAACCCATAGACTGATGCTTTATGATTCTCTAGGCCAAGATACACATAGATCTGAAGTAGCAACTTCAGATCTGGGCTTCTAACTCGAAATGGCTCAAGAACTTGCCCTAAAAGCCCCAAATCCTATGATAAAGGTTGATCTAAATGCAAAAGAGGGGAGGTAACGACTCATTACCTTCAAATGCTCTGGAAGACCTCACAAACTCTGGATCTACTGCCAATTCTTGAATCCCCAATGTGTGCCTTCTTCCTTCTTCCTTCAAATCACCCAAAATGGCAGGAAAGCTTGAATGAGCAACAATGGAGGCTTAGGGTTTCTGGTTCTGGACTATAGAGCCGCAACTGAGCCCTAGGAAAGAGAATGAGATGCTTAAATAGGGTACCAAGCCCCGAAATTAGGGTTTCCAAACCCAGACCTGACTCGCCGAGTCCACCTGCCGACTCGCCGAGTCGGTCAATTGCTTTATATCCGGATCCCGCTCCGACTCGCCGAGTTTCTCCCTGGACTCGCCGAGTCAACCCTCTTCAACTTAGGGTTTTTCCTTTCCTTTCTTGACCTTTCTGATTTCGAGTGTTACAACTCTCCCCCACTTAAACTAAACTTCATCCTCGAAGTTTGATATGGCCAACTGTTCTTCGAACTGCCTCCAACTCTCTGCCTGGAAAAACTAATCCCCTTTCGTCCATCACTCCAGCCACTCACAGTGCCGGTCACTACTGTTGGTACATACTGAATCCTTCTCTTTTCTATAATTTCCTCTACGCTACTTCCTCCGACTGAAATCCTGTTACCCCTCATCCGCCTATCGGATGCACTGATACTACCCAGGTCTAACTAATCTGTCAATATCTGAGTTACCGGACTCCCACCGGTCACTGTACTCCGACACCGTCTCCTAGTCGTTCCCGACGACTCCTGAAGATACTTCGACTATCTATAACTGTTCTATCCATTCTGCCATCCATACTGAAATGATGCTGCTGGAGCCAGCCTGCTTATCTCTCATCTGATTACTGAACTCCTACTATCTCGAGTCTTCCATCCTGAAGGAAAAGCTGCCTACCTAGCTATCCTTACAGATCACTTATACTTGGCAGAAGGCTCGACTGATCCTGCTGAGAGGGTCTTGCCATTTCCAAATCAACCAACTGTATCGTCAGCACTTGCATTCCAACACAAATACTAATACTGTCCAAAACTCTGAAACCTTCCAAACACTGAACTGCCTGCAATACTGAACATGCCTGAAACTTTAAACTGCCCGAAACGCCGAACCGACTGAAACGCTGAATGGCCTGAAATACTGAATTGACTGAAACACTAAGCTGCCTGAAACACTGATCTGACTGAAACACTGAGCTACCTGAAACACTGAACTGACTGAAACACTGAGCCGCCTGATACACCGATCTGCCAGAAACACTGAGTTCCAGCTCAACCGTAGAGTCGAAGGACTCCTCACTCAGTCGTTCCCACGACTTCTAAACAAAATCTTTCTCTAGAACTAGTTTCCACTAGTTATCCTGTCACTGCGGCTCTAATAATCTTCCGATCCAACCGATCGGGTCCATAGGTCACATCCTGACATCATCAATTCCACGACTAACAACATGATGGCTCCCAGACTGACGGTAGCCCTTAACATACCCGAACCCCAACGGTCCACTGCTACTCTGATCTCATAACTGATGAGACGATCTATAGCCAAAAATTGCTGACTTAGCCATAACTGAACCATTTGGGAAATCCGAAATCTAACCCGTGGATTCCCATATCCTCACTGTTGCACTCGAACTGGTGGGTACGTACTACTGCTTTCCCGCGTCCAACACGCGCTCATGCCACCTACCAATCTGATAAAGGTTGCGACTACGCTTGCGGACTTACAACTCTCTAATACTATCTGGCTACTAGTGAATGCTACAGCTACCCCCGCAGACTTACAACACCACTACTACTATCTGACTGCTAGTGAATGCTACGGCTACCCCCGCAGACTTACAACACTACTGTTACTATCTGACTGCTAGTGAATGCTACGGCTACCCCCGCAGACTTACAACACTACTGCTACTATCTTGGGGACATCCTGACTATCCCTAGTCCCGCTAGTGATTCCTCATCCCGATTTCTCAAAACCAGCGCTCAACCTTTGAATACTGCATCGTCCTCGACATCCTATATCCTTGATATACTTAGCGCTTCGTCGAGGAACTCTTCGGCTTGGTTCCCAAACCAACCGTCCACTAATCCGGATACAAGAAGCTAATGTTGGGAAGTTTCCAAATTCTCAACTCCTGAATCTACACAATCCTGCATGCTGACGCTGACACTGGCTACTAATATGTAGACATCTCTTGCTAACCGTTCTCCGGATCCTCATTCCGACTCACTTGAGCCTCTACAGGTGGTCCTCCAATCCTGGATTCTCAACCAGCTTCTACCCATCTCGATTACATGAACTAACTGCTGGGAAGGTCCTCGAACTCCCAATTCTGAACTTCTCGATCCATCGATCACTGTGCTACTATCATTTCCTCTCAGAGGCCGCGCACTCATTCTGAGTCCACGTGGCTCTTATCCTTGCATACCCGGAGGGTTCTCCCCCACTTGGATTCGGCTAGATCCTTACTGCTCACTAGTCGAAAGGATTTCCAACCTTCCTTCCATTAAAAGGGCGACATGCTGCCCGCCGACATTTACCCTTGCCAGCGCTCCAACTAACTCTTACCAGATCCGCACCCTTCTTGCTTTCTGACTGAACACCCTTCGATCCTTAACTGCATTTGCTTTAGGGACTACCTCCCGAGAACCTGCGTTTGGGGTGCGCATCCCCAAACCATTTCCTTACTGACCGCTAGCTGCTCCACTAGGAACTCTGCACTATCACTACTGAGAATATAACTGATCATTACCCGACTAATGCCTTCCGCAAGTAGTAAGGCACTACTGCATCTTACACATACATGCTACAGTTACTGTATCCGGAGTAACCCGATCTAGAGGGGACGACCTCCATTTCACCATTCTAATCCCATGGTATGCAGATGGCATAAATCTCCAACACATAAGCTTATTGACATCAATGCAGCAACATAGCAATAATATTGTGAATAATAAAATAGAAGAAAAAGAATCATACCTGCAACCTGCTCTGAAGGATCCTCAAATCCCTCTGACTTTCGAACTCTACTATGACAATGAGGCTGTCCCAACCGCTGAACGGGGCAGTTCACCCTAACATGGCCAGGCTGATGACAACGATGACATAACTCTACTTCTACTGTGCATTCTAGACGTTTGTGACCCTTCCATCCGCATCTGCCGCACTTAGACTTGCTGCGCACGCCAGCCCGTGCTCCCTTCTCCCTCGTGCAACTATCTCGACCTTGCGGGCCCCTGACACCCACTACGACAGTGTCCGACTGCCCATCTTGCCGAACTAGACCGGAAGACCGCTTCCTCTTCCTAAGCTGACTATCCGAGCCAATCACCCGTTCATGGGTCATAGTGACCATTTCACCCATTGCCTGGACAGCTGAGGTCCGCCTTTCAATCCTGTTGACCACTCTATCGGTGATACGCCCAATGGTGTTTGGTAACTCTTCCTGGAGAGCCCGCGAAACCTCTGCAGCAATCCAATCCTGCAGGGAACCCTCTTGGGGGTAAGGTGGACCACTCACTCCCGACCCCGGATGACAAGTGCTAAAAATGGGACTCCCCTCCCTGATGGATCCCTGGGATCCATGAGAATCGGGCTCTAGATGAGCCCCAAACTGTCCTGAAATTGCCCCGGCCCCTAAGGCCTTAAGTCGGCTGTCCATAAGCTCCATGATGGCCTCTCTAACCGAACCGAAAATCACTGGAGTCTAATCGATGATGTTGCGCATGATCTCTGTGGAAATGAAATCCCTCATCTGATCATCAAGCTGCCCGGCTCCAAAACCCGAGCCAGATCCCTCCTCGACGCCTGAACTGCTAACTGGTAGCTCGCGCAATGTCACCATGCTGAAAATATAACAAAATCCTGATCAATTTACACACTACTGCTGAGGGATTTCTCACTCACTACACCATTCCCTAGTTTCGTCTTGGCCCCTCTTGAATCAAGTGCGGATCCTCTGCTTTCAGTAGTATGGGCCCCTACTACCTTCCACATCTATCCACACTTTCCTCAAGAGTTACCTCAACTCCACCAAATCACTTCTACTGATCTCTGCTACTCCCATCCTAGGCTTGCCCTAGGGAATCTCTGACTTTACCCAACCAGTCCTCAGCTGCTGAAGGCCTCCTTGTAATGCCAATTAGCCACCACCTGAATACCATCACATGAAATGAGGCTCGGATAATCCTTCGAGTAAAAGTCTCGTCCCTACAACGGTTAGACTCAAACGAGAGCTGCGCAGTAGGGCCAAATCCAGCACTCTGAGATTATTCAACCCTGATCACATGTGATGTGACGTATTCACCTAATGGCTAGCTCCCATCACTCAGAGTCCCACAAAGCACAAAGCAAGCGGCATTCGGATAAAGGAAACATACTCAGGCAAAATTATTCTCGTAACAAGAACTGCACTAGCACACAATGCTAAGCTCATACTATCAGGCATAACCTACACAGGCTATCCCGCTACTGTCTACTCATTACTAGCATGAAATCCTTATCAAGCTGAACACATAAAGCAGGCACATAAGGCATCATCCTAGATCCTTAGTCCTATTCTAGCATGCTGTTCTACTGAAGCTGAACTGAAACTGAAACTGAAACTGATACTGATAATCATAACATAACTTGTATGGGTAAATTGGGAGTACTTACTTGAGCTCGGCTGATTGCATGCACCACACCCTTTTCTCTTTTCAAAACTCTTTTTGCTTTTTCTAAAACTCTTTTCTTTACACTTTTTCTAAAATTGTTTTCTTTTCTCAAAATTCTTTTGTAACTACGAATTTTCTTTTGAAAACTCTATACTACTTCCTTAGTTTGAGTTCAGGCACACTCAAAAGTGCGCCCAAATCCCTCAAACCAAGGCTCTGATACCAACTTGTAACGACCCAAAAATCACGACTAAAAATTTCTTTTAAAACATTACTAAAACTAGATTTATAAAAACGTATCATAAGTCAAACATAACTTTCGAGTATTAAATTCAAAACATAATATCATTATCAGAGTCAAACATTCCCAGGTTAACTGACTATGGTGTGTGCTCTGCAATCTTCCCGAGCTCCTCTTTTGAAAACCGAGTACCTGAAACCAAAACTGAAAACCGTAAGCACGAAGCTTAGTGAGCTCCCCCAATCTACCACATACCATACAATAACATATAAAGCATTTACTGGGCCTTGCCCACTGCATCAGACTGAAGTCCGGAAACTAACCAGGGCCTTGCCCTTTGCATCGAACCGAAGTCCGGAAACTGCATCGGACCGGAGTCCGGAACTAACCAGGGCCTTGCCCTCTGCATCAGACCGAAATCCGGAACTAACTGCATCGGACCGAAGTCCGGAACTGACTGAACATAACATAGCATAAACATATCAACTAGCATGAATACATATACTGCATACTGCATCGGAACAGAGTCCAGAACACATAACACAAAACATGCTTGAATCACAAAGACATCAAGCACTCTAACTATTGCATCGGACCGAAGTCCAAAACTAACCGAACATAGCATAACATAATCATAGCATATAATCTAAACACATATACCGCATACTGCATCGGACCATAGTCCGGAACACATAACTCATACCGTGTCTGTATCACAAAGACACCAAGCATACTGAACTACTGCATCGGACTGAAGTCCGGGACTACTGCTAACTAAACGGGCCGACATTGTGGCCGTAGACCCGTTCCTACTGGAAGGAAACTCACCTGAACTGCTGAGCTCTGCTGATAAACCTCTGGCTGCTACTCGACAATCCCCTGAACCGCTGCTCCTCTAGCTCTCCGAGCTATCAATATACATATAACACTTAGTCTGACAGTCAACTAAGTCAACTCTGGTCAAAGTCAAAATCCTGGTCAAGGTCAACCTTCCAGGTCAACCCTACTCGCCGAGTCCTCCTAATGACTCGCCGAGTTCATATGCTCAGGGTCTTTCTATTCGCGACTCGACTCTCCGAGTCCGACTAGTTCCAAGTCCTGTCCTGTCCAACTCGCTGAGTCACCATCCGACTCACTGATTCGAGTCTCAACTCGAAGGGTTTGAGGTTTCGCGACCTGACTCGCCGAGTCCACTAATAGACTCGCCGAGTCGAAGGCAATCTTCAACCAACTCGTCGAGTTGTTCTTCCAACTCGCCGAGTTCATGCTCAACTTCATCCGACTCGATGAGCTGTTCATCTCACTCGTCGAGTTCCTCCTCATCTTCAAGCTACTCACCGAGTCTATTCATATCTTCATACATGCAGAGGACTTTTGAGTCATGCATGGACTCCATACTGCAGATCTACCCTTCCCAAGCCTATTCCCCACGTAAAGTTGCAAACTTTACGTGTAGAGAAGGAGATCTAGGCACCATACACCATAAACTTAGGGTTTGAGACAAAGGGGCTCAACCATCAACGCATAGACTGATGCTTTATGATTCTCTAGGCCAAGATACACATAGATCTGAAGTAGCAACTTCAGATCTGGGCTTCTAACTCGAAATGGCTCAAGAACTTGCCCTAAAAGCCCCAAATCCTATGATAAAGGTTGATCTAAATGCAAAAGAGGGGAGGTAACGACTCATTACCTTCAAATGCTCTGGAAGACCTCACAAACTCTGGATCTACTGCCAATTCTTGAATCCCCAATGTGTGCCTTCTTCCTTCTTCCTTCAAATCACCCAAAATGGCAAGAAAGCTTGAATGAGCAACAATGGAGGCTTAGGGTTTCTGGTTCTGGACTATAGAGCCGCAACTGAGCCCTAGGAAAGAGAATGAGATGCTTAAATAGGGTACCAAGCCCCGAAATTAGGGTTTCCAAACCCAGACCTGACTCGCCGAGTCCACCTGCCGACTCGCCGAGTCGGTTAATTGCTTTACATCCGGATCCCGCTCCGACTCGCCGAGTTTCTCCCTGGACTCGCCGAGTCAACCCTCTTCAACTTAGGGTTTTTCCTTTCCTTTCTTGACCTTTCTGATTTCGGGTGTTACAAACTCACCTTATGTGATTTCAATGGATGAATGTTGAAGAAAAGATGTGTTCAACTCAAGAATACTTGGAGGATTGCTTGAAGATTTGAGAATCTAACACCATGTGATGGAATTTGTGTAAGCAATCTATGATTGGAGTAGAAGGAAGTGTAATAATCACAAGAAAGATGAATTATGTAACATCCCAAAAATACAACCCAAAAAATTTTTTGTTTAATAATTACTGAAAACATCATGTCAATATCATAAAATAAAACCCATACGTCAATATCTCAAAATCATAGCAAAGTATCATGAGAAAACTGTATCAAGACTGTATCAAATCACATCTATGAAAAACTAAAACCACTCCCAGGACAATACTGAAGCTGTGGTGTGTGCGATGCCATCAACCCGAGCCCTTCCCTTTACTTGCGGAAGTACCTGAAACCAAAACTGAAACTGTAAGCACAAAGCTTAGTGAGCTCCCCCAAACTACCACATACCATACAATAACAAATAACACATACTGGGCCTTGCCCACTGCATCGGACCGAAGTCCGGAACTAACCAGGGCCTTGCCCTCTGCATCGGACCGAAGTCCGGGACTAACTGCATCGGACCAAAGTCCGGAACTGACTGGGACCTTGTCCCCTGCATCGGACCAAAGTCCGTAACTAACTGCATAGGACCGAAGTCCGGAAACTATCTAAGCATTAGCATAGCATAAACATATGAACTAGCATGAACACATAAATTGCATACTGCATCGGGTCATAGCCTGGAACACATAACACATAAATATTGTCTGAGCCACGAAGGCATCAAACATTCTAACTATTGCATCGTACCGAGGTCTGGAAACTACTACTAATTAAACGGGGCGGCATTGTGGCCTTAGACTCGTTCCTACTGGAAGGAAACTCACCTCGTGATGCTGACTGTTGAACTCCTGAATGAGAAATCCCTGACTGTTGCTCCGGTTGCTTCCCAACTATCATAGGAAATAAATACTAAATCAGAATAGGGATTCCTCTATGGGTAAAATGACCATTTTACCCCTACTATGGTGTGGGACACAACATGGCCCAAAACCTCAATTCCTTCTAAGTCCATCTATGGCCCCACTATAGGCCCACTAATGGCCCAATTTGCTATATTGGGCCTAGAACCCTTTTATTTGGGCCTTACTTAAGCCCAATACTAAATCATTGGTCCTTATCAACTGAATTCTAATGGCCATAAAGGCCCAAGGACCCTAAGCCTGAAACCCAGCCCACACCAAGGCCCAACACTCGAAGCCCAAACTGGTAGCGTACGCGGGGCGTAACCAAGGTACGCTGAGCGTACTGGTTGCTGGCTTGTACGCGGCGCGTACTTTCTTGTACGCCTAGCATACAGCTCTGTTAAGCCAACATCTCATTAAGTTCTTAATAATCCGATCCAGAAGCTACAAATCCAGATCCTAAGCTTATTCCATGACTTAAGCCATAAAGTTGCTTACTTGATGGATTACAAGTCTCATAAAGGCTCAAACTCCACAAATAACATTCTACTTCCATAAAACCAACTAGATCTCATGCATGGTTCCATATAAGCCACAAAGATCGAAACTTTACTGCTATGGGGACACTTGAGCTTCAAGGATAGCAATCCCAAGCTCCAAAAACGAAGTTGCAAGATAAAGGTCCTTCCTTTGGACCTAAAAGGTCCAAACTTCCAAAAACTCCTAGATCTAAACTTACAAGAGGAAAGTTGGAAGCTTTATACCTCTTTTGAATGCCAAAAGAAAGGATGATCCCAGATCTATGAGCTCAAGGTGCTCAAGTTCTTCTTCTTCCACTTCTCTTCTTCTCCTTCTTCACAAAAATAAGCTCAAAGATCAAACACACACAAACATGGAGCAAAGGGGACGAACTAGGGTTTCTCTGGAGTGAATGATAAGTGAGGAGGCCAAATGGGAGGCTATAATCGGGTTTAAATATGCCTCAACCCCTAAAATTAGGGTTTGCCACCTGGTCGCGTACGCTGGGCGTACCATAAGGTACGTTGCGCGTACGCTCAGCCTCCCCGCGTTTCATTTAAGCAGTACGCCCAATGTACAAGGGGGTTACGCCCCGCGTACGGCTTATGGGCTGCTTACACTTCGGCCCAAAATAAAGGTCCACTCACAATAATAATTCAATTATGGCCCAAAATAAACTGAAGAATTAAATAAATTTTATACCTCGGAAACGATCGTTACAAATCTCCCCCACTTGAATCAGACTTCGTCCTCGAAGTCTGCTGCTATTGAATCTGAAAATAACTCCGGGTAATGCTCCTGCATCTCCTCCTCTGATTCCCATGTCCAATCTGAACCCTTCCAGTGCTGCCACTGCACCTTCACTAGCTAAATTACCTTGTTCCTCAAGGTCTTTGTCTTCCGGTCCAGAATCGCGACCGGCCTCTCAATATAAATTAGGCTGCTATGAACCTGAATGTCCTCTAAGGGAACAACTACTGACTCATCCACCAAACACTTCCTCAACTGGGAAACATGGAAAGTGTTGTGGATCTGGCTAAGCTCTGTCGGAAGATCCAACAGATAACCAACCCGACCCACCCGGACCAAAACCCTAAAAGTACCAATGAACCTGGGGCCCAGCTTGCCCCTCTTCCGAAACCTGATGATGCCCTTCCAGGGTGATACCTTCAGGAGGACCATGTCGCCTTCCTGAAACTCCAAGTCTGATTGCCTCCTGTCGGCGTAACTCTTCTACCGACTCTGCGCAGTCTACAACCTACTGCATACCTGTTAGATCAACTCTGTCGTCTTGAGCACCACTTTGGTGCTCCCAATGACACGCTGACCGACCTCGCCCCAACAAATCGGGGTCCTACACTTCCTCCCATATAGCATCTTGAAGGTAGGTCGGTCAATACTCGCATGGTAACGGTTGTTATACGAAAATTCCGCTAACGGAAGATACGCATCCCAACTGCCACCGAAATCTAGGACACATGCCCGAAGCATGTCCTCCAGGGTCTGAATTGTCCTCTCGCTTTGTCCGTCCGTCTGGGGGTGGAAAGCGGTGCTGAAATGGAGATGAGTACCCATCTCGTCATGAAACCGCTTCCAAAATCTGGAAGTAAAACGGACATCTTGGTCTGACACCACTGAAACAGGCACCCCATGTCGTGCCACCACCTCTCGTTCATAAATATTGGCTAGCTTCTCAGTCGATATTCTCTCCTGGATCGGTATAAAATGAGCACTCTTCGTCAATCAATCCACTATAACCCAAATCGCGTCCACTCCTCGTGCGGTCCTGGGAAGCTTAGTGATGAAATCCATGGTGATATCCTCCCATTTCCACACAGGAATGTCTAACGGCTGCATCTTGTCGTGAGGTCTCTGGTGCTTCGCCTTAACCTTCCTGCAGGTCATGCATCATTCCACATATCAGGCCACATCCCGCTTCATGCAGGGCCACCAATAATCGGGTCTAAGATCTCTATACATCTTTGTTGCTCCTGGATGGATGGAGAATCGAGACTTATGAGCCTCGTCCATCAGCACTTGTCGTACTCCGCCCCAGTACGGCACCCAGACCCTCCCATGAAGGGTCAACAATCCTCGACTATCATAGTCAAAGGAAGCTACCTGGCCCACGATCCTCTCACACTTCTGCCTCTCCTCCTTGAGGCCCTCGGCATGCGCCTCTTTAATTTGCTCCAGCAATGGAGTAATCACTGTCATCCTCAAACAAATGTCTCTGATCGGGGCTACTGCTGCCTTGCGGCTCAGGGCGTCGGCCACTACGTTGGCCTTCCTTGGGTGATAAAGGATCTCACAGTCGTAATCCTTCAGCACAGCTAGCCATCGCCTCTGCCTCATGTTCAGATTCGGCTGGTCCATGAGGTAACTCAAGCTCTTGTGATCTGTGTAAATGGTACAACGGACCTCATAGAGGTAATGTCTCCAAATCTTGAGGGCAAACACCACTGCCCCCAACTCTAAATCATGCGTAAGATAGTTAGCCTCGTGAGGCTTCAACTGTCTTGAGGCGTAAGCTATCACATGGCCTCGCTGCATCAACACTGCTCCCATACCTGCGATCGATGCATCACAGTAGACTACAAAATCCTTTACTCCCTCTGGTAGGGTAAGAATCGGTGTCTCGCATAATTTCTACCTAAGGGTCTCGAATACTGCCTGCTGCTCAGGCCCCCAACGAAACACCACCGACTTCCTAGTCAGTCGGGTGAGCGGTACAGCTATCTTGGAGAAATCCTGGATGAATCTCCTGCAGTACCCTGCTAAACCTAGGAAGCTCCTAATCTCAGATGGAGATCTCAGGACTTCCCACTGCATCACGACCTCTATATTGGCCGGATCTACTAAAATACCATTTTGGTTGACGAGATGTCCAAGGAACTGCACCTCGTGCAACCAGAACTCGCACTTGGAGAACTTTGCGAAAAGTCTCTCCCTCCTCAAGATCTCTAGCACCTCTCTCAGGTGCTCCTCGTGCTGCTCCTGAGTCTTGGAATACACCAAGATATCATCCATGAATACTATCACAGACCGATCCAGCATCGGCCTGCACACGTAGTTCATGAGATCCATGAACGCGACTGGAGCGTTGGTGAGCCCAAACGGCATCACCACGAACTAATAATGACCATACCGGGTCCTGAAAGCAGTCTTCTATACGTCCTCGCCTCTGACTCGCATCTGATGATACCCGAAGCATAAATCGATCTTGGAAAACCAAGACGCACCCTGCAGCTGATCAAACAAATCATTTATCCTCGGAAGTGGGTAACGGTTCTTCACTGTTACCTTATTCAGCTCCCGATAATCTATACACATATGTGCGACCCATCCTTTTTCTTCACAAAAAAAATCGGTGCACCCCAAGGCGAACTACACGGCCTGATAAAACCCTTATCTAGCAGCTCTTGCAGCTGCGTAGATAACTCCTGCATCTCTGGGGGAGCCAACCGATACAGTGCATTAGCTATCGAAGCCGCACCAGGGATCAGGTCAATCCTAAACTCGACCTGCCTCTCGGGAGGTATTCCACGAAATTCCTCTGGAAATACATCCGGGGTAGTCTCGCACTACCGGAACATCATCAACTTTCATCTTGCCCTTCTCCCGAGCATCTATAACATAGGCAACATAACCGACGCAACCCTGCTGGAAATAGCGCCTTGCTCTCGCTGCTGAACACAAAACTGGTCCACGCTATGGTCTCTCGCCCTGAATCACTAACTCTCCCCTACTGGGAGTGAGAACCCTCACCAAATGCAGCTCACAATCTATCACCGCCCCATTGGGGCTTAGCCAATCCATGCCCACTATGACTTTATTCCCTCGCAAGGGAATAGGGACCAAGTCCACCGGAAACTGCTCATCGAACAACTGTAGAGAACATCCTTTATGTACTCTTGCCACCCTAACGGTCCTGTCGACTGTTATCTCAACCTCAAGTGGACAATCTAGCTCCCCCGGAGCTCTACTAAACCTCTTGCTAAGCACAAGTGAAACAAACGAACGGGTAGCCCCGAATCGAACAATATTGTAGTTGATATGCTGTTCACGGAGAACGACCCTATACAAAACATATAACCATAAGAAACAATCAATAATAAATGTAGAGGTAAGGAGAAAAATACATACCCGTCACCACGTCAGGAGTCGCTTGCGCCTCCTCTGCTGTCAGCTGAAAAGCCTTACTCTTTGCCACTGACGTCTCAGCTCGGCCCTGACGGCCATCTGTAATCCTAAAAGTAGCAGGAGCAGGTGCTGATACCTTTCCTGCAACAGCTAAACTCGGACACTGGGACTTTTTATGTCCCCTCTGATTGCCATGGAAGCAAATCAGGTCTGATGCCGCAACGGCGGTAGTAGTGGCTGTACAATCTCTGCTCATATGCCCAGTCCGACCACACTTGTAGCAGTCGGCACTCCCTGCCTTGCACGCCCCATCGTGCAATCTCCCACACTTGCCACACCGAGCGTGGCTCTGTTGACTCTTATCTATGTGATCTGAACCCTTGGGCTTTTTGCCCGCACTCCCTGTACCTAGAGCTGCCTCCAGATTCCTCTTTCTCTCCATCTCAAGGTCAATCTCTCTCTCTCTCTCTCTCTCTCTCTCTCTCTCTCTCTCTCTCTCGAGCCCTGACAATCATGTCATCCATCGTTTTACAGCTGGACTGGCTCACAAACTGGCGAATATCACTCCGCAGCATCTCATGATAACGAGCCTTCTTCATTTCCTCATCAGTCGCATACTGAGGAACAAGAAGAGCTCTCTCCCTGAACTTGGCGGTAATCTCCGCCACTGTCTCTGTAGTCTGGGTAAGATCCTGAAACTCTCTGGCTAACTGCTGCACCTCAATGACCGGTGCGAACTCAGCTCTGAACCTGGTAGTAAAATTAGTCCAGGTCATAGCATCCAAAGCTGCGTCATCTCCAATGGTATGACCAACCTCCTCCCACCAATCTCGTGCCCTGTCCTTCAGAAGACAGGACGCCAATCTGACCTTGTCCCCCTCTGGACATCTGCTAGTGCGGAAAGCGTTGGCCACATCTGCCAACCATCTGGTACTCGCTATGGGGTCCCGCGCCCCGTGATAATCCGGAGCTCTGCAATGCCCGGAACTCCCTAAAAGTAAGCATGCGCGACCCCATCATGGCCGCCACCTCATCACGAAAGGCGCTCAACCTCTCGTCCATCAACTCTAAGATACCCTCCTTGATCGAACCGAAGATCACAGGAGTCTGCTCAAGTATGGTGCGAGTAATCTCTGAAGAGAGAAACTCCCTAGTCTGCTCATCCAACTGCTCGGCCTCCGGGCCTGATCCTGATCCCCCTTCGGCACCTGAATTGCCGACTGCTGGTCTAGGGCGTAATACCACCACTCTGAAACACAACATAATAAATGTCAAGAACACTAATATATCTCGAGGAATCACTACTACCACAAGTTTCATGATCTCATTTAAGCTTTCGTTGATTCGAGTACGGATCCTCTGCTTTCAGTAGTACGGGCCCATACTACCTTCCACATCTATCCGTACTTTCCTCAAGTATTGCCTTGACTCCACCAAGTCACTATTACTGCTAATAATCTCTGCTACTCCCAAATTATGCATATTATAGTTTATCCAAATTGTTTGTAATGTAATACAAACTAACTATACCTACTATAGTTAGCGTATTTGTTGGTAGTGTACACTTATTATAGTTTATTGTAATTACTAGTAGTAGTGGAAAACCTTGGTATATGATTCGTATCTTCAAGATAAGGTAAATAATATGTATTATCATTCACTTGTATTCAATTAGTACTATCCTTGTCATGGTTTACCAAATGTTTGTATGTAACAGATGTAAACTTTGTTTATGACAATTTATTATTTCACCATACTTAATATAGTAAAAACCCATTTGTTTTCTGATGTATGTCTACATACCAAGACAAAATGACACATAATGTAATAATATATAATCACATAATGATACACACCTTGCTCAACAACTTACAAGGTGTGAATGAAAGTTGTAAGCTGTCAACTTGTTTTTAACATTTCTGTACTGTTTTGGAAAAATTCTAGAAAAATCATACGAAGTCAAAAACTGAATCCGTAAACACTGAGAGTTTATAAAATGTGTCTAGTTTGTGCATAAATTTATTCATGATTTTTAGACGTCTCTAACTTGTGTGAAAATGTCCATATTCACAGATTGGTCCGGATTCATAGCTACAGTGATAGACAGTTTTGTAAAAATCACCATAAATTGTAGAAAAATATTATGGAGATGTGAAAGTAGTCATTTTAAAGGTATAAACCTAAAATATTTTCATCTAATATAGTTTTAAAAATTAAAATTTTTAAGTTGACCAAAACAATCCGTGAATGGAGTTAAACTTTCCTGATGAAAGCTGTTGGAAAAGTTTAGTTGTGTTCTTGGTGTTTAACTTGTATTCCCCCCTTAAAACTTAAGAAAAACATGAAAAGATAGGGGTATGAACTCACCTTATGTGATTTCAATGGATGAATGTTGAAGAAAAGATGTGTTCAACTCAAGAATACTTGGAGGATTGCTTGAAGATTTGAGAATCTAACACCATGTGATGGAATTTGTGTAAGCAATCTATGATTGGAGTAGAAGGAAGTGTAATAATCACAAGAAAGATGAATTATGTAACATCCCAAAAATACAACCCAAAAAAATTTTTGTTTAATAATTACTGAAAACATCATGTCAATATCATAAAATAAAACCCATACGTCAATATCTCAAAATCATAGCAAAGTATCATGAGAAAACTGTATCAAGACTGTATCAAATCACATCTATGAAAAACTAAAACAACTCCCAGGACAATACTGAAGTTGTGGTGTGTGCGATGCCATCAACCCGAGCCCTTCCCTTTACTTGCGGAAGTACCTGAAACCAAAACTGAAACTGTAAGCACAAAGCTTAGTGAGCTCCCCCAAACTACCACATACCATACAATAACATACAACACATACTTGGCCTTGCCCACTGTATCGGACCGAAGTCCGGAAACTGCATCGGACCGAAGTCCGGAACTAACCAGGGCCTTGCCCTCTGCATCGGACCGAAGTCCGGGACTAATTGCATCGGACCAAAGTCCGGAACTGACTGGGACCTTGTCCCCTGCATCGGACCAAAGTCCGTAACTAACTGCATCGGACCGAAGTCTGGAAACTATCTGAGCATAACATAGCATAGCATAAACATATCAACTAGCATGAACACATAAATTGCATACTGCATCGGGTCGTAGCCCGGAACACATAACACATAAACACTGTCTGAGCCATGAAGGCATCAAACATTCTAACTACTGCATCGGACTGAGGTCCGGAAACTACTACTAATTAAACGGGCCGACATTGTGACCTTAGACCCGTTCCTACTGGAAGGAAACTCACCTCGTGATGCTGACTGCTGAACTCCTGAATAAGAAATCCCTGACTGCTGCTCTGGCTGCTTCCCAGCTATCATGGGAAATAAATACTAAATCAGAATAGAGATTCCTCTATGGGTAAAATGACCATTTTACCCCTACTATGGTGTGGGACACAACATGGCCCAATACCTCAATTCCTTCTAAGTCCATCTATGGCCCCACTATAGGCCCACTAATGGCTCAATTTGCTATATTGGGCCTAGAGCCCTTTTATTGGGCCTTACTCAAGCCCAATACTAAATCCTTGGTCCTTAGCAACTGAATTCTGATGGGCCATAAAGGCCCAAGGACCCTAAGCCTGAAACCCAACCCACACCGAGGCCCAACACTCGAAGCCCAAACTGGTAGCGTACGCGGGGCGTAACCAAGGTATGCTGAGCGTACTGGCTGCTAGCTTGTACGCGGCGCGTACTTCCTTGTACGCCCATCGTACAGCTCTGTTAAGCCAACATCTCGTTAAGTGCTTAATAATCCAATCCAGAAGCTACGAATCCAGATCCTAAGCTTATTCCATGACTTAAGCCATAAAGTTGCTTACTTGATGGCTTACAAGTCTCATAAAGGCTCAAACTTCCACAAATAACATTCTACTTCCATAAAACCAACTAGATCTCATGCATGGTTCCATATAAGCCACAAAGATCGAAACTTTACTGCTATGGGGACACTTGAGCTTCAAGGATAGCAATCCCAAGCTCCAAAAACGAAGTTGCAAGATAAAGGTCCTTCCTTTGGACCTAAAAGGTCCAAACTTCCACAAACTCCTCGATTTAAACTTACAAGAGGAAAGTTGGAAGCTTTATACCTCTTTTGAATGCCAAAAGAAAGGATGATCCTAGATCTATGAGCTTAAGGTGCTCAAGTTCTTCTTCTTCCACTTCTCTTCTTCTCCTTCTTCACAAAAATAAGCTCAAAGATCAAACACACACAAACAAGGAGCAAAGGGGACGAACTAGGGTTTCTCTGGAGTGAATGATAAGTGAGGAGGCCAAATGGGAGGCTATAATCGGGTTTAAATACGCCTCAACCCCTAAAATTAGGGTTTGCCACCTGGTCACGTACGCTGGGCGTACCATAAGGTACGCTGCGCGTACGCTCAGCCTCCCTGCGTTTCATTTAAGCAGTACGCCCAGCTTACAAGGGGGTTACGCCCCGCGTACGGCTTATGGGATGCTTACACTTCGGCCCAAAATAAAGGTCCACTCACAATAATAATTCAATTATGGTCCAAAATAAACTGAAGAATTAAATAAATTTTATACCTCGGAAATGATCGTTACAAATTATACTTACCAAAAGTGGAGGAAAGCTTAATGATCAGCCTTGGGAGTCTCGCAATTGAGAGAGAATGGTGAGAGAATTTGGAGTGTGATCCTTGGAGGAAAATGAGAGAATGAAGGAAAAGTGAGGAGAGAGGGTGGGTTGTCCAGCCTCTAGAACGTGAGTAGGGCTGGAAATGAGTGGGAAAGGACATTGACATGACTAGGGATGGTGGGGAGGGGTGTGGGTTGGTCATGGAGTGGGTATGGGTGGTTGCTTGTGTCATAAAACAAAGAAAGGTCAACACTCCACCCCCTTGTACTTCAACCACTAATTCTTGGATATGATTGGCACTAAAAACATGGGGATTAATGAAAATTGAGGCTTTAATTGTTAAAATAAAGTTTTGGGTGAAAATCCCGCTTTAAAATGATGAAAAACGGGTTTAAAATGAAGTCGTAGTAAAAAACCGGGAAGGGAAGCCGAAGCTGCGAGGGTCAGAGGGGCGAAGGCGAAGGTGGGGCTCGGTCCGAGAGGAACTTCGGTCCATGCGACGTTCAGGCCCGAAGGCTTCGGGTTCGGTTCAGATGGAGGTTTGGTTCGGTCCTCCTCTTTCGGGTTCGGTTCTTCCCACTTCGGTCCTTAGTAGTTCGGTTCCCAGGAGGGGTTTCGGGCCCGAGAGGCTTCGCCTCATAAGAGGGGTTTTCGGCCCCTCGAAGCTATTTTACTCATTTTTACCCCGTTTCAAGCGATATTTGTCCAGGTTAAGGTTCGGGATGACCCGAATGATTACAAAAAGTTAAGGGAAGTTTTGAGAGAGATTTGGGAGAGAATTAGGAGAGATTTGGAAGAGGTTTCGCTCGTGACCTTTTTGAGTGTTTAGCTTCGATATGCAAGGTTCGTACACCCCGTTAAGCCTCATTATGATTGTTTTACGCTCCCTAGAGGTATGGAACAATGTCTTATGGAGTAGTTTCATCACTTGCCCCGATTAGGGTTTAGAATTTCCGAACACGAGAAAACTCCAAGTGATACTTTGCGTTAAGATCGCGAATTGTACAATAGGGAACATAATGGAAACCCTAATATACAAAGGTTAGCTGAGTTGACCAGTTTGACTTATTGACTTTATTTGACTTTGAATTGACCGGAAATTGACGGTTGTCACAACATCCCGAGATTTTGTTATATAATGAAAATACATTTCTTTAAAGAAATGCTTTGATTTTGTATTGGGAACTGATGTGGACGGAAGTACCCACTAATTTTAATATTTATAACCTAACAAACTTAAACTAACTATGCACTTATAGGTAGTGTACCTAGTCAGATTACAATATAGTTTAGGTAAGTCGGGTGTCGATCACAGGGAACGGTGCTATTAATTTATATATTCGCTATCAAACTAACCTAATTATTAACAAGTAGGGGTGTAAACGAGCCGAGCTGAGCCCGAGCCTGACCAAGCTCGAGCTCGGCTCGTTTAATTTTGAAGAAGCTCGAGCTCGAGCTCGAGCTCGATTCGAGCCTTAAAATGAAGCTCGAGCTCTCGTGAACAATTTAGTGAGCTCGCGAGCCTAAACGAGCCTATATATACATATATATATATATATATATACACTCACACACACACACACACACACACATATATATATATATATATATATATATATATATATATATATATATAGGCTCGTTTAGGCTCATTTAGGCTCGCGAGCCCACTAACTGAAGCTCGGCTCGAGCTCGTTTAATAAACGAGCCTCATATTTGGGCTCGAGCTCGGCTCGGGCTCGTTTAATTCGATCTCGAGTCGAGCTTTTAACGAGTCGATCCCGAGTAGCTCGGCTCATTTACACCCCTATTAACAAGTTTAGAAAGGGTTTTATCTGATTTTACAAGATCAGACGAACTTAACTCAATTTCAATCAATAAGTAAAAACACTCTTGTCTAGTTCGAATCCACTTCGTCCTTATGGCTAGCTAATAATTATGGATTATCAAGTTGGTTTTAATTATATTAGTAATTTAAGTCTAACTTTACCAATAATTAATTAATTCATGTAAAACTATGTATGGTCACACAAAATTAAACACAGAACCAATTATGAATATGAATATGCTATGTAAGATTTATTATGTAAACGCAATTATAGTCATAATTTACGTTCTCTAGCACAGCTAAGTTTATTTACTTTAATTACTAACTAAGATTGGTCAATCCTAGCTCTAACAATTTAATGTTCACTAAATCATTAGGTAAACAAGTTCATGCAGTTAATGGTCACTAAGCTACACAGAACATGAAATTAAGAAAACTAAAGAAACAAACACAAGCAATCTAGGTAACTATAAATCAAACACAAACAATTTATCAACTAAATAAATCCATATAAAATTAAGCTATTCATAAGTTGGAAGCTTCATCTAGTTAAACAAGAGTAGCTAGATTCAGCTGCTCATAATAACAACTAACACACTAACACAAATCAAAGTATAATGAAACATGTTCCTAGGTAACAAATAAGTAAACTAAATTATGGACCTTCACTCTTTTGGTGTTGAAACCCTTTTTCCAGGTCCTTTCTCTGCTAAAAATCGCCTTCTGGAACCTCTTTATCTAGCCAAAAGTCTCCTCAATTCGTAATGGTATTGGATATATATAGTTTTCTGAATTTAATAATTCACGTCGTGAACAATAAAATATTCACGTCGTGAATACAAGATAACTGTGCCCGGCAAGGATTCCTTCACCCGCGTACATATCTTCTAGAATTTATGCTCACGTTGTGAATCGTCCAGTTCTCACGACGTGAAAACATTTTTTTCCTGATTTTCTTGTCCTTTAATCTTTTAACTCCCAAAGTTTCTTCCTTTAATGTTTTTAGTCCTTTTTCTTCAAAATGTCTTCTTTTTGGCTGCAAATAACATTTAAACCCATAAGTACCATTATTCTAAACAAATTACCAACTTATATATAAAAATGTACTTAAATATTGCCTAAAAATAGGTATAAATATGGCAATATCAGGAACAAATTCTGCAACTCTTTTAATCAAATGATTATTCTGATTTTATAAAGCAAAGCATAAGCAAATCGATATTTTCTGGCAATGAAATTGGGGATGTCACATACCATATGTAACTGGTAATATTTGAATTTGTCTGACCTTAGTAACTACAAGTAACATTGTACCTTTGCACTCGCCCTTTATGTGAGATCCATCTATTACAAGGGTCAGTTTATAACAATTGTCAAAAGAGCTTACCTACAATATATGGTATATCTATTCAAATATATTGATTATAGTTAAGTACATCAAAATAATAAAATAATAATAGTAAAATATAGTAACACTAACTGAGGAACCAAGTGTGACATACAAGAACTAAAACAGATCATTGGAATCTGTTTGAATATGTGTCACCGTGTCGGGATTATGTTTGACCAAATTGTGGAAATAAGCCAAAAGTTTGGTAAAAGAATCATCTTTCGTACCCCTTAACAACAATGCATATTGCTTCGCACGCCAAGTCTGATGGTATGAGATACCGATTTTCAATTGTGCATTCATATCGTTAATAATATATTGTCCCCAATATACTATACTATAATCTTCAGCCAAAACATCAACAAAATATTCACCCAAAACATGTTTGTTTGCTTGTTGATGATTAGGTTGCAACATTGTTGAAGAACATGTGCGTATGTCAACAAATTTATTCTCTTGGAAAAGTCCGCTAGAATTTTTGATTCCTTTTACTCTTAGTAACCAAGATCAAATTTTCCAATCGTCCGTTTTAGAAGAGGCATTCAATCTTTTGATCTGAGGTTTACTATCTATGATGAGATGTCTTCATTAACATCAACTAGACATGCTGGTAGAGGGGGTATACTGTAAAAAATGTTATCGGGAAACTTAGCTTTACGTTCATTAGCCAACTCATCTCCATCGGAATTGCTTTCTAAGTCGGTTATATCTAAATCTACAACAATAACATTAGCAAAATCCCCGTAATCATGTAGATTTTCATCTTTTTGAATCATATTTTTTTTTTCTTTTTACTATCATCTACTTCACCCTTATTCATAACTTTAACTTTTTGTTGGAGAATGTCAACATAATAGCTACCCACGTCATTAAGATATCTACCAACATCATCATCATCAATGTACTTGTAATTTTCAGGATCCACATAGTGAATAGGTGAATACCTCGCATTAATAGTTTTAGCAACATTATGAAACTGAGATACACTAAGAGTCATGAAAGTACCTATTGGGTTGTTGCTCCATTTATCGCCGGATAAGTTAGGAGCCCACTCATTTCCTCTCTTGCCAGCCTCCGTAACCGCATCATCTTCATCAACCACCACAAACACTTTCATAACCCTTCCTCCAACCGATTTGATTACGTTGATCATCATTCTAACATCAATATCTTCAACTATGACTATATAATGATTCATTAAGGATGATAGAAACGAAGACTAATTTTATACCTATCTAATAAATCGGTTTTCATTTTCACCAAAGATATAAAATCATTATAACTAATATACTCGGAAAATATCAAAGTGAATCTAAAAATACCTCCCCGTGGACATATATATTCCAGATTTGTCTCCATGACTTCCCACCTCCCATCACTTACAACGCAAACCAAATATTCATTCATTTTATTAAAGATTTTTTAAATAATATTTCCAAAGAAATAACAACTAAAATGATAATTTTTTGCAAGACTTTATATATAATATGGTTTGTGATGATAGTGTAGTGTGAGGGGATATTTATACTTGAAAAAATAAAATAAAACTAAAAAAACCATCTATGAACATACAATTGCCAATGCACGCCGACACTTTAAACAATTGTATATTCGCATATCAATAGCCAAAATTGCGACTTTAATCTATTTGTTATTTTCTGCAAAGTAATTACGGAAAATGACTAAATTTATAATTTTCTCTAAGAAAAAATATGTCATCATAAACTAATAATTAAAAACTAACATTAAGGCGTATTGTTAAGCAGAGAAGATGTATAAATAAAAAAAACTAAATATAAATAAAAAAATATTTTTTTTTATGTTTTAAATGATTTTGATAAGATATTACCATCCGATTTATGTTAGGATCACACGATCTCAATAACCAAAAAATATCCTATATAAAACCCAAAATTTGACAATCTTACTTCTAAGTTTTAACATAATCGTCTTTGATTTATTTTTCATTTTTTTAGGTTCGGACGAATTTCGGGTTTTCTACACAGATATGAGCAATTGATGAGCATACTCGAGACTCGAGAGTCGAGATTTTATTGATTAACGTGAGCGCACATAAAACCAGTAGATGAAATAAAATAAAATTATACTAAATGGGTAGCAAAACTCCCTCCGGGTGAGAGAGAGAGAGAGAGAGAGAGTAAATAAAAATGGGAATCGAAGCCGGGGAGTCCTCCGGTGCCGGACGTCCCGAGACGAGCAGTGGTAGAGAAGATGCCGGTCCAGCTACCACCCCAACCAGTACCTCCAACTCCGTACGCCGCCGGTTCTCGCTGGCGGCTCAGCCGGAGATAATGAGAGCGGCGCAGAAGGATGACCAGTATGCTTCTTTCGTCTACGAGGCCTGTCGTGACGCCTTTCGCCACTTATTCGGTCTCTATCTTATCTCAAAATTTAGGGCTTTCCCTCTAACTACGTGTGCGTTTAGACTTTAGGTTGATTGTGATATGCATTTCACCTTCGCTCTAACTTTTTATTTTGATGTTATTTTAGGTACAAGGGCAGCTATATCGTATCAGAATGAGGTCTGTTGCCTTTTTTGAACTTTAATACATGTAGTTTCTTCAAAGTTAGGGCTATATTTATTATGTTATATAGTAGTTGCCCTTCGATTTGATCACATATCAAATTGCCTAAATTCACAAACAGTTTTCCTCCTTTACAAAGCATCATACATTGTCATTTTAAGTATGGATGCGATTCACTTCTTTGATGCTTTATTTTGCAAAGTGAAAGCGTCAACATAGTTTTAACTTTGTTGGTATATCATTTTGCAGACAAAGCTTTTGGGGCAGATGCTTTATTATGTTTTAACAACAGGAGCAGGGCAACAAACATTGGGAGAGGAATACTGTGATGTCACACAGGTACATTGATTATTTTTCTTTGCTCTATATCATGAATTGATATATTTATGAAGATGATTAGTATTTGTATGGAGATAATTCATCACTGAAAGATTCTTATGTTAACATGAAGCTGAACATGTTTATCCTTTCAGGTTGCAGGATTACATGGGCTTCCTCCAACACCAGCAAGACGTGCACTTTTCATTGTCTACCAGAGTGCAGTTCCCTACATTGCTGAAAGAGTCAGGTTCATTTTCTTTCTTACAAATCATTATGTTCTTTTATTATTATTTAAAAAGAAAAAAAAAGACAACTCTTATCAACCATGTAATTTGCTTGCATAACAGCTCTAGAATTGCTTCACGTAGCATTGCCTTGACCGAATCAGAGTCACTGTCTGATGATATCCATGGGGATGCTTCTAGAAGCATCCATGGTCAACCCTCTGCAAGTCAACTCTCTTCTTCTCCTTCACCAATAGTTTCAATTTCACCTCTCTCAAGATTCAAACATAAAATTACTTCCCTTTGGTTGCACACAGTTCAGAGATGGCCTGTAGTATGTCATTTCCCTATATATACATATAATTATATATATGCACTAAAAAAATAGAATGAAATGAAAGTATATGATGTTATAATAACTTATAATAAACAAATGAATAAAATTAGGTTGCTATTTTTGGCAGGTGCTTCCATTAGCCCGTGAGTTTTTGCAGCTGCTTCTTCGTGCTAACCTTATGTTCTTCTATTTTGAAGGTGAGTATCTTTATTGTTTATTTTATTATTATTATTATTATTATTATTTTTTACAATGGTTATTATTTTTACAATCTACCAAACAATTTGATTATATATTTATTGCAGGTTTATATTATCATATATCAAAGCGTGCAGCAGGCATTCGATATGTTTTTATTGGGAAGCCCATGAATCAAAGACCCAGGTATAAGTTAATATTTTCTAAAATAAAAAAATAAAAAACTTGAAATACTAATATTCTTGAATTCTATAAATATGCAGATATCAAATATTGGGCATGTTTCTATTGGTTCAGTTGTGTGTTATTGCTGCTGAAGGATTGAGGCGTAGCAACTTAGCATCCATCACATCTTCTGTTCAGCAGACATCTTTAAGCCTCCACCAAGCATCTGCAGGTTTTTGTTTTTCTATTTTTATATATCAATTTTAATAATAATATATTATTACAAACTTACTTATTATATTATTTTTCAGGGAGAGGTTTACCTGTTTTAAATGAAGAAGGAAATTTGATCACTGGGGATACTGAGAAAGTATCGGACTCATTCACAACCTCTGAGGTACTCTTAACTCTTCTGAATTTTATTAATAAAATGTTATGTACAAATATTAAAAAATGGTTAAATAAATAATAGCAGTCTGGATCAAGTGTGATTAGCAAATGTACACTTTGCCTTAGTAATCGACAAAATCCAACTGCAACTCCTTGTGGACACGTCTTTTGCTGGTATTTATGACACCCAAATCTTTCTTAATTTTTCTATTTTTTTGAAAATGTTGATTGATGTTTTTAATTAATTATTTATTTATGTAGGAATTGCATAATGGAATGGTGTAATGAAAAGCCGGAATGCCCTTTATGTCGTTCTCCTCTAACTCATTCAACCTTAGTTTGTTTGTACCATTCAGATTTTTAGCATACACGGAAAAAAAGAAAAAGAAAAATTACCATCAAGGTAAAATCAACAACCATAATAATAATAATAGTAATAATCAATCCCATATTTCTCATTGCGTCTTGTAAAATGTAAATCTCCATTTTTTTTTTCTTCAAATTATTCATGGTATGTTGTTATAAGCATAAAATGTCATTTCTAGAACATGTAGTGGTGGTAGGGAATGTGTAATGCGTTGGTGGGAAGAACGATACTCAATTTGAATACAATCATAAATATTAGTTATATATGAACAAAAACATAACAAAAAAACAACGTTAAAACTGTTTGCAAGGTATAGTATATATTACCACTATGTTATGTATCAACTGTGTAGGATGATTATTGTGTTTTCTTTATGTCTAATTTGTAGACTCGAGAAAGTCGAGCTGTATTTGTCAAATGATGTGATTACTTACGCATTTTGAATAAATAGGACAAAAAAGTTATCAAGATTATTGTCACATTATTTTCCTATTAACTTTAACCATTAATTAAATAATTTCTCCAATGACTAACCTAATCTGGTGGCCTTTTTTTAATAAATTTTAAATTATAGAAATGGTCCTTCTGTTTGTTAGGGTTAATGACCTAGAAAGGTAACCAATTGTGGTCTTTGTTCATATTTAGGTAATGATGTTTTTTCGTTCACATTTAACTATTAAACTTGTTTGACCTGTTCAAAATAAGGTAATATGGCTGGTAATTACAATAATATTACCTTATTGTGAACATGTCAAACAAGTTTATTGGTCAAATATGTACGAAAAAAAACATGGTTACCTAAATATGGACAAAACCCAAAGTTTCTTACCTGTTTTGGTAATGTTGGACAAGAACCGTCTCAGGGACAATCCCTGGAATCAAGCTCCGACACTTGGTGAACAATTAGGTTAGGCTTGGTTTAAACCAGTTTAGTCCCGGTTAGTCATTGGCTAGACTGTGTTGCCAGGACTTTAAAGCACATACAGTCTAGCCCCTTAAGCGTATACAACCTGAACCGTAATTAGCTGGGCTTAAACTGGGTTGGTCCAAGACTTGACTATCTCCTCATACACAAAGACAAGACTTGACTATCTCCTCATACACAAAGACCGAACAATCCAATTTTATGTCAGATCAATGGATCTTATAATTACTTGCACTTAAAATAAAGAACTCAATATTACCAAAATGGGTAAGGAACTTTGGTTTTTGTCTGTAACCATGTGTTTTACGTACACATCTGACCAGTAAACTTGTTTGATCTGTTCATAATAGGCTAATGTTATCGCTAATTACCAGTCATATTGTACCACCTGGTTTTAGGTATGTATTCTGTTATTAAATCTTCATTTATTTTTGCACTTTTGGCCTTGAACTCGGCGAGTCAAAGGACTCACTCGCCGAGTAGAAGCAGGATGAGGCGCGAGGTTTAAGCTGCGGACTCGGCGAGTAGCCGCTATTTGGACAAAAACCCTAATCCAGGGGTTTGCACCCTATTTAAACGACCTTATGCAGCCTCCTTTCCCCCTTTATGCTCCCAAACACTCCTCATAGCAAACCCTAATCGTTTTTGTGAAGATCCAAGGCTTTTTAAGTGATTCTTGTGAGTTTGGATCTCAAGGAAGAAGGAAGAGCATAGAAGGATCAAGAGGGGACTGAAGGACTCAAGTTTGGTTCATCATTTGCAGTCTTGGGAAGGTATAAAGTCTGAACCTTGCTCATTCTTTTGTTAGATCCCTCTTTGGGGTGATTTAGGGCTTTTATAAGCCATTTTTGGTGGCTAACCATGTTTGCAAACATGGTTGGGGGTTTGGGCTTCTGTATCATGTCATTTTATGAGCCATAAGTCAGATCTAGGCTGCTTTTTGCACCAAGGAAGGCCCCATGCAACAAAAGAACCATTTTAGAGCCTTTTAAGCTCTAATGTCCCATGCATGCACGTAAAGTTTGTAACTTTACGTGCTAGATCGAGTTTAGGGACCTGGATCTATCATTTGGTTAAGTGTTGTGCATCAGAAATCGAAGTTCTTAGTAAGGAATGTGATAGACTCGGCGAGTCCATTTCCTGAACTCGGCGAGTCCGAGGGTTTTGGTCCCATATCAGTGAGGGTCATAAGGACCAGTTGAGTGATGAAGGGTTTTAGGAGTCCCGGGGAGTGACCTAACGTTCTGGACTAAGCAAAGTGTTCTGGGAATTCATGGTACTCGGCGAGTTGTTCATACAACTCGGCGTGTCAAGGACAGAACGTGTTCATAAGATGAAGAGTAACTCGACGAGTTGTTCATACAACTCGGCGAGTCAGGGCAGGACATAAGTAACGGTTGATGATGAACTCGACGAGTTGTTCATACAACTCGGCGGGTCGGATGTGGATTCAGTCAGTGTTCATTAGAAGGAAAACTCGTCGAGTCATCGCCTAACTCGACGAGTAGAGACGGGTATGAGGTCTGATGGAAGGATAGGGACTCGGCGAGTTGGTGAGACAACTCGACGAGTCAGGTCAACTGGAAGTTGACTTTGACTTTGACTTTGACTTGGTCAAGAGGGTAAAATGGTCATTTTACCTTAAGGGTAGATGTCAGTTTCTGACTAAGTGTTTTGTGGGAATTATAGCCGGAGGGTTTTCGGAGCAGCAACAACAGCAATCAGATGATTCCCGCACGGTTCAGCAGATACGAGGTGAGTTACCTTCCAGTAGGGGTGAGTCTAAGGCCACAATGCCGGCCCACCATTGAGGAGTATTTAGAAGATAATTGTCTTTGTGATAATTTATCTTGGTCTGGTATGCTGGTTATGAGTTATATTTGTATGATATGTTACATGATAGGGATAGTTTCCCTGATAGTGGTCCTTAGGACCAAGGGGTAGGTCAGTACCCGGATATGTCTGAATGTGTGCTTATATCTTGCTATTGTATGCTAGTGGTAGGGGGTGGAATAGTCCTCAGTTACCGGTTGAAAGATACCGATGACGGTTACCGGTTGAAAGATACTGATGGTATTGTATGGTATGTGGTATGATGGGGGAACTCACTAAGCTTTGTGCTTACAGTTTCAGTTTTTGGTTTTAGGTACCTCTTCATCCAAGGGGAAGGAGTCGGCGGCGTAGCATGGCATCACACACACTCACACATGATTTCCGCACGGTGTTTTCTGGGATTGTACTCTAATATGACATTTGTTCATGGTTGTGGGTTTCAAATATGATACTTGGTTTCGAGATGACGTGTTTATACAATATTTTCTAATGAATGTTTTATGAATTAATTAATCGAAAATGAAATTTTTGGGCTTGAATTTTGGGATGTTACACATATTACCTTATTATAAACATGCCAAACAAGTTCAATGGTCAAATGTGTATGAAAAAAACATTGTTACGTTAATGTGAGCAAATACCAAAATTCGTTACCTTTCTAGTTCATTAATTTGTTATGTACTTCAAGTTAATTTTTTTTTCTTTCCACTTTGTGTTGTTATCGTTAAAACGTGCATCTTATATGAGGGCATATGATAGTCATTTCCCTCATATCCTAATGAAAGCCCTATATATGACTAATTTATTTCATATATTCTTCTTCCCCATGTTCCATTACTCTCTCTGTGAAAGAAACTCTCATCGAGAAGAAGCTATGGTGTTGTGCTATCGTGGAAGAAATGACATGGGCAAGTCTAACAATAAGGACAGATTACAGCTTGGTTTCACCTAGAAATGTGCCCAAGATTGAAGGTCATCCCTTGTTTACTTTACTTCATGAACACTCTCCACAAGCTGAAGTGGAGAAGATGGAGTTTAAAGTGATGATTTAGAAGATGGTTTTCATATCTACCTCCTTTTAATCCTTCTAAGAAGTAAGATAGAATGTATGGGAAACGATCACTTTTGTAGTTGGTATGATGGTTTAAAGATCCTTTAATGATTTTGGTTGAATTTTGAAAACGTGTTATGTAATGGTGGTTAATGGGAAAAGATGATCCTTAGGTAGCGTTTGGTGGCCGGAACTTAACATGAGAGAACATAACAAGATTATTTTAGAAGGCGTTTGGTATGAATGAGACAGAACTAAAATAAGTTATTGACCAAGTCAATGGGATTAAATGATAAAATTTTAATCCCACCCAAAAGGGTGAAACAAGATGAAACATGACTTATAACGATATAAACACCTTTTGCATAATCTTCTATTCATGTCTCCATCAACAATTCATATAACAACGATTCACAAGTATTATTTGAAATTAATATCACTAATAAGTTTATATTAAGAAGAAGTAAGATAGATAATATTTTGAAACTAATATCATAGCAGCACCATGTCGTGATCGATTTCTGTTCCCGAAGTTTTTTTTTTTTACCATGGGTTTTTTGTTTCTAACATTTGATAGGAAAAGAAACGCTGTAAGCTAATTTATATATAATAAATGTAATATTTTGCCATTTACACCGACTTGGACTTGGAAGTGATTCGTGAAAATTACTCTCAAATTACAATTGTATAACTGATTGTTTTAAATCGGAGATTACAATTTTAATCATTATAATATTATATTCGGATATCTGGTTGTTTGAGAGGCCATGGTCGAAGAGCAAGGAAATCTTATGGTGGAAGAAGATAAAAGAGGCGGTGGATGTATCTATAGGTCTAATGCTTTGGAGATAATATATATATATATATATATATATATATATATATATATATATATATATATATATATATAGGCCTAGGTTATTCTATTCTAACTAATTATTGTGTTATTGTATAAATGATTGTGGGCCAATCATTTTACTTATTAGAAAGTGGTTATTACATATTATTGAATTAAATATAATTGAAAAATATCATCTAATTTAACTAGAATGATATTTTAGTCAGTTAATATAGATTTAATAAAGGAAATTTGCATATTTTAAGGAAAATTGCATATTCTAAGAGAACATAGATTCTATTAATTTTAAAAATTTGATTGTACGGATGATAATTCTTCTAATTCGGAAACTCTGATGGAATATGTTTATCAATATATAGAAAAATAACAAAAATTATTGAGCCATACAAGAATACACATTCTGATATAATATATATTTTGATTTAATAAACTTCTTGAAGAATAACAAAATTTTCGATACAAGTTAAAAAAAATTTCATTACATTCTATGAGAATGTTACACTTATTAATAACAAAGAAATACAAATATATAAATCATTCTACCAGAATATACTATTATTCTGCTAGAATAATCCATTCTTTTTGGAAGATTGGTGACCATTGTTCATCTTCATCCCGTACAATAACCCATTTGATGTCCCCTCTTCCCTCTATATTTTCCTGTCAAAAATCAAAATCAAACACCAATTCCTCCCAATGATTTATGTTCAAACAATAAAAAAAATAAAAAAAATATAGCAGCTAATCAAGTAAAATATAACAGTTAAAGCATAGAATTATTCCAAGTTTCACTATGACCAAAATCACACTCAAATTCTGTTTCTCCTATTGGTCCTTCCATTGCAGCTATTCTACCTCCTAAACACTCAATAAAAGATTAAACTCAAATAAAATCAACACTCCATTCTAAAATAATATATACAAGGATAAAAACTTTTTGTGAGATATGGATGATCAAGAAACACCCATCAATTCACTGTAAAACATCAACACCAAATATCCATTCCTTCATCAGTTTGTGTCAAAACAAACAAAGAAAAAGGAAGTTTCATTGTTCTTTTGTTCCTCTCTGTCAATTTCTGTAAAATACAAATCCAAACATCCATCTTTATCCTATAGTGATTCCTATCCTCCCCCCCCCCCCCCCCCCCCACAATAAAAAAAAACGCGACTGCTAAAGCAAACCCCATGCTCATCTGTTTCACTGATATTTCAATGGAGCTATTGCTAGATCAAGAAAAAAAAGAGAGAAAAAGAACAGGGGAGCTGCCGTAGCAGCCCCCGTCCACGCACCTTTCAACCACCGAGAGCAAAACCTACCGAAGTGGGTGTTTCCCCGGAGCAAAACCAGTCGGCGACAACCCCCTCTGATCCCTCGACCTCTTTCCTACCGCGACGATGCTGCTGCCCTACCCCATCCCGTTCTTCCCTTCAGCACGTCGAACCCAGGAGACCACATCGCTGCTTTTTCACGTCTTCGATGCTTCAGCCTCATCGAGCCCCAGAGTCGGCGATCCTCCTCCTGATGGATCGACCAGTTCCTACGGGGGGGGGGGGGGGGGGTAGGTTAAAATCAAAACTTTAGATCGTGGTGGTAAGGGGATAAATTAGGTTAAAATCAACTAGCATAATTATAGGAAAGTATTTGGGGAAGTTGTTTATAAAATTACCTAATCACCCTTATTTATTTATATTTTAAATTTTGATTGACCCACATTTATGCATACAATAACACAATAAATACTTTAAACAAATGAACCTAGCTCTATATATTCGGATATCTGGTTGTTTGAGAGGCCATGGTCGAAGAGCAAGGAAATCTTATGGTGGAAGAAGATAAAAGAGGCGGTGGATGTATCTATAGGTCTAATGCTTTGGAGATAACATATATATATATATATATATATATATATATATATATATATATATATATATATATATATATATATATATATATATATATACACTAGTGGTGTACCCGCGCAAAGCGGCGGCGGCGAATAAATTGTTTCGATAGTTATTTCCTTCTGGAAACATGTTGTATTTCTAGGAACATTCATGCTGTATTGGTCATTTTTGCAACAAATGTTCTTATCAGTCGGTTTTACGACAGCGGCGATTAACTTCTTTTGGATATTAGTTTCCTTTCGTTGGACGGTGAGTAATATTTCGTGGAATAATTTCCTGTTGAAAGATAATTTATTTTAGTATATCGTTTTTTATTTGTGATTATTTTCTTTTCGACAGTTGACAAATAATTTATTTTAGTGAATAATTTTCTTTGTCAATTAGTTTTATACGGAAACGTTTTATATTCCTGATATATGATGGTTAATGTGTAAACTAGTACTCGGTTAAATTTATCGGAGGGGTGGTGCAACAAATATAACTATGCATTTTCGGTTTTCTATTGGGAGGGATGTTCTTGATTTTAGATGTATTTTGATGGGTTGTTGATAATGACAACATGACTTTGTTTTTTTTTCCTATGGGATGGGGCGTGGAAAGCCGTACGTCTATATTTTGTTGTAGATTGAATTTTGAATCGTAAGAAAAATGAATTTCAAAAACAGCCAAAAAGAATTAGTGAGCACGATTCGATTTTTGCCAAAAATCAATATCTAGCTTAAGTCAACCAAATCGAATTCAAATTCGTCTAGACCAAACAAAAACCGAATTCTAATTTGGTTTAGTTCGGTTTGGAAAATGATGAAACCAAATATTATCTTAAAAGATTAGTGTTGCAATTTTCCAAACGTAAATTACAAAGTTCCAATTTTCATCAAGTAGTGAGCTGAGACTATCAACGATACCGTCGTTTGTAGCTTTGTAGCGTTCTTGGAGAGCATCAATTCATGAGAACATTAGCAGTGAAATGTGAATGAGTGGGAATGAAAAATGAGGTATCAACGACGATCAAAATTTCGTGAGGGACTAAGAGAGTGAGAGGGTTATCAAAATTGAACCCTAAATTGCTAAAAACTGTAAAAGGGCTAAAAATGTATTTTAAGAGACCAAAACTCAAACCAAAAACTAAAGTTATAATTCGGGTTGGTCGTGGACCAAACCAAAAATTGAATTTGAATATGGTTTGATTTGAAAACAATTGTGGTTCGATATGGTTTTCGGGTTATTCGGTTCAAGATTTCTCACTCTTACAAAACAACACACCACATGCAAACATTGTTTTGGTTGGTTTTGCATTTGTTGGATGTTGTCATTTTTCTCAAAGCAAAAAATGTTATATAATTAGTTTGTTTATATATTACAAAATTCCTTTCTAAACAAAATATTTTTGAAATATATCTAACTATTGCAATGTAGTTTGAGTCAAGTGTGGTATGATTAATAAACGCTCAATATCACTTTCTTATGAACAATCAAAGTACATTGTTATTACGAAAACATATATACATATATAAAACATATGATAATATACATTGTTATTACACATTTCAAAAAAGGTTCTATTAAAAATACACATGATGCTGATGGAATAAATTGTTAACATCCTACTCCTTAAACAGATTAAAATCTGGAATACAAAAAAATTACTACTAAACATTAACAAAATGACAAAAAAATAGTCTTTAACCCTTAATTAAAATACCATAGTTAACAAACACATCCCTATGTCACCGACCTATAAACCATTTCTCCCTCTTGTTAGCTAGCTATATTCCCTTGATAACAACTTTTTTGGATAATGAGCAATAAAGGGAGGCCCATTTTGTAATAATGAACTTCAAATAAAGTTAGAAATTTCTTTATTTAAAAAAATCCTTAAATATTTTTGTAATTATATAACTCAAACTAAGCCACATGAAAACTATAAAGGATAAAAACCAATATCAAAGAGAAAGATCAGAAACCCCAAACCCCAATAAAGTTTTTGCATTATAAGTTGAGTATTCCAAACTTTTTGAACCAAAATAAATTCAATGTCGTAGTTTCCCAATTTACAATTATATTCGGTTAATAGGAAAAAATGATCCAAATTAAGTTCATACTATTAGATAGACACACACAATTATGCATACAACTAAAAATTTGAATCCGGTATCAATCAGATACTCACAACTTGTAGCAGCAACAACATGAACATATATAACCCCATATGGCTAAAAGTTATACAAAAAATGAAGCTTAAAAACTAAAACCGAACCAGATTCCTTTTACTGATTAAAAAACGGAGATGAAACCTCTCTACTGACTAAAATTTTTAAATATGCTTGTAACTGAGATACAATAAACAGGGATGAGACAAATTACATAAGGTGGTGGAGCTATGGTGACCGTGGGTCATGATGACTATGTTGAGGGATATAAATGGTAGTAGTGGTGGTGTGTGATGGTCATCTTTCTCAATTCTTGTGAACTATCAAAATCAGATGCTCTTATGTCTATATAATCCCATTATTCATCTTCAATATCATATTAGGACACCTATAATGGTTAAATCTAATGTAAAATAGAAATAATA
Source organism: Lactuca sativa (assembly GCF_002870075.4). NCBI lineage: Eukaryota > Viridiplantae > Streptophyta > Magnoliopsida > Asterales > Asteraceae > Lactuca > Lactuca sativa. The sequence continues at coordinate 199,085,733 of NC_056627.2, read as the reverse complement.
TTTAAATTTTTTTTAAAAGGGTTCATAGTGCATACCTTGGTTGAATTTGAGCATACACCTCCACAATCATCAACATCCATTTTAATCAAAAGTTCCTATTTCATTCCTTTGTTAGCCCTAAAATACACAATTCACAAAAATAAGTGTTAAGTGCAATTGAAACCATCATTCATTAGCAATATTAACTCATAATAATCATCGACAACTGAAACCATCAACCATTAAAAACATCAATAGCTGGAAAAAAAGCCTGAGAAGAGCTTAGAACACTAACCATAGTGCTTGAACTCCACAAGCCTCCAAAACACTCCAAGAAAATTGAACTTTAGCTATTCACTTTTAGCTGGATAGATCTGTAGCATAAAACAAAATCAATACTTGATTATAGTTTAAGGATCATGAATTACCAATAAAAGTAACAAAATAACACCAAATACAAAATTAATGACTCCTTTAGATCCCTATCTAACATAAAAAGTGAAGATAATTGATCCTAATTAGCACCTCAGCTCCACAACATATCCAAACCTCTAACTAGAATCTAAGATTTTTCTAAATTGAATAGATAACTCAGCAATCCAAGCAATAGGTAGCGAACTTTGAACTATTTAAACAAAATCAAGGAAACATACTTCAGAAGGGCCCATAATCTATGTAAGACATATTCCTTGATTCCACTTCTTAATCATCTTCCCCACTTCTTCCTACATGAAAACAATTCATTAGAAAACCATTTATGTATCTCAAAAAAATTGCATCTTAATTTTTTTTATATAGTTTAATAAGTAAAGTATAAGTTTTTTAAATACAAACACCAATTATCCTTACCAAAGTCAACACCATCTAGTAAATCCCTGCTTTAAGAACCAACGACATAAAGAATTATAAGAGTTCATATTCTCAAAATTTGTAAACAATACATGTAGGAAAGGATGGATGGCTAACTTGTGTCCAAATGTTTAGTGTTTCATTGTATGAACATCTCATTACTAATAACATTATTTAACATCACAAAACCCCAAATAAATTTCAACAACTTAAATTTATAAAAAAAAAATCAACAAAATGTACCTAAGAATGCAAACAAATTTAAGCTTTCTGTTTTGCTTTAAGATCTGAAAATGAAGGCGTATTCTTCCAAGAAACCCCAAAAATCAATCCAAAACGTATAAGCAGAGCATCATAATTTCATATCAAATAGCATAAATCTAGAAAAAAAAATTAAACCAAAACATTATACGAAACATAAAAAATTCATAAATCGAGGTACCAATGGTGGGTTGTAGATGTTAACTTTTGACAGGAAGCTTGTGGCTGTGGTGGTGGAAGAAATAACGAATAGCTAAACGGTGTGTGATGATGACTCTAAATTAGATAATACTCTTAATAAGTAAAAGAGTATCGAACAATAGTAGACATCCCGATCTCATCTCCTCTTGCATACTAATCCATTGTCTAACGGTTAGGCTTTTACCTGGTCAGATGAAAGAGAGAGATAGGATTTAGGGTTTTCAAAGAAAGAAGTAGGGTGGAAATAAGTTATGTGGTTGGAAACTATGCTTTATGGAGGTGCGGCGGTTGTGATAGATAGGGTTGCTGGAGGTGCGTTGGACTTAGTTGTAGGAGTGGTGGAACATAGAACGTTTTAGAACAACATATTAAACAATTAAGGGGATATATGGTGGTAATGAATGGTGGTAACGAAGAGGCGAAGATGGATGTGCGATGGTAGTTAAGGCGGCTGTTGAGATCAGGGTTTCTAGAAAAGGGGAGAGAACACATCAATATTTGTAGTTTCTTCCAGGATTTGAATGACTTTTTAAATTTGAATAATTTGTATTACCTACAATTCGGGGAATTTGAAAGTGTCTTCTTCAGCTAAAATTAGATAATACCGAAATATGAGACCCGTCGCACTGAAATAAGATAACATACTGCAGTGGATGTTTGTACTCATTGTATTATCATTTGGACGATATACATTATAATATTATTTTATTGGTGGTACTTGTACTATTAACTTAATGGTTTGAACGTCTTAAAAAATATTATTATTATATTGAATCTATTTATAGAAATAGTGAGATTTCTTTTATAAGATAGTAAAGATATATATATATATATATATATATATATATATATATATATATATATATATATATATATATATAAAGGATAATTTTGTAATTTTAATGTATTGTGCTGTCTTGTACTAGTCAAACCAAACGCTGGACAAATAATATTATTAGTTCAGTTCAGTCTAGTTCAGTTCTGTTCTATCTAGTCCATGTACCAAACGGTACCTTAATGATGCTTAATGCAACATGTTCTTGATAGTTAAGTTCCAATTGTTCATGAACGTTATTAAATACAAGCCTGTTTGGTTGATGATGTTTATGAAAAAAAAAATGATATTTTAATGGAAAATTTGGATCTTGTGAAAAAATGATACTTCAATGATGTTAAGTGCAAAATAAATGAAAGTGACAAGAAACTAAAGTGATTTTATCCAAACCAAGCCCTATAAAATCGAAGCTTTGTTCAAGAAAATCATATAAAATGAATATTGCATTAATCAAAACGCAAGTAAAATACAAATATGCATATGGACAAAGACCCATCCCCTTTCAAGAGAGGTTTCCTTGTATTCATTTTACGGGATGGACTATCAACAATTTCCTAAATGATGACATTATTGGGGTGTCAGAATATGTGTAAATTTTCACATTCGGCCGACCATAATATCATTAGCTTTGGGCTGTCTGACACGAAAACATCCTAGGAGGGTCACCCATCTTGAAATTACTCTACCTTGGGCATGCTTGGTCGTAGAGTTCTCATAGGATTTTTTGTCCTCATGACTTTAAAACGTGCTATGATGAGAAAGGTATCCACACCCCTTATAAGAAATTGCTTAGCTCTCTCCTTCACAGTCAATGTGAACTCATGGATTTCTCTCCCCATTCAAGTTGAGAAGGGATCCCTGATCACATATCGACCGGGAAAGACAACTTTACATTACCTTATAAGGGACGCAGATACCTTACATATCACAATGAATTTTAAATTCATGAATCATTACATAAGTGTTAGGTTTGGAAACAATGTAGCCTGGATCCATGAGAAATCATACGGATGTTCATCGATTTAATCCAATAGATTTTGATGGAACAAATCCAATCCAATTATCCATTAGATGTTGGATTTTGTCAACCAATCCAATCTAATTTGTTATATGTAACCAAACCGAATCGATTCAACTGGATATTTGGATTGGATTGGTTTTATCAATTGAATATATCAAACTGGTTATCTATTATCCACCTAATTCTAATCCATTTTCTATCCAATAAAATCATTTATAATTATGATAATTAAAACTAAAACCACACACAATTACATTAAATAAGACTAACAAACGATACTTTTCAAGTCTTCAACTTCAGCAACCAATATTCAAACATGTAAAATCATTAAAAAAGTTGGCTATATTTGTAATTTCTCTAAAATTAATTGGATGATAATATTGGAATGTAATTGGATATTTATTAGATTAATATTGGATATCTAGTTGGATGAACAATGGATCAGTTCGGTTCGGTTATCTATTGGAATTTTATGATTGATACTGGATGTCCACTCGGGCTCTTCATCTAAAAATCGTGATTATTAATAACATATGATACAAACATGATGAGGAAAACGAGACGTTATTTGTTTATGACATCGATCACATTTATCTTGTGAGAAACAAGAGATGAATTGGTGCCTTGTAAATCACTAGAGGACACTATGGATGGCAAAGCCCATTGGAGCTCGAGTTCTTGTTCTTGTTGTCACATGCATTGGATCCCAAGGATCGGGTGCATCATTTCCACATACGATGCTTCTTTGATGATTTACAATATCCATCATAACACAAATAAGAACAATATATATTCTTTAATTTATCACAAAATCAGTATAATTCTAGAAAACTCTCTTGGAAAAATAAACTTAATTCTCATTTAATATCCCCAATGCAAAATTTCAAACTTTACTCAAGTCATACAACATCATAAATACATTTCACAAGTATACAAATTTATTAAAAGAATATGTAAGATAAATAATTCAAGTATACAAATTTCATAAGAAATATATTTGTACCTTAACAAATCATATACGCGCTTAATAAGTTGGTGCTTCCAGATTCCTGAGATGAACTTCTTGTGGAAGAAGATGGCATTTGATCTTGAGCTCTTCAAACATTTTCTTCAACTCTAAAACCAGTTCACTTCTACGCTTACTTTTTTCACCATAGTCTTGAAAGTTCATTGTATGATTGATACTGAGGGCCACTTTTATCATGTTCACATTTTGAATCTCATTCACAATAAAAATGTGATTGGGGTGCCATAATTGAGAATTCTTCTCCAAATATCTGACCATAAACACAAAAATAGGACACTATAATACACAAATAAATGAATTTTTATGTTACTATATCTAGCATTCTATATCAACTTACATTTTTATCATGTCTTTTAATATCCCGATCTTCTCAAAGGGTGTTGCAAAATCGATAGAAAATTCCACCTTATCACCCATATCTGGGCTTCTATAGAAATTGCTAATGGGCTTTGTAGCCAAAACCGAATTTGGATAATATATCTTCTCATTATCATATCTCAAGAACACCGTATTTAAGATATTCATCTCTTCAACAACCATCTATCACAAATAACATCATACGTAGTTATAGCAATCTCATTAAAACACAAAATTTAGAGAATATTTTATATACCTGAACACCATCAACAACACAACGATCTCCAACATCAAACGGATGCATCATGAAAACAAACACAATTGCTTCAAAAACAGTCTTGCAAGTGTTCCCAAATATAAAAGCAGCCACAACAAGCTGTGAAGAGAGGAAGACAAGTACTTTGGTGGAAGCAATTTCTGTCAAAAGAAGCCACACAATTATGGTTACAACAATTAAGATTGCTGTAATAAGCTTGTTCAATTCATCTACAGCTGTTTTCGTGTCATCTAATGCATATGCTAAAGCTTTTCTCCCATTGTAAACTTTCACCACCCAATCTGTTAATGTTTTTCTATCGATTTTCCCCTTTTCAGCTACATCAATCATTGGAAACACAATGTCCACCTCTTCCCTGATCATGAATCTCCTTAGATCAATATCTTCAATGTATCTACAAATATAACATGTATCAATAAACAAGAATTTGTTCAAACTTCATTCAAACTTCAAAAGTAATATAGATGTGTTTCTTACTCAGAACCAGGTTGAGCAACATTTCTAAAGATATGATATGCAGCTGCAATTGCTTCCATTTCATTAGTAATCTCTTTGTCTGTAGATTCACCTGAATCATCTCCATTATAATAAGCAGTTTCTTCAAGTTCACCAGAGAAAGTTGAGAGCCCTGAGTTTGATATTGTGTCAACTAATATCTTCATAGTCCATGGAGACACTTTTTCACGCCTCATTTGATAAAGCTTACTTACATCTATCACTCCTTTTTGTGTCTTTGAATCTTTCCCATTCTTCTTCTTCTTCACACTCAAACTAAGTTGACTTTTACTATTACTATTACTATTACTCCCCCCGACATTTTCTAATGATTCCATAATCGGAGGCCCTGAAAGGGTTAGGATAACATACTGAAGAAAGATTGATTCTTGGATTTTATCAAAGAAATTGTTGACGTGGAAATTTGTTGCTAGAATCTTTATCAATAAAGTCTTGAGAAGCCACAAGACTGAACCCACGAGTAAGGAAACGATAGTCCATGTCAAGAAATCCAAAACCCTAGTTGCAGTTTTTGATCTTTTGACATGATTGCCATTGAACAACCATATCCATGTAGTAAGAACTCCAATCAACCAAAGGCATACATGAACACTCTTCTTTAATCCATGAACAAAGTATAACACCTTGTTCCTCAACAAGAAATTCAGTTCTATCAGCAATACTATGAATTGCATCAGCCAATTGACGACTAACATACCACAGATCTTTACAATTATAAGCACAAACCATTTCCATAACTCCACGCTCCATATCTTGTAGTTTTTCAACTTGGGAATCATTAAGCTAGCAATTAAACAACCCACAAGCAATAGAAGTAGTACCCATTGAAGTAGTACTTTCGTCTTCACCCTCTTGAGCTTTAATTGCCTTCGTATTTTAACCTTCTTGTAGATTTCTTCATCCTCATCATCATCTTTTTCTGCCCCTGCACCTTTAGGTGATGCCATTAATGGAGTTTTTGGAGTTATGGATGAAGTTCTTGTTGTCGTACCAGTTGGAGAAGCAGTAGTATTGCCTGCTATTCTAGAAGAGGATCGAGCAGATATCCTCATGGACGAGTTTGAGCTCTGGCCAGCTGGTTCAGGCATATCATCGAGCATATTGGGATCAATTAATGGTTGTTCACCAAACCTTGATTTGGGCTTGGATTTGATCGATCTTGCTATGGTTCTTCGCCTGGATAACGTTTCAGGATTAGGGGTTTTGGGCGAATTGCTGTTAGGGCTTGAAATAACATATGAATCCACAGATTTTCTATGAGGTGACTCATTAACTGCTCCTGGTTTTGCATCTCTCGTTACTCCAAAAGTAGCGCGTTTCACATATTTCTCTTCGCCGGAAATTGGTACGACCACTTCGCCGCTTTTGTTCTCCGTCATGCTGATCTCCCCTGTTTTCGAGCTTTTACCATTTCCATCCATTCGTAGTCAAAAACCTAGAAATTAATTACAATAAAAACTGTCACCTACATCCGCCTTCAAGAAATTAACATTTGTAGGCTTGTAGCTACTAAACATAACAAATAACAGCTATTGTTTCGAAGATTTCCTCCTCGAATTCAAGTTCAAATGAAACATTACAGAAACACACACACACATGCACAAAATAATACGAGAATTACAAGCGAATTAACAGCAGAGACGTCACTTTCTACGATACGATACATTTAGCCATAGATGGGAGGGCAACTTGAATAGAAGTGATTACGCAAAGGCATGAAGGTAGCAGTTATATAATTAAGCAAATGTGTTTCTAGAGAACTGTTGATGAAATAGATAAACTGAACTCACATGCACTGAAAGCTTGCAGCATGAGAAGCACATACACATGCAAATGCTACTGGAAGAACTCCTGGATGACAACTTGAATTGGAGATAACGCTGAATAAAGAAATACGAGTAAAACGGTGGTGGCCGGAGAGATCTCAGGCCGTCAGGCGGCGGAGAGAGGATTCATCGGAGCAGACGATCTATAGGTGCATGAAAATGGTACCGCTCAACTTTGAACACGAGAAAGCTGACCTTTTTCAAATTGTTTTCAGGACAAAATATAGAAAAATATAAAGTAATTTGTTAATTTTTTTTTTATTTTAATAAAAAAGCAACTGATTTGACGATAATATTTATATCTATGTTTTTTATAAAACAAATTAAAAGATTTGATATCTGAAAAGAAAAAGTTAAAGCAGTTAAATAATGACATGGTAAAAATACTTTTTTTTTCTCTATATTCTATCTTTTTTCTAAAGGAATACAGCTTGTATGACAAAAATATTAGAATATCAGTTAGTATATTGCTTACAATGTGATGCATGTTTTATGCAAGTTTATTAAACTTCTTTTTATCGTGTATTGTGATAAAAATATTTTGGTATCAAATATCTTAATCTTAATCTTAACGGAAGAATATAATAAACGAAGCAATCGATCGTTATGCTTTTATATTTTGGTATCAAATATCTTAATCTTAATCTTAACGAAAGAATATAATAAACGAAGTAAATGATCGTTATGCTTTTATTCCTGCATATAATTTCACAAAAATATATGAATGATTTAGTATACATTTTTATTTATATAAAAAAGAAGATAATGATACCACTTATATTTGTCATTTTTTTTCTCAACCCCTTTTTATTAGCACAAAAACATCAATTTACCCTTTTTTTTTTCAACAGTGACTATTTACCTGATTAACCTTTTATTTTTTCAGTTGTTATATATGATTGACGTGTTAACTCAAAATCAAAAGTAAGAAAAAGAATTAATACATTTGTCGATGTTATTGTTATCTTTAAAATCAAGGACAATATTGAAATTTGGAATTATATTGAATGTGTATAAATGAATGAGAGAAATATATATATATATATATATATATATATATATATATATATATATAGAGAGAGAGAGAGAGAGAGAGAGAGAGAGAGAGATTATAGTTCTAAATGTAGCAAAACTCTACCAGTCATGGACTAAAAAGCATGAGCTAAACAAATATAAGTATTACATTCTAACACTCTTCATCAAGCTAGAACATATATGTTAATCATGCCCACCTTGTTAGAAATAATAGAAATATGATAACCAAATAATGTTTGGTGAAGACATCAACTAGTTGGCTTCTTGTTCGAACATGGGGAATTGTGATGGTTCCATCTCTCACCTTTTCACAAGTGAAATGACAATCCACTTTAATGTATTTAGTTCTTTTATGAAGCACATGCTTGTTTTCCATGTAGTAGTCTCATTATCATACAATATGTTCATCTGTGTGGATTAAGTAAACCTTACTTAATAGATTACAGAATCATATTCGACCACATCTGTTCACAAATGTTCTTGAATATAACATTGTATCCAGATTCTACATTTGACCTCGAAACACTATTTTTTTTTGTTATTCTTCCATGGAATAAGATTTTTTCCAACAAACACGCAACAACACATAGTAGACTGCCTGCTTGTAGATCTCTATTATAGTTGGCATATATGAACCCTTCTATCACATGATGACCATGATTCCGGATTGAGATGCCATGACCCGGAGCACCCTTTAGGTATTCAGAAAGCAATGTTTGGCTGTGTAATCATTAGATAGTTTAGTTTTCCCATAATTCATCTATACTTTTTGGATTCTCAAGAAGATCTTCATCTTCTACTTTTAACTTCATATTTGGAATCTTAGGAGACTCATAAGGGTTTGTTTCAATCAAACAAGAGTCATTCAATATACACAAACAATATTTTCATTAGGATAAACAAATTCCTATTTGAGTATGAGAGATCTAAAATCCCAAAAAATATTTTAATGGGCTTAGGTCCTTTGTTTGAAATCGAGATGCAAGAAAATCTTTCAGGCTCTCAAAACAAAAAAGTAATGTTAATACATGAATGCTTGAATTCTTAAAGATAAATAAGAACATCAAGATCCAAATGTTGTATACAGGAATGGTGGGTCACAAGACACATGAGGATCATCACTCGTAGGATTCTCACATGGAGGTGGCATCATATAGGAATCTGATGTAGATTGTTGTTGCCTTGATATATGTGATCAATCAGTGGCTTAGTTTAACCTTGAGATTGTGTCGAGTGAATGTGGTAGGAGACTGGGATGATTTAGGACCATGTATGGTATAAACCAACAAATAATCATTAGCTCTTGGATTGTAAGGATTATACACAAGAAAAGGGTCGATTTTCATGGAATGTAACATCACGGGATATGATGTACCAATTATGCGTAGGATAGAAGCACTTATTCCATTTTTGAAGTTGATAATAGCAAAGACAAATACATTTTAAAGACTTTGGATCTAGTTTAGTTATGTGTAGTCGGGTATCATAAACAAAACATGTATTACCAAATATCTTCAGATAGATGGGGAGTATTTTTTTAAGAAATGATTAAGAATGAAACTCTACCGTCCAAAACAATCGAGGGCATTCAATTAATGAGAAAGCAAACATTATTAACAACATCAACCCAATAAGGTTTAAGAACAATGATTTGAAATAAAAGAGTTGTAGCCACTTCTAGGAGATAACGATTATCTTATTTTACTACCCAATTTGGGTTGGTGTGTCAACAAATGAGGATTCATGAAGAAGACCATTTTGAAGCATATAAGACTAAACACGTTGATATATACTAGCCGTTTACCCACGCAAAGCGACGAGTGCGAATAATTTCTTTTATAAATTAGTTTCTAGAGGCGATTATTTTTTTGTGCAAATAATTTACTACATCTAAACAATTATTAATAAGAGTAATACTAACATAAATGAAATCAATAAGAATTAAAAATGAAAAGTTTGGATTCTTTTACTCATGTACATGAACATATGATTGATTGTGCATTATTAATTGTGCAACACTTCTGTATACACAACATTATATGTATACACTTCATTGTTATTGAATTGTTCTTCAAACTTCACCGGCAGTAACGTTAGTGATTGGTGGCAGTGTAATATCCTTTTGAATCGTATTCTTTTTAAATCATATTTGTTATTATCCAAAGACCGCACAATCAACAATAACATTTGGTTTGCTAATATATATGAGGCAATGAAAAATTTGGAAGAAAATTTATATAAAAAAAATCTTATAAACCATCGTCTCATTTTCTTAATAAAAAAGAACTGTGGTTTTCACCACCACAACATGTTTTTACACATTTTTTTTTGTCTTCGAATTCAAATACCATCTTAATTGTACTTTTTTATATATTAATGTTGTATAAAACCCTTTTTTAAATTTATCTTTATCTATTATTGTTAAGTGTTTTGAGAATGGTTATATATATATATATATATATATATATATATATATATATATATATATATATATATATATATATATATATTAACTCATTGGATAAACATTTTCGGTGATTTGGGTTTAAGGTTTTTGTGGTTGAATAGTGAAACAAATATTATGAATATGTTGTTTATGTCATATCTGTGTAATAGGACGGACGGTGAATAGTTTTTTTTTTTTTTTTTTTTTTTTTTAATGATTAGTACATAATGTCATAATGTTATGCATAGAACATATAAAATATTGATAAATAATATTTATAATTAGTGTATATTTATATGTATATTTTTATGAAAATAACTATTAACGACAAAACAACAATTTATAACCATGTCAATATCTCACATTGATGTCCAGCAAGACAATGTCAAAATTAAAATTTAATTATAAGAATTTTTTACAAATATGTATTTAATATGTTAATATGAATGGAAATTTATATATTTAAATATTATTAAAAGAGAACCTTTAATTCACCAATGAAGCAATCAGGACCCTTGATTGTATTTCAATCATATGTTTTCCACCATTAGATCAAATTGATGACATCATCTTTCCCAAATAGAATTCAAACACAATTACATTTAATTATATAATCTTTAAATTCAACAATTATGTTATCAATTGAAACAAATCATTCTATTTATATAGAAGATGCCAATTTCTATAATTAATATTGTTTGTAATTTAACTCCCTTATTTATAGCTTTTGGCTTCAAAATTTAAATCCTTTTTTAAAGAACTCTTTAAAGATAATGATTTGATTATTCAAAAACACCATATATATATGATTACATTGAAGTTGTTATTCTTAAGATTTTGGATTATTCAACTCTTTTTTTTCTAGGTTCTTTCTTTACTTTGTTCTCCTTGTAATTTTCCAATTTCTTGCATTTACTCTCTTCTTATAACATGTTATTACTGTAATTCCTGTTGAGAGGTCATGAAAAAATTTAATCAATCTAATTTAAGTATATTAGTTTCATTCATATCTAAATATTATTATAAGAGAACCTTTAATTCACCAATGAAGCAATCAGGACTTTTGATTGTAATATATTAAAAGGTATGTTATGTAAAAGTGTAAAGGAATTGGAAACATATTTGAGGAATATGGAAGCATTTTGAGGCATCTCACGTCGACGGGGGAGAAAAAGTTTAAAGGTCGACGGGGGAGAAAAAGTTTAAAAGAATATGAACTCTATTAAAGGAGCCTTACCGGCATTTGGAAGAATAATAAAAAATCCCATTCAAAGCGGTTGGCTCTTATAAGTCGGCTTGCTGCATTGGCCTGTATATTAGAAAACCAAAATTTTGATCAATAAAGCGGTTTTATTTCCGGTTCAACCAGTCCGGTTTAATCCGATTTTTAACAAAACATGTGGTTTGGTTTTCAAGCGTTTTTTGGGTGTTAAAAAACCGGTAACCTGGCCGGTTCCCGGTTGAACCAGTTCAACCGGTCGGTCCGGTCTGGTTTTCAAAATACTGGTTATCATTTGCTTTGTTTTGACTTAATAAAAGTTGTCATGGGCTGACCTTTGTTAGGGTCGGAAGAGGTTGTGTCCTTCCTGATTTTTGAGTTAGAAGTAGTATCTATATTTTAATGTTATATATATTAGGTCAAAAAATATAAAATATTGGTTGCTCACTATTTTTATACATATTATCTATATTTTAATGTTATATATATTAGGTCAAAAAATATAAAATATTGGTTGCTCACTATTTTTATACATATTATATTTTTGTCTCCAAATCAAATGTTAAAGCTCCATCACTAAAAGTTGTGACGAGCTTCGGTCTAAATAGGAAAAAAAAAGATCTAATGTATTGACTTTCAAATATTGTATTTGAAATTAATAAAGAGCTTATGGTAGGAATGATTATATATTATAAATGCCACCTCAATAGGATTTGTACTTTGTACATGTAAGCTTGCAAAACCTTTCTAACTCTAAAAAAAATATGAATGGTTTTTTGGAAAAAAAAATAATGGTTCTCAAATAAAATGTTTTTTTGTAATGGCTTTTCTGAAAATTTATGTTTCTTTTAGGTTAATAATTAATAGTAACAATGATTATTAATACCAAAAGTACTATTAATTATTAAAACATTAAATTAAAGGTAAATAGATAGTCATTTTTACCAAACTCATCATAGTAAAATAAATGGATGTTAAATTAATTGATAGACCAAATCCACAAATAAACCATGATTTTTTTACAACTTTGCAACTTTTTAAAATGTATCCAAATTTTTGTTGTTTTGTTTATTATATAACTCTAAATAAGGTCATACATGAAAAGATTTTCTAACCCAATAGTATCAGATGTTTTCCTTGCTTAAGGTCGATGGTTTATGTCTCATTTACAACATAAGTGGAATTAAAAATACTTCATATTAGATTTGTCATTTAAAAAATAAAATTATACACCCAAGATACTCTAACATCGTGAAGACATTTAATTGGTTATAATTAAAGGCCAAAAACATTTAATTGGTTATAAGTGAAGGCAAAAACATTGGTAAGTTCCAACAGTAGGATAAATACACAAGATCATAAAACACTTTACTCAAGTACATAGAAATTTCATAACAAATATTTGCACCTTCACAAATCATCATACATATATGTGCTTAATAAGTGAAGTAATCCATCCTACTGATTAACCAAATCACAATGGTTTTGTTTAATCACTACAAAAATCAAACACTGATTTTATCACCATTGATGTCTCATATCCTCATATAGCTTACCCTCATGCCCCTATACACAAACATTCAAATTCCACAATACAAAAATTAGTAATGGGCTTAATGGGTTAAGAACTTAATGGTTTCATATCAAAGAAAGACGAAACCTTTTATGAAGATGTACGATTATTTGGTGGGCCCAGTTGGAGTGGGTGTTTCCAGATGCTGCAGATGAACTGGTTGTGGAAGAAGACTGCATTTGATCTTCAACTCTTCAAATATTTTCTTCAACTCTAAAACCATTTCACTTCTTCGCTTATTCTTTTCACCATAATCTTGAAAGTTCATTGTGTGATTAATAATAAGTGCCACCTTTATCATGTTCACATTTTCTATCTCCTTCACCACAAAATTATGATTCGCATACCATAACTGAGGGTTCTTCTCCAAATACCTGATGTTTAATATTCACATATTAATTTCTTTTTTATCACAACATTATATGCTGTGTATGAACTTACTTTTTAATCTTGTCTTTTAATAGCCCAATCTTCTCAAATGGTGTTGCAAAATCAATAGAAAATTCCACCTTATCACCCATATCTGGACTCCTATAGAAATTACTAATCGGCTTTGTAGCCAAAACCGAATTCGGATAATATATCTTCTCATTATCAAATTTCAAGAACACTGTATTTAAGATATTCATCTCTTCAACTACCATCTGTTGAAAATAACATATAACCAATCATTTAAATGCAACAAATTTAATTATAATATAGTAATATACTAATATACCATAACATGTCCATTTCGAACCTGAACACCATCAATAACACAGCGATCCCCAACATCAAACGGATGCATGATGAACACAAACACAATTGCTTCAAAAACAGTCTTGCAAGTGTTCCCAAATATAAAAGCAGCTACAACAAGCTGTGAAGAGAGGAAGACAAGTATTTTGGTTGTAGCAATCTCTGTTAAAAGAAGCCATATAATTATGATTATAACAACTAAGACTGCTGTAACAAGCTTGTTCAATTCATTCACAGCTGTTTTCGTGTCATCTAATGCATGTGCTAAAGCTTTTCTCCCATTGTAAACCTTTACCTGTAAATAAGTAACAACACACTTCCTTAACATTAATGTCAATTCAGAAATTACTCAAAATATGAAGGAGATAAGACAAGGAGTCTTACCACCCATTCTGTTAAAGTCTTCCTATCGATTTGACCTTTTTCAGCCACATCGATCATTGGAAACACGATATCTACCTCTTCCTTGATCATGAATCTCCTTAGATCAATATCTTCAATGTATCTACAATGTTTATTAATAGATATGAAGGTGTTCAGAGTTGTTGAAAGAAAATTAAGAGATATAAAGATGTTCAGTTCTTACGTAAAACCAGGCTGAGCAACATTTCTAAAGATATGATAAGCAGCAGCAATGGCTTCCATCTCACTGGTGATTTCTTTGTCTGCAGATCCAATTCCTTCTCCATAATAAGCGCTTTCTTCAAGTTCACCAGAGAAAGTTGAGAGCCCTGAATTTGATATTGTGTCAACCAACATCTTCATAGTCCATGCAGACACTTTTTCTCTCTTCATTTGATGAAGCTTACTTACATCTATCACTTCTTTTTTTGTCTTTTTATCTTTCCCATTCTTCTTTACTTGTAAACTAAATTGGCTTTTACTAGTGGAGGCCCCAACGTTTTGTAATGATTCCATAACTGGAGGCCCTGAAAGGGTGTGGAGAACATACTGAAGAAAGATTGATTCTTGAATTCTATCAAAGAAATTGCTGACGTGGAATGAAGTTGCAAGAATCTTGAGCAAGAAAGTCTTTACAAGCCACAAGATTGAACCCACTAATAAGGCAACAATGGTCCATGTCAAGTAATCCAAAACCTTGGCTGCGTTTTTTGATCTTCCAACATGTTTGCTATTAAACAGTGATGTCCAAGTAACAAGAACTACAATCAACCATATGCATACTTGAACACTCTTTTTTAATCCGTGTACAAAGTATAACACTTTCTTTCTCAACAAGAAGTTCAGTTCTATCAGCAATACAATGAAATGCATAAGCCAGTTGGTGACTAACATACCACAAATGATCACTGTTATAAGCACAAACCACTTCCATAACTCCAAGCTCCATATCTTGTAATTTTTCAACTTGGGAATCATTAAGCTAGCAACTATACAACCCACAAGAAAAAGCAATACTACCCATTGAAATAGTACTTTCAGCTTCACCCTTTTAAGCTTTAACTGCTTTCGTATGTTAACCTTCTTATAAATCTCTTCCTCGTTATCACTCTCATCTCCCCCTGCAGCTCCAGGTGATGCCATTAATGGAGTCTTTGGTGTTATGGACAAAGTTCTTGGTGTAGCAGCTGGAGAAGCAGTAGTAGTATTGCCTGCTACTCTAGGGGAGGCTCGAGCTGATATCCTCATGGGCGAGTTTGAGGTCTGGCCTACTGGTTCATGCATTTCATCGAACATGTTGTGATCAATTAAAGGTTGTTCACCAAACCTTGATTTGGGCTTGGAGTAAATCGATCTTGCTAAGGTTTTTCGCCTGGTTAGGGTTTCAGGATTGGGGATTTTAGGAGGCCTGTTAGGGCTTGGCATGAAATATGCATTTTCAGGATATGAATCAACAGACTTTCTATGAGGTGATTCGGGAACACCTCTCGGTTTTGCATCTCTCGGTGCTCCAAAGGTCGCATGTTTCGCTTCTTTCTCTTCTCCGGGGATTGTTAGGACCACTTCGCCGCTTTTGTTCTCCGTCATGCTGATCTCCCCTGTTTTTGAGGTTTTACCATTTGCATCCATTCACAGTCAAAAACCTAGAAATTACAGTACACACTGTCACCATCTGAGTTCAATCAATTACCATTTGTAGCTAATAAACATAAAAATAACAACTAATGCTTCCAGGATCTGGTCCAAAACTCACTTACGAGTTTACGAACTTCCCAGTGATAAATAACAGAAGAATAATGAAGAATGAAGTTGATAATGGTTACATACAGAAGTGAATCAACAGAAGAGATTTTAAACTAAGAGCTGAAGCAACTTTGAGGTTGACTTCAGCATTAAGATGAGAATGAGAGGTAGATAAAAGTCACTCTGTAGTCTGTACGAACATTTAGTCATAAATGGTAGGAAAAGTTAAATCGAAGTGATTAAACAAAGACAGAAAAAGACTAAACATATAAACAAACGTCTTTCTGGTGAGAAAATAATTGAACTTACGCAGACAGCCTGCCGCCTGACAAGCACATACATACACATGCAAAATGCTACTGGAAGAACTTCTGATTCCTGAAAAACAACTTGAAGCAGACAACGCCGGAAAAAGAAACACGGTGATTTTTGGTGGCCGTGGAAACGCAGGCGGCGGAGAGAGGGTCACTCAGAGAGGAGACAAGACGATCTGTAGGTCCATGAAAAAGGGTGCTGCTCAACTTTTTAAAATGAGGACTTCCCTTAAATTTTTTGCAGCACAAGATATTAGATTAGATATAGGAATATATAAAGTATTTTATATCGTGTTATTAGTTTATGTTCTCTTTGTCTTTTAATGTCTAATATTCTATAGTTTTTTTATTTTTTTTATTTTATCTTATTAAAAATAGAAATAGAGATTATTATGATATTATCAATACAACTATTTTTGGCTGTGACACTTATATAATATTAATAAGATACCATGTGTAACAATCCGATCATTAAAGAAAAAAATAGAATATTTTAGTAATAAAATAAAGAAAATAAGTTATATCTGATGTTTTTTAATCTCACTTTACTTTTAGAAAAAAAAAGGTCAATATTTATGAAAAACAGTAAAACAGTATCTTAGTCATTTATTGCTTACATGTGAAACATGTTTGTGCAAATTATTGAGTGTCTTATATCATACAGTGATAAATATATTTTTGGTATCAAGTATCTTGATCTTGATTAGAAATAAAACAAACGATCATAATCCTTTGTTTATACATATAATTTATTAGGTTTAAACCCGTGAAAACCGTGGGTGAAATAGAAAAAATAATATTCATAATTCGAAATCGTAATGAATAATTAAATATTTGTAAAAAACTTATTAATATACAAAAATAAAAGTTTGTCGGTATGTTTATAACTTTGTTCTAAAATAAATATATACACACCATTTTGAATATCCAATTCACATTTTATAAGGTTAGATGTTTGATAAAATCATGAATTTATACGAAACAATATACAAATCATGATACATTTATTGATCTATATTAAACACTAGGTATGAGACCCGTGTACTACACAGGTTTATTAAAAATAAAAATTTAATATCAATATTTAAACTTTAAATTTAAAATCAATATTTAATATCAATATCAATTTTAGAGGTCTCATTAATTATGACATTTATTACATTATAAATATATCAATTCTTTTTCAAGGAAGCATTTATTTCTCTCAATATTGTAACCGAAATAAGTTGTGATATGTGAACAAATCAGAAAATTACATGTGGAAATAAGTAAATTTTAAAAATCTATTAAAATGCCATGTGTCCAAATCAACGAGGACATGACATGTGGCAGAAAATGAGTTTTATTTATTAGTATAGATAAGAATATAAGAATATCATATCTAAGAAAGATCAACTGCAACCTACTATTACTATTAGTAGAAAATGATAATATACAAAATTTTAAAAAACCAATTTAAATAGCTAACTTCTAGTCATAAATATAAATTAGATTAAATTTGTAACAACATGATTTTTCAAACCAAAATTTTTCATTTTTAATATTCATAAAACACGTGTCTCATCATTCATTCTCAAAAATCAATACAAGTTTTCAAACAATTGTCTAAATCCAGGATCCACAAACATAACTCCAAATCTCGAGTGTGTGCACAATCACGTCGGTGTCTTCCCGCGATCCTGCGGGGTACCTGAAACACATAACATATAACACGGTAAGCACGAATGCTTAGTGAGTTTCCTAAAATACCACATACAATAATTCGTCACTCGAGGCTATACTCTGTACGACCCTCTTGTCAGTGTGTCTCAGCGGGACCCTCCAGTCCCGTAGCTCTTTGGACCCTCTAGTCCAGTCTAGCTCGTTGGACCCTCCGGTCCGGTCTGGTTGGGCCTTCCGGCCTCATAAATCGTTGGACCCTTCGGTCCGGTCAGATTGGCACATAGCACACACACACACACACACACACATATATATATATATATATATATATATATATATATATATATATATATATGGTTAGATTATTTTGTTTTCACTATCTATTGTGTGCATGTATGATTGATTCTGGACCAATCATTTTAGTTATTTTAAGAAAGTAGTTAATGCATATTACATGTTGAAGATATAATGAATATTAATTACATCTTCAGCATTTAATATGCATTAATTATTTTCTTAAAATAACTAAAATGATTTGTTCAGAATTAATCATACATGCACACAATAGATAGTGAAAACATTTGAACCTAACTTTCTCTCTCTCTCTCTCTCTCTCTCTCTCTATATATATATATATATATATATATATATATATATATATATATATATATATATATATAGGGTTAAGTTCAAAGAAGAATAATAACATACAAATGGTGTTCTCACGTTCTCACAATAAATATTGTTCTCAAATGAACTTAATTATATATATATATATATATATATATATATATATATATATATATATATATAGAGAGAGAGAGAGAGAGAGCGAATATTGAGTTAGACAATATATCTTGATGGATAATTTATACCCCTTGAACGATTTCCTTTACATATTGAATTACTATTTTGATAATGTATGAATATAATGTTATGTAGTATAAATACTCATCAAATGTAAAAAGAAAATCATATCATCTTGAATAAAATCTTCTAAGTGTTCAAGAATCCTCTCAGATCTTCTTATTTTATTTTATAATGTTTTGGTTTAGTTTTGTTAGTTTTAGTTTTGATTACGTCGAATTTATAACATGTTATCAATACGAAAGCTCTAATCAAGTGTAAATCACATCTATCCTACTCAATGTATGTATTACTTAATAAAAATGGTATTTATTACAAAACAACCAGTATATTAAAAATAATAATGAATTATGAAAAATTATTCATTATTAACGACTAATGATATTTATTTACTTTGTTAGTCTTTATTTATGTATTCTAACTTTTATTTATGCATTTACATTATGTAACTAATTTTTATTTATGTATACTATCATTTAAATTACGCAACTAATTTTTATATATATACTAACGTTTGTGTATACATAACAGTGTATACATACCAATGTTTATTTATTTATATTTTAGATATTATTCATAGTTTTATTTAAACATTTAATAATATTTATTTATGTTTCTAATTAGTAAAATTATACCAAGTAAAATTATGTACTACTTTTATGTCTTATAATGATTTATAAAATAGATACACATATATGTAATATATATACACAACGGCTATATAAATGCAACGGTTATAAACAACAAAAGCAACGACTTTATTTTTTTACTATAAATAACATCACTATAAAATTTCTTTATACCACAAAAAGAGTAAATTCTCTTACTTTTTAACCTTATCAATATCAAAATGATTCATCTCGTTGTGATTCTCGTAGCTATAATGACTATACCACTTGGCTTCCTAATTTTCAATCCCACACCAGATGTATTTTATCTTGATTTATTTTATCATTTCTTAGTCTTGTGTGGGATGATTTTTCTCTCACTTCTGTTTTGTGCAATACATATTGAAATAAATGAATTTTAATTTTCATCTTGTTATTTTGTTTAAAAGTTACGGTTACAATATATCTAACATTGTAAAGCTCGACTTTGCAGCACTTGAAGTTAGTAGGAAAACTATGTGCGATGGATGATAGATGTAAAAATTCATCTTAAGTGAATGAGAATCTTAAATGCTATATATGAATTTAATAATTGCTTGATACAATACAAGGCGAAAGCAAAAGTTTTCCTTCGTAAGCATATAGATGAAATGTTGAGATTTGAATCTCTTGAAAGAAATATTTGATCATCAAAAGGAAGTTATACTTCCAAATGCTAGAGATGAATGAAGAACAATGAGGTTACAAGAATTCAAGAAAGTAAATGAATACAACTCAGCTTTGTTCACAATATGTTCACAACTCAAGTATTATGGACAAGAAGTTACTCATGAAGATATGTTGCAGCAAACTTACTCTACGTTTCATGCAATAAACATTACCTTGATGAGACAATATCGGTTGAAAAAGTTCACAAAATATTTTGAACTGAATGCATGCCTGCTTGTTGCAAAGCAAAACAATGAGCTCTTGATGAAAAACCATGAATCTCGTCCAACGGGATCAGTAGCACTTCCTAAAGGAAATGCTACAAATATTGATGGTCATCGAAGCAATACATGTGGACAAGGACGTGGTCAAGAACGAGGCAGTGGCTATTTTAATCGAAACCAAAGCCATAATTAGAACCATATTTCTTGTCGTGGACAAGGTAATAATCCTGGTCGTGGCTAGAAAATGAATAATTACCAATCTTCACAAAGAAACAATGTGCATACACAAGTCAAGGTCAAAGTGGCAATGCATGGTGCTGGTGCATCACATAAATATGATGGTTCTTGTTATAGATGTGGTAACACATGCCATTGGTTAAGGACCTATCACACACCTGCACATCTTTGTCAACTTTATCAAGAGTTCATTAAAGAAAAGGAAAATAATCAAACCTCATTGATAATGTTGAATGCACTCCGCTAAGTTTTCTTGATTTCTGCAATGACATCGAAGACATAAACTAAACTTTCTATTATTATTCCAGTAAACATGTTTTTCCTTCCTTTGTTTTTCATATAATTTCTTTCATACAATAAATGACCTTTCTTTATAATAATTATTATGATTATGTTTATTTGTTTATTATTTCTTTCATGTGTGAATTTTAATATGAGTCCAACTGGAGGACAACACCAAGAAAATGTTGGAGATCTATGTATAATAAATATTGTTAGTACGCATACTATTCTAAAGTCAAAGAAATATTTTTCAAAATTAGTACCAACAAAAAAAGTCATATATATATATATACATACATACATATATATATATATATATATATATATATATATATATATATATATATATATTATCAGATCCTACAGACTTGATAGAGGGAACTGGGACAACCCATTTTATATTACCAAATGGTACAAGCTTTTGTATAGAAAATTGTGACAACCCGAAATTTTCATTTGTATAATTTCCACATCCAAACACTCCAAATATTAGTCAAAAATATTTTAATACATTTTTGGCCGGATTTAAGTCAATTTGGTGTTTTATTTTTATTTATTTACGAGAAACGATTAAATAAGTGTCGTAGTTAGTAAAGTGTACACGAGCAAAACAACCCAACACCTTAGCCAAGTGTTCACGGCCAAACAAGAGGTGTTTGGGCCGTAAACACCCTTTCCCCCATGACTCATGCTTATAGCATGAGTTTACTCCTTTTGCCCTCATTCTTACACTCCCACTCAAGAACACAAGGTTTTTCTCTCAACTAAAATAAATTCATCCTTCCAAATCCACCAAAAATGTAAGTTTTCTTCCCTAAATTCATTCATACAACACTAAATCTAGTGTTTCTACATCATTTTCATCCATGGATTTTGATTTTTACTTAGATCTTCAAGCACCTTCAAATCAGCAAGAACACACTAGTGTTTTTGGGTCCTAAAACACCCTTGCAAGCTCCCTCTAAGTAAGTATACCATTCCTATCTGGTTATCTTCTTATTATGCTTACAAATCCATGGAATAAACCCAAGAATATGGGTTTACGGTTTGGGAACATCCTAAAACCGTAAACACCCCAAAAGGGGGTTTTGATGCCCCAAACTCCTTCCAATGCTTGCCTAATGAACTAGGGACTTACATGAATGATCTAAGGACCCTAAAACACGAAAAGGATGGAGTAACTATGAGTTTACCACCATAAACTCATGGGTTTATGGTAGTAAACTCCCAATGAATGTTCAAAAACCGTAAACACCCCAAAAAAGGGGGTTTTGATGCCCTAACTCCCTCTCTAGCATGACTTATGGACTAGGAACTTGCTTGAATGATCTATGAACCCCAAAACTCGAAGCGGATGGAGTAACCATGAGTTTACTGCCATAAACTCATGGGTTTACGGTAGTAAACTCCCCAAAAATGGTCCAAGGACCGTAAACTCCAAAAAGTGGGCAAATCATGCCCTAACCACTTCCTAAGCCCTTGAATCAACCCTAGAACCTTTCTTTGTGAAGAATGAAGCCTTAAAGCACACAAACACACTATCCCCATGAGTTTACGGCCGTAAACTCATGGGGGAAATGGTCCCTCAACCGTAAACTCACATGGGTGGTTATTTGAGGAGTAAACTCCATATTGAGGCCATACACTCCTTAGATGCAACCCTTAGCACTCCTAGCACTTGAAGCAAAGTGATTTCATGCATTAGAGGGTCTTTACTTACTTAATTGGTGATTAAATGACTAATTAGACACCATTGTGTGTCACTACATGTTTCATAGGATCCGTGTGTGTGTTCAAGTCCTCACTTGACACCTAGCATCCCACCCGACAATCCCATCCACTCCAATCACTGCAGGTGAGTTCATACCCCTTAATTAACCTTTAAAATGTTTTTAAATGCTTTTATGGGGGGGGGGGAATACAAGTTGAATCTAACAAGTTATAGTATCAATCATATGTGATTTATAACTTGCAACCAAAAAGGATTTACTATACTTTTAACTGGTTTATCAACAAAATTTGCTTTAAATGTTTTTCAAACTCATCTTCATGTTAAATTGTTATAAAACTATTTCCAAGCTATTTTTAAACCTCTTTTTTTACAAACTATATCTACACCAATATATTTATATAAGTAAGACTTGAAGGACTTAGGAATGATAGCTCGCCTTACTTCCTGTTCTTGTTTGATTGTGGACTTAGGTTATACTGTTATCTGTCCGACTGTCGTTGAATTCTTAGTTATATATTGCATATATTTGTGTTAGATATGAAAGTCTTCACTTAGTTCAATACCTTTGTGTATCAAAGGCATGCAACCAACATTCTATTTAACTATAATAGGTATAGTTAAGGTTACTGCTCATTACCACTATCACTATGACGATCACTATAATTACTACTGTTATGAGTTAATACATGTTAAATACTATGTAAACAGAATACTATATACTATACAAGAGAACACTCAATACACTATACCAAAAATTACATTATACTATAATACAAGAGAATACACAAAAAAACAGAATGTGACACACTATTCCTCTATACGACACTCTACTGTACCTTTACAGTGTAACCAGAGTCTCCTGGAGGGAGAGCGGTCATTATGTGTATAGATCTATACGGGACGGACACTCCCACATCCCGACTGCTAGCTACAGTCCGAGCCAACTAGGCCCACGGATGACAAAATGTCACCACACTACGTGTGACCTGGAGGGTCATCAGCCACTCGATCGTCTATCAGCATGGTTACATACAAGTTCACATTCAGAACTCTAATTAATAAATATAGAATTAAAGGTAAAACAGACTCCCCGAGGTGTATTGTACACTTATCACTGCTTGGAGTCTGCATTTCTATTTCATTCAGCCGGCAGTAAAACTGCTGGGATAAAACATTATTTACCCATTTACTTTACATGAATGAAATCTAAAACTATATTTTTATAGCTAATAGTCTCATTGGGAAAACTTTTACACACTCAAAGGATCAAACTTACAAATAACCAAGTCTTGGTAGAAGACTACTTTTACTGGAAAATATAGGATTTTCTAGGGTTTCACACTATTTTCAAACTTTGATAACAACTTTTATATTATATGATTGTAAACACTTTTATACAAGCAAAGACACTAAATACTTATGAACTCACCAGCTTTATGCTGATACTCGTTTTCAAAATAACTTGTATTCTCAGGTCATCAGTAGGCAGGTACAGATGCAACTTTTGAGAAGACGGAGCACATACAAGACTCCTCTTTATTTCAATTATACTTTTTGGTGTCTAACAAACTGTACAGAACACGTTTGTATTACAATTACTATATTAATGCAATGGATGTTGTTGCTTGTTCTTACTATTATGCATTGTTATGATACTGTACATGACGTCCTCCACCCCAGAATGTATTCCGCCGTTCTCGGATTTGGGGTGTGACAGATTGGTATCAAAGCATTGTTTATAGTGAATCAAGTATATCAACCCGTAAAAGATATACGAACTATAAACACAACGGGATTAAAACACTCTGACCAAGAATATATACTTTTAAATACTAAAATATTTAACTAAGTATATATATACATCCATAAATACAAAGGGTCAGTATCATACTAGAACAAAACAAAAGTATTAAGATTGTTGGACAGCACAATTGGGCTTAGAGACATATAGTCACATCTGGGTGGATGTAGCCTGATCAACTACATTTTCCTAGGAGTGACTAGCATGTGCCTAAGAGTGATTGTGATGTTGCAACAAGTCTAAAAACTTACCAACACTACTACAAGAACGTTAGAATGAGAATACTATAGGAGTATTCTGCAATTCTGTGATTTACATATGTGAGAACTAAAAGGGTCGTTGCGTGTAGGACAATAGTTGCTAAGTGGATACCCTATGGTTACATGTGATTAAGACGCTATAGACTTAGAATCTATGATCTTTGCTTTATTTTCTGTTCCTTGTTTGGTTGTGGATTTAGAGTTAGGATCACTTATTCGAAGGTCTATCCTGTCTCGATTACGTGTAATTGGTATGCATTATGTAGGTATTGGGTCAACTAACACCGATCATCTTATAAGTATCCTAGATTAGTACGTCTATTAACTCTTCTTTCCCCATTCTCGCGTAGATAGCATGGCTGGTTTCCACCTTCCCGACGATCCGTACTATCCAAACTAAGGCAATGGGGGATGGCTCGATGAAGAGCCAGAAGATGATCACCCGATCCCTTTGGATGATCACCGTGCAGAGGGTTTTTCGGATAGCTCTGACTCCGAACCATAAGTCAACAACCTGCCCCCAATAGCTCTAGACCCTAACCCCCGTCCAACATTTCAAGGTCCCACTCCCATGTGGGCCATAACCTTGAACCGATGGAGCGATGAGCAGGGCCAGCCTTTACCTTACAACGGAGACCGAAGTTTCTACAACATAAGCGAGGGAGGTTCAGCTGACAGAGTCTTGCCCATCATGGTCCGTAGGATTGCTAGGAACGTCGAACAAGGTCAAGCAGCCATTGGCAGAGTTGTGGAAATTGATGCCAAGTCTAACCTTAACCACTGTCTGTATCCGCCAGCTGGAAGAAGCCATGGATAGGACTAGGAGGACCAATGAGGCTCTGCAACAACAACTAGCTGCATCCCGAGCCGAAGTTAGGGAACTCCGAGCGTGTCAGAGAGCACAGGAATGACATCTTCAAGAAGTTGTACGCCAACTGGCTGATCTTAGGGTTCGACCAAGACTCGTCGCCAGTAGAAGATGTCAACTTATCTTCCTCTTTTGTTTAAGGAATAGCCTTTTCTTTTCTATGCTCGATAGAGCACTTGTCTGTAAACATTTCTAACTTTGAAAGTACCTTACCTAGGCTCCTAGACTGCCAACATTTTCCTTATGGTTTGATGTAATATCTACTGTTAGGTCACTTTTCCCAAACTCATATTACATCATTAATATCAGTAATATTGGCAGTTACCTACTCCATGGGAAAGTTTATACCTTCGTGTTTCCCTACTCTATTGCTATGACTCTATCGGATAGTTGGACTATGTCGATTTAATCCATGAAACACTCTCATCATGTTTACAACCGATTCTTACCATTGTCATCATATTTATAAATTTTCAGCAAAAGATGCCTCCCTGTAAGCGCCCGAACAGAGGAAAAACTGCGACTCAAACTCCACCTCTACCACCTCCTCCTCCGCAGTTCGATTCGGTGATGTTTCAGACAGCTGTAACCGCAGCTGTGACTGCAGCTATGGCCCAAATGAATTCTGGCGATGCAATTGGAGCTGGAATGGGCACCAAATCTAGACATGGTGAAATCCACGCACGTACGCAGGGGTGCACCTATAAGGATTTCATGAGCTGCAAAACAACATTCTTCAATGGAACCGAAGGGATCATTGCACTGTCCCAATGGATCGAAAGAACCGAAGCCGTCTTTGAGATGTGCTCGTGCCCCGAGGAAAGCAAGATTAAGTTCGCTGCCTCCGAAAGGGCCTTAACATGGTGGAATGGCCATGTCAAATCACTCTCCTTGGTAACAGCCAACGCCATGGGCTGGGACACATTGAAGGACCTGTTGATGAGAGAGTACTGCCCTAGGGGCGAAGTTCAGAAACTCGAGGAGGAACTCTGGAGCCTCAAAATGAAGGGGACCGACATAGTGGCTTATACGGCCAGGTTCTATGACCTGGTAACTATGTGCCCTAACATGTTCCCCACCGAGGGCAAATAGATTGAACGATACATCTGGGGTTTAGTGCCCCCGTATCGAGGGAACGTTTTAGCGTCACGCCCTACGACATTTGACAACGCCAAGGAATTGGCCCAAAGGTTGATTGATCATGAAACTCCCTCCACTCCATCAACAACCACGACGATTGCCATGGCACCGCCCAAATCAACCGACAACAAGAGGAAGCGTTGGGACCGAAAGAAGGGCAAGTCAACTCAATCCTCTTCCAAAAACCAACAGATCGTGGCTGTCCATGCTGCCACTACTCCTGCTGCCCCTGCACCAGCCAAAACATACACAGAGAACCTACCCAAGTGCACCAAGTGCCCTTTCCATCATAACGGCCCTTGCCATGAATTGCAATGCACTAACTGCGACCGGAAGGGCCATACCACCCGGTTTTGCAGATCTCAACCCAAAACCATTTCTCTGGTCCCCGGCTCGGGAGTAAGCCAGGCCTGTTATGGCTGTGGCGAGGTAGGGCATTTCAAGAAAAACTGCCCGAAAGCTGGGAATGCGAGAGGAACAAGGAGACTACTTGCTATTGGCCACAATGAAGCAGTAGCAGACCCCACAGTAGTCACAGGTACATTCCTTCTCGATAACTCTTATGCTTGTATCCTATTCGATAGTGGAGCAGAAAGAAGCTTCGTAAACCAAAACTTTAAACACTTACTTAAGCAATCCCCACAACCACTAAAAGAAACATTCGTCGTAGAAATGGATAACGAAAAGACAGAGAGTTCTAACGAGATCTACATAGGCTGTACCCTCACGCTAGATAATCATTCATTCCTAATCGACCTCATACCAATATAGATCAAGAGTTTCGATGTCATTGTGGGCATGGACTGGTTGAGTATCCATCGTGCTGACATCCTGTGCTTCGACAAAGCAATCCGTCTAAATCTACCGAATAATGAAACTCTGTTAATCTACGGAGACAAACCCAGTACGAGTCTTCGCATCATCTCGAGTATTCAAGCCCATAAGTACTTGTGTAAGGAATATCGTGCATTCCTTGCACACGTCGTCGATACAAGCCAGAACACAAAAGACCTAAAAGACTTCCCTGTAGTATGCGACTTCCCCGATGTCTTTCCAGAAGAGCTACCAGGTTTACCTCCCCAACGTCAGGTCGAGTTAAGGATCGAATTAATTCTAGGAGCTACCCCCGTAGCCAAATCGCCCTATCGTATAGCGCCTGCTGAGATGCAAGAATTGTCCGGTCAACTTAATGAGCTGCTCAGCAAGGGCTTCATAAGACCAAGTTTCTCACCCTGGGGAGCACCGGTCTTGTTCGTAAAGAATAAGTTTGGATCGTTCCGTATGTGCATCGATTAGAGAGAACTCAACAAGCTGACGGTCAAAAATCGCTACCCTCTTCCTCGTATAGACGACCTATTCGACCAACTGCAAGGGGCGAGTTACTTTTCCAAGATCGATCTTAGGTCCGGGTATCATCAGTTACGAGTGCTTGAAGAAGATATCCGGAAAACAGCTTTCCAAACTCGTTACGGACACTACGAGTTCGTAATAATGCCGTTCGAACTGACCAACGCACCCGCAGTATTCATGGATTTAATGAATAGGGTGTGCCGTCCTTACTTGGACTAGTTCACCATCGTCTTCATTGATGACATACTTGTCTACTCTCGAAGTAAGGAGGAGCATAGCGATCATCTACGACGAGTCCTAGAAACCCTACGATCGGAGAGGCTATACACAAAGTTCTCTAAGTGCGAATTTTGGATCCAAAGAGTCGAATTCTTAGGGAACGTGGTTAGCGAAGAAGGGATCCACGTGGACCCATCCAAGATTAAAGCTATTGAGAACTGGTCAGCACCAAAGACGCCTACAGAAATTCGTCAATTTCTAGGCCTCGCTGGCTACTACCGCAGATTCATTCAGAATTTCTCTCGGATCGCGAAACCCCTTACCACATTGACCCAGAAAGGCGTGACCTTTGACTAGGGAGAGAATCAGGAGAAGGCATTCCAAATCCTAAAACGAGCCTTATGCCCCACACCAATACTATCCCTCCCCGAAGGGACAGAAGTTTTCGTGGTATACTGCGATGCATCCAATCAGGGGCTCGGTTGTGTTCTGATGCAACGAGGTAAGTTCATCGCCTATGCCTCAAGACAACTGAAGGCAGACGAGGTCAACTATACCACACACAATCTCGAATTAGGTGTGGTTGTGCTCACTCTAAAGATCTGGAGACACTACCTGTACGGTATGAAGAGCACGATATACACCGACCACAAAATCCTAAAACACATATTCAACCAGAAGGAACTCAATATGAGACAACGATGGTGGGTCGAACTACTCAATGATTACGAATGCGAAATTCGTTATCATCCGGGTAAAGCCAATGTAGTAGCAGACGCCCTAAGCCGGAAAGAACATTCTGGTCGAAGAGTCAAGTCATTAACAATGACTATCCATTCATATCTATCCGCACAGATTAAGGAAGTTCAGCTCGAAGCCTTGAAACCTGAAAATGTGGGGGGATAATCCCTGCGAGGAATGGATAAGAACTTGGAAATCAAGGGTGACGGAGCCTTATATCTCATGGACCGAGTCTGGACACCGCGACACGGTGGTTTTAGAGATTTGGTCATGAAGGAAGCCCACAACACTTGATATTCCGTTCACCCAGGTTTAGATAAAATGTATCTGGATCTTAAAAAGTCATATTGGTGGCCTAACATGAAAGCAGAGATTGCTACCTTCGTGAGTAAATGCCTTACTTGCGCCAAGGTCAAAGTCGAATACCAGAAACCAGCAGGTCTGTTGCAGCAGCCGAAGATACTTGAATGGAAGTGGGAGCAGATCACTATGGATTTCGTAACCAAGCTACCCAAGACAACGGGCGGGCTTGATACCATATGGGTCATCGTCGACAGATTGACAAAGTCCGCGCAATTCCTGTTCATCAAGGAAACATACAAGATGGAGAAACTCACAAGAACATACATTAGGGAGATCGTACAATTTAATGGTGTCCCTATATCTATTATCTCCGATAGAGATAGTAGGTTTACTTCGAGATTTTGACAATCACTGCAAAACGCCTTAGGGACGAGGCTGGACATGAGTACAGCCTACCATCCGCAGACCGATGGACAAAGTGAGAGGACTATCCAAACCCTGGAAGATATGCTGCGACCCTGTATGATCGACTTTGGTAAGGCATGGGTTACCCACTTACCCCTTGTCGACTTTTCCTACAACAACAGTTATCACACGAGCATCAACCCAACTCCATTCGAAGCCCTCTACGGGCGAAAGAGCAGATCCCCTATGTGTTGGGCTGAGGTGGGTGACACCCAGTTAGCTAAAGGATGCGTTCCTGACAACGCTCTCATGGGTCCGGAGATCATTCGAGAAACGACCGAGAAGATCGTACAGATTCGTGAACGACTAAAAGTCGCTAGAGAAGTAGAGATCGACAGAAAAGCTACGCAGACAAACAAAGAAAACCCTTGGAGTTCCATGTGGGAGACCGAGTCCTTTTGAAAGTCTCACCCTATAAGGGCACGATACGCTTTGGAAAGCGTGGAAAGCCGAATCCAAGATACATAGGGCCTTTCGAGATTCTCGCTAGAATTGGCCCCATAGCTTACAAACTTAACCTACCCCACGAACTCAGTAACATACATCCTACCTTCCACGCCTCGAACTTGAAAAAGTGCCTATCCGACGAGACTCTCGTAATCCCACTAGACGAGATCGAGATCAACGAGAGCCTCATCTTCGTGGAAGAACCTATGGAAATTATGGATCGGGAGGTCAAACGAACGAAACTAAGCCGCATCCCAATTGTGAAGGTTCGCTGGAATGCCAAGCGAGGACCGGAATACACTTGGAAACGCGAGGATCAAATGAAACTTAAATATCCTCATCTTTTTGCTTAGTTTTGTGTAATAACTTAGTTGTTGAACTCTGATTTCGGGACGAAATTCCCTCTAACGGGGGGATGATGTGACAACCCGAAATTTTCATTTGTATAATTTCCACATCCAAACACTCCAAATATTAGTCAAAAATATTTTAATACATTTTTGGCCGGATTTAAGTCAATTTGGTGTTTTATTTTTATTTATTTATGAGAAACGATTAAATAAGTGTCGTAGTTAGTAAAGAGTACCCGGGCAAAACAACCCAACACCTTAGCCAAGTGTTCACGGCCAAACAAGAGGTGTTTGGGCCGTAAACACCCTTTCCCCCATGACTCATGCTTATAGCATGAGTTTACTCCTTTTGCCCTCATTCTTACACTCCCCACTCAAGAACACAAGGTTTTTCTATCAACTATCATAAATTCATCCTTCCAAATCCACCAAAAATGTAAGTTTTTGTGACATCCCCATTTTCACGGCCAGAAAAGATCGATTTGTTTATGCTTTGTTTTATAAAATCAGAGTAACCTTTTAAAGAAAACAGTTGCAGAATTTGTTCCCAAAACAAAATATGATAAAAATTATCAAAGCATTTCTTTAAAGAAATGTATTTTCATTATATAACAAAATCTCGGGATGTCATGTTCAATACAGACCAAAAGCATAAACAGAACAAAATAGACCTTACAACAGTTATTCATAACTACTGGCCTATAATCCAAAATCTCTCGTCAAGTCCACCAACTTATACTCTTGTGCCATTACCTGTAATGCACAGAAAACTAAGTGGGTCGGTCTTGGGAGCCTGGTGAGCATATAGGGTTTTCAACCCACAATAATATAATTATTATATTTAATTATCAAACAATCAATCCAATTATCCACCCCCATTATCTCCATTTATTTCTTAAAGATTTATCCTAAGAACCGATTACCCTTCTCCCATTCATTCCTAAGAATTTCCCTAAGGAACTGGCACAAAGTCTAGTGCTGCCAAGGTTCTTAGATTACCTCTGGTGAACACGCATTTCACAATAATTAATGAACACCTAACGAACACTTAGTTCCAATATTACCCACTGAACACCTAGTTCACAAACACTTAATGAACACTTAGTTCAAATATTCCTGATGAACACTAAGTTTAAATATCTAACGAACACTTAGTTCGAATATCCCTGGTGAACCCAATCACCTAAGGAACACAGAGAATGAAAGCTCTTAGTTTAAACAACGCGATAATAAAGTATATCTCGATCCTGCTAAACCACTAATGTTATAAACACATATAAATTATATTTCTAAAACAATATATCCCATCCCGTCGATCCCCACATACTGACCCTATACAATGATCTTACGAGATCTAGCCTAAGGAATCGATATGAACCACAAACTGACGAAGCTGCTTCGGAAATTCCCTGGCAGCAAACGAGGATCAATAAAGACATTAATTGAGGGGAATGGAATAAGTTTCACCACGAACCTTCGTTCGTAAAAGAAAGAACCACAAGACATTTTAAGTCAGGGGTAGTTATCTAGATAACAATGCCTAGGTGTGGTCTGACTATCATGAGGTATTATACCCCCAAACTTTACCTATCCTAGCATCGAACTTTGCCTAGCAGTGGCCTGAATACATGAGGTATTTCACCCCCAGACGCACCCTATCCAGCAATATAACACCAGACATACCTATCAATGGTCTATAACCGACACACTTTATTAGGCTGTCTACGAAGTTCCCTTAATTACTTCGTGAAAGAAAACACTGACATATGAAGCTCAGTCGATCACTTCATAAAAGAAACGCTGACTCCAAAGCTCTCTCAAAATAAAAGTGTGGGGAAATACTACTAGAGTACTCCCGTATGCTCCCGTAGCCGACACACAAGATTGTCAAAAAGACTTTGTACATGATAGTACTTCTGGCACATTATAGTACTATGGTATGCGAAAGAATCATACCCGAGAACATAATAGTACCCTGGCACAAGCATCACCCAAGACACAGAGCTTTGAAAAAGACTTCGTACATAAAATGTACTTCTATACGTAGGACGTACTCCACCGATCATCAATCTCACAAAACACGTACTCTTAATAAGAGGCTACCCAATGTCCAAACTTAATTGAACTAAACATCCCTATTTAAGTCTTAACCCATCACTAGGCAAGCCTACAATGCTTATAATCAATTTTCGATATTAATTCCGTTTAGGCAATGCTAACTAGTGTATACTTAACACAGAGTTTTAAGTAATAATATCATATATTCACATCTTAACACATATTGAACCATAACTGATTCGCACGTTGTATATCATCAAATATATCTAACTCGTATTTCGGACAATAGCAAATACTTTACATACATATGTATATTCCGTACTTTAGTCAATACACGTATAAAATTCACGTTCCTAAAAGGGACTATACGCATGATACCTTATCGTATGAACACATAATTCAAAAATACATAATCCGTACTCTCGGATCTAAATTTTACCTCCTTATCTAATCCATATTCCCGGATCTAAAACTAACCTCTTGATTTGATCCATACTCTCAGATCTAAAACTAACCTCTTGATTTGATCCATACTCTCAGATCTAAAACAAGTTTATCTCTTTACCCTTTTATCTCCTGGTCCAACCCATCTTTTATCACCTACCAACAACCTCATCTACTCACGTTCTACCCAACATATTTTTTTAGATACAAAATACATATATAGTTTAATCATTAAAACTTATATAATTTATCCATTCCATAATCATCTCGAATAAACAACGATATATTATACTCATAGCACGTATTTCATAGTAAATACTTAATATTTATTCGTAAGAAGAAAGTGACTACACACTCACTTGATTAGAAGATGATCGGACAACACTACGACTTGTAGAAGTAGTATTCTTCGATAGATCTGGAAGATCTTCACAAAAACCGGGCTACTCGCGGGCAGAGATTCGGCTCGGGAATAACGCTCTTCGTGATCCTCGGTGCTTCGGATCTTGCTTCGGGGCTCGAGAATGATACCGGGGCTTCAGGATATGATTGGCATGCAAATCGAGGCAAAAACTAGAGAGAAGAAAGAGTTTGAACAAGAGAAAATGGTTGATCTCGGTTTCTATTTATAGGCTGCTGGGTCTGGGATTACGCTGGGCGTAACTTGGTTACGCTAGGCGTACTTCGACGTCACTGCATGCGTCATTCGGTGGCACTCGAGTATTGGTCAGGCAACTTGCACCCTTCTGAGTACGCTGGGCGTACTCAAATTACGCTCGGCGTAATTTGACTCGTCAAACTTCTAAATTGCGTAACTTTCGCATACGAGCGCTGTTTTTGACGTTCTTTATATCCACGCGTAGGTCAGACCATACTCTACAACTTTCATTTAGACTCTATCGGCTAATTTTGACTTTTATTTTTATTATTTATATTTAGTAGGCCGGGACAGAAAAACTTCGTTATAAATTCATAACTTCTTCATCCGATGTCCGTTTTCGCCTATCTTATTATCGTCTCACTACAATTGATGAGTTATTTGATTCTCGTTTAGATTGTTTCGGCTAAAAACCGCTCGATCTCAAATCGAGTATTTGGGCTGCATACTGCCAAGCTGAAACTTAGAAAAATCATAACTTCCTCATACGAAGTCAGATTTGGACGTTCTTTTTATGCACGCTCACAGTTTAACGAACCCTATGACTTTCGTTTAGATCGCTAAGGCTAAATATCGCTCTAACGTAAATTCACTATTTACGTCGCGCTGCGTCGAGTCGGTTCTGTTGCAAAACTTCGACAGGTCATAACTTCTTCATTATAACTCGGATTTCGGCGTTCTATATATACACGGAAACCTTGTAACATATACTATAACTTAGTTGAGATTATTCATTCTAAATAATCCTTCATCAAAAATCCATTTTGACGCCTATCGTCTCTAAATTACTAGCCCAGATCTACGTGCGTTACAATTTTTTTCCCTAAATTCATTCATACAACACTAAATCTATTGTTCCTACATCATTTTCATACATGGATTTTGATTTGTACTTAGATCTTCAAGCACCTTCAAATCACCAAGAACACACTAGTGTTTTTGGGTCCTAAAACACCCTTGCAAGCTCCCTCTAAGTAAGTAAACCATTCCTATCTAGTTATCTTCTTATTATGCTTACAAATCCATGGAATAAACCCAAGAATATGGGTTTACGGTTTGGGAACATCCTAAAACCGTAAACACCCCAAAAGGG
Organism: Lactuca sativa; assembly: GCF_002870075.4. Lineage (NCBI taxonomy): Eukaryota > Viridiplantae > Streptophyta > Magnoliopsida > Asterales > Asteraceae > Lactuca > Lactuca sativa. The sequence continues at coordinate 199,050,597 of NC_056627.2, read as the reverse complement.
GGTTTTGATGCCCCAAACTCCTTCCAATGCTTGCCTAATGAACTAGGGACTTACATGAATGATCTAAGGACCCTAAAACACGAAAAGGATGGAGTAAATATGAGTTTACCACCGTAAACTCATGGGTTTACGGTAGTAAACTCCCAATGAATGTTCAAAAACCGTAAACACCCCAAAAAGGGGGTTTTGATGCCCTAACTCCCTCTCTAGCATGACTTATGGACTAGGAACTTGCTTGAATGATCTATGAACCCCAAAACTCGAAGCGGATGGAGTAACCATGAGTTTACTGCCATAAACTCATGGGTTTACGATAGTAAACTCCCCAAAAATGGTCCAAGGACCGTAAACTCCAAAAAGTGGGCAATTCATGCCCTAACCACTTCTTAAGCCCTTGAATCAACCCTAGAACCCTTCTTTGTGAAGCATGAAGCCTTAAAGCACACAAACACACCATCCCCATGAGTTTACGGTCATAAACTCATGGGGGAAATGGTCCCTCAACAGTATACTCACATAGGGTGGTTATTTTAGGACTAAACTCCATATTGAGGCCATACAGTTCTTAGATGCAACCCGTAGCACTCCTAGCACTTGAAGCAAAGTGATTTCATGCATTAGAGGGTCTTTAATTACTTAATTGGTGATTAAATAACTAAGTAGACACAATTGTGTGTCACTACATGTTTCATAGGATCCGTGTGTGTGTTCAAGTCCTCACTTGACACATAGCATCTTACCCGACAATCCCATCCACACCACTCACTGCAGGTGAGTTCATACCCCTTAATTAACCTTTCAAATGTTTTTAAATGCTTTTATGGGGGGGGGGGAATACAAGTTGAATCTAACAAGTTATAGTATCAATCACATGTGATTTATAACTTGCAACCAAAAAGGATTTACTATACTTTTAAATGGTTTATCAACAAAATTTGCTTTAAATGTTTTTCAAACTCATCTTCATGTTAAACTGTTATAAAACTATTTCCAAGATATTTTTAAACCTCTTTGTTTACAAACTATATCTTCACCAATATATTTATATAAGTAAGACTTGAAGGACTTCGGACTGATAGCTCGCCTTACTTCCTGTTCTTGTTTGATTTTGGACTTATGGTATACTGTTATCTGTCCGACTGTCGTTGAATTCTTAGTTATATATTGCATATATTTGTGTTAGATATGAAAGTCTTCACTTCGTTCAATACCTTTGGGTATCAAAGGCATGCAACCAACATTCTATTTAACTATAATAGGTATAGTTAAGGTTACTGCTCATTACCTCTATCACTATGACGATCACTATAATTACTACTGTTATGAGTTAATACATGTTAAATACTATGTAAACAGAATACTATATACTATACAAGAAAACACTCAATACACTATACCAAAAATTACATTATACTATAATACAAGAGAATACACAAAAACAGAATGTGACACACTATTCCTCTATACGACACTCTACTGTACCTTTACAGTGTAACCAGAGTCTTCTGGAGGGAGAGCGAGCATTATGTGTATAGATATATACGGGACCGACACTCCCACATCCTGACTGCTAGCTACAGTCCGAGCCGACTAGGCCCACGGATGACAAAATGTCACCACACTACGTGTGACCTGGAGGGTCATCAACCACTCGATCGTCTATCAGCATGGTTACATACGAGTTCACATTTGAACCTCTAATTAATAAATATAGAATTAAAGGTAAAACAGACTCCCCGAGGTGTATTGTACACTTATATCTACTTGGAGTCTGCATTTCTATTTCATTCAGCCGACAGTAAAACTGCTGGGATAAAACATTATTTACCCATTTACTTTACATGAATGAAATCTAAAACTATATTTTTATAGCTGATAGTCTCATTAGGAAAACTTTTACACACTCAAAGGATCAAACTTACAAATAACCAAGTCTTGGTAGAAGACTACTTTTACTGGAAAATATAGGATTTTCTAGGGTTTCACACTATTTTCAAACTTTGATAACAACTTTTTTCATTATATGATTGTAAACACTTTTATACAAGCAAAGACACTAAATACTTATGAACTCACCAGCTTTATGTTGATACTCGGTTTCAAAATAACTTGTATTCTCAAGTCATCAGTAGGCAGGTACAGATGCAACTTTTGAGAATATGGAGCACATACAAGACTCCTCTTTATTTCGATTATACTTTTTGGTGTCTAACAAACTGTACAGAACACGCTTGTATTACAATTACTATATTAATGCAATGGATGTTGTTGTTTGTTCTTACTATTATGCATTGTTATGATATTGTACATGACGTCCTCCACCCCAGAACATATTCCGCCGTTCTCGGTTTTTGGGTGTGAGAAAAATGCCTTATTTTCTCCAAAGTCTAATAGAAATTTGCTAAGTTTCAATGACATATATTTCAATGGACACAAAACTATGACTATTGAAAATAAGAAATATATGTATATTATACACAAAAATCATGTGCTTGAACAACTACCAACACTTGATTTTGTATATATATACAAATGATTGAATCAAATATGGTAGTCAAAGAAAAACATTGTGATCCTGGGACATTCAGTTTATGACATGATAGGTTGGTCCACCCAGGATTAATAATAATGTTGTAACACCCTTAAAATTCATGAAATATTTAAACTCTTTTAACCAACCAGAAATCATATTTATTTACAACATAGTTTTCAAAATATGTTTAATATCAGAGTTTTCCCAAAATCATAACACAAAACACGAGGAGGTGTAGGATCAAGCCTTCGCCTTCCCGCGATCATCTGAGGTACCTGAAACATGACCCAAAACTGTAAGCCCAAAGCTTAGTGACATGCCCTTCTCACTCATGTACTCCAACCTACGATGCCACAACTCTTTCTTGTCATCACCTTCATTTAAGGATTGGGAGATAGCCATCGTTCCCATTACCGAACTGCCTTCTAAGATATAGATCCCTCCACGATTCATCTTCCCTTTCATTATAACCAAAGAGCCTTTGGTCACTTTGACCCAGTCGCCTTCACCAGCGTACCTCATCCCATTCTTAGCCAGTATGCCAAGAGGAATTATATTCTTCCGAAGTTCTGGAATGTACCAACAATATAACTTCCTGACCATGCCATCATGCATCTTGATCTGCACCATGCCACTACCTTTGATACTGCTCACACAATCATCATCTATCTTGACAGTGCCATCCCACTCTTTAAAAGAGTCGAACCAGTCACGATTATACGTCATGTGATAGGATGCTCCAGAATCCAATACCTAAGCATCAGCAGAACTTGATGTACACACAATCAGTACATCACCCATCTTCCCCTTCATCAGAACTTTCCTGAACCACAACGACAATGTTATTGCTACTTGATTCACTCTTGGACTTCCCATTCCTCAGTTGTGGACAATTTCATTGAAGTTCCCCTTCTCTTTACAGTTATAGAATTTCATGTTTGATGAACGTTTAGACTTTGATTTTGAATGTGATCTCCCTCTGTTTCCCATTTCCTCTCTTCCTTCCTCCCTCTCCCTGCAAACAAACTGAAACTGGACACCTCCTTTCCACATGAAACTTTTCTTTTCAATTCCTTGGACATCAGAGAGTCTTTCACATCATTCACAGTGATCGTTGTCCTACCATAAAGCATGGTATCAATGAAATTCTCATATGATTTAGGAAGCAAACATAAGAGAATGAGCGCCGGATTTTCATCTTCAATCTTCACATCAACACCTTGTAGATCCAAGATTGTACGATTGAAGTTATCCAGATGATCTTTCACTTGAGCACTTTCAGACATTCTGAGAGTGTAAAACATTTGCTTCTGATACAACCTGTTCGTCAGTGGGTTGTTCTGGTACTTGTCACAAAGTTTAGCCCAGAGCCCAGAAACAGTTGTTTGATCCACAGCCTCTGTCAGTACTTCATCTGTCAAGCTCAATAGAATGGCACTATGTGCCTTCATCAGAATATCCACCTTCTTATCAGTCACCATGTGCTTTGGCAGTTTTGCCTCTCCTTCCAGTGCCGCCGCACATCCTTGTTGAACAAGAAGAGCCCTCATCTTCACCTTCCACAAAAGTGAAGTCATTTGAGCCATCGAACTTCTCTAAATCAAACATGTGAGTAGACATCTTCAATCACAGGAATACAAACCGCAACACCGATACCACTTGTTAGGAAGTAAAGCGGGTAACTAGCAAAACCAAAAGCACACAAGACACAACATTTACGTGGTTCGGTCAAGGAGACCTATGTCTACGAGCATGCAGGAGTATTCTTTATTTCAGAGTTCTCAACACAGAGGTTACAAGTACAATTACATGGAGATTCGCCTACCACTCTAGAATTCAAGATACTAAATGAACTAGCATGCATCCCTATTTATACTTGAGGGATTAGACCTAAAACCCTAATGGGCCAAGCCCATTGGCACATAGGCCCATGAAGGGTGTTAGCGAATCACAATCCGCCATGCAGCATCTTCTGGAACATTCTTAAGCATTATCATCTTCTAGGCAAACTTGAATCAATATGGCACAACAAAGGAATCAATACGACGCATCATGTACCAAGATGGTCCATGATGACGCAATAGCTTCTTCATGGCGCAACAACTAGGGGTGTGTATGGGGCGGTTTGGTTTGGTTATTGGTCAAAACCGAACCATAACCATTATGATTGGTTAATGCATTTTGGTAACCATTGGGTATGGTTAATATTGGTTATGGTTAATGGTTTTGGTTAATGGTTAATATTGGTTAACCATAATGTTCAAAATAATATAAATGACGAAAGTATAGTGGCAGAAAAAATGAAAAGAGAATACAAAAATTCCTCGGCACCAATGTTTGTAATGTAGCTTATAGTAATATAATAAAATGTGTATCTTTGATACTCAGAGTGAGATAACACATAGTCACATTCAAAATCAAAAACATTTAATAAAAAGTATAAAACATTAAAAAAATTGACATTAATAACTTCATATATTGATAATCGATATTAACATTAAAATAAATCCAAACATTCATACACATTCAATGCGATTAAATAAAAAACTATAAAATAAAATAGCTAAACGTTTATATTACGTATTATCTGGATAAAAAAAATCAATCACTCATATACATTCAATGTGATTAAGTCATAAACATTAAATAAAAAAAGAAAATTTAAAAAAAATACATTCTTAATATATCACACGGTGAAGAAGAACCAAAAATTTAACTTACCTAGAAGTTTTGATTATAAACTAAAAAATCTTTCGAATAGAACTATAAAGTCAAATCAATCTTTGATTAGGATTAACGGTGTGAGAAGCCTCCTACTAGGATTATGAGTGTGAAGATTAAACTAATTATGAATAATGTTTACAAATTATAGAATTAGCCGATTAAGAATTACAACATTAATCAATAATCTAACTCAATGCATAATTGGAAAATTGTATGTGTCTGAATGATCTGCGTGATCATTCTTTGATGGTTTGATTGCACGTTCGTCTCATGATAAGTGAGGATTAATGAATTATATTTTGAAATTTTAATGGGTCTTAAATAAGTTTGACTATATTATTTTATATATAATCCATAATTTTTATGTATTAAAATATAAAGTTAGCGGTTCGGTTAATAATGGTTTGGTTAACCTATAAAACCATAACCAAACCATTTGTTATCGGTTAACAAAAATTAGAAACCGAACGAACAGTTTTTAAAACAGTTCGGTTATTATGGTTCGGTTATATCGGTTAATTTGGTTATGGTTCGGTTTTTCAGTTATTATGCTCACCCCTAACAACAACCCTAGTGAAACATCCCAAAAATCATGACCAAAATTTCGTTTGAAACCATTAAATATAAACCGTAGTTATCAACCATTCCATCAAAACATGATTCAAAGTATTTCAAAACATTATTATCAGAATTTCCACATCAAGAAATCAAAGTAAACATCCCAGGCTAACATCATGGTGTGTGCAATGCAGTCATCCCGGACTCTTTTCTTTGCAATTGGAAGTACCTAAAACCAAAACTGAAATTCTTCTGCACAAAGCTTAGTGAGTCTCCCCAAACTACCACATACCATACACATAATCACATAAATTGGGCCCCCGCTCGACATCAGACAGTATCTAACATCAGGCCCCACCTGGCATCAGGTCCCGCTCGGTATACAGATCTGTTTCTCCCAGGCCCCACTTGTCACTGGGCCCGCCCATTATACACATAAAAACAATATCATATAATCATGCTAGCACATAAAGAATCATACACAGTACTACATATTCTAGTCCTAAGGCCCCTACTCTACTAGTGAAGAGATACATGACCCCGCCCACACTCACCTCCCTACTAGGCACATACAAGTATCACAAAGACAACTAGTATAACTAAATATGCATACATTCCTCGGGTACCACCTGGCATCGGACCGTAGTACGGAAATATACATATAATCATTCCTCGGGCGCCGCCCGACATCATACCGTAATCGGGAAAGCATACAGACATCCTCAGGCATCTCTCGACATCGGATCGTAATCCGAAAATGTAAAATACAGACACATGTCAAAATCATGAAGACATCAAGCATACCAACAATCCTCGGGCACCGCCCAAAATCGGATCGTTATCCGGAAAAACATAAACATATATACGGACCGACATTGGTGCCGTCGACTCATTCAAACATGAGGAAACTCACCTCGAAAAGCTGAATCTCATGGATAATCCTTTTGCTGCTAGCTGGCAGATCCGTGAACTGCTGATCTCTCAACTCCCCGAGCTACCATTACCAAAATAAAACTTAGTCTAGAAACCAATAATCCTCCTTAGGGTAAAATGACCATTTTACCCCTGATCTAATTTGGTCCATGCCTAATGTCCAAAACCATAATATTAAAGGCCCAATACTAGGCAGACTTCCCAAGCCCACTAGTGGCCCACTAATGGCCCAATTTACTAAATTGGGCCCAAGCTCTCTAATGGGCCTTACCCTAAAGCCCAAACATATTCTTAGCCCAAAATATCTGACTTCTGATGGCCCATGAAGGTCCAAAGCTAAGGAGTCCAATGAATGGCCCAAACAACGCAAAGCCCAAATCTGTTGAGTATGCAGGGCGTACTCCTCTGTATGTTAAGCGTACATACTATATGGCTTGTACGTTGCGCGTACATGCATGTATGCCCAACATACTACTCTATTAAGCCATTTCTACCATTAAGCACTTAATACTTTATTCCGAAGGCTAAAATCACAGATCCAAGTCCTCTTCAATGTTTTAATCCATAAAGTCACTGACTTGGTGACTTTATATAATCCACATGAACCCAAACACAAAGTATAGCAATCTACTTCAATGAATATGGCCATAACTCTTGCATGAACCCATTTAGATCTTCAAGATGGCAACTTTCTGCCTTAGGGACTCATATAGCACAAAGGGTGGCAACCTAAGCTTAGAAACGGATTTGGAACCATAAAGTTCCATTCTTGGGACCCAAAAGGTCCAAAAACTCATCATAAAAGACCTAATGCACTCAAGGATCAAGTTCACGATTTTATAGCTTGAAAAAGTCTGAAATGAAGCAACAATCCCAGATCTACAACTTCTCCTTTGAACCACCACCTTGCTATGTTCTTCACTTCCTTTGAGAATGGATCCACAACACCGAAATGCTCTCAAAAGGCCTTCTAAGCTCCAAGATCACTCAAGTATGGATTAGGGTTTTGTAGTAGCTTCTTTAGGGTGAAAGGGAGGTTGAACATTGAGGCATAATGTTCCTTATATAGTGTCAAACCCTAAAATTAGGGTTTTGATCTAAATGGAGTACGCCCCGCGTACCTCTTAGTACGCCCGACGTACTCACAAACAACCCACAACCATATAACTTTATACACTGGGCGTAACCCAGCTTACGTTTGGTGTTCCTAGCCAGACACGTGCATACATCCCTTTCATGCACGAGACTTATCTGCCAAACATTTCCATTAGGGGCTAAATTTGCCAAAACCTTCAAAGTGTTATAACTTCGTCGTTCTAAGTCCGTTTCCGACAAACTTTATATCCATGGAAAAATGATGAGAATTCCTACGCTTCTAACAACTCCTTACTACCTAAATACTTTCTGAACAAGAAACCAAAATCCCTAGAAGACTGAGATATCAAATTACAGTTATACCCTTGGCCTCCGTAAACACAATCAACACTTGGTTCACGAATACCCGAACACCCACATCCGAAACGGGCCAAATCCTTCCTTTCCTAAGGCCCTAACCCTTATGACAACTGATGATTGGGCCTAAGCCCCTAGCAACAAAGTACGTTTAAAACCAGGTGTTACAACTCTACCCCACTTAAATTAAATTTTGTCTTCGAAATCCTTCCTTACTATCAACCACACCCTGGTAAGTGATCTGAAGAATGCAACCTATGATTCTATGCTTAGAAAATCTTCTAAAGACAACTAAAAGCCACCCGAACTTCCATCCCAAAGAAAGAGAACTTCGAGCTTCCGAAAATCACTTTTGCCTCCCTAGAGTCTGAATCCATACTGGTCTGTCTCCTTGACAGACTGCTCACGCATAACCATCTGCAGGACAGTTATACTTGACAGAAGGGTCATATAATCCTTCGAGTAGAAGATTCATCCCTATAACAGTTAGACTCAAACGAGAGCTACACAACAAGGTTAAATCAATTAATCTGAGATTATTTGATCCAATTGTAAGCGTCTTAGCACTTTCGGTCCGCAAGCTACTCCACACACAAGAGTCCTCACGTCACTATTTCTTCCCGAACATCCTGCTGCCTCTTATCTACTTTCCGAAGGAACTGACACCTCCCAGGTCCCAAATTATCTGTCAACTATCTGGAATACCAGATTCCCACCTGGTTTTTGAGCCAATGAACACCCTCTTAGTCGCTCCCCGTGACTTCCGAAGAAAACTTCGGCTACCGAAAATTTCCCTATCCACATTGACAATCTTGGCTCTATAAATCATGTGATCCCCGAACCATACCTTGACCCAACGGTCACTGCCAGGTCCTACCTGAATTGCTATAAGCACACAGGCCTCAGACATGGGTCCCTCCCAAACCATATCACGGAGCGGCCTTGCCCACAGGTCCCACCTATCTAGGACTACATACGTCCAAATCCACCTTGAATCCCGTCGACCTATCCCTTCCTCGAACATAGTCTTACCGATGATTACCAATCCGAACATATCCAAAATCAAGTACTCACGCGGTCTGGGATCTTGACTGAACTCGCGTCCTGATAGGAATTCCCAACCTGATTCCTAAACATCAATTATTAAACACCAAGAAGACGTGAACCCAATGTTTGGGAAGTTTCCTAAACTCCCAACTCATACACTCCTCAACCAGTCAGTCACTTGGCCGCCTTCCTCCCCTATGGGAATGCAAACTCATCCCAGTTTCGTACCTACTTCTGTTCCTGGATACCTAAACGATTCTCCCCCACTTTGATTCAACTATCATCTTACAACACACATATTGGTAGGGTTCCCAATCCATCCAATGATCAATCCGCTAGCAACCAACGCTTACCACTATTAGTGTACCAAAACTAACCAATAGTAAAATAGTACAACTCTAGAAAACTAACGGAACACTTCCCGAGTTCCAATCATACTTGATACAGCTACCGCATCTTGGGAACCCACTATATAAGGAGACGATCTCGAACCACTACTCTAAGATTCATGGTATGCAGATGGCAGATAAACCAAACATAAGCAAAAAATATAACTCCAAGATACACTTCTCATAGCGATGCAAGACAATAACAATAAAATCATAAATAAAAACTGATAAGAAAGTAAAAGATACACACCTGAAACATCAGAAACCGCTCATGCCTCCTCTGTCGTCAGCTGGAAAGCCCTGCTCCTCGCCGCAGTCGCCTTTGCCCGGCCCTAACGGTCGTCGGTGATCCACAATGTCGCAGGGGCAAGTGCCATCACCTGTCCTACTACAGCCAAACTCGGACATAAGGACTTCTTGTGGCCCCGCTTACTGCAATGAAAGCAAATCATCTCTAATCTCTGGGTGGTGGTAGTAGTACAATCCCTGCTACAATGACCGATCCGGACGCACTTGAAGTAGCCAGAATCACCACTGCTACCACTCCTACACATACCCTCATGTTTCCTTCCGCACTTGCCACAACGGCTACGATCCTTGTAACCCCTCACTATAGAGTCTGATGTCTTAGGCCTCTCGCCCAATCTCGCGGATGTCTGGACTCTATCTAGCTTCCTCTTCCTCTCTGCCTCAAAGTCGATCTCCCTCTCCCTGGCTCGAGTGATCATATCCTCCAGCGTCTTGCAGCTGGACCGGGTCACAAACTGCCTGATGTCGCTCCTCATCATCTCGTGATATCGGGCCTTCTTCATCTCCTCGTCCGCTACATACTGCAGAAAAAAAAGGGCCCTCTCCCTGAACTTGGCGGTGATCTCTTCCACTGTCTCTGTAGTCAGCGGGAGATCCTGGAACTCCCGTGCTAGCTGCGGCACCTCAATCACTGGTGAAAACTCAGCCCTGAACCTAGCCAAGAAGTCACTCCATGTCATCGCATCAATAGCGGCATTGTCTCTAATAGCATGTCTAATCTCCTCCCACCAATCATGTGCTCTAGCCTTTAGAAGACAAGAGGCGAGTCGGACCTTGTCCCCCTCGAGACATCGGCTAGTACGAAAATCGTTGGCGACATCTGCCAAACATCGAATGCTAGCAATGGGGTCCCTAGTCCCATTATAGTATGGAGCTCCACAAGCTCGGATATCCCTAAATGTCAACGTGTGTGCCCCATCGTGGCTGCCATCTTAGTGCGGAACGCACTCAGCCTCTCATCAAGAATCTCCAATATACCCTCCTTGACGTACCAAAGATTAGAGGATTTTGGTTAATAATATTACGCGTAATCTCATCTGAAATAAACTCTCTCATCTACTCATCGAGCTGCCCGGTTCTAGAGCCCAAGATTGATCCCTCACCGACGCCTGAACCGCCAACTGGTCTAATATGTAGCATCACCATGTTGCAACATATAATAACAACCATCAGAATACTCATCACTATCGAGGGATCACACACACACTACAAGCTCCTTGGTTTTATCTCAGCCTTGCTTGACTCGAGTACGGATCCTCTACTTTCAGTAGTACGGGTCCATACTACCTTCCACATCTATCCGTACTTTCCTCAAGAATTGCCTTGACTCCACCAAGTCCCTTTCACTACTACTGATCCTAGCACTAATCTCATCCTAAGCTTGCTCTAGGGTAATCTTTGACCTACTCTCCGCCATCAGCTGCATAAGAAGTCCCTACTATCTCCCCTAACTCGCTCGTGAATACCATTATATATTACTAAGACCAGATAATTCTTCGAATGAGAGGTCTCTCCTTACAACGGTGAGACTCAGACGAGTGCTGCGAAATAGGGCTAAACCTAACCTTCTGAAATTATTTAGTCCTTGTAACATGTAACTTAACATATTAGTTTACTAGTTAGTTAAAGATAACTAGAACTCCTAAAATCACAAAGCAAGCAACATTTGAGCATTGAGTAACCCAAACCAAGCATATCCTAATCAGGCCATCATATCACTGACTAATCAGTACTAACATGCAGTTCATTAAGCTCATATGACAAGTATACAAGGCATCATTCCTAGATCCTTAGCCCTAATCTAGCATGCAGTTATCATAATCATATCATATCATAACAAACATATATGGGTAATTTTGGAGACCTTACTTGAGCTCGGCTGATCGCATGCACCACACCCTTTTCTCTTTTCAAAGTCTTTTTTATAAAAATGGTTTTCTTATGAAATTTTTTATACCAAGTCCTGCTTTTGAGTTCAGACAGTGTGCCCGAATCCCTCAAACCAAGGCTCTGAAACCAACTTGAAACATCCCAAAAATCATGGCCAAAAATTTCGTTTTAAACCATTGAATATAAACCATAGTTATCAACCATTCCATCAAAACATGAGTTAAAGTATTTCAAAACATTATTATCATAATTTCCAAATCAAGACATCAGAGTAAACATCTGTGACAACCCGATATTTCAACTCTTTGTAATGACCAAAAAGGGTCAAGTATTGTAACCACTTTTGAGTAATAAAATTTACTTTCATAATAAAATGTACAAATAGTTCTTTTTAATTTCCTTCTATGTTTAAATGTCTTTGAACCATGATCGTACGTGAAAAGAACGCCCAAATCCGACTTCATATAGCGAAGTTATGATTTTTCCAAGTTCGGCTTAGCAACAGGCATCTAAAAACTCGAATCGGAGATCGAGCGACTTTTGGCCAGAATGACCTAAACGAGAATCGAAGGTCTCGACAATGGTATTCCAGCGGTAAAAAGTCTGGCAAAAACCGACACCAGATAAAGAAGTTATGAATTTTCAAAGAAATTCCTTAAACACGATGAGTTTAAAATAAATAATAAAAAAAATATATCGGAATTTGCCGACGGAGTCTAAACGAAAGTTGTAGAGCGTAGTCTCACCTACGCGTGGATATAAAGACCATCGAAAACGGAGTTTGTATGAAGAAGATATGAATTTTTGAAGTTTATTAAATAAATTATATATTTATTTAATTCAAAAATCGGACCTTATCCGAAGAGGAGTCAGCGTCCTCATCCGAGGTACGCGCTGCGTACCCCTGTACGCCCTGCGTATCCGAGAGACTTGGCCTCTGATCGTCCACGTCGCCCTATCCGAGGCGTCCGACCCGTCCGAAGCGTCCGACCCGTCCGAAGCGTCCGACCCGTCCGACCCGTCCGAAGCGTCCGACCCGCAGTCCCATCCGACCCGCCTCCCCAGCAACCCGTCCCATCCGAAGCCGAGGCAGTCGACGCTTCGGTCATGCATGACGTACGCGTATGCGCTGCATACGAGCGTACGCCCCATGTACCGAGGCAGTTCAGCCTTCCTATAAATAGGATGCGAGGGCTTCCGAGAAAAGGGCTCATTTCTCTCCTCTCGCTCACAATCTTGCCTCGTTTTCCGTGCCCGTTCAAACCCGAAGCTCTGGTCTTTTTGCTCAAGTCCCGAGGGTCGATTTTACTCCCGAGATTCCCGAGAATCCCGAGGAAAATCCGTTTCCCGAGACGAAACTCTGCCCGGTTTTCCATCTCGCTATCTTCAAACTTTCAAGTGAGTTCATACCCCTTAATCTACCTTTTAAATATTTTATAAATTCTTTTATATGCTTTCAAGGGGGGGATTACAAGTAAAACACACGAATATTATCGTGTGTTACATAAAGAAACTCTTTTATATGCTGTTATATATCCAAATCACATGCGATTTATAAACATTTAAGGAACTTTCATATATATAACATATGTTAAAATGGCATTCTATCTTTTGAAATATAAATTTGTTGTAATGCATGTATAAACTAAACTTTTCTTAGATTATTCTTGTCTATCTTAGACTCTACACCAAAAATCTATGCTTTCATAAACAAGTGATTCCTTTTCTAGGTATTTCTAAACAAACAAGACACACTTTTAGAAAACTATAATAGGTATGGTTTTACGAACAAATTTCTAACTCTTATGTACTAGAAACATGAATTTCAAGAAGTTTACTTTCGTATACAAGAACAAACGCAACATTTTAACAAGTAGATCTGTTTTTATACCACGGTTTTGTGAGACACTAACTTCATGTACGTTCGAGTACACATTTCAAGTCCTGTATTATATACCAGAATCCCTTGGAGGGGGAGCGTGGTGTTTGTGTATAGATCTATACGGGCTTGACAACCCGCGCCCTGACTATTAGCTGCAGTCCACCGTTTGGGGTGACAAACGTCATAACATTCCAACGCCTGAAGAACGTTGTGTATAGGCATTCCGAGTCGATAGTATGGTTATAAAACTCACAAGGGGTATTAAAAATGCATTGATTTACAAGGTTTTCAAACTCATTGGTTATTTTACACTTACATACATTTTAGAAACAAACATTGGTCTTGAGTGAAGGCTACTATTATACTAGTAGAAAATATCGGATTTTCTAAACACAAACAAACAAGGACAAAACATTTCATTTCATTCAAACATTGTCATTTAAATACTTATGAAACTCACCAGCTTAAATGCTGATCTACTCTTTCAAAATTACTTGTATGTCCCAGGAAATCAGTAAATTTCAGGTATTCATTTTGCTTTTGATGAAGGGATGCTGCGGCGCCAGTTTAATCTCGTATTTTGACATCATATTGTAATTGGTTTTGAACATGTAACTTTTGACAAATGTAAACTTTCAATTATATATATGATGGTTGTATTGCTTTCTTTACTATGTATTCATTTGTTACGTTACCACATGAAGTCATCCGCCCCCGAACGTTTCCGCCGTTCAGGTTTGGGGGTGTGACAACATCCCAGGCTAACATCATGGTGTGTGCAATGCAGTCATCCCGAGCTCTTCTCTTTGCAACTGGATGTACCTGAAACCAAAACTACAAACCATAAGCACAAAGCTTTGTGAGTGTCCCCAAACTACCACATACCATATACATAATCACATAAAATGGCCCCCTGCCCCTTCATCGGGCCCCGCATGGCATTAGACAGTATCCGACATTAGGCCTCGCCTGACATTGACCCTCGCTCGGTATACATATCTGTTTTTTCGAGCCCCCGCCTTACACTGGGCCCCGCCCGATATATACATACAAAAAAGACCATATAACCATGCAACACATAAAGAATCATACACAGTACTACATATTCCAGTCCTAAGGCCTCCCTTATCATGGGCCGCGCCCCTACTCTACTAATGATGAGATATGGAACCCCGTCCATACTTAGCTAGTGATGAGATACATGAACCCTCCCACACTCTCCTCCCTACCAAGCACATATATGTATCACAAAGACAACTAGTATAACTAAACATGCATACATTCCTCGGGTACCACCCGACATTGAATCGTAGTCCGGAAAGATACATATTATCATTCCTCGGGCCCCGCTCGGTATCGGACCATAATTCGGAAAGCATCCAGACATTCCTCGGGCATCTCCCGGCATCGGACCATTATCGGGAAATATACAATACAGACACATGCAAGAATCACGAAGACATCAAGCATACCAACATTCCCCAGGCATCGCCCGACATCGGATCGTTATCCGGAAACACATAAACATAAATATGGGCCGACATTGGTGCCTTCGACCCGGTCAAATAGGAGGAAACTCACCTCGCAAAGCTGAATCTCATGGATAATCCTCTGGCTGCTAGCTGGCAGATCCTCGAACTGCTGATCTTTCGACTCCCCGAGTTACCATTACCAAAATAAAATTTACTCCAGAAACCAATAATCCTCCTTAGGGTAAAATAACCATTTTACCCATGATCTAATTTGGTCCATGCCTAATGTCCAAAACCATAATATGAAAGGCCCAAAACTAGGTAGACTTCCCAAGCTCACTAGTGGCCCAAATTTCTAAATTAGGCCCAACCCCTCTAGTGGGCCTTATCCCAAAGCCCAAACATATTCTTAGCCCAAAATATTTGACTTCTAATGACCCACAAAGGCCTAAAGCTAAAGAATCCAATGAATGGCCCAAACCGAGGCCCAAACAAAGCAAAGCCCATATCTATTGAGTACGCGGGGCGTACTCCTCTGTACGCTAAGCGTACAGGTTGTATGGCTTGTACGTTGCGCGTACATGCATGTACGCCCAACGTACTGCACTGTTAAGCCAATTCTACCATTAAGCACTTAATACTTTATTCAAAAGGATAAAATCACAGATCCAAGTCCTCTTCAATGTTTTAATCCATAAAGTCACTGACTATGACCCACATGAACCCAAACTCAAAGTATAGTAATCTACTTCCATGAAAATGGCCATAACTCTTGCATGAACCCATTAAGACCTTCAAGATGGCAACTTACTTCCTTAGGGACTCATATAGCACCAAGGGTGGGAACCCTATGCCTAAAAACGGATTTGGAACCATAAAGTTCCATTCTTGGGACCAAAAAGGTCCAAAAAGTCATCATAAAATATGTAATGCACTCAAGGATCAAGTTCAAGAGTTTATACCCTGAAAAGGTCTGAAATGAAGCAACAATCCCAGATCTACAACTTCTCCTTTGAACCACCTACTTGCTTTGCTCTTCACTTCCATGGAGAATGGATCCACAATACCAAAATGCTCTCAAAAGGCCTTCTAAGCTCCAAGATCACTCAAGTATGGATTAGGGTTTCATAGTAGCTTATTTAAGGTGAATTGGAGGCTGACCATTGAGGCATAATGTTCATTATATAGTGTCAAACCCTAAAATTAGGGTTTTGGTCTAAATGGAGTACACCTCGTGTACCTCTTAATACGCCTGACGTACTCACAAACCACCTGTGACCATATAACTTTATACACTAGGCGTAACCCAACTTATGTTGGTATTCTCAGCTGGACACGTGCATGCATCCCTTGCATGCATGGGACTCAGCCAAACATTTCCATTACAGGCTAAATATGCCAAAACCTTCAAAGTGCTATAACTTCTTCATTCTAAGTCCGTTTACAATGAAATTTATATCTATGGAAAGGTGACGAGAGTCCCTATGCTTCTAACAACTCCTCATTACCTAAAAACTTTCCGAACAAGAACCCAAAATCCATAGAAGACCGAGATGTCAAATTATAATTATACCATTGGCCTTCGAAGACATAATCAACACTTGGATCATGAATAACCTAACACCCAAACCCGAAACGGGGAAAATCCTTCCTTTCCGAAGGCCCTAACCCTTATGACAACTGACGATTGGGCCGCAACCCCTAGCAACAAAGCACTTCTAAAACCAGGTGTTACAGCTAGTTGGCGCAACAAGGATCTAAATGACGCAAGAGCATCAAGTATGGAGCACAAAATCATTCTAGGAGCCACAACATTACCATGAGCAATAGGCACATACATGGATAAACAAGGCCATACATAGCTCAACAAGAAAATAAGATGGCTTAAGAGGAGAACAAGATGGCGCAAGAGCATCCCTCTTGACCCATATCTTCATCATGTGGTGCAACAAGGACCCCTTGTTGCTTCATATCCCTTCCAAGTGCTCCAAACCTCTTCCAAGTGCTCCAAACCCCCTTGAACATGATCCGTTCCTTTGGCACTTGATCAGTTCTTTTGTCTGATGATCCATTCCTTTCTCAAAAGATCCGTTCACACGATCCATGAACTCCAAAGTGATCTATTGAGGTCCAAGTGCTCTAAATGCTTCATGAACATGATCCAAATGCTCCAAAATGCTCGAGTCACATTTAAAACTGATGAACTGCTTGCCTAGTAGCTCCTGCAACTGAGATGACAACTCTTGCATCTCAGGCGGTGCCAAATAGTACAACGCCTTGGCAATCGGGGCCGCATCTGGCACAAGGTCGATCCTGAACTTGACTTGCCTCTCAGGATGCACACTGGGTAAATCCTCCAGAAATACATCGACTAACTCCCTAACTACCGGGACCTCTGAAACTGAA
Organism: Lactuca sativa; assembly: GCF_002870075.4. Taxonomy (NCBI): domain Eukaryota; kingdom Viridiplantae; phylum Streptophyta; class Magnoliopsida; order Asterales; family Asteraceae; genus Lactuca; species Lactuca sativa. Next base: position 199,033,002 of record NC_056627.2, on the reverse strand, counting down.
ACCTGATCCCCAACACGCATATCCACTACAGAAGCCAAAACCCGCACACCCGTGCTGAATATACTGTCAAGCTTTGGCTTCTGAACAAAACCCTGAACCCATCCTGGTGCCCTCTCCATAGATAACCAGTTCTCCCCCACTTGGGATTCGAAGTAACACGCATTGGCCCTCGTAATTGATCTTAGCATCACAAGGCCTCAACCAATCCATACCTATAATGACGCAGACATCCCTGGACCACAACCCTAATACACTGAAGAAGCGGAAACCCCATGTTCGTTGGCGATAGAAACTTGCAACAGACACTCCAACTCCCCTAAGGGAATAGAAAACTTCCTACTAAATGACCGAGAAACAAAGGACCGACTCGCACCCGAGTTAAACAACAATGAAGCAGGAAAAGAGTTCACTAGGAACATACCTACCAATGGTACAAATATATAAGCATAATACTGTTGGATTAGGTATCTAAGTTCATAACTATTCCTGGAATGTACTTGAACCGATTAGCATGGTCCATTTGGGTTGCATGACATTGCAACATTTGGATAAACTAAATGAGAGAAAGGACACTTAAGGATTATTAATATATTATAAGTTCTAATATATTAAGAATATTATTTAATTAGTATTGATCAAAGAATTAATTTGGAATTAATTAAGTGATCAAAAAGAGACTAATTAAATATATGAGGTTGATTGTGTAAATCATCTATTCTTGTTTAGTGGGCTAATGACCCATGGTTTGTATGGATTGGGTTAAAACCCATAAGGTGCTCCATGGATAGTTCATGGAGGTTACAAACCCATGGATCATGGAATATGGAAAGCCATGGCAATTAGGGTTTACATGGTGTAACCCTACTTGTGCCACAACTATATAAAAAGCCCTAGTCTAGCAAAAATCGGCACGTATACAAGCAAGAAAGAGGGCTAACCGATTTTGAGGTGTTGGTGAACTTCTCTCAAGGTTACTCCAAGTGTTGTGGTGTTGTGTGAGACATTTGAGGCATCACACTTGAGGTTCTAGGCTCTCAAGGTTCTCAAGGAATCAAACAACAAAAAGGTATGTTCTTCTTCTAGCATTTATGTTTAAAAGTTCCCCATGCTATGCTAGATAGGTTAAGAACCTTGGAAAACAATTTTTCTTGTATCTTAGTAAAACATAGATCCAAGGTTTCTAGGGTTTCATGTACACCTAAGGAGTGTTAGAATGCTCAAAACCATTCAAATACAACCATAATTAACAAGATAACAGATAGAAACATAAGTCATAACATCCGGTACTACTCTATCCTCCTCGTCGGTAAGATAGAAAGCACGCCCTTGAGCCCTCAGGAGCTCTGCCCTGCCCTGACTCCCATCTGTGATCCTCAAAGTAGCAAGTATTGGAGCCTGCACTGGCCTGGCAGTAAGCAAAGGACATTTAGCCTTCATATGGCCGACCTGATCACAATGGTAACAAAGTATGACGCCAGAAGTTGGAGTTTGTTGTCGACGATCCCTCGTAATGTGGCCATGCTTGACACATTTGTGGCAACCCAAAGAAGATCGAAAAGCTCCATCATGCACCTTGCCGCACTTATATTATTGTAATATTTACTCATCAAATCATACACAACAATCGTTTTATAACATCAAGTTACTAATGTGTTTACACATTATCAATGCACAACCAACTCGTAAACAACAACTCATATATCTCGGTTTAAAGATTATAGATATTATCGTCTCACAGTTACTCGTGATAAATTGCATGAAGTAATTCAAATGAGTATGGGTTTAATCCAATACTCAAATCCTATATCAGGAGTACTTATGAACGTTGCAACAAACCTTTGCTATGTCTAAGCACTTAGACAATTTGCAAGCCAATTCATGACAGTCTTGCCTCATTACTTACTTCTAAAGTATGATCGACTGTGGATAATTTTGAATAATCCAATTATTCAGGAAGTAAAACATGCGAAAGTGAAACACAACATAAACAATTAACAAAAGATAGTAAACAATTACTTAAAAATAAATCTCGATTAATTAATCATCAAATGTTAATTACATTTATATTGTTACAAGTTTCTAAAATATCTATCTACTCACTAAAACTAATATCGTCCTTTAGACCAGTACTCCTTACATGCTGAACGTGCTTAATCCTACTCAGAACCTTTGTGAGGGGATCTACAGGATTCTCTTCTGACGATACCCTCTTGACAATGATGAGTCCTTCTTTTACCCGATGTCTGATGAAGTGGTATTTTTTGTTGATATGCTTGGATCTGCCATGATCCCTTGGTCCCTTGGTTAAGGCAACCGCTCCTTCATTATCGCAGAAAATCTCCATGGGCTCCTTTATGGCTGGTACAAATCCAAGGTCTCCAATGAAGTTCTTCAACCATATAGCCTCCTTCGATGTTTCGCTCGCAACTATTTACGCTGATTTGCACATTGAATCAACCACGATCTCATGCTTGGAACTTTTCCAAGTTACTGCTCCTCCATTAAGGGTAAACTCCCAGCCTGACTAAGAATGGAAGTTGTCTCTGTCGGTCTAAAAGCTGGTGTCACTATACCCTGTGACTCTTAAGTCATCACTGCCACCAAGTACAAGGACCCAGTCCTTAGTCCTTCGTAGATACTTAAGAATGTTCTTAACTATTGTCTAATGAGCTTTACTCAGGTTTCTTTGATATCAAATTACCATACTCAACGCAAAAGCCACATCAGGTCGAGTACATGTCATAGCGTACATGATCGAGCCAACGATGGAAGCATACGACACTCGATTCATTTCCGCTATATCTGCATCGGTACTCGGAATCTGAGTCTTACTCAGTTTGGTATTGCGTTGGATAGGTAACTCCCCTTCCTTGGAATTCTCCATGCTAAAACGTTTTAGTACCTTGTCCAAGTAAGTACTTTGACTAAGCCCAATTAGTCTTTTACTCTTGTTTCTCAAGATCCTTATCCCTAGAATATAAGCAGCCTCTCCAAGATCCTTCATAGAGAAACACTTTCCAAGCCTGGACTTTCTTGGATTAGGTGTATAAGCCCATAACTATAATTGGTATGAACTTGACCCGATAGTAGCATAATCCTTTTGGGTTGCCTTCACCATAACAATTTGATAGGATGAGTTATGAAGAGAGAGGTAGATTTATGATTTATTAATTTATTATAAGAATAATATATTAATTGAGAAATCATATTATTTAATTAGTATTAATCAAAAATTAATTTAGAAATAATTTTGTGATTAAAGGAACTGATTAATAGTAAGGGGACTGGTTGTGCAAATCAGTGATAGTTGCAAACTGGGCTGCTGGATCACCATGGAGATGCTTAGACGAAATCTATGGGAAGCCCATAGAAGATTTCATCCAAGGGGGCATTCCAGAAGGTTTCCATGGGTTGCTTAAGGCTTAAGCAATTAGATTAGGGTTTCCAACTAAAACCCTAAGATCCTCAGCTATATAAGGAACCCCTTGGCTTCTTGAAATTGGCCTTATGCATTAAGAAAGAACCCTAGCCAATTTTAGAGCCTCCCCCATCTCTCCCATATTCTTCCATTGCTACTTGGTATTTTTAATTCCATTAGAGGTGCAACAATTGAGGCACTAAGCTCTTGAAGGTCAAGATCAACAAGTTACAAGAAAAGGTATTCTTCTAACTATGTTTAAGTTATCAATTTCGAAAATTTTATGCTAGATTTGTGTTTATGCTTTGGATAATAATTTACATGTATAAATCGAGAAAAACCTATATCCAAAGCATTAGGGTTGCATGTACACCATTGGAATGTTGTAGTGCTCAAAACCCATCAGTGGTATCAAAGCTTAGGGTGTTTTTCTATTGTATGATGCAATTGTATTGTTTTCAATGCTTGAATAATTTTCATTTATGGTCTTTTACTGGTGGACTCGACGAGTCCTATGAAGGAACTCAATGAGTAGGACCAACTTGACAAGTCCATTCCCTGACTCGACAAGTTGGTTCATCAGATGACAGATTTTTTGGATTTTTGGCCTACACTAGATTTGGATAATTACCATAAACTGTTTTGACTGTAAATTCGAATATTTCTATTATGGTAATGACTATCTGTCACACCCCAAAATCAAGAACGACGGAAACGTTCTGGGGCGGAGGACGTCATGTAAAGTATCACAACACAGTATAATAGTAAACAAGTAAACAACATCATCCATTGCATTAAATATATATTTTTAATACAAGTGTGTTTTGTAGTATATAAGACACCAAAACATGAATCAAAATATAAGATGAGTCTTCGATGCGCTCCATTTTCTCAAAAGCTGGCATCGGTACCTGTCTACTGATGACCTGAGAATACAAGTTATTTTGAAAGAGTTTATCAACATTAAAGCTGGTGAGTTCATAAGTATTTAGTGTCTATGTTTGTATCAAAATGTTTGAAACAGTGTTTGAAGTACAAATTTGTAACGTTTGTAGTAAAGGTATGTGAATGTTTGTAAGTGTTTGTAAAAGTTTGTAACTCCTAGAAAATCCTATATTTTCTACTAAAAGTAGCCTTCTACCAAGGCACCACTGTTTTGTATGTTTGTTTCTTGTAAAAGTGCGTAATTTTCCCCAGTGTAACTATCATTATCAAAATATAGTTTGTACATTAATGTTTAGGTGAAGTGATCACCAAATAAATGTAACGGGTAAATTAATGTAGTACTGTAGTGTTGTATTATAGGAACTACTGTTGTACTAACTACCTTAAACCGGATTTATCTCAAGGTATTATGTGATTAATTGTATCGTACTATCGAATGGAAAACACGATAATATAAGTCGTCAAAAGGTATGACATTTGGCTCCCGAAGACCTGCAGGTCCTGCTGTAGCTAGCAACAATGTGTAGGATAGTCAATCAAGTATAGATCTATACGCAAACTCACGCTCTCCCTCAAGGAAATTCTGGTTACAACTCGGGCCATGACAATGAAGGCACGCTTCGATACAGTGGATCACATTTATGTTAAAGTATACTTGTATATGTAATGTGTTGTTTCTCATCATAGTATCGTTGTATATGTTCTCATCCTAGTATAGTTGTATATGTTCTCATCCTTGTATAGTTGTATATGTTCTCATAGTAATAAGTAATGACTCATGAATGAACTAACTCTTGTATGCTTCATTGGACTAGAAGTAGTAAGTTGTATAACCCTAAACTATACATATTATAGTTTATTAGTAGACTTGTTTGTATGATTGAATGTATTGAACTGAGATAAAAGTCTTTATATCTATACATATATACATAATATATAACTAAGGATTCAACGACACTCAGACAAAAAACCGGGTACTTTAAAACCACAACCAAACAAGGACAAGAAGTAAAGTGGGTTATCTCTCCTAAGTCCTTCAAACCTTATTTATATAACTATATATGTAGTAGACACGGTTTTAACAATATATAAGTTTGAAAACTATAAAAGAAAGGTTTAGTATACAAAAGTGAATTTGATAAAGAGTTTGACATGTAAAATAGTTTGATAAACAGTTTGAAGTCATTTGTTTAGTAAAACAGTATAAAGTATGAAAAATCCCTTTGTATGCTAGTTATTAATCACATGTGATTGACCTAATAACTAACATGACTCAACTTGTATCCCCCTATAAATCATTTAAAAACATTAAAAAGCATTTCAAAGGTTAATTAAGGGGTATGAACTCACCTGTAGTGAGTGGTTTGTACGGAAGTGTCGGACAAGGTGCTAGGTGTCAAGTGAGGACTTGAACACACACAATGGTCCTAGTTAACATATAATAAACACATATGTATCTAATTAGTCAATTAACAACTAATTATCAAGTTAAGACACCCTAGGACATGGAAACACTTCGATTCTAGTGCTAAAGGTACCAAAGGGTTGCATCTAAGGGTTGTACGGCATGGCATTGAGTTTATGGCCCATGAACCACTCCTTATGGAGTTTACGGCCCATGACCATTTCCCCATGAGTTTATGGCCGTAAACTCATGGTACTAAGTGCCATTTTGTGTTTTGAGGTCTTATAAGTCATGATTGCACATCCAATGATCAAGCCCAAGCCTTAGGAAGGCATTAGGGGCACAATAAGACCACTTTGTGGAGTTTACGGCCAAAGGACCATATCCTTATGTGTTTACGATTGTAAAATCTCATGGGGACTTATTTGGATTGTTGTTTAAGGTCTTAAACACTTCTAGGAAGGATCATGGTTGGGATCCAAGGCTTAGGAAGGGACTAAGGTCCATTTAACCACCTTAAGAGGGGTTTACGGCCCAAGAACATCCTTGGCCGTAAAATCCTTTTTTTTTCTTATGATTCTTGATGATTTTCAAGTGTTATCAAGTTCATATTAAGCACACAATAAGCTAGGGAAAGTGTACTTACAAGATAGAAGCTTGTTTTGGTGTTTAAGGTCCAAGAACACTAGTGTGTGTTCTTGGTGTTTTGAAGAACACTTGAAGATCTAAGTGAAAATCAAATATGAATGGATGAAATGATGTATAACTACTAGATGTTAGGTTATAACAACAAATCAAGTTGAGAAACACTTACGTTTTCGGAAGATCGGGTGAAGAACGGGATGATAGTTGAGAGAGAATAGAGTGTGTTCTTGAGGGTGGAAGTGAGAAATAAGGAGTTTGGGGAGTAAAATCATGCCTAAGGCATGAGTTCACGGTCACACAAGAGTTTACGGCCAAAACTCCAAAAGTTTGGCCGTGAACTCTTTATTAGGGTGCATTGGGTGGGTTTGCTACTTCAAGACCCGAGACGCTACTTCCTTTCCTTCGTTCGTTTGAAGGATAAACCCTAAAAACACTCAAACGGACATTTAATTTGGCTAACAATTATTAGACCTGTAATTGACTTTTAATTGAAGTGATTGACTTTAGAGTTTTTTCGAATGAAAATTTCGGGTTGTCACAGTATCCTCATCTAATTGAAAGATAACTGTCAAATTTTAAGATAATTACAAGATTATGTGATAAATTAATTATTTGTAAAATTTGATTTGAATTTTCATGCCAAGTTAAGTGGATTAGGTCAAATTTCATGATATGGATAAAATTATATGAATAATTTAATTGTTTAAAAATTGATCTAGAAAGTTTTGAAAAAGTTTCAGAACTTTCCCTCAAGTTTTGGAATTTAAAATTTGATTAAAAGTTTTTAATTTTGAAAATTAAATTCTAATACCCTAGTGTTTTAAAAGGTTTAAAATACAACCCTTATACTATTATAATATTAAAAGCTTAATACTATATGTATAAGATGAGTCAGTCTTACCGTTAGTAGGCCTCATTCACGAAGCTGGTCTATAAGGGGTGTTTAAGGAAGCGGCCTATAAAATGACCGCCATTGGGTATCCACTCTTACCCATTGCACTCTTGACTAGTGGAGGGTTGTTAGCCGAACAGGTAGGATAGGACATTAATTCCTCATTAATAAGTATATTGATTACTATAAAGTAACTAAATGTTTTAATAAATTCCTAATCTTAGTTACTTTAGGAAAATGTGAAAATGATGCTATTCCATGAAATTGCACTTTGAACATTGTCAAAGTTGTTAGTGGAGCGTGTGTGGTTAACCGACACACTAACTTAGACTAATAAGGGTGGCAAAGGGTAGCTTGAAAATTATCATAGATCAATGGAGTGTTTGTGGTTAACCGACACATTGATTAGGTGGTAAATGACTCGGGAGTACCAAGCTAATTTGCATGGTTATTCACACATTGGTTGTGATCATCGGTATCCCAATCACAAACTTGAAGGGCATAATCGAGATATGGATGGGGAAGGTTCCCTCGTTGGCACATATCAAGGTTTGGGGTTGCGAGGTTTTCGTAAGACGAGAGACTCACGACAAGCTTGAACCTCGTAGTAAGCGGTGTATTTTCATCGGCTATCCACATAAATCTTTTGGATATCTCTTCTATAAACCGAGTGACAATGTTGTCTTCGTTGCGACGAGAGGTGTTTTCTGAGAGAGAGAGAATTCATATGCCAAGAGGATAGTGGGAGGCAAATTGATCTTGAAGAGCTTCAAGAGTCAAGCAATGAAGGAACCTCTAACACTAGCGCTCAATTTTAGGAAGAGATTCCTGTTGAACCAGTTGATGAGTCCTTACCTCTAAGACGTTGCAGTAGAGTTAGTGTTCCACCTGTGTTGTATGGTTTCCATATAATAGCTGAAGGTGATACGTTTATCAACGATAGTACACTGATAAATTTGGATGAACCTAACAACTACAAGGAAGCCACGGTGGGCCCAGAGTCTACAAAATGGAAATAGAAAATGGACAGCAAGATTCAGTCCATGTATGACAGTCAGGTTTGGAACTTGGTCGACAATGTGTCGGGTCGCAAGACAGCCGGTTGCAAGTGGATCTTGAAGAAGAAGACCGACATGGATGGGAAAGTGCATACGTTCAAGGCACGATTGGTTACGAAAGGCTTTAATTAAACCCCTGGGGTTGACTATGATGAGACCTTCTCACCAGTGGAAAAGATCAAGTCTATTAGGGTTATGTTGACCATCGTAAATTTGGCAGATGGATGTCAAAACCGCTTTCCTTAACGGGAAGCTGGCTGAAGATGTTTACATGTGTCAGCCAGAAGGTTTAGTGGATGCCAAATACCCCAATAGAGTGTGCAAGCTTGAAAAAACCATTTATGGATTTAAACAAGCGTCTTGCGGATGGAATCTTTGTTTCGATGAGAAAGTCAAAGAATTTGGATTTTGCGAGAAGCGAGTATGAGTCTTGTATGTATGTCAAGGCTAGTGGGAGTATAGTTAGCTTTCTAGTTTTGTATGTTGATGACATACTGCTCATAAGAAACGACCTCCCAACCTTGCAGGAGGTTAACTCCTGGCTTGGAAAGTGTTTTGCTATGAAGGATCTAGGAGAAACTGCTAATATTCTAGGGATAAGGATATTGTGAAACAGAAGTAGGAGACTAATAAGACTTAGTCTGAGCAGGGTTAAGCACTTACAACATACGAGGAGCATTGGTCTGAAGGACGATATTAGTTTTAGTGATTAGATAGTTGTTTAGAAACTTGTAATAGATAAAATGTAATGGACATTTGATGATTAAATAAAAGAGTTTTATTTATGAGTAAAGTTTACTATCTTGTGTTAATTGTTTACTATTGTTTCACTTTTGCATGTTTTACTTCCAGAATATTTAGATTGTTCATATTATCCACAGTTGATCATACTTTGGGAGTAATTTATGAGGTTAGACTGTCACGAATTGGTTTGTAGATTGTCTAAGTGTTTAGACATAACAAATGTATGCTGCAACGTTCATGAGTGCTCTTGAAATAAGATTTAAGTATTGGATTAAACCCACACTCATATGAATCACTTCATGAAATTTATCACGAGTGATTGTGAGACGATAATATCGTATAATATTTAAACTGAGATATATGAGTTGTTGTTTACATGTTCGTTGTGCATTGATAGTGCATCAACGTATCAGTAACGTGATGATATAAAACGTGTTGTTGTGCTTGATTTAATGAGTAAATAGTACAGGAATATGAGTCAAAATTTATCTATTCCTTTTATCCTAGAAGGGTAAAAGCGATATCTTGGGCCCCTCGATGATTTTGTGTACCCTTATGTGTCGGGCCCGCTCAAGACTAAATTGATGTGTTCAATTAAGTTCTATGTCAAACAAATCAGAAGTTGGAAAACAAACTGTTAGACATTGAGAATGATTATGTTCCATGTCTATGTCCACACAATATCTTGCAGAATGGAGGATTATATGATGCCATATCTAAAGGACGCGTCATTGACTAGGTCAAAGTTTGACAACGGCTTTTGAGAGCTACGATTACTAATCGGATTTTGAAGTCATACGTGCAGTTATAGTTATTAAACTTATCTAAGTGGGATAATGTTGGATTAGGTGTCTAAGACAATAACCATAATTAGTATGAACTTGACCTGATAGTAGCATGGTTCTTTTGGGTTGCCTTCAGCATAGCAATTTGATAGGATGATTTATGAAGATGGAGGTAGATTTATGATTTATTAATATATTATAAGATTAATATATTAATTGAGAAATCATATTATTTAATTAGTATTAATAAAAAATTAATTTGGAAATAATTTTGTGATTAAAGGGACTGATTAATAGTAAGGGGACTGGTTGTGCAAATCATTGATAGTTGCAAACTGGGATGCTGGATCACCATGGAGATGCTTGGACGAAATCTATGGGAAGCCCATAGAAGATTTCGTCCTAGGGGGCCTTCCAGAAGGTTTCCATGGGTTGCTTAAGGCTTAAGCAATCAGATTAGGTTTTCCATCTAAAACCCTAAGATCCTCAGCTATATAAGGAACCCCTTGTCTTCTTGAAATCGGCCTTATGCATTAAGAAAGAACCCTAGCCAATTTTAGAGCCTCCCTGACCTCTCTCATATTCTTCCAATGCCACTTGGTGTTTGTGATTTCATTAGAGGTGCAACAATTGAGGCACTAATCTCTTGAAGGTCAAGATCAACAAGCTACAAGAAAATGTATTCTTCTAACTATGTTTCAGTTATCAATTTCAAAAATTGTATGCTAGATTAGGGTTTACGCTTTGGATAATAATTTGCGTGTATAACTGGAGAATAACCTAGATCCAAAGCATTAGGGTTTCGTGTACACCATAGGAATGTTGTAGTGCTCAAAACCCATCAGAGTTAACCTCCTGCAAGGTTGGAATGTCATTTCCTATGAGTAGTATGTCATCGACATACAATACTAGAAAGCTAAATATACTCACACTTGCTTTGACATATACACATGACTCATCCTCACTCCTAGAGAAACCAAACTATTTGACTTTCTCATTGAAGAAAATATTCCATCTGTGAGATGCTTACTTCAATCCATAAATGGATTTCTCAAGCTTGCACACTCTATTGGGGTATTTAGCTTCCACAAAACCTTCTGCATGACTCATGCAAACATCTTCAGCCAGCTTCCTATTAAGGAAGACGGTTTTGACATCCATCTGCCAGATTTCATAATCATGAAACGCAATGATGGATAACATAACCCTAATAGACTTGATCTTGGCCACTGGTGAGAAGGTCTCATCATAGTCAACCCTCGGGGTTTGAGTGAATCCCTTCGCAACTAGTCATGCCTTAAGCGTGTGCACCTTTCCATCCATGTCGGTCTTCTTCTTGAAGATCCATTTGCACCCAACTGTCTTTCGACCTGGTACATTGTCAACCAGGTTCCAAAACTGATTGTCATACATGGATTGGATGTCGCTGTCCATTGCCTCTTTCCATTTGGTAGACTTAGGGCCCGCCATGGCTTCCTTGTAGCTTGAAGGCTCCTCCAAATTTACTAGTGTACTATCACTGATAAATGTACCACCATCCACAGTAATATGAAAACCATAAAACTTCGGTGCCATTCTAACTCTAGTGGAACGTCGAAGAGGTAATGACTCGTCAATAGGTTCAATATGAACCTCTTTCTCGGGTTGAGCGCTAGTGTTAGAGGTTCCTTCACCGCTTGATTATTTAATCTCTTCAAGATCAATTGTCCTTCCACTGTCCTCTTGGCGTATGAGTTCCCTCTCATGGAAAACTCCTCTTCTTGCTATGAAGATTAGGTTATCACTAGGTATGTAGAATAGATATCCAAAGGATTTCTGTGGGTAGCTGATAAAAATACACCACTCACTTCGAGGTTCAACTTTGTCGTGAGCCTCTCGTCTTACGAAAGCTTCACAACCCCAAACCTTAATATGTACTAACAAGGGAACCTTCCATGTCCACATCTCGTGAGGTGTTTCTGCAACCTTCTTAGTTGGGAATAGATTAAGGATATGGGCGGTAGTCTCTAAGGCATACCCCCATAATGATATCGGAAGCGAAGCTCGACTCACTAGGGAACGAACCATGTCCAACAAGGTTGGATTATGCCTCTCAGCCACACCATTAAGTTGTGGTGTCCTAGGAGGTGTTAATTGTGAAACAATTCCACATTAACTCGATACGAAGATACTCACCACCCTATCGGATCTGAGCATCTTTATCTTCCTGAACAATTGATTCTCTACTTTTTGCTTTAACTCTTTGAACTTTTCAAAGGTTTCTGAATTATTCTTGTTTAAGTAGATATATCCATATCTACTATAATCATCAGTAAAAGTCACATAGAAGCGATTTGCATCCCTTGTGGTGGATCTGAAGGGCCCACACACATCTGTGTGTATGAGATCCAACAATCCCTAACCTCTTTCAAAAGTATCAGTGAAAGGTGATTTAGTTATCTTCCCAAGTAAACAAGACTCGCACGTGTCATCTGACCTAAGGTCAAATGACTCCAACACTCCATCCTTTTGGAGTTGGGCAATGCACATCTTGTTGACATGTCCAATTCAACAATGCCACAAGCATGCTTTGTCTAAACCATTAGACGAATCAATATCCAACAAATTATTTCTTAAGTTATTCTAACAACCCGTTATTTTTCTAGTTGTAAATTCAAACTTGGGTCAACTAAAGTCCTCCTTATTGTTTGGATCTTTATTAAGGTTAGAATAATAACCTTTGCAAATTAAAACCCTAAAAATAGTAGGTGTTAAGAAGGGAATAAGTGGGATCCAAGAACATTTGCATCATCTTTCTTCTTTCTTTCCCTTCGGACTGCAACCTCACAGCTGTGAACCCTTCGGACCGTGAACCCTCGCATATATATATATATATATATATATATATATATATATATATATATATATATATATGTTTCAGCTGAGTTTTACTTTATTTCTACACTTTCAAACGAAATTCCAACCTTTTTCTCTCAAGTATCATCAGCCAAGAATAACCTCTCTCCTCAAGAATATGCCAAATTCATCCTTTCTCATCATATTTCGTGATAACCACTAGTTCTTCATAAGATCTAACAGGTATCATTTCTTGATCTTGTTATCACTTCAAGAGCATCCTTTAATCTTCATATACTAGGCTGAAATCCATTAATTTCACTAGTTTTCGCGAAGAGCACGTGAAGAACACGAAGAATATCCATATGAAAACCTTTGAATCTTCTTAGAAACTTGCTTAGGATCTTCAGGTGTTCTTCATTCATCAAGAACACAGGGTTGTGAACACCTCATGGGTCGTGAACCCATTTCAACCTCCATTTTAGCTTCTAACACTCCTATTTCTAAGTTATACTTACAAATTAGTCCGATTTCCAATCATTCCTATGATTATATTCACTAATTGGTTGCATATATACTATACAAATTGCTATACATGACTTGTTTTACTACGAGATTTCACTTGTGGAAATAAACATCCTATATCGAATCATCAATCGAATCACCCTCTAAAAAGGTGAGTTCATACCCCTGTATTTTCATGGTTTACACAGTTTTAGGGGGGGGGGAATATAAGTCTAACAAAATGATTTTGTGTTACCAATAAATGGTTTCAAAATATCTTTAACATCCATAAATTTTTACGCCAAATTAAAACTATTCAAGCATAAATAAAACGAAATAATAACAGTTTACAAAACATTTTCTATCAATATCCATCAGAGTGTCCCAAAACAAGATCATAAGGATGAGGAGCGGTACATTCACGCCTTTGCCTTGCCATGATCTCCTCCTGAAGTACCTGAAACAATAAACTGCAAACTGTAAGCCTGAGGGCTTAGTGAATTACCCCCAAAATACCAATACCACACTGATAATACCATATCTGTAATAACCAATTAACCAACATGCATACTGGGCCATCGACCTGACTGGACCGCCCTACAGGGCCTATAGTACAACTAGATCCACATCGAGCCTTCGGCATGAATGGACCACCACGTGGGCCTACAGTCTTCCCGAACTGCTCCTAGGGTGTGTTGGCCTTCAGCACAAAGCAGGACCACCTCAACCCATGCAACGAGCAAATAACCATGTGTTGCAAAACTAACATATACTGGCATATATAAGCATCAAACATAACTAACTCACTGATCAACAATCCTAGCAATCTCTCATGACCAGAATACAGACCTAGTAGGCCACTAACATTTCGATCCCTAAGGATCATAGAAGAAAAACATACAATCTATCCTGATTCCAATCTATCAGATCATAACTATATATATATATATATATATATATATATATATATATATATATATATATATATATATATATATATATATATATATATATATATATATATATATATCATAATGATAACAAATAATGGGCGGGCCTTGGTGCCTTAGACCCTTTTGATATACTTAGGATAACTCACCTTGCAGATGTCGACTCAATAGATAAATCCCAAATCTCGGATCACTCGCCAAAGACTCCTCCACCTATTACCATAGTACGAGCATACTCATAAATCCTCAATCTCACAAGTAATCCATAAACCAACTATTCAACCCCATGTCAAAGCCAAAGTCCTCAGTCAAGGACAACAGTCCGTGTTGACCTTAAGTCGCCGAGCACCCTCGGCTACTCGCCGAGTTCCTTGAAGCACTATCCAACCCGCCCAGTCATCGAGGTGACTCAACGAGTTCCTCCGATTCTTGATCACACTTCTAAGCCACCCGTCGAGTTTCCTCCTTGCAACTCGACGGATACACACACATGCATATCCTGGAGAAAACTCATCCGGCTCGTCGAGTTGTTCATGCAACTCGTCGAGTCTAAGACAATCTTCATCGGACTCGCCGAGTTTTTCATCCAACTCTTCGAGTTCACGGCCATATTCATACTACTCGCCGAGTCATCCTTGAGACTAGCCGAGTAACTTCAGCCCTTAAGCCATATAGACTCATTTAAGCCAATTCAAATTACAGATCCAAGCTTCTAAAGCATGCTTTTCACGTAAATCTGCAAACTTTACGTATATGCATGGATAAAAAGGCTCTTAATGGCAATTCTAAGCTCTTAATGGAATTCCATGCACAAGGAGGGTTTTAATCACCCCCATACTCACAACTTTATGATTCTAGGACTTAGGAAGGGTCTAGATCTGAAGTTACAACTTCAGATCTAGCCCATAGCTCCTCATATCAACTCAAAATCCATAAAACTTTAAAACTCAACCTAAAGAAAAGAGATTTAGAAGGAAAGGGAAGTAAATATTGTAACTCGATACCTCCAGAAGATGCTAGCTGAGGTAAATTCTGCTTCCCACACCTTCCTTGCTTCAACTCCTTTGCTCTTCAAGCTTTTCCCTCCTAGCCAAGCTTCTTTCCAAGGCTTAAATCACACCAAGAATAGTACCACACGAATTAGGATTTTAGTGAGCTTCTCAAAGACTGTAAAGAGGCCATATGAGGCTGTGGCTCCTATAAATAGGGTGCAAAACCCCGAGATTTAGGGTTTCATCGGCCAGCTCCTACTCGTTGAGTCCTTTTATTGACTTGGCTAGTAGGTCACTAAACATGCGATCCCACCCCGCTGCTACTCGACGAGTAGGGCAACCAACTCGTTGAGTAGGACCTAAAACCAAAGAACCTTTTATATAATCAATACATGAGAATCGCGACGTTACAATTCTCCCCCACTTGAAGTAGAATTCGCCCTTGAAGTCCGCTGAGATAAACAATGTCAGTTAATGCTCGCGCATATCCGCCTCCGGCTCCCATATCCATTCAGATCCCTTCTGATGTTTCCATTGCACTTTCACCAAAGGTATCTCTTTGTTCCACAAAATCTTCATCTTTTCCAAGATGGCCACAGGCCTTTCCACATAGTTCAGGCGCTCATCGACCTGAATATCATCTAGCGATACCACTGCCTCCTGGTCCATAATACACTTCCGCAATTACGAAACATGGAACGTGCTATGGATCCGGCTAAGCTCCTCCGGGAGCTCCAACCTGTACGCCACCTTTTCCAACCCTGGCAATGATCCTGAACGGCCCAATGAAGCGGGGAGCTAATTTTCCCCTCTTCCTGAAACGGATCACACCCTTCCAGGGTGAGACTTTCAGGAGTACCATGTCACCCACCGGAAATTCCAACTCCGATCGGCGTCTGTCGGCATAACTCTTCTGCCGACTCTGAGCGGTCTGCAAAAGTTGTCTAATCTGTTGTACCTTTTCGGTAATCTGCAGAACTACCTCTGTCCACCCCATTACCCTATGCTCAACCTCACCCCAGTAGACTGGGGTTCTACACTTTCGACCATACAACAACTCGAAAAGCGGGACACTAATACTGGAATGATAGCTGTCGTTGTAGGCGAACTGTGCAAGCGGTAAGTAGGAATCCCAACTCCCACCAAAATCAATAATGCACGCCCTCAACATATCCTCGAGGGTGTGGATGGTCTGCTCACTCTGCCTATCTGTCTGCGGATGGAAAGTTGTACTAAAATGCAGTCGCGTACCCAGTTCCTAATGGAACTTCTCCCAAAAACGGGAAGTAAACCTAATATCCCGATCGGAAACGATAGAAACTGGAACCCCATGGAAAGAGACAATCTCGCTTACATACATGTCGGCCAATTTCTCTGTCGACGAAATCTCCCGAATGGACATGAAATGGGCACTCTTGGTCAGCCGATCCACAATGACCCAAATAGCATCAAACCCCTTTGCCGTCCTTGGCAACTTTGTAATGAAATCCATCGTGATCTGCTCCCATTTACACATGGGAATCCCCAGAGGCTGCAGCTTGCCATGCGGCCTATGATGCTCGGCCTTGACCATCCTACAGGTCAAGCACCTCTCAACATACCCTACGATTTCTCGCTTCATTCTGGGCCACCAATAACTCACACTCAAATCACGATTTATCTTGGTGGCCCCCAGATGAATAGAAAAATGAGACTTATGAGCCTCCTCCATCACTGTCTACCGAACCCCTCCAGACATCGGGACCCATACCCTACCGTATCAGGTCGATAACCCCCGACTATCCTGAACAAACCGGGCGCTCTCGCCCTTAATTATCTCCAACTTCCAGTTCTTCGGTCTCATACCCTCAACCTGAGCATCCCTAATCAAGCTCACAAGCGGGGAATCCACCGCTATCCTCATACACCTTGCTGGGGTAGAAGACCCAAATGACTTGCGACTCAAAGCATCCGCAACCACATTCGCTTTACCAGGATGGTAAAGGATCTCACAATCATAGTCCTTGACCTCATCCAGCCACCTGCGCTACCTCATATTCAGGTTCGACTGGTCCATGATGTGTCTCAAACTCTTGTAATCAGTATATATAGTACACCGAACCCCGTACAGATAATGCCTCCAAATCTTGAGAGCTAAAACCACCACTCCCAACTCAAGATCGTGTGTAGGGTATCTCGTCTCATGCGGCTTCAGCTGCTGCGATGCATAGGCTACCACCCGTCCTCTCTATATGAGGACCGCCCCCAAGCCCGTGATGGACACAACACAAAACACTACAAAGTCCTCGACTCCCTCGGGGAGTCTCAACACTGGCGCCTCACATAAACACTGTCGGAGGGTCTCAAACACCCTCTGCTGCTCAGTGCCCCACCGGAAATCCACCCCCTTCCTCATAAGATGAGTGAGGGGTACTGCAATCTTGGAGAAATCTCGAATAAATCTATGGTAGTACCCTGCTAAGCCCAAGAAACTCCTGATGTCTAAGGGAGATCTCGGAGTCTCCCACTGCATAACCGCCTCCACCTTGGCCGGATAGACCAAAATCCCCTCTTGATTAAAGAGATGTCCAAGGAACTGAACCTCTCGTAACCAAAAATCACACTTCAAGAACTTGGCATACAACCGTTCTCGCCGCAGGACCTCCAGCAGCTCCCTGAGATGCTCCTCGTGCTGCTCTCGGGTCTTGGAATACAATCGTCTATGAACACAATGACCGAGTGATCGAGCATCGGTCTGCAGACCCGGTTCATCAAATCCATGAACACTACCGGCGTGTTAGTGAGCCCAAACGGCATCACCACAAACTCGTAATGACCATAATGAGTCTGAAACGCGGTCTTCTCCACGTCTTCCTCCCTCACCCTGACTTGGTGATATGCTGACCCCAAATCAATCTTGGAAAACCACGATGCACCCTGCAGGTGATCGAAAAGATCATCTATCCTCGGGAGTGGGTAACGGTTCTTCACCGTTAACTTGTTCAACTCCCTATAGTCAATGCACATCCTATGCGAACCGTCCTTCTTTCTGACGAAAAGGATCGGTGCTCCCCATGGTGAACTACTCGGACGAATAAACTGCTTACCCAGTAGCTCCTGTAACTGAGATTATAGCTCCTGCATCTCAGGCGGTGCCAGACGGTATGGTGCCCTAGCGATAGGGGCTGCACCCGACACTAGATCAATCCTAAACTCAACCTGCCTCTCTAGAGGCACTGTGGGTAACTCCTCCGGAAACACATCAGCAAACTCTCTAACTACAGGGACCTCCGAAACTGAGGGCTGATCCCTAACCCGTGTATCCACAATGTACTCTAAATAATTGGCACACCCATGCTGTATATACTGTCGAGCCTTGGCCGCTGAATAAAACCTTGATCCCATCCTGGTGCCCTCGTAGTATACCACCAGTTCTCCCCCACTTGGGGTTCGAACTACCACCCGCTGCCCCTCATAGTCGATCATGGCGCCAAATCGATTGAGCCAATCCATCCCTACGATCGCGCACACT
Source organism: Lactuca sativa (assembly GCF_002870075.4). NCBI lineage: Eukaryota > Viridiplantae > Streptophyta > Magnoliopsida > Asterales > Asteraceae > Lactuca > Lactuca sativa. The sequence goes on along the minus strand of NC_056627.2, from coordinate 199,014,318 downwards.
TCCCCCACGGGAATCGGAATCAAATCTATCAGGAAAGGCACACCGAAAATCTCCAACTCGCATCCCCGGTAGACCAAAGAAGTAGAAACCCCGTGCTCGTTGGCGATCGAAACTCGCAACGGGCACTCAAGCTCATCTATCGGCACACTAAACCCTCTACTGAAAGTATGAGATACGAACGACCAACTCGCCCCCGAGTCAAATAAAACCAGACCAGGCAAAGAATTCACTAAAAACGCACTTAATCATAGGTACAATCAATAAGCATATCACAAATACAATAACTGAGACAGAGAACCGAAACGTACCAGCAATTACATCCGGTGCTTCCTTGGCCTCCTCGGCCATGAGCTAGAAGGCGCGACCCTGAGCCTTCGGAGGCTCCACCTTGACTGGCCTCCCATCTCCAATCCTCACAGTAGCTAGTGCGGGACCCTGCGCCGGCTTGACGGTGAGCTACGGACAGTTGGTCTTCACATGACCAACCTGATGACAATGGTAAAAAATCCTCATATCTGCTGGAGGGGCGGACTAACGACAGTCCCTGGCATAATGCCCCTCCTTGAAACATTTTTGGCATCCACCTCCTGCTCGACAAACCCAGAATGATCCTTGCTACACTTTTCACACGTGCGGCTCTGCTGACTATTAGCCCGAGTATCAGCGGTCTTAAACCGCTTAGGTGCCGGCTGAGACTGTGCCGGTGCCTAACGCTGCTCCTTTAGCTACATCTCTAACTCTAACTCACGCCGCCTCGCGGCTTCCTAAAGATCCAAGAGGGTATCACATCGCTATGTAGACACAAACTGCCGAATATCAGTCTTGAGCATACTCAGATAACGGGTCATCTGAAACTGCTCTGAAGCCAACTCCAGGCAAAACATCGCCCTCTCTGTGAACATACGGGTACTCTCCATCACAGACTCCACATCCTGCCTCAAAGTCAAGAACTTCTAAGCAAGCCACTCCCGCTCCACACGTGGAACGTAGCGGGTGCGGAACATATCTCGGAACTGTTCCCAAGTAACAACAGCTCGCTGATCATCAGTATACGACCCTATCGTCAATCTCCACCAGTCCTTTGCCCTAAGCCTCAGCAGGTTCAGGGCACACCTGACCTTCTGGTCAGCAGGATATGAACACGTGAAGAAATATCCCTCCGCGTCAGATAACCACCTCATAGCCCTAATCGTATCCTGTGTACCATCAAATGTCGGGGGCTTCGTATTATCGAAGTCCTGGTACTGGAAAGCCCTGCTGGCTCCTCCTCCAACCTCTGCCGCATTTACAACCGAAGTGGCTGCAGTGGCAACCGTCTCTGCTAGAGCTACATATCGCTCATCAAAGTACTCAACCATCGCGGTCTTAATTGACCCAAACATCTCTGGCAGCTGCGCTCGGAACGCAACAACAATCTTGTCGTGCATAATCTCCCGGATCTTGGCATCCAACTCCTTGGTTCTTATCTGTACCACGGGCTCAGGTGCTACCGGCACCTCCAACCCTCCGTCTCCCGATCCTGATCCTGATCCTGATCTGGATCCAGAAGCAACACGTCTCTCACCACCATACTAAAATATATACAAGTCATCAGATAAATAACATAATATTGGGAGACCAAAATCCACAAACCCTAGTGGTTGTGACTTCCTTGCTACGCGTATGGGTCCTGTGCTTTCAGTAGTACGGGCCCATACTACCTTCCACACCTACCCATATTTGTCTCAAGTATCACCACAATGCCCTAACAATATTATCAACATAGAAATGCGCTCAACCCTCACTTCTAGGGGAATATCAACTATCTCGCATCTAGTCTCACCACTTTTCATGACTCACACATCCATCAAACTTTCATCATCCCCTGCAGCGCTAGCGTATGCTAGCTGCACATAACACTGGACCCAATAGCCTTTCGAATATCCAATCCAACCCGAAGGCCGAATCAACATTATCAGGCTATAAGGTCTTTATTATGCACAGACGTGATGCATACACTAAACATCTATAGTTATGATGTCAATTCCATATACAAGAAACCCTAGGCTAATAGGCATCATATAATCAGACAAATCTACCATGCGATTCCTGAAGATCCCTAGCCTAGCACTAGCATGCTGTTCTAACATATCAAAATATCAAATAACTGTATGGTATTTTGGGGTTCACTTACAGGCTCCTGCTGATCGTACCCTCTGCATCCTCCATCCTTTATTTTGAAAACCATTTTAGAATTTATTTCGAAAATTTCCTTGATTTGAGACTGGGTTCACACGTGTGTTTCCCCCAATTCGCTCAAACCAACACTACTAGAAAAACAGCCTTTTACGATGCTCATTGCGCGTCGTAAAACCCTCAGATGACGCGCAAATGCGCGTCAAGAAAGGCCCTGTCATAAAGAGAGACGACGCGCTTTTGCGCGTCGTCTATAGACGATGCGCATTTACGACACACATTTATGACGCGCATTTACGACGCGCGGTTATGACACGCAATGCGTATCAAGGAAGGCCCTGTCATAAAGGAAGACGACACGCATTTGCATTTCGTAACCTTACGATGCGCGTGTTTATGACACACAATGCGTATCAAGGAAGCCGCTGTCAAGAAAGGCCATGTCATAAATGAAGATGACACACATTTTTGCGTATCATAATTTTAAATGTTCTAAAAAAATATATTTATATATTTATTAATTTTTAAATTAAATTTGCATTTAATGTCTCATAATAGAAATAGAATATCATATATAAAAAATACAATCCATTGCATAAAATTTCATGTCATACAATTCTATTGCTTACAATATCTAAACTTGCATCTAATATACTCTGTACATCAAATTCCAACTAAGTAAAGTTGCATGTTGCCTTTCATAATTCTTTAAGACTAATGCTCCAAGCAGCTGATTATATGGATAAGCAGTTGTACATTGGCCCATCTCACTCAAGAATGACTTAGCCAAATTCAACTCCAAGTCTTTACTGCATCTTGCTGATAATGCTGCAAGATTTGAATCAAGTGGCTTCATATTCCTTTCTTCCATGAATTTTACCTGATGCACAAAATACACAGAAACAAAAAAACATTGTAGAGGAAGGGGTAATTTGGGAAAATGTGAGGGGTATCCTCTGCAAAACAAAACAAAAAATATCCTTTGCAAGATATGCTCTTTAGTATCCTCTGCAAAACAAAACAAAAAATATATATCAAAAAATGAAAATTTTATAGTTTTATATTATAATTATGTCTAGAGTATTGCATACCTGAAGAACCATTTGTTAGCTTTACAACACTTTTTGAATCTGAACCTTGTCTTTCATCACTAACTCCAGCACCTTTTGTAGCCCTTAGGACTCCGCATAAAAGTTAGAAAAACTAAATATTTCAAAAACACCCCTAGAACTGTTTTCGTCCCAGAATCTGAATTAAACCATAGGTGATGCTTCGATTTCATTGTTTCTTGCAACTTCAACATGAATTGTTCTGATGTTGTATGTGTAAAGTTTCACACTTTACAGGAGATTCTTGGGGAAGGAAAGAAGGTTAAGCTTGAACAGAAGGTAATTTCATATCATATGCTTTTGTGTTTTATGGGTTAAATGAATCATTTCAAGATTTGAAAATTATTAAAAAAAATGTTATAATGGTAGAAAATAAATTGATAACCTTCTAAAATCTTGGAAGCTTAAATATATCCAATTAAAACAATGAAAATGTGATTTTGTTTTTGTTTTCAATGTTGTAGTAGTAGGAAGAGATGAAAGTTTGATATAATAAACAAATCACTAAAAGTAGGTTGCTATTTCTTAACAATTAATTCAAGTTTGGCATATTATAGCTTACCTTCTCTGTTGGTGGCAACTGCAATGAGTTCTTTCACGGCTATATCAACAACTTTGGATACAAAATCAGAACTCTGCATGGATTTTTTATAAAAAGGATTAAATAATCACTTAAATAAAATAAATGAAAGTTTATTGATGGATTCCAAATAAGGCTGTTTGATTATAGATAGAGTTGAATGCTGGAAACGATTGAATCTCAGGGTACTTATTCAAAACTCTAAGATCTGCTCACGATAAAAATCCAAAAAAATAAATTAAAAAGTAAAATTAGTATGTGAATTATGATAACTAATTTTAAATTTAATAAAAATAATATGAAGAAGCAACTCACAGAGATGAGAGTACATCCCTTTTCCAGGACCACCAGCTGAAAAGGATCCACCTCCTATTATTGTCTTTCGGTCTCTTCAAGCAGATATCCTTCTCTTTATGAGCAATACACAAAACAATACACATCTTGCTGATAATATATGCATGTTGATTTTTATCAATTACAAAGTCCAAACGGATTCTAGAATCCAAATACCAAGCAGCTCATCAAAAAGCTTGAAAGGATCAGGAGATACAAGTTGGAAGATTAACATTTCGGGAGCTATATCAGTATGTGACAAAGTATATAAAAACTTAAGAAATTTTTTAATCTTAAATTTTTTTTTGAACATATACATACTACTTTGCGATTTCTGCATCCGAAAAATAAAATGGATGATCCAAGTTAGGATCTGGATTCCTTTAGGGCTAATCTTTCTTGAAGGAAACCCCTAAAATGAGCCAATCCGGTTCCTGGACCAATCATAATAATTGGGATTTTAGGATCAGATGGAAGTCTGAAATTTGATGTTCTAACAAAAATAGGTGCCCAACTACAATCTTCACTTTCTATCATTGGCATTGCATTCTGAAAAATAAAACCATAAACTTCAAATCTCATGTTTACCCTTTTGGTTGCTATTTATAGGAAGAAAAGAAAAAGTAATTGATAATTGATAATTGATAATTGATACCTTCATCCAGGTGGAACAAACTCCTTTGTGGACACGTCCTGATGGTGTTTTCTCATACACTAATGCACAAGTAACATGAATCCTTTCTGGTGCCATTTTGTAAGATTAATAACATATAAATATTATTACATTCTTGAATTATTATTTTAATAAATAAAATCAAGATTATGGAAATAAACTTACTTAGGGGAGGAAGAAATTGAGTAGTATCTGGGTTGTAAGCGAGGGGCAACAGATGCAAAGAAAACACCAAGTGGAGGTTTAGCTGAAGGGAAAGCCTCTATGACTTCAAGAAGGCTTCTTTGGCTTGACACTATCCACCGAGCTTATTCATCCTGAACAATATTTCTCCAACAAATAAATAAATAAATAAATATATAACATCACTTTTCATATTAAGAAAAAGAAATCCCAAACCTTTCCAGCACGAGATGTAAGGAATTTCAGTCTCTCAGCTTCATCAGGATCAGTAGCATGAGCAGCTAGGGCAAGTAAAGCATATTGAAATAAATAAGCATTAAGAATTTGTTAAGTTTAAATTCGGATAATAATTATTGAAATAATAAATATTACATTGCTAGACCTTAGTGGTGGGCCGACTTTTTCACCACATTTACAACCACCCCCACCCCCAATCTGTCCCAGCTTCTCGAACCTTAACCTGAAACAAAAAAAAAATAAGAATATAACCCTATCATTTTCTCAAGTATTTGACACTACCCCAAGTACAATCTCAATTTTATGAATAAGTTGATGAACAAACACTTCGCTGAACTCAAACTCTTCTTCATGATCATGGGAGCCATGATGACCTCCCTCCACCAATGACTCATCTGTCCCTTCAAGTGCCACGTAGGAATTACCTTGGTGTGTCTGGAACAATAAATAAAGTATATAATATGGTCTTTAAATATTTATCAAAAAATATAAACATGGTTAAAAAAAAAAGAACATGACATACCCTGTTATGATGTGCCTTTAAAATGAAAGGCTTGGGTAGCAGCATCCATGGGACAACATCAAGTAGGAGATATGATGTGCCTGTTATGATGTGCCTTTAATGAAATCAAGATTTTAATTCTTAATATTGAGAATTGAGAGTATAATACTGAATTAGGGCTTTTTCTGACAATTTCAACATCAAGTAGGAGATATGGTGGTTCCAGTGGGTACAAGTAAATGAGCCTTGATCGATGTCAACGAATGGGGAAGAATCGGTGGCGGCGGTCGGAGTGCAAGGGAAAGAAGCAAGCAACACTCGATGTAGGGAGGTGGAGGAAGACCGGAGAAGATTTTGTGGTCAAAGAACACACCCAGAGCTAAAGAGGGGAAACAAGGAAGGAAGGCGGGTTTTCTAATTTTTTTTATTTCCTTTTTCCCGCTGCTAGTTGCGAGCGCATTTGTAAAATTATAATGCGACATTTCTAAACGACACGCCTTTAACATAAGTGTCGTCTGTGTTTTTTTTGTGAGACACTAATTCTAGGGTACGCAAGAATCCGCATCCAAAATTGATTTGACATTATTTTTAGGGCACGCCCTTTTGCGTATCATTAATCAGTGCGTGTTGTAAAAAGTGTGTCATTAAAGGTCTGTTTTCTAGTAGTGCAAGGCTCTGATACCAACTTGTAACATCCATAAATTTTTAAGCTAAATTAAAACTTTTCAAGCATAAATAAAACCAAATAGTAACAGTTTACAAAACATTTTCTATGAATATCCATCAGAGTGTCCCAAAACAAGATCATAAGGATGAGGAGCGGTACGTTCACGCCTTTGCCTTGCCATGATCTCCTCTTGAAGTACCTGAAACAATAAACTGCAAACTGTAAGCCCGAGGGCTTAGTGAATTACCCCCAAAATACCAATACCACACTGATAATACCATATATGTAATAACCAATTAATAAACATGCATACTGGGCCACTAACCTGACTGGACCGCCCTACAGGTCCTAGAGTCCAACTGGATCTACATTGAGCCTTCGGCATGACTGGATCGCCACGTGGGCCTACAGTCTTCCCGGACCGCTCCTAGGGTGTGTTGGCCTTCAGCACAAAGCAGGACCGCCTCAACCCATGCAATGAGCAAATAACTATGTGTTGCAAAACTAACATATACTGGCATATATAAGCATCAAACATAACTAACTCACTGATCAGCAATCCTAGCAATCTCTCATGACCAGAATACAGACCTAGAAGGCCACTAACATTTTGATCCCTAAGGATCATAGAAGCATAACATACTATCTATCCTGATTGCAATCTATCATATCATAACCACATATATATATATATATATATATATATATATATATATATATATATATATATATATATATATATATATATATCATAACTATAACAACTAAAGGGCCGGCCTTGGTGCCTTAGACCCTTTTAATATACTGAGGATAACCCACCTTGGAGATTTCGACTCATTAGATAAATCCCAACTCTCGGATCACTCGCCAAAGACACCTCCACCTATTACCATAGTACGAGCATACTCATAAATCCTCAACCTCACAAGTAATACATAAACCAACCAGTCAACCCCAGGTCAAAGTCAAAGTCCTCAGTCAAGGTCAACAGTCCATATTGACCTTAACTCGCCGAGCACTCTTGGCTACTCGCCGAGTTCCTTAAAGCACTGTCCAACTCGCCGAGTCATTGAGGTGAGTCGTCGAGTTCCTCTGATTCTTAATCACACTTCTAAGCCACCCGTCGAGTTTCCTCCTTGCAACTCAACTGATACACACACATACATATCCTGGAGAAAACTCATCCGACTCGCCGAGTTGTTCATGCAACTCGTCGAGTCTAAGACAATCTTCATCGGACTCGCCGAGTCGTTCATCCAACTCGTCGAGTTCAAGCCATCTTCATATGAATTGCTGAGTCATCCTTGCGACTCGTCGAGTACCTTCATCCCTTAAGCCATACAGACTCATTTAAGCCATGCCATGGCTCTAAATTACAGATCCAAGCTTCTAGAGCATGCTTTTCACGTAAAGTTGCAAACTTTACGTGTATGCATGGCTAATAAGTCTCTTAATGGCAATTCTAAGCTCTTAATGGGATTTCATGCACAAGGAGGGTTTCAATCACCCGCGTACTCACAACTTTATGATTCTAGGACTTAGGAAGGGTCCAGATCTGAAGTTACAACTTCAGATCTAGCCCATAGCTCCTCATATCAACTCAAGATCCATAAAAAAAACTCAACCAAAAGAAAAGAGATCTAGAAGGAAAGGGAAGTAAAGATTGCAACTTGATACCTCCAGAAGATGCTAGCTGAGGTAAATTCTGCTTCCCACACCTTCCTTGCTTCAACTCCTTTGCTCTTCAAGCTTTACCCTCCTTGCCAACCTTCTTTCAAAGGCTTAAATCACACCAAGAAGAGTACCACACGAATTAGGGTTTCACTGAGCTTCTCAAAGACTGTAAAGAGGCCATAGGAGGCCGTGGCTCCTTTAAACAGGGTGCAAAACCCCGGGATTTAGGGTTTTATCTGCTAACTCCTACTCGTCGAGTCCCTTTATGGACTCGGCGAGTAGGTTACTAAACATGCGATCCTACCCCGCTGCTACTCGACGAGTAGGGCAACCAACTTGTCGAGTAGGACATAAAACCAAAGAACCTTTTATATAATCAATACCTGAGAATCAGGTGGTTACAATATCTCACAAAAGGATTTTAGTTATCTTCAAATCAAATGGTTTCAAATTGTGTTAAAATGACATTAAGTCACCAAAAGTATTTCAAAGTGTTAAACTCTTTAATATATTTTATAAAGTTATATTTTTTTCCCAAAAATCATATATATATATATATATATATATATATATATATATATAAGATTTAAAGGGTTTAGGACTGATAACTCACTTTATTTCCTTTTCGTTGTTTGGATGTGGGCTTAGGGTATCGGTTATTTGTCCGAATGTCGTTTAAATTTTAATTATATATATAATTGTATATGTATATAAATATAAACGTTATTTCATTCAGTTTCAATACCTTTTGTAACATGTCGAGCAAGGGGTTGCATTCATGAACAGTTAGTATCGATACAGAAAGTACATATAAATTATAATATGTATAATTTATGATTCAAGAACACTAACTCACGAGTCAAGTATACTAGAGTACACTATTTTACAAGAACAAGGGTTTGATTCAAAACTAAACAAGGGTATACAACTTACAAATACACTTCGAGTACACTAAACAAGCAACAAACTATCAATTATTTATTTTAGAATGATTGGGTTTTCATTACTATTATACACGTAACGTCTATATGCTTTTTATGAGACAATGTTCAGGTTGTTTATATATTAAAAAGATATAGTTAAAGTCCTGATATTATAATCATAATCTCCAATCGGGAATCGAAACAAGTGTGCATAGATCTATATTGGGATTGACAACCCCACACTCAAATTGCTAGCTACAGTCGGGCATACACGCCAATGAGTGACAATTGTTCTCAATAGTTTTGATGCCTTCAAAGCATTGTTTCAAGCCATCTAGTCATAGTATGGTTATAATAACTCATTAAAACGATATTAACAATACGGTTAGTGTATAATTAGCTAAATAGGAGTACATTTTCAAAGTACTAGTTTTACAAAGATACAGTTTACAGAATTACATTACAGTTTACAATAACAGCTGGTGGAGCCAGACATACTCACTTTTACAAGTTTTACAAAGGAATACATATACAGAACATTGGTTTACAAATAGAACGGTTTTATGAGATTAAAAATGCTTTTCATATACATCAGAAAATATAGGATTTTCTGGAACAATTTACATATTTAAAAGACCAGAAAACAAGCTTTGAAACATAAATACTTGTGCACTCACTTAACTTTATGTTGATACTCTCTTTTCAAATTACTTGTATTCTCTAGGAATCAGTAGACAGGTGCACCCCAAGCTTTTGAGAAGACGGAGCCGTTTTGCGTCATGTCTTCGTCTTTTGCTATAACTATTTTGGTGTCAATATACAGTGATTGAACACATGTAAAAACTTATACTTATTTATGCAATGGTTGTTTGTACTTTGATTACTATAATGCATGCAGGGGTGAAGTTACCAAGGGTATAGGTAGGTCCTAGGACCTACCTAAATTCTTAATTCTATTTACAATATATATAGCAGAAAAATTAGGCACCACCTTAGAAAAAATAAAAGACCTACCTTAAGTTTGTTTTTTAAAAAAACGTCTTAAAAAAGACCATTTTAGAATGAGAAAAATATAAGTTACTAGGGCAATTTGTTATTTTAAATTATGGGATTGATAATAAAAAGTTTATAATTTTTAATCGGCACTCTTAAAATATCAATAAATAAATAAATTGCTTTAATAAAAAGAAGTCCACATGCCAAAGACTTTCACTCTCCGTTCGCAGCTTTATCAAAGGACTAATAATTAACTAGTTTTTCGTTAAATGGTTTTTTTAGTTATATTTCAATCAGTTTTTAATATTTTTAATCGGTGGCGCCTAATTGATTTTAACCGATTGAACTGGTTAATCTTTTTTAGGGTACATGACCCGACCCGACCTGACCACCAAAAGTGTTGTTGATTTTTTTAGTGGCTTCACTTGATTTGGGAACCATGTGAATTTTTGTTCTAGATTCGCCACTAAATGCATGTGTCGTGATACTACAAATGAAGTCACCTACCCTCGGACGTTTCTGCCATCTGGTTTGGGGTGTGACAGTTATCTACAAACCATCACAGTTTCATATACACCACTACAAGACAATGCTTCAAAATAAAATAAACCATTATAATAAGCATTAATAGAACCAATTTCATTATTAAACGAAAATCTAAAGCATTTTCTGTACAAACCATGTAAGGAAATAGTATTCCTCGTCATTTATGACAAGTAGCAACAATTATTTAAGTCTAAACAAAATCCACTACTAAGCTCTAAAGAATAAACACCGATCTTGGTAACAAGTGACGATCTCATATTGCCCATTATCAGGTTCATCTTCCCAAGCTACACATTCCTACTTTCTTTTAGCCACTACAAGTCAGAGCAAATGTGAAAACCACATCCTATATCAAGGATCCAAGAATTAGAATGAAATGAATTTTTAGACAAAATAGTGTAAATACCTGCTGAGGTTGGCTTGATCTTGTCGTCCTTGATATCCTGCAAGTATTTCGGGCAGCTTCTTTTCCAATGCCCCTTTTCATGGCAGTAGAAGCACGTTGCTTCTTTTGGATCGGAGGAAGGAGAGGCATAACCGGTTTTTCCTTCAAATCCACTCAAAGAAGATCCATCATCCAACTTTCCTTTCCAGTTCTTTGATGGAGCTTTCCTCTTTTTCCATTTTCCTTGACCAATAGCCAGGACTGGAGCATCAGCAGGAGTGGGAGTGGATTCAACACTTTTCACTTTTAATCCACTCTCAACAGTTCTTAGCAAGCCTTGAAGCTTTCTCAATGTGACTTTCTCATTGATCATATGATAAGTCATTTTGAATTGGTCATAGCAAGGAGGTAAAGAGTGTAGGACTATGTCAATAGCCAAATCTTCATCAAAGTTCACATTCAACTTCAAGAGAAAATCCAAATATCTCTGCATGCGTTGCAGGTGGGTCGTGATGGACTCCCCATCCTTCATCTTAGTGGTGATGAACGAGGTGACTATTTCATAACTCTCTTGACGAGCTCTTTGATGGTACTTTTCCATCAATTCCTTGCACATCTCGTAAGGTTAATAGTCCTCGTAGAACCGTTGTAGCTCAAGATTCATAGTGGCTACCATAATGCAAGACACTTTAGTAGCATCCTTGCAGTGAGCCCTATACGCAACTATCTCTTCGGGAATTGCTTTGGTTTTGTCTATCTTGTTCAACTCCTTGTCGAGGACGTATTCCTTGTCCTCGTAACGCAAGGCCATTCAAATGCATTGGATCTGATCATTGAAACTGGAACCATCAAGCATGACCCTCGCGCAAATGTTCAAGAGCGAGAAAGACTTAGCATAGTCGTTGGAGGAACCGAAAGCGTTGTTGGAAGTTGACATCTGCAAAAGAAGAAGGAAAAGTTTTGATTAGATAAGGAATCCTTAATATAAAGCCCAAATGAAATGTTAAGGCTAAGACCCAACACAATAATCCACAGTTTGGAAAAGGGATGTCGTAATCCATTTGTAAATTATTTGAAGGTAGGTAAATGACGATTTACCAATTCCACCACGAAAAACAAAAATAAAAGAATTAGGTTTTAAATGAAATGAAATTCCTAGATTCTTTGAGATTCATTGGACTATTCAATGACATGTTTAATCTCGATTATGACCTTCAAGTTTGTGACTTGGATACCGAGGATCACAAACAAGGTGTGAATAACCATGCCAATTAGCTAGGTACTCTCGATGTCATTTATCACCTAATAAATGTGTCGGTTAACCACACATGCTCCATTGATCAATGATAATTTACGAGTTACCGATTGGCACCCTTGTTAGTATAAGTTAGTGTGTCGGTTAACCACACACACTCCATTAACGACTTGGCAAGGTGTAATGTGCAATTTCATGGATTAGCATCAAATTCACATTTTCTTAAAGTATCTAAGATTGGGAATTTTATTAAAAACATTTAGTTACTTTATATATATATCATTATACTTATTAATGAGTGAATTAATGTCCTATCCTACCCGTTCCGCTAATGACCCTCCACTAGTCAAGAGTGCGGTGGGTTAGAGTGTATACCTAATGGCGGTCATTTTATAGGTCACTTCCTTAAAATCCCTTATAGATCAAGTTCGTGAATGAGGCCTACTAACGGTAAGACTGACTTTTCTTATACATATATAATATTAAAATTTTAATTATATATATATATATATATGTATGTATATGTATATATAGTATAAGGATGTATTTTAAACATTTCAAAATACTAGGGGTTTTAATCTAAGTTTAAAATTTTTTGCAATTAATACTTTTAATTTAAAATCTTAAATATTAAATACCTTGATTTAATAATTATCCAAAATTAAACAATTAATTTAAATTATCAAATCTCATAGGATTATCCGTTGAAACAATTTAAAAGATAATACAACCTAAAACCCTAGATTTTCAAAATCTAATCTTAGGGAAGGCATTTTTCGAAAATTCTAGGGTTAGCAAACCCTAGAAATCGGAAAATGGAGGCCAAAGGAACGGGTTCAAAAACCATAATCAATTTTCGAAACTAAGGTTTAGAAACCCTAATTTCAAAAAATCCAAGCCCTAGGGTTTAATTGCCATAAACCCAAATTTGTTAAGTTCAATCTATTGTATCAAATCTAATTGAAAACAAAACCAAAAGCTCTGATATCACTGATGGGTTTTATAGAAACAATCCTATATGTGCATGCAACCCTATATTGGATCTATGTTTTCTTTATTAGACATACAAGCACTAAACATAAAAAGGAAAACCCTAATATGCATCTACTGATTTGAAATCTACAAGTATTTGATCACATTCCTTTGTTGCTATATAGTAATAACGACCAATTCTTGAAGATCCTTTGCTCTTGAGAACAAGTACCACAAGTGTAGTATCTCTAATGGCTCATAAACACACTAGGGCAAAAAAAGTAATATGAGAGAGAGGAGAGAGGAGTGACTTGCTTAAAAATTCGGCTCTTCTAGGTTTCCATAGGGGTGGGAGAATTTAAGAGCCAAGGGGCTCTATTTATACTTGAGGCTAGCTAGGGTTTTAAGGTGGAAACCCTAATTCCTTAGATTAGGGCCTAAGCAAAGTCCATGAACCCCTTCCTTAGGGCTTGGACGAAAATATCTTGAACCTTCTTGGGAATTTCGGCCCTCCCTAATCAGGGTGATCCAATGGCCCAAAACCTCAACTATCAAATATTTACAAAATAGCCCCTACACTTTCAATCCGTTCCTTTAATCCCAAAATTAATTTCTTATTAAATACTTATTAAAAATATGATTTCTAAATAATATATTATTCTTATAATATATTAATAAATCATATTTATGCACTAATATATTATTCCAAATAATAAAATCAGTCACTCTCTCTTTATTTCTCTCTCTCTCTCTCTCTCCAATAGTCATCCTATCTAGTTGCCAGTGTGAAGGCAACCCAAAAGGACAATGCTACTATCAAATCAAGTACATACCAATTATGGTTATGGGCTTAGACACCTAATCCAATAGTTCGGACGATATTTCCCAACCCGATTGGGCGGTATCATCATCTTTTTTCCGTTTGACTCTGTTCTCACAAAGACCTGTTGTGAATATCCACACAACAAAACTGAAGTCTATAGTTACATGAAACACACGATTAAATCTCACATCCACTAAATCATATCAATTATTACTAAGGAAGACAATCCATATCATCTTTGAGGTTAGAATGTGCTTGGAGATTCACAAATCAAACGTGCCACAACAAACCCACCAATTTAGCAACTACAATCAACATTTTCAATCAAAATAACATCACAAGTCTAAATAAGCACAGGGACGTCTACTTGGTCCTTCGATTTTATTTGGTATCCCTAAATCCATGATTGCATATTCCATCTCCCTTTCTCCTTGAATTAAATGGTTGTGGAAGGAACAAATTTGCATTTGTTTAGTTAAAATAATCTAATAAAAATGTCTTCAGAGGGGGTAGACGAGCTATGCACTCCATGTGCTCGATCGAATGCTTCAAAGAGAAGTAGCTCCTGATGTTGCAATATCTTGTAACAAACGAACCAGATTAATCCTAAAGAACAAAACGGAGAACCGAGTGATAGGATCTATGGTAGTTAGCAGGATCCAAATGAAGAAAAAGATGCATTGCTGAAGCATCGATTTGGGGTTCTTGAAGATGAAGTGATATTTTGGTTCGTTTAGAAAGAGAGAGAGAGAAGGGCCATGAGGTGGGGGTGGGCCGAATTCTTTTGTTTTTATTTTTATTTAATAAAGTATTAAAATATATATGAAAAATATATTAAAAAAATTAAAATGGGCAAAACCGTCATTTCAAGTCTATCATGGACCAAATTTACGAGAAATTCCTGATTTTTGGACCAATTTCACGGAAAACTCTTGATTTTGGACCAATTTCACGAAAAACTCTTGATTTTGGACCTTCCATGCAAATTGGACACTTTTTGTACTTCATCCTTAGTTTTTTTGCAAACTACAGGGACCAATTTTGCAGATTTGTCTTTGAGGGAATGGACGAGAGAGAACAACCGATTGTTGTTGTCGGGTTTGATAGAATAATGGATTAAGGAGGAGTTAGGAATATTAGTCAATAGAGATGATCAGGTATGCCCTTCTTTCGTCAACAAATTCAATAATACAGAACCCTAACTTGCATATTGATCAATTCCTAAAATTTGTGATTGTTGTTTGTAAATATCTAAGCAGGCCAACCTTAACTTGAAATTGATTCATCCATCTTGTGTGTGTGAAAGACTGATCCGTGTAGCAAACTTTTTTTTATGTGTGTGTGAGAAAGAGATAAAGAGAGAAACAAAGTCTCATGGGTGTGGTTGGGAGGCGGTGGTGGTCAACACCAAATTGAGTTGGGTTATGTTCTCCGGTGACGGCAAATGGAATCGTGGCAGTGATGTTTGAAAAAATTTAGCTTTCCGACTAGAAAATACAGAGCGGTCGTGATCATAAGTCTTTGATGGAGGAAAATGAGTAGAATCCTTCCTTCTCTTCATTATTCTTCTTGATTTTATTCCTTGGCCCTCTTGAAAAACTTGACCCATTAAAAGTTTCTTATTATAGTGTAGTCTTTGGTGGAAAAGAAAAAGATCGGAAATGTAAGATCTTTGACTTGAGAGAGAGAGAGAGAGAGAGAGAGAGAGAGAGAGAGAGAGAGAGAGAGAGAGAGAGAGAGAGAGAGAGAGAGAGAGAGAGAGAGAGAGAGAGAGAGAGAGAGAGAGAGAGAGAGAGAGAGACTTATTTTTTTTAATTGTTTTAATAAATAAATGAATATTAGATTTAAAAACACAAAAATAGAAAATAAATACCCCAAAGTGTTACAATCATCATTTCATTTTATCGAATGATCAAATCCACAACAAACCTAGTTTAAAAAGACCACAAAACCAAAAAGTCAAGGATTAGACTAAACCTTAAAAAATATACAAATACCATTTTTTTTTGTAGTTTTGTCTATAATTAATAATTAATAGTTTGATAGGTTTTTAGTTATACGAAAAAATAGATATTTGATAACTTCTTTTCTGTGTTACGGTTGAAGATTAAATTCATTTTCAATTCTTACTCGACAAACCTTTTTGTTTTAATTTTCTACTTGTTTATGCCTCTGGCTTTTATTTGAATTCGTATTTATGGTTTTTCTTTTCTGTGTTTCAATATTTATTTTTCAAGATCCATCGAAGATGAAGATCATGGTAAAAGTCATAAAGATGATGACAATCGTTGGGTCTTGGGTGGTTGACAGCGGGGTTGACGGTGATAGATCAATAGAGCTAGAAAGAAGATGAACAGATAATAATAAAGGTTACAACTTACAAGAGCGAAAAATAAAAATTAACAAAACTACTAATTTATATTTAACCCCGACCAAATTATCATGTTCACACATGAGAACATTAATGATTGTTTTCCCTCAAACAAATGTATAATTCGCTCCAAATGTGTGTAAAACTGTTAAAATGTATGTTTTCTTTGTAACACGTCAAATGGTCTAAATTCTTTTTCTTGGTTTTTGTGGTTTATTGATTTTTACAGATTCGACCTTGTAAAGTATTTCTGAATTATAACCTTTCATACTATAAAAGTATAAAGTATTATTATCACTTTTTTAGTCCTAGTTTATTATCCTTTATTAATTATCAATTTCTTTTTGTAATTATTTGTTATATTTTATCCTTTCTAATAAATAAAGAACTTTTTGCCACATGTTATATTTTTATTGATTTTGTCACATGTCATTTTATAGTTATTTTAAATTAATTTTTCTTTTCCACAAGACATTTGTGGTTTTTTTATTTTATTAATTTTCACATAATATTTAAATATAATAATTGCAATAATTCTCTCTAATAAATAAAATACTTTTTGTCATATATCACATTCTTATTGATTTGACCACATGTCATTTTGTGGTTATTTTAAATTAATTTTTTTCTACATGACATTTTGTGATTTTTTTCATTTTATTAATTTCCACATAATATTTAAATGTAATAATTACAATAATTGTAATAATAAATGAATATCAATTTCATTAATTGACTTCCTTCTAATTTCAAAATTTCTAAATTAAAGTTTCATTAGTTTCCTTTGTTTATTTTTCTAAATTATTTGTTTAATTTAAAAAAAAAACAAAAAATTTAATTTTAATAATTCAATATTTTTTTATTTTTTTCTTATAAATTCAAACTTTTCAAATGTTTAGAATTCTTATTTTTTTTTCTTTAAAATGAACTCATATAATACATGGGTCTTACACCTAGTCCTCCCTAATAAATGAATTTTTTTTTGTCACATGTCTTATTTTTCTTCATTTGGACACGTGATATTTTCTAAAAATTTTGAATTTTATATTTTTCACTTATCATTTTATTATATTTTTTTATTAAATTAAAATTCAATATTAAATATGTAAGCTAATGTATATGTAAGATATTTATTAGGAATGATTTATATATAATATATATTCAATGTATTAAAACCTCAATAATTTTAATAATTTAAATTTTTTCTCATTTTTTTTTATAAAATCAAACTTCTCAAATTATTAAAATTTCAAATTTTTTTAATAAACTCATATAATACATGATCTCACACTTAGTTTTATTATTAAAAACCTCCATCCGATCCCCTCCCTACCTAATTAACCCTCTTTAACGGCTTCTTCTTGCACCATACCACCCCTCCCTAGTCCCTACCCTCCAACGACATGTTGATTTTGCTAAATTAAAGGTGGTGTCTATGTCTTGGACTTACGAAACTGAATCATTTTAGTGGGTGGTGGGCCAGGGTTATAGTTCTCACTTTAGTGTGTGATAATGGTGGAGGTGGGGCCTGAAACTGGTGGTTAATACTGCATGGGGAGAGAGAGAGAATGGCCTGTGAGGGTCCAGCCTCTAGAGAGTTGTATGCATGCATGGGAAAGGAAGTGGAAGTGGGGATCCAAACCAGAAGCATCGTCGATTGAAACCGATTTCCACGGAGGTGCAGGGGGATTGTCGGTTAAGGTAATTGAAGGCCACCGACGGTGAAGGCCAGGCCATTGCAGACTTGCAGTGAGTGGTTGTCCGGCAGTCCGGGTGAAAACCATTATGAAACAACACCATCGGTTCCTTCTCCGGCAAGTTCCATGCGAGTTACCAACAAATCTGCAAACTTAAAGACTGGTGAGATTTATCATTTATGAATGATATTAGGAACAATCATGTAAAGAAATTGCATGGAAGATCAAGGAACTTGACCGATTTTATGGGCGATAGTAAATAATGGAAACTTTCTCGGTAACATAGGTATGTGCTAATAGTAAGTTTTGATTTATGGGTTTTTGGTTTGACTTTTTTTTTACTGTCCTTGAGGTATATATGATAATAATTTTAGGATCAATTTTGTTTTATTTAATTTGTAGAATTAGTTATTGAGAGCATTTTTAGTGGGAGGGTTTTTTTTTATAGTTTATTTATGTAGATTTTTTTTATTGGCCATTTTGGCTATTAGGTAAAACTAAAAAATTAGTTGTTAGCCGAAAAGTTAACTACTAGTTAATAAAAATTAGTTGTTAAGCTAACTAAAATATATAAAATGATATTTAAAAAATATGGTTTTAATAGTTACTCAAGGATACATTTGAGAAATCAAAATAATAAAAAAAAAAAATAAAAATAAAATAAAAATACTAGTTAGCTTTTAAAAAAGTTAGCTTACAAGTTACTTTTTACCTTTTTTTTAATATAACAATTTAAAAAATCTCAAAAAATAAGTTAGTTATGTGGTATGACACACCAAACACAAACTAAACATAAAATCAACATATAGTGAAATGAGATCCCTTATTTTATATCAAAGTGAAGTGCATAAAAACCCTAAGCGGACGAGTATTTATTCCAAAAGGGCTTATTCGATCTAATCGTACCACGTAATCCTTTAAAAAACGTTCTGAGTGAGTTATTTCAACTACACGTTTTCTTTCCTTTGAATCAAAATTAGAACATTAAGTTCAACGGCTTTGGCTACTATAACCTTTCCAACCACGATTTTTTCCTTTTTATAGGCGGTTCGCCTCGAAATACGAAATTATACTATACTAGGTATTGAAAATAAATAAAAATATAGCAATGGTAAAGAAATAGTAGATTCCATCGATTCTATGATTACTTTTTAAACGGTGATGTCTTCTCTATAAACTAGAGCCTTTACTTCATTTAATCAATGTTATTGTTAAACAAATAGCAAGTTTAGTGGGTCAGTCTGGCACCTCCATAGGATCGGGCCTCCCAATCAGGTGAAACCCATTGGTCTGTCGAAAACCTACGATCTCAAGTTGTCATTTTTTTTTATTTTTTAATTTTAATTTTAGAAGGTATGTTCTTGGCTTTGATGTTTTATTATTCTTCTTATATGTTTAAGGGCCTTATGGTTAACTGTCATTATAATTATCATGTTTTGAGGAATAATTTCGAGAGTTGGCTAAATTTTTAAAAACAAAGATTTTATGTTTTCATCATACCCAATTAAGGATAAGCATAAATGTGTATAGCCCGGTCATTTTGAAAGGAGCTAGAATCGACGATTACTAAAAAGATGAAGCTGGTCTCAGCGTTTTCTAAGATTTTGGAAGCGGATTCGGAACCAATTGGAACCAAATCAGGCTACAAGTACCTGCCTCTCTTAGTTTTCCTTTTAACATTACAAAACTATAACTCATAAAAACTAACAGCTTTTGCATCAATAATTACAATGTTGCTTTAGGAATTTCAACCGTTGCAATCAATCATAAAGCAAAGGGCAGAAAGATACATCCATTTAATCATACACTCAATAGTAAGTAAAGTTAACGACAAAATTGAAAGAATGGTCATGTGGTATGTCAAATCTCGTATGTTTTGGCCAAAATAAATTTAACTAGCAACACTGGTCCAAAAGTATCATTTTCTTGTTAGTTTGGTCCAATTTGGTTTAACTTTTTTTGTAAAGACGATTTTATTCCTTATTATTTAATTTTTCAATTTTGTTTTATTACCCTCAATTAAAACAATTAAAAATAAAAAAAATAAAATACTCTCTCTCTCTCTCTCTCATGAATGTCGAGATCACAACATCCTCAACATCTCCTCTTTTTTCCAATTCCTGATCACAACCCTAGCTGGAAAGCCACCACCACGTCTGTAACATTCTGTTTATTTAATAATTAAATAGATAAAAAATTGATGAACGAATAGTCGCCCTGAATCGATATAATTTAGTGGATTGGGGAGCCGAATGTTATAAATTGGATTATTTGGGGGCTAAAGTGTATTTCTGGGATTTATTTTGTGAAGATTTTCAGAAGTTAGGGGTTGTTTGGTAAGATTGGGACTTAAATTGAAAATATATTGAAGTGTTGAAGGCTGCTTGGTAATTCTTAGGATTGTTTATAAAAGGAACTATGGAAGGGAGGGCTAAAGGGTAACTTTTGGAGTTAAATTGAAAACAAATGTTGTGGGGAGGGACTAAACTTGGTAAAATGTACAAATTTCAATGAACACGAGACTTTAAACCCATCACCTCCCATTCTCACACTAACCCTAACCCTACGTCCTAATACCACCAGCCGCTATCACCATGTGTGGCATCTTCAGCCGCCATCTTGAGAAGCTCCAAGACAGCCGCATGCCACCTCGCTGTGGAGCACCACCACCCTAGCTCTACTGCCGGAGACGCCGTGGCAGCCGGATAAACCATCGAGAACCATCAGAGTCGTCGTAAACGGCTGGAGAGGCCACTGAGACGAAGGAGAAGGTTGTGAACGATGGAGTTGAGGCCGTAAACGACTGGAAAGCTTCGGTAAGGCTAAACCATGACCCGTTTCTTTCGTCTTTCGTCCCTTTTGGTTGTGCAAAGTCGTCATCGTCGTTTCTGTTTGCTCCAACGACAATAGCAGCCGAGTCGGTGGTTGGGAACCTCGATCTCGTGTCATTTATGTGTCTATGTTGTTTCTGTGAGTCTAATATGTGGGTGTGAGTGCATTTCTGGCCGGAAAATGTGGGTAACCACCATGGCAGCCAACCATGGAGGCTGCCACCCTATCATCTTCTTCCGCCGCCACTAGCCACCGTGAGGAGGTGGCTATGTGCGTGATTGTGTGTGTGTAGGTATAGTTCGTGAACTTAATGTTGTACGGATATTTGGAAAGGAAAAATGAAGAAAACTCAACACCTCCACCAGCTTCTGCTCTCTATCGCGACTGTCGCCACAAGGTGGTTGTGTGTGTGTGTGTGTTAGATTAGTGTGTGTGTGTGTGTTAGATTAGTGTGTGTGTGTGTGTTAGATTAGTATGTTTGTGTGTGTTAATTAAGAACAACATTGTAATTGTAATTAGCAAAAGATTAATGAAAAGGAACTCAAAACCACCACCGTGAGCCGCCATTGATCACCACTACCCGAGGTGGTAGTGGGTGGTGCCCGATTAATGAAACCCTAGTGACCTAATGGAGCAGTAAGCCCAATGAAGCCCTAATGGGCCTAAGGACTTAGCTTTTGGGCATAGTCGGATTGTAATGGGTTGGAAACCCTAATTAGGGTTTGGAAAACCCTAATTTTGGGATTATTGGTTTGGACATATCGGGACCTGCATTTTGGACCATTGGAGTGAAGTGACGAATCAAGCCCGATTTCATTATACGTTTGGACTTAATGGATCAAGTCCTTAATGGGTTAAGTAGGAACACTTAACCCTAATCATCATTTTATGTGAAAAACCCTAATTGGGTTTGGATGCTTGTTAGGCCACATATTGGACTAAGCTGCTGTGGGCCTTTGTGGGCCAATTGGGAACATATTTATGGACTAAGGTAAATTATTGAGCTTCAGGATAATACCCATTAGAGAGGCTTGGGCCCAATTTAGAAAATTGGGCCATAAGTGGGCCATGATTAGGCCTTGAGGATTATTAGCCATTGGGCCATCAGAATGCCAATTCTTTGGACGGTTATACCTTAAAATAAGTCCATGTAGAGGTTTGGGCCCAATTTTGAAAAATTGGGCCATATGTTGGGCCTTGGGTGACTATTGGAAGTTTAGGCCTTCAAGGTGTGAGTTTGGGCCTTGGTTTGTACCAAGCTAGGTTAGGGGTAAAATGGTTAATTTACCCTAAGTGTAGATTATGGTTGTATATTGGAACCCGATTATTAGTTGGGTGTCGTTTTGATGATTGACAATTCGGGAACCGGTCAACCGACAACTAGGGTTTATCCGCGGGACTTCAGCAGTGCGAGGCGAGTCTTCTCACCATACCAATGTGTCTAAGGCATCAAGGCCGGCCCATTTTATGTTATGTGGGTATGTATGTTATTACATGGAAGACCCCGGGGGGAGCCCGTGGCAATTGGATATAAGACCATGTGGAGTAGCCCATGGCATTCCCAGGTAAAGACCATGTAGGGTAGCCGATGACACTTAGATGTAAGACCATGTGGAGGAGCCCATGGCATCCTGGAGTAAGACCCTGGGGGGAGCCCACGGCATCCTTATATGTTTATATGCATTGTTTATGTGATATGAAGTATACTAGTTGTTTATGCGGTATGTGTTATACTAGTTGTTTATGTGATGTGTGATATGCTAGTTGTCTTTGTGATAGTTGCATGGAAGACCCCAGGGGAGCCCATGGCAATTGCATATAAGACCGTGTAGGGTAGCCCATGGAATTCCCAGGTAAAGACCATGTGGGGTAGCCCATGACATTATGGTGTAAGACCCTAGGGGAGCCCACAACATTCTTACAGGTTTATGTATGTGTTATGTGTATATGCTTTTGTGATATATGATATGTTATCTGATTATGTATGTTGTTGCATGAAAGACCCCAGGGGGAGCCCGTGGCAATTGGATATAAGACCATGTGGGTTAGCCCATGGAGTTCCCAAGTAAAGACCATGTGGGGTAGCCCATGGCATTATGGTGTAAGGCCCTGGGGGAGCCCACAACATTCTTACAGGTTTATGTATGTGTTATGTGTATATGCTTCTGTGATATATGATATGTTATCTGATTATGTATGTTATTGCATGAAAGACCCCGAGGGTAGCCCATGGCAATTAGATATAAGACCATGTGGGGTAGCCCATGGCATTCCCAGGTAAAGACCATGTGGGGTAGCCTATGTCACTATGTTGTAAGATCCAGGGGGGAGCCCACGACATCCTTACAGGTTTATGTATGCATGGCTTATGTGATATAGGTAGCTTTTATAGCTAACAAGATATGTGATACGTGGATTGTGTGTGTGGTACGTTCTGGGGAACTCACTAAGATTCGTGCTTACAGGTTTGTTTATGGTTTCAGGTATCATCGTCTTGGAAAGGAAGGGCTCGGATTGATCACAGTGCACACACCTATGAATTACGCAACGAATGATTTTGGGACGAACTCTGATAATTTTTTACATAATGATGATTTGAAATGTTTGGGATAAATGATATCAATGTTTTAGTTATACAAAAAATGAAATTTTTACCCTTGATTTTTGGGTCATTACAAGTTGGTATCAGAGCCTTGGTTTGAGGGATTCAGACGTACTTTCGGGTGTGCTTGAACTCAAACTGAGGATCTGTAAAGTTTTCAAAAGAGAAATGTTTTAAGTAAAGAATTTATAAGACAAGAAAGGGTGTGGTGCATATAATTAGTCGAGCTTAAGTAAATTTCCCAAAATACCCACATATGTTGTCTGTTATGACTTGATTTATGAATTTGTGAATCGAATGCTAGATAGGGCTAGGGGAGATGCCTGTATATGTTGTATGAGCTGGTAGACTTGCATGCTAATGCTGAGTAGTCAACAATTGGTTGGCCTGATACGTGGTGCTTGTAGCCTTGGGAATATTGGATGCCATGCTGGAATGAGAATGATAATTGGTATTTGTAACTGCTATGTGTATGCTTTTAAAATTGTATACAGTTAGGATCATATAGCCTTAAAATAATTGATTTGGCCTTATTTCATGTTCCTTGTCTGGTTGTGGTCCTAGGGTAGAGTCTATTATTTGACAGCCTGTTAGATCATGTTCTGTGTATAATTTGCATGCATAAGGCAGTCGACAGTGAGGGTGGATGTGGACAACATGGGTTGTAATATATGGGCCGAATGTCTATGATAGTTTGTGGGTCGGAGATTCCCCTAGGTTAAGCCCAGGATGAGATTAGTGACATGAGTCACCTGATTGTGAATTGGACGTGTATATAGAATTGTTTGACTGGAATATGTTGGTTAGTTTTCCATTGTCCGAATGTGCTTGCTTTGTGCTTTGTGGGACTTCTAGCAATATGAGCTAGCTACTAAGTGAATATGCTAGGTCACATGTGGCACATGTCGGATAATCTCAGAGTGATGGATTTGGCCCTATTGCACGGCTCTCGTTTAAGTCTAACCGTTATAAGATTAAGCCGGTTACTCGAAGGATTATTTGATCTCTGTTGCATGTGGCTATATTCATAAGGTAGCTAGTTGACATTACTAGGAATCTTTCAGCAGCCGAGGACTGGGTGGGTTAGGAACCTATGGGAGCCTAGGATATGCTCCAGTGAGTTAGTGGGGCGATTCAGTGAGGTTGGGAACCTAGGGGGAGCCTAGGAAGTGCTTCGGTGGATATTGTGTTGCTGTTTAGCATACATTTAGTACATCAAGGGAGTAGGTGACTTAGAGGATTCAGGATGATTCTGGAGGAAAGTATGGATAGGTGTAAAAGGTAGTATTGGGCCCGTACTACTGAAAGCATAGGATCCATACTCAAATCAGGGAAAGTCTTAGAGAATCTAAGAAGCCTGGGAATGAGAATCCTTGGTTATGATTGGACCATAGGGATAGCTGTTATGTAGAATGCAAATGAGCATGCAAGGGGAAGGACTAGGATTTGGTCCTGGCTTCGGCGGTGAGCTAGTTAGCGGAAGGACTGCCGGGATTTTGAATTCGCCTTGGATCTCTTGTATGAGGCGGAAAGGATTGATTGTACGATCTATTGCACTTTTGAGATTAGAGACCATGTCTTGGGGGTAGTTTGTAGCCCGGTTTAGGGCATAGAATGCTTCGGCTACTACGGTTCATTCGTGGACTATTGAGCTGGTGAGTGTGCCAGGGTGCAAGATCTTGAGTGATATGATTTCTAGAGCTCGAGAGTAGGGATTATTTGGGGCACATTAGGAAGAGGGGACCAGTTCAGGTACATACATTGGAGGGTCCCGGTAAGGGACCCAAGAGTTCGAGGGTTTTAGTAGGTGTATCTCTGGGTTTGTTGCCCTGCTTGTGTTTGGACTATAATTCAACATTTGTCATATGCCATTTGCATACCGTGAGTTATGGGGTGGCAAGTGAAAAGTTGTTTCCCTCTTTGCTGGTTTGGAGCGTTCAATGTTATCTGGGTCTAGGGTTGAGATTGGTTCAGGGGCATGATGTGGAAGGTCTACCGTCAGGATTGGTGACTCAGCCATTATGCTTGGGTCGGCTTTTGGAAGCGCCAGGGGAAGTGGTTTACCGTTGAGGCTTTGGTCTGGGAATCGGTTATTTGGACTTCAAGATATAGGTGGGGCATCATTTCAAGGAGTTTGAGATTATTAGTCTCGTTGGGATTCAGAAAGTGTTTGTCTGATCTTTAGGAGTTACGTGGTCCTTGGGGATTTGGGCTCGTAATAGAACACTCGCACAGACAAGAAACGGGTTGTCAACAGTTGTTTATTAAAGAGTAAGAAGGATTGGGAATCCTTCAAATCTCATGTATTGCAAAGACTTAGTCGAATATAAGTGGGGTAGAATCGCGCAAGTGTTCAGGACAGGGACAAGTATGAGACCGGGATGGGCTTCTCGTCTTCATCAAGGGTAAATGGCGGCTCAAGTGGCTATTTGGTTTGAGGGTTGTGCGAGTTTGGAGTTCGGTAAAACTCCCAAGCATGTGAACTGCGTCTTATTGGGGGCTTGATAGCTGAATTTGGGGAGGTAGGTTGGGACTCCAGTTAGGAATCGAGTTCAGTTCGGGTGATCGGTCAAGTGTTTGATTGACTCCGTATGCGTTTTGAATCGATAGATTAGTGGTAAGGTATTGGGCTACGGTTGTGTTAGGATGAAAGTGTTGTAAGACTACGGGGGAGCTGTAGCATTCATTAATAGTCAGTTGGTATGGAAGTGTTGTAAGACTACGGGGGAGCCATAGCATTCACTAATGGTTAGTCAAGGTGAAAGTTTTGTAAGACTACGAGGGAGCCGTAGCATTCACTAATAGTTAGTCATGAGTGTTGTAAGACTATGGGGGATCCGTAGCATTTACTAATGGTCAGTTGGTATGGAAGTGTTGTAAGACTACGAGGGAGTCGTAGCATTCACCAGTAGTCAGATAATGCGGGAAGTGTGGAAAGACTGCAGGGTAGCTGCGACATTCACGGATTCGTTCGGATGACTTAGGCCAGGGTGGGAAAGTTTGCAAGGTTGTGAGTAGGTCACAACATAATTGGAATCAGGAAATAGTAGGTCGAAGGAGACCGGGTATGACGCAAGACTACAGTTATTCTGGTAGCATTCACCTTTTTGTGTGTCGGATTTAGTGGCGATAGATTGTCAACCTATCACGATCGGATGATCATAAGGATTAGATGAGCCATGAGTGGCAGTATAGTTAAGGCAGTTATTGTCAGACGATGTATACTTCAGAGGTCGTGTGGGACTGCTGCGTGTGTTTTGGCTCAACAATCGGTTAGATGTCCATTGTTTTGAGGGATTATCTGAGCTTTGGACAGACATAAGTGTACTGCAGGGAAATTTGGTCTGTGTCTCGATTTTCTAGGGGGAACCTCAGGTTATCAGAAGTTGCATAGCCAGTTGGGAGATAAGTGTAATAAATTCGAATATGATTGGGTGCGGGCGGTCTATCAGGGAGACAGACCCTCTCGAGACTTCGGAAGTCGAACGGAGTAGATGTGATCATGTTGCATGAAATTCGTTCATCTTCGCATTCTAGAACCTTGCAAAGTATGGTCACTGTTACCTTGGGAAGGCTAGGATGTGCCCAAGATTGTGACCATATCGCCCAAGTTCTCGGGCGAGTAAGGGATGCTAAAGTATGATTTCGAGGACGAAATCAAATTTTAGTGGGGGAGAGTTGTAACATTTTGTTTATTTAATAAATAAATAGATAAAAAATTAATGAACGAATAGTCACCCTAAATCGATATTATTTAGTGGATTGTTGGTTTTGGGGAGCCGAATGTTATAAATTGGATTATTCGGGGGCTAAAGTGTATTTCTGGGATTTATTTTGTGAAGATTTTTAGAAGTCAGGGGCTGTTTGGTAAGATTAGGACTTAAATTGAAAGATATTTATGTGCTAAGGGCTGCTTGGTAATTATTAGGATTGTTTATGAAAGGAACTACGGAAGGGAGTGCTAAAGGGTAACTTTTGGAGTTAAATTGAAAACAAATGTTGCGGGGAGGGACTGAACTTGGTAAAATGTACAAATTTGAATGAACACGGGACTTTAAACCTGTTACCTCCCATTCTCACACTAACCCTAACCCTACGTCCTAATACCACGAACCGCCATCACCATGTGTGGCATCTTCCGCCGCCATCTTGAGAAGCTCTAAGACAGCCGCATGCCACTTCATTGTGGAGCACCACCACCCTAGCTCTGTTGCCGGAGACGTCGTGGTAGCCGGATAAACCATCGAGAACCGTCGCAAACGGCTGGAGAGGCCACCGAGACGAAGGAGAAGATTGTGAATGATGGAGCTGAGGCCGTGAACGACTGTATGGCTTCGGTAAGGCTAAACCATGACCCGTTTCTCCCGTCTTTCGTCCCTTTTGGTTGTGCAAAGGCGTCATCGCCGTTTCTGTTTGCTCCAACGACAACAACCCCCGAGTCAATGGTTGGGAACCTCGATCTCGTGTCGTTTATGCGTCTGTGTTGATTCTATGAGTCTAATATACGGGTATGAGTGCATTTTCAGGCCGGAAAACGTGGGTAACCACCATGGTAACCAACAATGGTGGCTGCCACCCAATCATCTTCTTTCGCCGCCACCAGCCACCATGAGGAGGTGGCCGTGTGCGTGATTTGGTGTGTGTATGTGGGTATAGTTCCTGATGTGGTGGCCGCCGCAGTGAGCCGCCATTGACCAACACTTCCCGAGGTGGTAGTGGGTGGTGCCCGATTAGTGAAACCTTAGTGGGCCTAATGGAGCAGTGGGCTCAATGAAGCCCTAATGGGCCTAAGGACATAGCTTTTGGGCCTAGTCGGATTGTAGTGGGTTGGAAACCCTAATTTGGGTTTGGAAAACCGTAATTTTAGGATTATTGGTTTAGACATATCGGGACCCGCTTTTTGAACCATTGGAGTGAAGTTATGACTTAAGCATGATTTCAATGTATGTTTGGACTTAATGGATTAAGTCCTTAATGAATTAAGTCCTTAATGCATTAAGTCCTTAATGATTTAAGTAGGAACACTTAATCCTAATTGTCATTTTACGTGAAAAACCCTAATTGGGTTTGGATGCTAGTTGGGCAACTTATTGGACTAAGCTGCTGTGGGCCTTTTTGGGCCAATTGGGAACACATTTATGGACTAAGGTAAATTATTAGGCTTCAAGTTAATACCCGTTAGAGAGCTTTGGGCCCAATTTGGAAAATTAGGCCATAAGTGGGCCTTGAGGATTATTAGCCATTGGGCCATCAGAATGCCAATTCTTTGGACGGTTATACCTTAAAATAAGTCCATGTAGAGGTTTGGGCCCAATTTGAAAAATTAGGCCATATGTTGGGCCTTGGGTGACTATTGGGCTTTTAGGCCTTCAAGGTGTGAGTTTGGGCCTTGGTTTGTACCAAGCTAGGTTAGGGGTAAAATGGCTAATTTATCCCAAGTGTAGATTATGGTTGTATATTGGAACCCGATTATTAATTGGGTGTCGTTTTGATGATTGACAATTCGGGAACCGGTCAACCGGCAACTAGGGTTTATCCGCGGGACTTCAGCAGTGCGAGGCGAGTCTTCTCACCATACCACTGGGTCTAAGGAATCAAGGCCGGCCCATTTTATGTTATGTGGGTATGTATGTTATTACATGGAAGACCCCGGGGGGAGCCCGTGACAATTGGATATAAGACCATGTGGGGTAGCCCATGACACTTAGGTGTAAGACCATGCGGAGGAGCCCATGGCACTTAGGTGTAAGACCATGTGGAGGAGCCCATGGCATCTTGGAGTAAGACCCTGGGGGAGCCCATAACATCCTTATATGTTTATATGCATTGTTTATGTGATATGCAATATACTAGTTGTTTATGCGGAATGTGTTATGCTAGTTGTTTATGTGATGTGTGATATGGTAGTATTCTTTGTGATACTTGCATGGAATACCCCGGGGGGAGCCTGTGGCAGTTGGATATAAGACCATGTGGGGTAGCCCTTGGCATTCCCAGGTAAAGACCATGTGGGGTAGCCTATGGCATTATGGCGTAAGATCCTGGGGGAGCCCACGACATTCTTACAGGTTTGTATATGTGTTATGTGTATATGCTTCTGTGATATATGATATGTTATCCGATTATGTATGTTGTTGCATGAAAGACCCCGGGGGTAGCCCATGGCAATTGGATATAAGACCATGTGGGGTAGACCATGGCATTCCAAGGTAGAAACCATGTATGGTAGCCCTTGGCACTATGGTGTAAGACCCTGGGGGCCCACGACATCCTTACAGGTTTATGTATGTCTGGCTTACGTGATATAGGTAGCTTTTATAGCTAACAGGATATGTGAAACGTGGATTGTGTGTGTGGTATGCTATAGGGAACTCACTAAGCTTCGTGCTTACAGGTTCATTTATGATTTCAGGTATCATCGTCTTGGAAAGGAAGGGCTCATATTGATTGCAGTGCACACACCTATGAATTCCGTAACGAATGATTTTGGGACTTAAGGTCCTTTAAATAGGGTCTAAACCCTAAAAATTAGGGTTTGAACATTGCGGATCTACGTGTTGGATACTCCATTTACACCCAACATAGATCACTAAATACCCATGTCCCAATTCTCATGCTACGTCGTGCATACGAATAAGTTACGCCTGGCGTACTCTTTATTTTGGGAACAACCACCATGTGTTCCCCTCGGAACACCGATCACAATGAGTAACCTCATTCGCATCTGAACCCTCGTTTGCATTTGGATACTCCCATTGAATCCGACCACTCCCGTTCACATTCGAATACCCTCTTTCGCATCTAACCACTCACATCGCATCTGGACACCGTGTTTCGCATCCAAACACTCCCAATCGCATCCGAATACTCTATTTCGTATGCAATCACTCCCATTCTCATTTAATCACTCTCATTCGCATCTAGTCGCTCCCATTCGCATACAATCGCTCTCATTCGCATTCATTCACTGCCGTTCGCATCCAATTTCTCCCATTCACATCCAATCGCTCCTATCTGCATCCACTCGCTCTCATTTGCATCTAATCACTCCCATTGGCATCCAATCACTCTCATTCGAATCTAGGGCCAATTTTCATTGCAAAATTCACCCAGTTGCAACTTGATGCGATCAATCCTACTGAATCATGACCGAACAACAATCTTCACGTGGTGACACTCGATCTTCTCCAAAATTCAAACTTTCGACTCCTTAACACCCTAGATCAATCAATCTTGGAAAACGGGTGTTACAAATCTCCCCCACTTAAATTAGATTTCGTCCTTGAAATCATTCCTTACTACTTCTTCTTCCACACTAGTCGTTCAATATAGAAATTTTTGAAATCCAATTGAGATTAATCATCACTACTCTGCCCGAAATACGAGAACCTAATACCATGTCTAACTTCCAAATATACAGAATCATTCCGAATCATAACCATATTGACTGCACTCCATAAACCGTACCAATAACACCTCCAACCCTGACTCATCCTGCTGACCACTTGAAAATTAGAACCCATGGCCATTCTCTGATGTTGATAACCTTGCACCCGAAAATAGGGGTGACTCCCACCATGAGCCTCATGCATTGGTACCTTACCAACAACTCAGTCTCATCCCACTGACCAATAGTCTCATTTTTTATATAACCAAGATCTCCTTGGTCTCATATTTACCTACCAATTAACTGAAGTATCATATATCCAACCGGTTGCTGAAGTTGACAACCTCTCACACGACCTTAGCATGAGACTTCGGCCAATATTCTAGTTGGCAAAAGCTATCCTATCCCATTTTCCAACATGGCTCCAAAAACCTTCTTGTTCCAACCAAGGACAACATAACCAACAATCACACAAATGCTAAATAGTACACTTTGCTCTAAGTGAATGCTACCCGCCCAACTGAAGTCTTACATCATGACCGATCCCAAACAACGTACAACCATCCTCAAACCACATATATTGTGGTCCTTCCACATTCTCACAACCCATCCTGCCATGGGCTAATCTTATCTAGAGAAACACTACGAGCCTAATTGTAAGTTCACGACATCCTCACAGCTGCTCATTAACGAAGTGAATGCTACGGGCTACCTTACAATCTAACAACACTACTACCATTACCCACCAACCTAGTGAATGCTACAGTCACCCTATAGTCTTGCAACACTACTACCATACAATTCCATAATCAATCGTGAGTCGAAACCTCACCTGACTATACCTCAATCAGGTGTTCGATTTGTGCTTCGAACTCCAAAGCCTTTCTCAGACAAGAACAGACAGGGAGGCTCTAACATGACCCTCAACCTGATGCTAATCATATAACCACCATGTGCCCCTGCTGATGCGGCACGAAATTGACAAGGCAACCTGAATCCTCGTTCCTTGCCTAGAATCATTCCCTTGATCCAAATGGTTCTCCTCCACTTACATTCAATTGCGCTTTTCCATCCACGAAATCGATGGATTTCTAAACTATCTCGCAACCTCAATACTCAAAGTTGTCGACAACCTGAACTTACAAGAACTAGCATTCCATAACCAGCTAATCCTAGCGAACACACACACACACACACACACACACACTCCAAAATCAGATACACGCCCCAAAATCTCAACGAACTCAATATCCACAAGCACCTTCTACTGATTCCACTTCAAGTTCCTCAGGTGTCCTTAACAGGATGATGGTGAAAAAATATCTCAACCAGTGTTCTAAAAGGCGCACCATGGCGTGCGCCAAGGCGCGCCATGGTGTGAGGCGTGGCTTTGCCATTACGAAAAGCTTCATAACGTTGCTATTAGGCGTGGCGCGTGGCAAGGCATGATATGGCGCGCCATGGCGCGTTATGGCGTGTTATGGCACGTGGTTTTTCGTTTAAGACACAGTTTTTTGCTATTTGTTATGTCTTTTCAAATCGGAGATACAAGTATTGTGGTTTTTGTTAACTTTTTGTTATTAGTTATTGATCTAACACTTCTAAAAAGTAGTTATATTTAATATAAATTTATATTTATTTAGTAATATAATTTTAGATTAATACAAAATTGCCACCTTACATCACGCCTTGAAAAACGCCATGGCTTGCCATGGCTCGTTAAGCTTGAGGCTTGGCCTTGCCTCCACGCCACGCCTCACGCCATTTAGAACCTTAATCTCAACCATCGAAACGGGTGAATAGCTAATCCTATGGCTTATTTACAATAGAGAAAATACCATGCAAAAATGAAATCAATCATTCTGAAGGTATGAAATTGACTACCACCAATTCTACACCCATGATCATACCAATCCCACATTGCCTCACAACCACGAAAGATGCATATGAGTCCTACATTCAAATCTGGCATGCCCACCTTGCGGAATCCTTGGATTCCTTGCTGAAACTGCCAAAATTAAACTGGTTGTTGGTGTTCCTCCATTTAAGGCTTTCCTTGTAGTTTGACGATGTATCCCAGATAGAAGTCCTAAAAATGACTCACCCAAATATCCTTCAAGCATGACTCTTGGTATGCAAAATGGTATATGAAGATTCTCAAAATATAATGCCTAGATCAGCATGAGGGAAAATTCTTATTTCTAGGTGGAGACTTCGATAAACCACACATAGTGTATTACACACAATCATAAAATCATAAGTATATAATAAAATAACTTGACAGAATAAAAATGAGAGCATACATGTAACAACTCCAGGGGTCATCCTGGCTTCCTCCATTGTGAGCTGAAAAGCACAAAAATTGGCCTTCAAGACCTCATCTTTCCCCTGTTGTCCATCTGTAACCCTTAAGGTAGCCAGGAGTAGAGCATGCACTTGTCTCGTAGCGAGCAAGGGACAGTTGGCCTTCATATGGCCAACCTGATCACAGTGGTAGAAAATCATGGTGCTCGGTACTTAGGCCTACTGACGACATTCCCTAGCCGCATGGCCCTCCCTGCCACATTTGTGGCACCCAAAATTTAATGAAAAAAACGCCCTCATGCACCTTCCCACACTTGCCATAAGTGCTTACCCTTTGACATCTGGATCGTGAAACAGTGGGCTTGAATTGCTTTGTCACAGGTTGTAGCTAAACCGGAGCCTGCCTCTCCTCCCTCGTCTGAATCTCAATCTCAATCACCTGTCTCCGTGCAGCATCTTGAAGCTCGAAAAAGGGTACCGTATTGTTGGGTAGACAAAAAGTGACGAATCTCAGTCTTGAGCATGCTCAAGTATCGCGACATTTGTTCTAGCTCTGAAGCAGAATACTCAGGACAGAATAGAGCTCTCCCAGTAAACATCTTGGTGATCTCCATCACTGACTCTATCGTCTGCCTCAACGCTAGATACTCTTGAGCCAACCTCTCTCTCTCTCTCTCTCTCTCTCTCTCTCTCTCTTTCTCTCTCTTACACACACATTCTCTCTCTCTCTCTCTCTCTCTCTCTCTCTATCTCTCTCTCTCTCTCTTTCTACACCAGGGGAACATACTTCATGCAAAACATCTCCAAGAAATACCCCTAAGTAACAAAAACCCTCTGCTTAGGAGTATAAGAACGAGTCATCAGGTTCCACCAGTCCTTTGCGCCCCGATGAAGAAGGTTCAGGGTGTACCTGACCTTCCGGTCCTTAGGACAGAAACAAGTGAAGAAGCAACCCTCCACATCAGAAATTCATCTTATAGCCATGATCAGGCCATTGACCACATCGAACTCTGGGGGTTTCGTGTTGTTGAAGTCCCGGTACTAGAATGACCCTCTCCCTTGAACCCCCAAAGTAGCAGCCTCTGTCATATTGGCATACTATTCATCAAATAGCTCAACCATCATGGTCTTAATAGACCTAAAAACCTCCAGGATAGCAACCTGAATAGCCGCAATCACCTTAGTGGAGATCAACTCCTGAATCTCATCATTAGTCAATCCTGGCCTCGCCAGGCCGCCTGCTCTTGATCTAGAACCCCTTGTGTACACCATACTGAAAATGAACCAAAATGCATCAGAAAAGCCACAATTCATACTATTACAATCATTGCGGGATGACTAGACCCTCGGGTTTTGCGATTTCCTTGCCATACGTATGGGCCCTGTGCTTCCATTAGTATAGGCCCATACCACCTTCCACACCTACCCATATTCGTATCAAGGGGTTGTCACAAACCACCCAATCGCAAGACCCAATATCTATGATACGCATACATCCTATACATCTCCCAAGAGTGGTTAATCCTTCCTCACGTTGGCCTACTATAACTGCACTTACTCATGGAACTTCCAACAACCCTGTAGTTACTTGTGCTTGCTAATCATACATAACATTGGATTCCATAGACAGTCGAATACTTGATTCTACCTTAAGTCCACAAACAAATGAGGAACAGGAAATCAGGCTAAACCAAACATTCTCAGGCTATAAAATCTTAGTTACGTACCATTATGGTGCATACACTAAGCTACTACATTAATGATGTCAATTCCATCTAACATACAAGAAAATCTCCTAGGCTATCGGGCATCATAATTCAGGCAATTCTATCATGCAATTCCTGAAGATACCTAGCCTACAACTAGCATGCAATTATATTATAATCATCATAAGCAAATAACACTGTGGCTATCTTGGGGAATACTTTCTTGCTCCGACTGATCGTACTTATCTCATCCCTCCTTGGTTACTCTTGAAACAACTTGAAAATAATTTGATTACTTTTTAGGTCCTTATTTTGAGTCTAGAATCACATGAATGTTCATCCAATAATCTCAAACCAGAGCTCTGATACCAACTTGTAACATCCCAAAAATCAAAGCAAGATGTTCATTTTAAAAACCAACCCAAAATTCATAAGTTTTTCAAAACAAGTTCCCAAAAGTCATTATCATGAATCAGAGTATCCCAAAATCATAAAATCTTGGATGATGTGTGATTGGTTTTATGCAAAACAAAAAATTCTTAAGTTCACATGCAACCTAAGGATCTATGTTTTAACTATTGAACCTATAACTATGAACATCAAAATAAGAACCCTAGATGGTATAAGCTATTTCAAAAATACTAAAAGGTTTAGAATTACATACCTTAACTTGTAGATCTCTTGAAATCTAGCACCATAAATGTCGTGCCTCTAATGGAATCACACCCAAGCTAGCAAGAAGATGACTTGAAGTAGGAGCAGGGAGGTATGAATTTCGGTTACTCCCTTGGAATGATGAGTAGCAAAATTCTAAGGGCTAGGGTCATTTATATAGTTGAGGAATCTTGGGGCCAAAGCTAGGGTTTAAGGGATAAGCCCTAGATTGAATTATTTGGTGATCAAAGCACTGCTCCACTCGAACTATCTGAAATTGACATTTAAAGTATGAGCAGTATGGGAATTCCACCGAAAAACATGAGTTGAACATTATTTAATTAAAAGGCATGAAAATGTACAAAGTATGATGCTAAATGATAATAAAAACTTGCTAAATGATAATAAAAACTATCTTATAAGATGCATAAAATGGCATCTAACAAATCTCCCCAAGCTTGAACCTTATTTTCCCTCAAGTAAGAAAAAGATAAAACATTATAAACAAATGAACATATGTAGATGCCAAAAATAATTTAGAATAAAAAGAAAATAAAACATAAACTAAAATACTTTACTCTTTTTTTGTCACATGATCAGATTTCACGAGGAAGCTCCAATGAAATCACTACCTAGACAACAGTCTCAATACTTTATATTAACGATTCATAATTATATTTAATTAGGTCAAACCAAGCTTGAGCAAATAATTTTTACTCCAAATTAAATTTGTGAAAATATTTTATTTTTTAAAATAATTTCACGAAAATTCATTTATAAAAACTTAGCTTGACCAACCCCTCATTTTTTTTCCGAACTCGTCCGGTAAACACGGTAAGCTCCATTACGGATAGAAAATCCAAGTTTACCCCTATGATTCTACTATCGAGGGATCAATTAATCTCGTTATACCACACGTCTTCTTTACCTTGATCTACTCTTCAAATTTAACTTGTTTTCTTCTTGATTTCGACTTGAACTTGACTTTGATTTAACTTTGAATTGCAGATTTCTTCAAGTTTATTGATACCATTTCCAACATATATATATATATATATATATATATATATATATATATATATATATTGATTGGGCGTGAATTTTACTTTGAGGCCCACCATATCTTCAATACTTCAAAAATAATAATTAATTGTGGGTATAACAAGAGTTGTCTCCCAACCTCAAAAGGCGCATAAACTATAGGGTTCAATACTTCAAGAAATGATTAAGGTTATCCAATCTAGGTTCTTTATAAGGCATTCAAGGAAATTATTTTCAAAATAATGTTCGTTTTTCCATCCCACACTTCCATTGTTAAAATTATCTGACTCATATGTTGGTTCATATTGAAAACATTCTTGAAAGGATAATTCTTAAACTTGAATGTAATAAGACTGTTATTTTCGGTAACTATCATAATTCATCTCAACAGAGCTATCGAATGTAAAAAGATATCATCATCTCATGTAATTTTTTTTTTGAATTTTTCATTTTTTGGATTTTGATATGGAGAAAATAAAAAGTAACTAGAAATAAAAATCTTTTTGGGGTTTTTTATGAATGTAGAAAAAATAAAATATTTTTGGATTTTTTGAATTTTATATGCAAATGCAATGTAGAAAATAAAATTTGAAAATTTTAACCAAAAAACTAAAAATTTTGAAAATTTAAAACGAAAAACTGAAAAATTTAAAATTTTTAACAAAAAATGCAAATTTTCACACTACCCTCCTCTCCAAGCTTAAAATGATTCGTTGTCCTCAATGCTTTGAGAGGAATGAACAACTCAATAAAGAATATAAAAGCAAAAAGATGCATCTAGGAAAGAATGCACCTGATAAGTTTCTAGAAATCTGATTTTGACGAAGATATGGCGAAAAATCTGAATTTCAGCAACTCTGTCGATGCTCTGATTTCCCCAAGCTTGCTTGGAACTGTGACCATCTCTTTATTGAAAGAATAGAAAAAACTAAAAACTAATCATCGGGTTGCCTCCTAGAAAGCTTCCCATTTTCAAAGTCGTTGGCTCGACTTTGCCCAACCAGATTATTAACTGGTGTGGTTGGGACTTCGTATTAGAAACTTCCTCAACAAAAATCATATCGTTTTCATCTTCCTCTTCCAAAGGTTTCTTTCTTTTTAGTTCTTTTCTGATTCGTCCTCAACAGGGATCAGATACTCCTCTTTCACATCCCCAAGCCTATCTTCTGTCAACTCCTCCAATGTGTATGATGAATTCCTGCCTACAAATTTACTTGCACATAAACATTAGAAAACCCATAGTAGCCATCTAATAAAGGGCTGTCGATACCCATATAATTTACAAAAATATTTTAGAAGGAAATCATCATTATCAATTTTAGATTTAACAACCTCCTTATCAAACTCCATTAAAATCATTCAATTAAAAACATAAATTTTCGTTTTTGCAGTTTTAATAAAAGGCATTCTAAAAATAATTGTCTTTGTTAGATGCACCAACATTCCCCATGTCTAATATATAGAAATCAGCAGGAAAAATCAGACTACGCACTTGGACAAGAACATCCTCCAGTACACCTTTTAGGTGTACTGTCGATCAACCAACTATATAATTGTCCCAGTCTTTTGTAAAGTTCCCATTTTTTATTTTTCAAAAACAAAATATGGGAGGACATTGACTGAATATCCAAGGTCAAGCATGGCATTTGAAAAATTAAGGTTTCCCAATTTAGAAGGAACTGAGAAAATCCCTGGATCCTTGCACTTTAGAGGCAAACTTTTTTGCAAAATTAAAGAAATGTTTTCGCCGGCTTTAAAAATCTCATTAAATTTTAGTTTTTTCCTTTGAGACACATAAAATTTTAAGAAATTTAACATAGCCATGGATGTGTTGGATAATATCTAGAAGTTGAAGATTTACCTCAGCCTTGCGAAAAACTTCAATAATATCTTATTCCTCTCTTTCGCGCTTCGAACTCTTCAGTCTTAATGGGAATGGAGGCAAGGGCTTATATTCTTTCAGATTCAGCTTTAATGGTGTTGGAGTTTCTTTTTCTTTATCTTCTCCAGCTTCTTCCACCAAGACCTCTTCTGTAACACCCTAGATTAGGTATGTCTTTAAAACCCTCAAGAATTCAGATTTTACATAATTGGCCCTTTAAGTACGCTGAGTGTACTTAAATGTACGCTTAGCGTACTAGCTATGGTTGGTCGTGGAGGATTTTGACGTACCAGAAGTACGCTGGGCGTACGTGCCGAGGGTGAAAACCCTTAATTTCGGACTTGTAGCCTATTTAAACACCTTTAACCCTCTTGAGCCTCACCCTCATCAGCTTTTTTCACATTCAAACATTTGTAGAAGCCCTAATAGCCCTTGTGAGTGCTGGTGAGCCTTAAGAGTGAATTGTGGTCCTTTTTAGTGTTCATTCCAAGAAGAAGAAGTGGTCAAGCAAGCTTGGGACGAGTTGGTGCTTCAAGGATCTGCATCTTGGTCATCTTAAAAAGCTTCTAGAGGTAAAGAGCTTGCATCTTTCCACTTAAATCTCTAGATCTGGCTAGGGTTTTCTATCTTGTCCCTTTTGGTTGATTCTGGACCTCCATTGGTGAGTTAAGCAACTCTAGAGGATGGTAATGACATATCTGAGGTCACTTGGTCCTTTAGTAGCATAAAAATGGAGTCTTGGTGGAATTATTGGCCTCATGCATGGGTTAAAGACCTTGAAAAGGTATTAATGGAGGAGTTGGGTGTATATGAGCCACGTAAAGGCATAAAGTTGCCAATTTTATGCCTTAGGACGTCTTAACAAACTTAGATCTGCTTTTGGATGTAAATGAATCGGGTATTAAGCACTTAATGGAGAAAGTGCTGAATCTAGTAGTACATTGGGCGTACCCAATGTATGTTGCGTATAGTCACCCTAGTACGTTGCGCGTACCAGGATGGCACGCCGAGCATAAGCATCTCAATTGGGCCAAAATGTGTTTTGGGCCTTTGAGCAATTGGGCCTCATCTGGTTATTGGACTTGGTTGCATCCTGTAAATTATGGGCCATTTCATCTGTTATGGGCCATGTATATATTGGTTGGGCCTTAATGGGCCAAGAGGCCCATTAATGATATTGGACTTGGTCTATGGTCCCATTAGCAAGGGAAGGATAATTGGGCTTCATGGAAGGGTTGGAGTTTTGGGTTCTTTTGATTAAGTAAGGTCCTAACATTCATTTATATTATTATTCAGCACGGGAGGTTACAGACCATTAGGAGAGCAACTTTTATATTCAGAGGACAGAGGTGAGTCTCCTCACCATACTCATGGGTTTAAGGCACCAAGATCGGTCTATTATGTGATTATGATGTGTGTGTTAGTCATTATGTGATTTGATATGCTATGTGATTGTGTTTTGCATCAAAGACCCCGAGGGAGCCCGTGGCATTGGATGTAAGACTATGTGGGGTAGTACATGGTAGTCCTAGGTAAAGACCATGTGGGGTAGCTCATGGCATTGAATGTAAGACCATGTGGGGTAGCCCATGGCAGTCCTAGGTAAAGACCATGTGGGGGTAGCCCATGGCATTCTTACAGGTTTCATGTATGCATGGCTTATGTGATACGTGTATAGCTTTAATTAGCTAACAGGATACATGTATGTGGATTGTATGTGGTATGCTTTGGGGAACTCACTAATCATTTCGCTTACAGGTTGTTGATTTGTTTCAGGTACATTTGAGCCCAAGGGCAAAGGCAGGGCGTGATGGTGCGACGTGCACTCTATCTCTCTTCTACTAATATTTTTTCGGGACACTCTGATGTTTTCTTTTAAATAAATTTTAATGAATGTGGATTTGAAAACAACTATGATTGGGATTTCATGAATTATGAAAAAGTATTTGATTAATTAAAAATGAAAAATCTATTCGAAAATTTGGGTCGTTACAAGTTGGGATCAGAGCCTTGGTTGGAGAGATTCGGGCACACTCTCGGACGCGTGAGGACTCAAACTAAGGACATGGTAAAATTGTTTTCAAAAGTAACATAAAAGGGTTTTCAATGGAAATGCAAAGATAAGAGTGCAACGCGCGTGATCAGCCGAGCCAAGTAAGTAGTTCCCCAATATGTTAGCCATGCTATACTGATATTTGAGCCTTGTTGATTATGTGGAAACTTACTATGTGTATGCTTTTTAAAACTGTATACGGTCAGGAGCATATCGCCTCAGAATGATTGATTGGCCTAATTTCTGTTCCTTGTTTGGTTGTGGTCCTAGGCTAGAATCTCTTATTCGAAAGTCTAGTTGATCCTTTTATGTGTACAATTTGCATGCATAAAGCCAACCTGTTATGATTGGTCTGATTGATATGAGTAGAGTAAATCTTAGGACAACCTGAGATTGATATATATGGTAGTTGTGGGATATGGTTTGATTATGGGACGAATTGGAATTATCAGGTAGGGCAGCGGGGAAGCTACGAGTAGGTGTGGAAGGTTGTATTGGGCCCGTACTACTGGAAGCATAGGACCCGTACTCGAACCAATGTTAGATCTGACAACTTCAAGAAGGACCAGTATTGGAAGATCCCTTATATGGAATCCTGATTATTTTCATTTATGATATTTCAGTTCAGAATGGAGATGACACGTTTCGGAGCGGGAGGATCAGGATCGGGATCTGGATCCAGGGCAGGATCAAGCGACACTACGAAGGTCATTGATGAGAGGTTGCACGACCTTATTGCAGCTGAGGTTACTAGGGGCATCCTTGATGCTACCCCAATCATTTTTGGGACAGTCAAGGAGGGCATTATGGAGATCATAGAGGAGAGGCTCGGATCATTCAAGGTTGAGATTGTTGTGGTCCAGATCGGGGCCCAAACTCCCTCCTTTCGGGAGTTCAAGACGTGTGGGGCGTCGGAGTTTTTCGGGGTCAGGGACCCCATTGTCAGCCGATGCTGGGTGGCGGATATCGAAAGGGCCCATCGCACGAGTTCTTTCCCGGATGTGGCAAAGGC
The DNA here is from genome assembly GCF_002870075.4 of Lactuca sativa. NCBI lineage: Eukaryota > Viridiplantae > Streptophyta > Magnoliopsida > Asterales > Asteraceae > Lactuca > Lactuca sativa. The sequence continues at coordinate 198,972,744 of NC_056627.2, read as the reverse complement.
TGGGTTTGCTTCTTGCATGCTGAGAGACAGAGCTCGTGATTGGTGGGGCGAGGTTACTAGACAGGTGGGACCAGTTGGGGTGGCTGAGATGACATGGGCCAAGTTTGTTTGGCAATTTGATTTGGAGTTTACACCACCCATTTAGTTGCAACGGCTAGTATGAGAGTTTCACGATTTGTAGCAAACCACCGAGACTATGGCGGAGATCACCGCCAAGTTTCAGGAATGAGCTTTGTTGATCCCACAGTATGCTACTGATGAGGATATGAGATAGACCCGATATCATTCCATGCTGAGGGATGATATCCGGGAGTTTGTGAGATTTATGGGGTGCAAAACCTTGAACGAGATGGTGGAGAAGGCTCGTGAGAGGGAGATGGAGTTGGATTCCCGCACGAAGCGGAAGACTGAGTAGGTACAGGCTGCAGGGGGTCAGGCTAAGAAGCCTAAGACCTCTGATTCTTCGAGTAGAGGCCAGCAGGGACGGGGCTGGTGTGCCAAGTGCGGGAGGTTTCATAGTGGGGCTTGTCGGAAATGCGGGATATCAGGATGTTACTCTTGTGGTCATCAGGGCCACGTGAGCAGGGATTGCCCCAGAAAGGACTTGATATGTTTCCACTGCAACCAGAATGGCCATAAAATGGCTGACTGTCTGAGGATGCAGGGAGGGGGAGGAGCAGTAGCGGTGCTCGCACTCGCCACACTAAGGATCACCGACAGCCACCCTACTAAGGTGGATGCCCCGGCGGTGAGGAGCCGCGCGTTTCAGCTGACTACCGAGGAGGCTAGGGCGACGCCAGACGTTATGGATGGTACGTGTTTGTTATCCTCTACTCTTATTACTTTGTATGACTTATGTGTATTTTATGTTGGTATAGGGACCTTTTTGGTCAATGGTATGTCTGCTCACGTCTTGTTGGATTCGGGTGCTAACCGATCATTTGTGTCACTTGCGCTTAGCAAGAAGTTTGGGGACGCACCGGGGACTTTGGATTCCCCACTTGAGGTAGAGATTGCTGACGACCGCACCATTAGTGTTACGAGGGTATATCAGGACCGTGTCCTAAATGTGTTGGGCGATAGGTTCCGTGTTGACCTAGTTTCGATACAGTTGTGAGGGCTGAAAGTGATTTTCGGGATGGACTAGTTGGGGGTCAACGGGGCCATGATTGATTGCGAGCACCAGCTGGTCAGGGTTCGAACCCCAAGTGGTGGAGAACTGGTTATTCATGGTGAGAGGGCCTCGTAGGGACCGACCCTCTGTTCGGCTGCGAGGGCTTGGAGGTTTTCATAGCAGGGTTGCATGGGATTTCTGGCTTATGTATCAGATATGAGAGTAGAGACCGTGACGGATGTGGGCAGTGTGCCAGTGGTACAGGATTTTCAGGACGTTTTCCTCGAAGAGTTACCAGGAGTTCCTCCGGAGAGGCAGGTGGAGTTTCGCATTGACTTGGTGCTGCGTGCCACTTCGATAGCAAAGGCACCATAACGGTTGGCACCACCAGAGATGCAAGAGATATCTATGCAACTTCAGGAGCTGCTAGACCGAGGGTTCATTCGTTCGAGCAGTTCCCCATGGGGAGCACCGATCCTTTTCGTGAAAAAGAAGGACGGATCCCATAGGATGTGCAACGATTACAGGGAACTGAACAAATTAACGGTGAAGAATCGTTATCCTTTGTCGAGGATTGATGATTTTTTTGATCAGCTTCAGGGTGTGTCTTGGTATTCCAAGATTGATCTTCGGTCTGGGTATCATCGGATGAGGATTCGGGATGAGGATATACCGAAGACGACTTTCAAGACTCGGTACGGGCACTATGAGTTTGTGGTGATGCCGTTTGGGCTCACCAATGCCCCGACAGTGTTCATGGATCTCATGAACCGAGTGTGTAGGCCGATGCTGGATCGGTCGGTGATTATTTTTATTGATGATATTCTAGTCTATTCTAAGACCAAGGAGCAGCATGAGCAATATTTGAGGGAGGTACTAGAGACCCTGGTGGTGGAGAAACTTTATGCAAAATTCTCTAAATGTGATTTCTGGTTGCAGGAAGTACAATTCTTGGGGCATGTCGTCAATCAGGAGGGTATTTCGGTGGATCCAGCCAAGGTTGAGGTTGTGATGTGGTGGGAAGTACCGAGGAATGCATCATAGATCCATAGCTTCTTGGGTTTAGCGGGCTATTACCGTAGACTTATCGAGAATTTCTCCAAGATTGCCACGCCATTGACCCGTTTGACCAAGAAGATTGTGACTTTTCAGTGGGGTGCAGATCAGCAAATGGCTTTTGAGACCCTGAGATGGAGATTATGCGAGGCTGCGATTCTAGTACTACCTGAAGGGTTGGATGATTTAGTGGTGGACTGTGACGCATCGATTTCAGGGTTGGGTGCAGTTTTGATGTAAAGGGGGCATGTGATTTCTTACGCCTCGAGGCAATTAAAGCCTCATGAGGCGAATTAACCCACACATGACCTGGAGCTGGGGGCAGTGGTGTTTGCCCTCAAGATTTGGAGGCACAATTTGTATGGAGTTCGATTATCCATTTATACTGATCATAAGAGTCTAAAGTATTTGATGGATCAGCAGAACCTCAACATGCGCCAGAGGAGATGCTTGGATGTGCTGAAGGATTGTTATTGTGAGATCCTGTACCATCCGAGAAAGGCCAACGTGGTGGCCGATGCTTTGAGCCACAATGCGGCTGGGTCACTGATTAGGGACATTTGTTTGAGGGTGACTATGATTCCGCCTTTGCTGGATATGATCAGGGAGGCCCAGTTCGAGGGGAAAAAGACAGAGAACTATAAGGTAGAGAAAATACGGGGAAAATATCCTTTGTTTGTTAAGGATACTCACGGTCTTTTGACACAGTGTGGCCGGGTATGGGTATCAGTGACAGGGGGAGTGAGGCAGAGGCTACTAGAGGAGACACACAAGTCCAAGTTATCTATACACCTGGGGATACGAAAATGTATAGGTACTTAAGGCATAGTTATTGGTGGCCCTACATGAAGCGGGAGATCGCCTAGTTCGTGGAGCGGTGCTTGACCTGCAGGAAGGTCAAGGCCGAGCATCAGCGGCCTCATGGCAAGGTACATCCACTCTGCATTCCCATGTGTTAGTGGGAAGAGATTACTATGGACTTAATCACGAATTTACCTAGGACAACGAGGGGTGTGGACGCCATATGGGTGATCGTAGACAGACTGATGAAGAGTGCTCACTTCATTCCGATTTCTGAAAGTATATCCGTGGAAAAGTTGGCAGACATATATGTACGAGAGGTGGTGGCTAGGAACTGGGTGCCGGTGTCGGTAGTCTCCGACAGATATATCCGGTTCACTTCCAGACTTTGGAAGAAATTCCACGAGGAGCTGGGCACTCAGCTACATTTCAGCATGACATACCACCCTCAAATAGATGGTCAGAGTGAGAGGACGATCCAGATGCTGGAGGACATGCTTAAAGCATATGTGCTAGATTTTGGAGGGAGTTGGGATACATACCTCCCACTGGCAGAGTTCTCGTACAATAATACTTATCATGCCAGTATTGACCGAGCTCCATTTGAGATGTTATATGCTCGGAGGTGCAGGACTCTAGTATGTTGGGACGAGGTCGGGCATCGAGTCATGGGGAGAACTGAGGTAGTGCTCAAGATTACCGAACTGATTCAGCAGGTGCGCGACCGGCTGCGAGTTGCGCAGAGCCGTCAGAAGAGATATGTTGATCGACAACGATCAGATCTTGAGTTTCACATAGGATATTTTGTGTTGTTGAAGGTATAGCCTTGGAAAGGGATTATCAGGTTTCAGAAGAGGGGCAAGTTGGGGCCTCGGTTCATAGGCCCGTTCAGAGTCACGAACTGGGTAGGAAAGGTGGCATATCTTTTAGAGCTACCAGAGGAGTTTAGTCAGATTAACAACACCTTCCCCGTGTCTCAGCTTTGGAAGTGTGTCGCTGACAAGTCCGCGGTTATCTCTTTAGATGACATTCAGGTGGATGGGAGCCTGAATTATGTTGCAAAGTCAGTCTCCATATTAGACAGGAAGACAAAGGTTCTTCGATCGGAACAAGGAATTGAAGTTGGTAAAGGTGCAATGGCAGCACCGAAAGGGCTCTAAATGGACATAGGAGCCGGAGGAGGAGATGTGGGAGCATTACCCTGACCTGTTTTCAGCTACGGACTTCGAGGACGAAGTCTAGTGCAAGTGGGGGAAAGTTGTAACTCCCTAGATCAGGTATGCCTTTAATACCCTCAAGAATTCACATTTTACATAATTAGCCAGTTAAGTACGTTGTTCGTACATTAGTATACGCTTAGCGTACAAGCTATGGTTGGTCGTGGTGGAGTTGGACGTACCAGAAGTATGCCGGGCATACGTGCTGAGGGTGAAAACCCTTTATTTCAGACTTGTGGCCTATTTAAATGCCTATAACCCTCTTGAGCCTCACCCTCATCAGCTCTCTTCACATTCAAACATTTGTAGAAGCCCTAATAGCCCTTGTGAGTGCTGGTGAGCCTTAAAAGTGAATTGTGGTCCTTTTTAGCGTTCATTCCAAGAAGAAGAAGTGGTCAAGCAAGCTTGGGATGAGTTGGTGCTTCAAGGATCTGCATCTTGGTCATCTTAAAAAGCTTTTAGAGGTAAAAAGCTTGCATCTTTCCACTTAAGTCTCTAGATCTAGCTAGGGTTTTCTACCTTGTCCCTTTTGGTTGATTCTGGACCTCCATTGGTGAGTTAAGCAACTCTAGAGGATGGTAATGACATATCTGAGGTCACTTGGTCCTTTAGTAGCATAAAAATGGAGTCTTGGTGGAATTATTGGCCTCATGCATGGGTTAAAGACCTTGAAAAGGTCTTAATGGAGGTGTTGGGTGTATATGAGCCATGCAAAGGCATAAAGTTGCCAATTTTATGCCTTAGGACGTCTTAACAAACTTAGATCTGCTTTTGGACGTAAATGAATCGGGTATTAAGCACTTAATGGAGAAAGTGTTGAATCTAGTAGTACGTTGGGCGTACCCAATGTATGCTGCGCGTAGTCACCCTAGTACACTGTGTGTACCAGGATGGCACGCCGAGCGTAAGCATCACAATTGGGCCAAAATGTGTTTTGGGCCTTTGAGCAATTGGGCCTCATCTGGTTATTGGACTTGGTTGCATCCTGTGAATTATGGGCCATTTCATCTGTTATGGGCCATGGATATATTGGTTGGGCCTTAATGGGCTAAGAGGCCCATTAATGATTTTGGACTTGGTCTATGGGCCCATTAGCAAGGGAAGGATAAGTGGGCTTCATGGAAGGGTTGGAGTTTTGGGTTCTTTTGATTAACTAAGGTCCTAACATTTATTTATATTATTATTCTGCACGGGAGGTTACAGACTGTTAGGAGAGCAACTTTTTTATTCGGAGGACAGAGGTGAGTCTCCTCACCATACTCATGGGTCTAAGGCACCAAGGCTGTTCCATTATATGACTATGATTTGTGTGTTAGTCATTCTGTAATTTGATATGCTATCTGATTGTGTTTTGCATGAAAGACCCCGAGGCGAGCCCATGGCATTGGTTTTAAGACCATGTAGGGTAGCCCATGGCAGTCCTAGGTAAATACCATGTGGGGTAGCCCATGGCATTGGATGTATGTAAGATCCCGAAATATCAAGAGTAGAGTTGAAGGGACAAAAGTGTAAATGGGAAAAGGCAACTCGGTGAGTCCACGAGTGGACTCGGCGAGTAGGGTCGCGACTCTAGTCGCGTGTTAAGTGACCAACTCGGCGAGTGGCATGGATGGACTCGGCGAGTTGGTGCTGAGTGGAGAAAACCCTAATTTCGAGGGTTGAGCCCTATATAAAGAACATCATATCTTCTCCCCAGCCTCTTTACCATTCCTTGAGTTCCAGAAGCCTTATATTCGTGAGGAGACCCCATTATTGAGTGAATTAGTGCTTGGAGAAGGATCTTTGGTGCTTTAAGCTTGAAGATTTGGAGGCTTGTATCAGAAAGCTTGGGGAGATCAGGATCTACAGTTGGTTGGGCTCATTCCAGGGGTAAGGAACCATTTCCTTAAGCTATTTTCTTCATGGGTTCATGTGTGGTGGTTGATATGACATCTAAATTGAGATAGAAGCTTAAATATGAGGATGATACTTCAAATATAAGCTTGTGATGGTCCTATATGTCATAAACTCCTGATTCTTGACTGTTTGGTGAAGCTCTTTTGTCCCAAACCCTAGCCCTAGAGTGTAAAATGCCTAGATCTCTTTGGATCCACGTAAAGTTTGCCACTTTACGTGATGGATGGCTTGTAAAAGAGTATATCTATGGTTTGGAGCTTCTGCATGGCTTGGAAAGCCTCTATATGGTTTCAGATCTAGGGTTACTCGGCGAGTCACAAGGGTGTACTCAGCAAGTTGCTTGAAGATAGGCTGGAACTCGACGAGTTGGAAGAACAACTCGGCGAGTTGGATGAATATGGTCAGGAACTCGGTGAGTTAGAAGAACAACTCGGCGAGTTGGTTGCAGATAGCCTTGGACTTGGCGAGTCTGTTCTTGGACTTGGCGAGTCTGGTCGTGAGGTCCTAACCTTTCTTCTGGTTGACCTGTGAATCGGTGAGTCAAGGGATGACTCGGTGAGTCGAGTGTGAAAGGACTCAGAGTTGTTGGACTCAGCGAGTCTCGGGGTGACTCAGCGAATTGAGTCGCGAATTGGGGAAGTTTTGTGCATGGGGACTCGGCGAGTCATCGGGTTGACTCGGCGAGTAGAGTCAGTCAGGGGTTGACTTTGACTTTGACCAAGGGTTGACCAGTTGATTTCCAGGGGCATTTTGGTAATTGTTGGCTTTTGTTTTGAGTTCAGACTTTTGGTGTTGGCCAGTGTTGGAGATCGTATCAGTGGTCGGAGCAGCTTGGGTTTATCTGTTCAGTCGGCATTTGCGAGGTGAGTTATCCTCACTCGTAGGGTGGACCAGGTGGACTATTAGCCGGTGCGGCGGACCAGTCACACAGTAGATGCGAGGTGCATGGCTGTTCTGTGTTCTGTTATGATATGGCGTGTTATGCGTGTATGGTATATGTGGTTGGTATTTTGGGGATATCTCACTAAGCTTTCGGGCTTAGAGTTGTGGTTTAATGTTTTTCAGGTTCTTCAGGAGACCTTGGCAAGGCAAATGCGTGATCGTACCGCTCCTCATGATTATGTTTTGTGATGTGATTCTGGGAATACTTTGAAATAATTGTATTGAAAACCTTTTTGTAATAATTTTATGAAATCGGGTTGTTTTTGAAAAGTTTAAATTGGTTTGAATTTTATGGTCGTTATAAGTTGGTATCAGAGCTTTGGTTTGAGTGAATTGGAGGAGCATTCGTGTGAATCAAGTCTCAAATCGACGAGGGTTTTCAAAAGAGAATTTAAAATGGTTTTCAAAATGAGTAAAGGAGGACGCGGAGGTACGATCAGCCGGAGCCAGTATGTAACCCCAAAAATACCATACATGATATTTGTTTTGAGCTTTGATAGAATAGCATGCTAGTACTAGGCTAGGGATCTTCAGGATTTCATGATAATGTTGCCTAATTTATGATGCCTATTAGCCTAGGGTTTCCTTTGTGGGAGATTTCCAATGTTCCTCTAGAAGTGAGGGTTGAGTGCTTGTTATGTATGTTCTTCACTAGGGTGTTGTGGTATAATTGATACAAATATGGGTAGGTGTGGAAGGTAGTATGGGCCCGTACTACTGAAAGCACATGACCCATACGCGTATCAAAGAAACCATGACCTCTAGGGTTGGGTTGGGAGCTGTTTCCCGGGTTTGTGGGAAGTATCTGAGATTTTGTGGTGTTTTTCAGTATGGAGGTTTCGAGGCATGCTGGGAGTGGATCCGGGTCAGGATCGGGAGCAGGAGAGGGAGTTCAGGGCGGGTCAGTACCGCCCGAGGTTATTGGTTAGATGAGCACGTGCAAGTTGGATGCGAGGATTCGTGAGATCCTGCATGATTAGGTTGTTGCGTTGTTCCGGGCTGAGTTGCCGGAACTGTTTGGGTCGATCAAGACCGCCATGGTTGAGTATTTTGATGAGCGCTATGCGGCCCTCACAAAGACGGCTGCCGCGGCGGCTACAGTGGCTGTAGCAGCGGCAGGGGGAGGAGCTGGTCGGGGTTTCCAGTATCGGGACTTCAATAATACGAAGCCTCCTACCTTCGACGGGGTTCAGGACCCGATTGTTGCTATGAGATGGTTGTCGGATGTGGAGGGGTGTTTCTTCACGTGTTCGTGCCCTGCTGATCAGAGGGTGAGGTGTGCTCTGAACCTGTTAAGGCTCGGGGCGAAGGATTGGTGGAGATTTACCACGGGGTCGTATTCGGATGCGCAGAGAGCTGCGGTTTCATGGGATCAGTTACGGGAGATGTTCAGTACTCGTTATGTCCCACGGGTTGAGAGAGAGAGGTTGGCTCATGAGTTCCTGGAGCTGAAGCAGGATTCGGAGTCGGTGACGGTGACGGAGATCACCAGGATGTTCACTGAGAGGGCGATGTTTTGCCCCGAGTTTGCTTCGGAGCAGGCTCAGATGACCCGATATCTGAGTATGCTCAAGAGGGATATTAGACAGTTTGTGTCTACGAAGAGGTGCGAGATCTTGTTAGAGTTGCAGGAGGCCGCCAGGCGGCGTGAGTTGGAGATTGAATTACAGTTGCGAGAGCAGAGGCAGGCTCCGGTGCAGTCGCAGCTAGCACCGAAACGGTCCAAGACCGTTGATTCTAGATTGGGAGATCAGAGCAGCCACACTTGTGGGAAGTGTGGGAAGGGTCATACCGGGGTTTGTAGGTCCGGTGGTGCATGCCGCAAGTGCGGAAAGGAGGGGCACTATGCGAGGGATTGTCGGCAGGCAGCCCCAGGTTGGGATTTGAGGATTTGTTATCATTGTCATCAGGTTGGACACTTGAGGGTCAACTGTCCACAGCTTGCTGCAAGATCGGTGCAGGCTCCAACACCGGCCACATTGAGGATCACGGGCAGAGGTCAGGGTGGAGCGGAGCCCCCAAGGGCTCAGGGTCGTGTTTTTCAGCTCAGAGCAGTGGAGGCCAGGGCAGTGCCGGATGCAGCTGCGGGTATGTTTCTTTCTTGATGTCTTGTTATCTTATCATTATTGTGGAGTATTGTATATCTGCTAGTCTCGTTGTGTGGTTTCTGGTATTGTATTTGTTGTTCATTGAGGGTTATGGTATGGTTAAGGGTTTGGTGTTGGGAATTTCTTTGGTTATCGTTCATGAGGGTTATTAGTAGGAATTTGGCTTTTAGTCCGAATGTCGGGTATCATCTGCACTCTGAGGAGTGGTTGCTGTAGGTCGGGTTTCTTTCGGGCCGAGATGATTTGTGTTGATATGTGATTTTGTGAAGGTTGCTCGTTCTAGTGGGAATCAGTTCGCGTGTAAGTGTTTTTGTTGTGTAGGGTTGTTGAGGGAGGTTGGTGATGGCGATCGGTGGTTGATAGTCAGTGCTCTAAGTGGGGGAGAATTGGAAAAATCTCCGAAAGGTCGATGGGCATGAGAGGTTGCTTAGCTGCTTGGGATTCAACAGTGGTTCTGTCAGCCAAGAGTATAGGCTGGTATGAGTAAGTGACAGGTATGCGGGGCGGGATACAGACCAAGGGTGATTGAGTGTGGAAGGCCTAGGATCGGGCCAAGATTGAGTATGTAGGGTGGAGATAGAGTTCGGAACCCTAGAGGGCTAGAATAATATGCATGGGAGAGTTTTCCTGGAGGGATAATTCGGGATGTTGAATGCTGGTTGAGCGGTCCGGATAGACTGAAGGCCGATGGGCGTACCAGTCAGGTCGAAGGCTCGGAAAACGGTCTAGACAGGCTGAAGGCCCTGGAGAGCGGTCCAGACCTGCTGAAGGTTCCGAGAGTGGTCCAGATGGGCTGAAGGCCTGGAAAGGCGGTCCAGTCATGCTGAAGACTCTGCTTGTGTTGAGAAATCGGTAAGAGGAAATGGATTGAGTATGTCGCGACGTGTTAGCGTCAGAAGGTCTGGCCCCGGGTATTGATAGTGGTGAGTGGAAGGTAGAGTATGGACTTGAGAGTCCTTGCAAGTGGATTCAAAGCATGTGTGGTGCATGGGATAGCGGTTATGCTATAAGAGAATGGTGTAGTATTGGGTGAACACTGTGACACTTGTCATACTGACAAGGCGGCCAAGTGGATTTCCTTGGTAAGGAAAGGGAAAGGAATGTAGCTCCGAGAGGGAGTGTAAGTTCACGGAAGTGAAAGCAGTAGTGTAGAGTTATGATTGGGGTGTTCCAATCATGGTTGATGAGCAGTGTGTCTGCGGCTGTGGTTTGGAATCACATCCGGGTTGGATATTTGCTAAGGTCACGGAAGGAATTTCCGAGGGTAGAGCCAAAATGCTCGGAAGGTATGCAGGGATGGAATCTTGGATTTCCAGTTTGACTTTGATCAAGGATTAATGTATATGGTGGAAATTCATCCCAGGGGATGTTTGGAGGTGTTGTCAGTGTATCAGGTTTTCCCAACCCGAAGATGCTAGAGCCAGTTCAGCATGGGTATGAGATTGCGGTGGAGAAACTCATGGGAGTTGCTCTGAGGCTGAAGGATGTGTCATCCTGTTAGCATGGAATGGATAAAGTTGGGCTCAGACCGGGAATTCCGGTGGTTCATGGTTATTTCTAGCTCGTTGAGTCGGGTGATTGTTGTGATTTGGAGCGGGTGAAGTATCATGGAATGATACTCAATTGATAAGTTGGTAAGTGTGGTTGTCAGAGGGCGAGGCCAGTGGCCAGCTTGAAGCGGTGGTCAGAGCCCCGCGGGAAGGAAAATTAGGTTTTGGGCTTCAGTGGTTGTGTTATGAGGAATCGGTATGGTTAATGCCAGGTGGTGCCTTGCGAGAGTAGTCCTGGAGATGTGTTTCCGCAGGCTTCGAGGACGAAGCCTAATTTAAGTGGGGGAGAATTGTAACATCCCGGAATATCAAGAGTAGAGTTGAAGGGCCAAAAGTGTAAATGGGAAAGGGCAACTCCGCGAGTCCATGAGTGGACTCGGCGAGTAGGGTCGCGACTCTAGTCGCGTGTTAAGTGACCAACTCGGCGAGTAGCATGGATGGACTCGGCAAGTTGGTGCTAAGTGGAGAAAACCATAATTTCAAGGGTTGAGCCCTATATAAAGAACATCATATCTTCTCCCCAACCTCTTTACCATTCCTTGAGTTCCAGAAGCCCTGTATTCGTGAGGAGACCCCATTGTTAAGTGAATTAGATCTTGGAGAAGGATCTTTGGTGCTTTAAGCTTGAAGATTTGGAGGCTTGTATCAGAAAGCTTGGAGAGATCAGGAATCTACAGTTGGTTGGACTCATTCCAGGGGTAAGGAACCATTTCCTTAAGCTATTTTCTTCATGGGTTCATGTGTGGTGGTTGATATGACATCTAAATTGAGATAGAAGCTTGGATCTGAGGATGCTACTTTAGATCTAAGCTTCTGATGGTCCTATATGTCATAAAGTCCCGATTCCTGAGTGTTTGGTGAAGCTCTTTTGTCCCAAACCCTAGCCCTAGAGTGTAAAATGCCTAGATCTCTTTGGATCCACGTAAAGTTTGCCACTTTACGTGATGGATGGCTTGTAAAAGAGTAGATCTATGGTTTAGAGCTTCTGCATGGCTTGGAAAGCCTCTGTATGGTTTCAGATCTAGGGGTACTCAGCGAGTCATAAGGGTGTACTCAACAAGTTGCTTGAAGATAGGCTGGAACTCGACGAGTTGGAAGAACAACTCGGCGAGTTGGATGAATATGGTCAGGAACTCAGCGAGTTGGAAGAACAACTCGGGGAGTTGGTTGCAGATAGCCTTGGACTCGGCGAGTCTGGTCGTAAGGTCCTAACCTTTCTTCTGGTTGAGCTGTGAATCGGTGAGTCAATGGATGACTCGGTGAGTCGAGTGTGAAAGGACTCAGAGTTGTTGGACTCGACGAGTCTCGGGGTGACTCGGCGAATTGAGTCGCAGATTGGGGAAGTTCTGTGCATGGGGACTCAGCGAGTCATCGGGTTGATTCGGCGAGTAGAGTCAGTCAGGGGTTGACTTTGACTTTGACCAAGGGTTGACCAGTTGATTTCCAGGGGCATTTTGGTAATTGTTGGATTTTGTTTTGAGTTCAGAGTTTTGGTATTGGCCAGTGTTGGAGATCGTATCAGTGGTCGGAGCAGCTTGGGTTTATCTGTTCAGTCGGCAGTTGCGAGGTGAGTTATCCTCACTATATCGACAGGGTCTACGGCACCAAGGCCGGCCCTCTTATCGGATTGTGATCCGGGTATCGTTGTTATGTTTTGTTTGTTGTGTTGCATCCTGGTAGTTAGGATGGTATATGTTAGAGACCTGGTTAAGGTCGGTATCCTGGTATATAGGATGATGTTATGCTAGTGACCGGTTAGGTCGGTATCCTGGTTAGGATGATGTTTTGCTATGTGATCTGTTAGATCGGTTTGATTGAATGTGATATGCTATATGATTGAATGTTTATGTGAACATGGTTGTTGGACTGGGGTTGGGTTGAGGCGGGACCTACTTTGTGCTATAGGCCAACATACCCAGGGCGGACCGGTTATCCCGAAGGCCCAGCGAGCGGTCCAGATAGGCTGTAGGCCCCAAGAGGGCGGACCAGACATGCCGAGGCTCGGAGAGTGGACCAGACCGATTGAAGGCCCGGTGCAGGTGGACCAGTCATATTGTAGACTCAGAGAGTGGACCAGGTGGATTGAAGGCCCGGTGCGGGCGGACTAATCACACTGTAGACTTGATGTATATGGACAGACTCGGAGGGTGGACTAGGTGGACTGTTTGCCGGTGCGGCGGACCAGTCACACAGTAGACCCGAGGTGCATAGCTGTTCTGTGTTCTGTTATGATATGGCGTGTTATGTGTGTATGGTATATGTGGTTGGTATTTTGGGGATATCTCACTAAGCTTTCGGGCTTACAGTTGTGGTTTAATGTTTTTCAGGTTCTTCAGGAGACCGTGGCAACGCAAAGGCGTGATCGTACCGCTCCTCATGATTATGTTTTGTGATGTGATTCTGGGAATACTCTGAAATAATTGTATTGAAAACCTTTTTGTAATAATTTTATGAAATCGGGTTGTTTTTGAAAAGTTTAAATTGGTTGGAATTTTATGGTCGTTACAATGTTAGACCATGTGGGATAGCCCATGGCAGTCCTAGGTAAAGACCATGTAGGGTAGCCCATGACATTCTTACAGGTTTTATGTATGCATGGCTTATATGATATGTGTATAGCTTTAATTAGCTAACAAGATATGTGTATGTGGATTGTATGTGGTATGCTCTGGGGATCTCACTAAGCATTTCACTTACTAGTTGTTGATTTGTTTTAGGTATATCTGAGCCCAAGGGCAAAGGCAAGGCGTGATAGCGCGACATGCACTCTATCTCTCTTCCACTTATATGTTTTGGGGACACTCTGATGTTTTCTTTTAAATAAATTGTAATGAATGTGGATTTGAAAACACCTATGGTTGGGATTTCATGAATTATGCGAAAGTATTTGATTAATTAAAAATGAAAAATCTATTCGAAAATTTGGGTCGTTACATCTTCATATTTTTCCTCTCTTTCTTTTTTAGGCTCTTTAAAATCTGTTTCTTCCACCAGAACTTGTTCATATTCTTCTTCAACCTTGTTTTCTGGTTCATATGAGCTTGGGCCTCCATATGTTTCCCACTTCTGAAGGAAATATAACTTACATTATACTTCTAATTGTTTTCTCTGTGACTTGGTAACTTTCCTTGATATTCCAGATGACCCACATAAGTGGCAAGCTGAGACACCTGTTGCTCCATATTCTTGATACTGGCTCTGATTTCTGTCCGGAGTGTTTGGGTGCTCGTCGCAAGACTCTTAACTATATCTTCTAAGGCCATGCTAGAATTTCTAGGCCACTGATTTGAAAATTGTTACTAGAAATTCGGCTTCTGGAAGTTGGGCTAAAAATGAGAAATCTGTTGAAAGTTTGTCCGCTGAAAACCTGGTGGTGGATGAAATTGTTTTCTTTGTTGATAGTTGTTCTGATAAAAATTTGGAGGCTGATTATAAGTCTTCTGTTGCTAGTATCCTCTAACAACTTTGACTGGAGCAACATCCTCTTGCAAAATCAGACACATATCTGTTGGATGTTCTGTCTTCAAGCATATAGAAAATGGTTTCTTTGCAACTACTTTTCTTTTGTCAAGAGCAGAACAACTTTTGTCAATTCAGATATCCGAGCTTCTAGATGAACATTGATGACATCCTTAACTCCCCTTGCTGATCTAGATACCACTCGTCTTAATTTTCAGAATGTTTAGACTCGATCACCAGCTTTTTGGTCAGCTCTCTGATTTCAGTTGGTGTCATGTCACCTAAGAAACCCCCACTGGAAGCATTTATCAGGCGCCTCTCCATGGGTGTCAGACCTCCTCAAAAACAATTGTAGTGTTGATAATCGCTGATAGCATGTTATGGGCACCAAAATAGTAGCTTCTTGAACCTTTCCCAGTAAGTGTGTTAAGCTTCTCGTCTTCCTATTTTGAACCCAAGTATTTCTCTTCTGAGACTGGAGACTCGCATTTCTGAAAAATATTTTTCTAAGAACAGCTTCGTGATTTCTGTCCAAGTGATGATGGAAACAAACAGGAGTTCATATAACCATTCCCTTGTTGAATATTGAAGTGAAAAGGGGAATGCCATTAACTTTATTTGGTCTTCAGTGACAACATGAGGCTTCATTCCTGAACATACCACATGAACTTTCTTGTGGAATTTATGTGGATATTTTTTTTTTCAATCCTCTGAAAGTGAGAAGAAGGTAAATTAGCCCAGATTTGAGTTTGAAGTTCTGGGCTTCTGGAAACGTAATGCAAATTTGCTATTGGTTGACCTCTTGAGTGACCCACTCTCTAGGGGTCTTTTTTGCTTTGTCTCCACTCTTGTCTGATTCTTCTGATTTAGATTCTAAAGAATCTATGGGTTCAAATTTGATGGAAGATGGTGGGGAATATGTTTTATAAGGGTTGTTCTAAGGAGAGAATGGGGGTACTTTCGAAAAAAAAAACGGATTTGTTTCATTCCACAAGGGAGTGCCTTGTGGTGTGGAGGATTCTAGACGTACTAAAGATGATGATGAAGAACCAACTAATCGTTTCTTTCTTGCTACTTCTTTCTTCAGTCTCCTTGTAGTTCTTTAGAAAGCAGCGTGTCCCCGACAACGACTCCTATTCGTTAAGACCGGTTGTCGTGCACGTATTAAGCAAATAAAATTTTATCACTGTTGGTTAAACTAAAAATATCGCACAAGGAAGCAGCATCGAATCCACAAGGACACGGCCTAAAAGTCAATTCCTTTTTGCACCAGGCACAATCTAGTCAAGAAACAAAAATTTAAAAAAGGGGGTTTGAATTAAACTAAAAACTAAAATTGCAGTGATATTAAATTAAACGAAAATCAATAATAAAAATGGTTTCAGTTCTGTTGTGACTTTCCTAATCATGCAACTGGCCCAGATCTGATTATATAAGATGCGTCCTATCTAAGCTGGTACTGAGAAAAATTAACAAACTCTAGTATAATCTCTTTTACCAAAAATAGTTAATCAAAACAAGATCTTTGAATTAACTCTAACTTTTAACTGTTCAATTAAACAAGCTCTTAATTAAATCAGAAAAGCAACTTTATGATCTGTGTAAAATTCCCAGCAATACCTAATACTTCTCACAGGTTAGGAAGCATAAAGATATGCTTTTTTTTCAGTTTATATTAGAGTTAAATCACAACACAGAACCAATCTGATACTTGTTACTTATTACCAATTAATTAGAACAATTACGGATTCTATTAACTGATTAACTAGAATGATAAAACCCTAGCTAGGTGATCAGACTAACAAGAATTAAAATAAAACATTCATTACACTCAAAACTGAAAAGTCTAGATAAAAACACAAAACAAAAATCAAATGTGAAAACTAATCACATGAAGAGTACTAGTCTATGTAGAACTGAAAAATAAAGTTTAGCTAGACATGACCAAAAATGAAATCAAACTAGATAAAAGAAACATTTACTGAATAATCTAGATAAACTAAACGGATGAGATGATTTGCAGTCTTCGGATCTTCAAAAGTTGCTGAAAGAATTCAAAAATCACCTTCTAAAGTGGTTTTCTTCGTCTGGAATCGTCCAACCCTTACAACTAATTATGAGGGTTGTATTTATACTCAAGGTGAAAGCTTCCTGAACAAGAGACTGATAACATGTGATCACATGTATTGAGGTTGCGATCGTAGGTTTTCAAGAAAACACGTCACGGGCCTTTTTAATGAAGTAGGATGCTCTTCTAGGATTTTTTTGGCAAATTTGCGATCACATAAAGGGAAGTTGCAATCACATGTACATAGTTTGTGATCTCATGTTTTGTGTTTTTACTTCAAACGACTTCCACACGACTTATTTTGACCCTAGGAAGCTTCATGGCAAACACGCGATCGTAGGAAAAACATGCGATCATACATGCTATCATATTTTTGGGCTATTTAATCGCCGATTTGGCCTTTTTCATAAACATGAAAGTCGTTGGAAATTGTTTCTAGTTTTTTGAACATTTTGAATCTTGTCAATCAGAGTTACATTTCATGAGATATGGTCAAAATACTGATGGGGGTCAAAACTGCCAGCAACATCCTTTAGCTTTAGATTGCAGATTCTATCTTCGTGTGATCAATTCGATCGAATGTTTCTTGAACAAAACATCTTCCTAGAATTCCTCAAAATACTCCTTCCATTCCAACTCCATTTAGGCTCAAAATATGCATCCAGCTGGTCCCAAAGCACTGCTCCACTCGAACTATCCGAAATTAACGTAAAAAATATGAGTAGTACGGGAATGATAAAGAAAAAGAAGAGTTGAACATTATTTAATTAAATGACATGAAAATGTACAAAGTATGATGCTAAATGATAATAAAACTACCCTATAAGATGCATAAGATGGCATCTAACACTCATATTTATGCTTGATTATGTATAGGAACCTTTTTGGTTAACGGTATAATTGCCCATATTTTGTTTGATTCAGGTGATACCAGATCCTTTGTATCTCTTACACTCTGCAAGAAGTTTTTCAATGCTTCTGAGGCATTCTCCTCTAGATGTTGAGATTGCAAATGACCGTGTTGTTAGTGCTTCGAGGGTTTTCCTTAGATGTGTCCTAAATCTGTTAAGCAAAAGGCTCCCTATCGATTTGGTGTTGATTACCTTGAGAGGATCAAAGTTTGTCATCGGGATGGATTGGATGGGCCCCAATGGGGCCATGATTTATTGCAGGTGGAATTTAGTGAGATTTTGAACACCAAGTGGGGGAAAAATGGTTATCCCTGGCGAGGGAGCTTCGCATGCGCCAACTCTCTTTTCAGCTGAGAGGGCCATGAGATATTTGCAATAGGGTTGTTCTGGATTTATAGCTTATGTTGCGGACACTCGGGTTCAGGAGACAACAGATTTGACTGGGGTTCCAATTGTTCAGGATTTCCCTGATGTGTTTCATGAGGATTTGCTAGGGGTGGCTTCCGAGAGGCAAGTTGAGTTTCGAATTTATCTGGTACTTGGTGCGGCTCTAATAGCCAAGGCACCATATCACCTTGAGCCACCTGAGATGTAGGAGTTGTCTATGTAGCTTCAGGAGCTGGTAGAAAAGGGTTTTATTCGTCAAAGCAGTTCTCCATGGGGAGTACTGATTCTGTTTGTGAAAAAGAAGGACGGTTCACATAGAATGTGCATCGATTACCAGTAGTTAAATAAGCTAATAGTGAAGAACCGTTACCGACTCCTGAGGATTTACGATTTGTTCGATCAAAGTCAGGTTGCATCTTGGTTCTCGAAGATTTATTTGCGATCGAGGTACCACCAAATGAGGATCAGGGATGATGATGTTTAGGAAACAGCCTTCAGAACGCACTATGGTTATTACGAGTTCGTTATGATGCCATTTGGGCTCACCAACGCGCCAGCAGTGTTCATGAACTAGGTTTGTAGGTTGATGCTAGATCGGTAAGTGATTGTATTCAACGATGATATTTTGATCTACTCCAAGACCAAGGAGCAGTAAGAGGATCATCTGCAAGAGGTGTTGGAGACCATGAGGAGGGAGAGACTTTATGTCAAATTCTCCAAGTGCGAGTTCTGGTTACCCGAAGTGCAATTCGTGGGGAACATCGTCAACCAGAATGGGATATTAGTCGACCAGCCAAGATCGACGCAGTGATGCAGTGGGAGGTTCCGAGGACCATATATGAGATTCGGAATTTCTTAGGTCTCGTAGGGTATTATCGGAGATTTATCCAGGATTTCTCTAAGATTGCAGTGTCATTGACTCGTTTGACAAAGAAGAATGTGACCTTTTGGTAGGAGCCTGACGAGCAGTTGGCTTTTGAGACCTTGAGGTAGAGATTGTGTGAGGCCCCGATTCTCGCGACCCGTGAGGACTTGGATGATTTTAAGGTTATTTTGATGCCTCTATTTTGGGTTTGGGAGTAGTTCTTATGTAGAGGGGTCACGTGATTACTTACGCCTCGAGGCGACTGATGCCTCATAAGGCAAACTACCATACACATGATTTGGAGTTGGGGGCTGTGGTTTTTGCCCTCAAGAATTTGATACACTATTTATATGGGGTTCGATGCACTATTTGATGGGATTTAGGCACAACAATATTCCTATGTGTTCATGCAACCCTAATTGCTTTGGATCTAAGTTTTTCACTAATTTAACATGCAGAATAACTTCCAAAGTACCAACCCTAGATCTAGCATATATAATTCGAAATTGACAAATGAACAGGGTTATGTAGATTACATTGCTTGATATATATTAATAATAAGCATTCCTAGCTTTATCTTGACCTTTGAAAGCTTAGTGCCCCAAATGTTGCACCTCTAATGGCTCACAAACACTTGTAGCAAGAGGATGAAAATGAGAGGGAAGGAAACTCTTAGAATTTCGGCTAGGGTATCTTCAAGAAAGCAGTTGGCAAAAAATCACATGTATAGGGGCCTTTAAATAGCTGAGGATGCTAGGGTTTTCAGGTGGAAAACCTAATCTCTTGCTTAGGCCCTAAGCACCCATGGTACTCCTAGTAGAAGGTCTTGGACGAATTCTATGGGGACTCCCCATAGAAATTTGTCCACCCCATTCCAATGGAGTCCAGCAGCCCAGTTTTGTAACTATTAATGATTTGCAAAACTGCCCCCGTTCTTTTAATTAGTTCCTTTAATCCCAAAATTAGTTCAAAATTAATTTCTGATTAAATACTAATTAAATAATATGATTTCTAATTAATATATTATTTTTATAATATATTAATAAATCATTTGTTAACCTATCTCTCCATAATCATCATATAAAGTTGTTAAAGTAAAGGCAACCCAAAAGGACCATGCTACAATCAGATCAAGTTCATACCAATTATAGTTATGGGTTTAGACACCGAATCCAATAGTCTCCCACTTGGATAAGTCTAATAACTATAATTGCAAGTATGACTTCAGAATCTAATTAGCAATCGTAGCTCTTAAAAGTCGTTGTCGAACTCTGACCCAGTCATTCGTGTCCTTAAGATAAGGGATCATATAATCCTCCGTTCTACAAGATATCATGTGGACAAAGACATGGAATATAATCATTCTCATTATCCAACAGTTTGTTTCCCGTTTTCTGATTTGTATGACAAGGAACTTAATTGAACATATCAACTCATTCCTGACTGGGCCTGACACATAAGTCAACACAAAATCATTGTCACACCCCCAAACCTGAACGGCGGAAACATTCGGGGGTGGAGGACGTCATGTACAGTATCGTAATAATTGAATAGTAAAGAAAGTACACACAACCATCATATACATAATTGAAAAGTTTACATGATTGTAAGTATTACATGTTTGAAAAAGTCAATTACAATATGATGTCCAAAAGATTTTATTAACGCATGAGCGTCAATCTTCAAAAGCAGTTGCTAACATGGTTTAGCGATTCCCTGAGAATACAAGTTATTTCCAAGAAAATTTGTCAACATTTATGTTGGTGAGTTCATAAGTAGTTATTTGAGTAAATGCATGCCATTTAAAAAGTCCGCATTTGTTTTCAGAAAATCCGATATTTTCTTAAGAATAGTGTCATGAATCACTGTTGTACAAAATGGATGTATTTGAACCAGGAAAAACCTATATTTTCCTAAAAGTGAGAAGTAGTCTTATATGAACCAAGACCAGATAGAATGTAAGTAAATATGTCATACTTAAACTGAAAATGTATAGTTTTACCCATAAATGAAACTATAAGAAGCTTGAAAATCATACGTAAAAGTAACTGTAATATTACTTTTCTCATAAAAATGAATACCATAATAGTTGTTTATCCTGTGAGTTTTCATAACCATACTGAGATAAATTCGCCTGCAGCGACGTTCTTTAGGCGTCGAAATGTTATGACAATTGTCACCCCTTCGACTGTAGCTAACAATCAGGATGCGGGATTATCAATCCCGTATAGATGTATACACGCGTATCACGTTCTCCGGGTGGAGATTCTGGTTGTAAAACAGGACTTGCTGATATACCTTGATAGGTACGAGGAAGACGAATGACTCACATATTATCAACTAAGTCACGTATTTTGAAATGAATAAAGTTATGATGAAATGGTTACCCTTGTTTATGATATGTTATACAAACATATAAATAAAAAGACATATTGATATATATATATATATATATATATATATATATATATATATATATATATATATATATATATATATATATATATATTATTCCAAAAGGGCAAAATGGTATCGTAGGATGTTTTGCATGCTAATGTTTTCGTGTGATAGTTATAACAACAACAAGAAACTCATAGTAAAAGATTGATGTTTTTCACACAATTTTAATCGCGTGTTTACTTGTATCCCCCCTCCCCCCATAAAAGTGTTTAAAAAGCATTTAAAGTGTGGTTGTAGGGGTATGAACTCACTTGGTAAAAGTGATAGTTTGATGAAGACGACGTTTAACTCGAGCAGCACTTCGACTGGAAAGAAGCAAGTTTCTCAGAAACTTCTGGACTTCGGGCTTCTGTCAGCGCTTGGGCACATAACCGGGGCGTCGGGGTAGTCTCGGGATGCTTAACACAGAGTAGAAGTAGGAGAGGGGATAGAAATCGACAACCAAACTCGAAACGCTCGACTTCTATTTATAGGGTGCATTTTCTGAGTTCATGTCATGAACATGAAGTGGTTCACATCGTGAGCTCGATCTTATCTCCTCCGTAGACTCAACGACTGATAGCCCCACCCTGGCACGCATCAGTCACTAGCTTACGTCGTGAGCTTCAGGCTCACGTCATGAGTTTCCTGACAGTGTCGGGTTTCGTGTCCCGAACTTCATAAATTCATATCTCTCGCCTACGAGTTCCGATTTCGACATTCTTTATATCCACGCGTAGATGTAATTATTCTCTACAAATTTCGTTTAGATTTCGTCTACTAATTTTGACTTTATTTTTAATATAATATATTTAACAGGTCGGGACTGGAAAAGTCTTATAAAAATCCTTAACTTCTTCACCCGACGTCCGTTTTCGTCTGTCTTTTTACCGTTGTACTTCTATTGTCGAGGTCTTCGATTCTCGTTTAAATGGCGTTGGCTAAAAGTCGCTCGATCTCTGTTTTGAGTTTTTAGCTGCCTACTGCTAAATCCGAAACTTAGAGAAATCATCACTTCCTCATACGAAGTCAGATTTGGACGTTCGTTTTATATATGTTTACGATTTAACGATATCTACGGCTTTCATTTAGATACCTAAGGCTAAAAAGTACTCTATTGAAACTTTGCGTTTTACGCTTAACAGTGTTTTACAGTATTTGTTGTGTATCTTCGATTGGTCATAACTTCTTCGTTATAACTCGGATTTTATTATTCTTTATATTTTTGAAAACCTTGTTACGATATATAACACTTTATACATCCCAATTTAGATTTTTGCACATTTTATTATTGACGCTATTTTATTAACTCCAAAATAGGTTACAGTATTTGACTTTAAGTTATTATATTAACTTCAAATATTAGGTTGTTACAATCATCGAGGGGCTCAAGATATCGCTTTTATCCCCTTGGGGTAAAACGAAAAGATAAATTTTGACTTGTATGCTTGTACTATTTACTCATCAATTATACACAACAATTCGTTTTATAACATCAAGTTACTGATGCGTTTATGCATTATCAATGCACAACCAACTCGTAAACAACAACTCATATATCTCGGCTTAAAGATTTTACGATATTATTGGCTCATAATTACTCGTGATGAACTCCATGAAGTAATTCAAATGAGTGTGGGTTTAATCCAATACTCAAATCCCCATTTCAAGAGTACTCATGAACGTTGCAGGAAACCATTGGTATGTCTAAACACTTAGACAATCTACAAGCCTATCCATGACAGTCTTAATTCACTACCTTCAAAGTATGATCAACTGTGGATAATTTGAATAATCCAATTATTCGGGAAGTAAAACATGCAAAGTGAAACACAAGGTACACAATTGAAAAAAGATAGTAAACAATTACTTATAAATAAATCTCTATTAATTAATCATCAAATGTCAATTACATTTATATTGTTACAAGTTTCTAAAATATTTATCTACTCATTAAAACTAATATCGTCCTTCAGACCAATGCTCCTCGCATGTTGAACGTGCTTAATCCTACTCAGAGCCTTTGTGAAGGGATCTGTAGGATTCTCTTCCAATGATACCCTTTTGACCACGATCAGTCCTTCTTCTACACGATGTCTGATGAAATGATATTTTATGTTGATATGTCTAGATCTGCCATGATCCCTTGGTTCCTTGGTTAAGGCAACTGCTCCTTCATGGTCGTAGAAATATTCCATAGGCTCCTTTATGGCTGACACTACTTTAAGGTCTCTAATGAAGTTGTTCAACCATATAGCCTCCTTTGACGCTTCGCTCGCAGCTACATACTCTGACTCACACGTTGAATAAACTATGGTGGCTTGCTTGGATATTTTCCAAGTCACTGCTCCTCCATTGAGTGTAAACACCCAATCAAACTAAGAACGGAAGTTGTCTCGGTTTGTCTGAAAACTGGCGTCACTATAACCAGTAACTCTCAAGTCATCACTATCACCGAGCACAAGGACTCAGTCCTTTTTTCGTCGCAGATACTTAAGAATATTCTTAACCGCTATCCAATGAGCCTTACCCGGGTTCCCTTGATATCAACTAGCCATGCTCAAAGCAAAAACCACATCAGGGCGAGTACATGTCATAGCATACATGATCGAGCTAGCAGAGGAAGCATATGGAACTCGACTCATTTCTATTATCTCTACATCGGTACTCGGACTCTGAGTCTTACTCAGCTTGGTGTTGCTCTGGATAGGTAATTCTCCCTTCTTGGAGTTCTCCATGCTAAAACGCTTCAGCACTTTATCCAAGTAAGTACTTTGACTAAGTTCAATCAGTCTTCTACTCCTATTTCTCAAGATCGTTATTACAAAAATGTAAGCAGCTTCTCCTAGATCCTTCATAGCGAAACACTTTCCAAGCCAGGACTTAACTTCCTGCAAGGTTGGAACGTCTTTTCCTATGAGTAGTATGTCATCAACATACAATATTAGAAAGCTAACGATACTTCCACTAGCTTTGCAATATACATAGGACTCATCCTCACTCCTAGAGAACGCAAATTCTTTGACTTTCTCATCGAAGCAAAGATTCCATCAACAAGAAGCTTGATTCAATCCATAGATTGATTTCTCAAGCTTACACACTTTCTTAGGGTACTTAGCATCTACAAAACCCTATTGCTGACTCATGTAAACATCTTTAGCCAGCTTCCTATTAAGGAAAGCGGTTTTGATGTCCATCTACAATATTCCTAATCATGAAATGCAGCTATGGCTAGCATAACCCAAATGGATTTGATCTTCGCCACTGGTGAGTAAAGCCCTTCACAACCAGTCGTGCCTTGAACGTGTTCACCATTCCATCCATGTCAATCTTCTTCTTGTGGATCAATTTGCACCCAACTGTCTTATTACCTGGTATATTGTCAACCAAGTTACAAACTTGATTGTCATACATGCACTGGATCTCAATGTCCATTGCCTCTTTCCACTTAGCAGACTCATGGTCCGCCATGGCTTCCTTGTAGTTAGCAGGTTCATCCAAATTTATCAGTGTGCTATCACTGATAAATGTATCACCTTCTGCAGTTATATGAAAACCATACAACATAGGCGGAACGCTAACTCTACTAGAACGCCTAAGAGGTTATGACTCGTCAATTGGTTCAATGGGAATTTCTTCCTCGGGTTGAGCGCTAGTATTAGAGGTTCCTTTATTGGTTGAATCTTGAATTTCTTCAAGATCAGTTACACTCCCACTATCCTCTTTGCATATGAGTTCCCTATCGCAGAAAACTCCCCTTCGTACTATGAAGACCACATTCTTAGTAGGTCTGCAGAACAAGTATCCAAAGGACTTATATGGATTGTCAATGAAAATAAATCACTCACTTTGAGGTTCAAGCTTGTCGTGAGTCTCTCGTCTAATGAAAGCTTCACAACCCCAAACCTTGATATGTGCCAACGAGGGAACCTTCCATGTCCACGTCTCGTGAGGTGTTTTGGCAACCTTCTTTTTCGGGACTAGATTAAGGATATAGGCGATAGTCTCTAAAGCATACCCCAAGAATGATATCAGAAGCTAAGCTCGACTCATCATGGAATGAACCATGTCCAACAAGGTTCGATTATTCCTCTTAGCCACATCATTTAGCTGCGATGTCCTAGGAGGTATCAATTGTGAAACAATTCCACATTTCTTAAGATAGTCGTGGAACTCGATACTAAGATACTCACCACCCCTTTCTGATCTGGGCGTCTTGATCTTCCTGCCCAATTGATTTTCGACCTCATGTTTAAATTCTTTGAACTTTTCAAAGGTTTCTGACTTATGCTTGATTAGATATATCCATATCTACTATAATTATTGGTAAAAGTCACACAAAATCAATTTCCATCCCTTATGGAAAATTTAAAGGGCCCACACACATCGGTGTGTATGAGATCCAAAAATCCCTCACCTCTTTCACAAGTACTGGTGAAAGGTGATTTAGTCATCTTTCTAAGAAAAAATGTTTCGCACGTATTATATGACCTAAGGTCAAATGATTCCAACACTCCATCCTTTTGGAGTAGGGAAATGTCCTTCTTGTTGACATGTCCAAGATGACAGTGCCACAAGTATGCTTTGTCTAAACCATTAGACGAAGCAATATGCAACACACTATTTCCTAAATTGTCTACAACCATCACAATTTCATATACACCGTCACAAGGCAGTGCTTCAAAATAAAATAAACCATTATAATAAGCATTAAGAGAACCAACTTTATTATTAAATGAAAATCTAAAATCTTTTATGTACAAACCATGAAAAGAAATAATATTTCTTGTCATTTCTTATGAGTAGCAACAATTGTTCAAGTCTAAACATAATCCACTACTAATCTTTAAAGAATAAACTCTGATCTTGGTAATAGGTGACGATCTCCTATTTCCCATTATCAAGTTCATCTTCCCAAGCTCCACATTCCTACTTTCTCTTAGTCCCTATAATTCAGAGCAAATGTGAAAACCACATCCTGTATCAAGGACCCAAGAATTAGAATGCGATGAATTTTTAGACAAAATAGTGTAAATACTTGCCAAGATAGGCTTGATCTTTCCATCTTTGATGTCCTGCAGGTACTTAGGGAAGCTTCTCTTCCAATGCCCCCTTGTCTTGGCAATAGAAACGTGTTGCATCTTTTGGACCGAAGGTAGGGGAAGCTGGACCAGACTTTGCTTTGGGCCCACTAGAAGAAGACCTATCATGAGACTTTCCCTTCCAGCTTTGCTTAGAGGGAGCTTTCCTCTTTTTCCCCTTTCCTTATCCAATCGCCATGATTGGAGTAGCAGTAGGAGGAGGAGTGGATTCAATAGAATTTCCTTTTAATCCACTTTCAGCAGTTCTCAACAAGCCTTGAAGCTTGCTCAATGTGACCTCCTATTTGCTCAAATGATAAATCATTTTGAACTGATCATAGCAAGGAGGTAGATAGTGTAGGATAATGTCAATGGCTAACTCTTTATCAAAGTTCACATTTAGCTTGAGAAAATGATCCACATATCTCTATATGCGTTGCAGGTGGCTCGTGATGGACTCTCCATCCTTCATATTGGTTGTGATGAGAGATCGGACTATCCCGTACCTCTCTTGACATGCTCTTTGATGGTACTTTTCCATCAAGTCATGGCACATCTCGTAAGTCCAATAGTCCTCATAGAACCGTTGTAGCTCAAGATTCATAGTGGCCACCATAATACACGACACTTTGGTCGCATCCTTGCAGTGGGCCTTATACTTAGCTATCTCTTCGGGAGTAGATTTGGACTCATCGATCTCGTTTACCTCTTTATCAAGGACGTATTCCTTGTCCTCGAAATGCAAGGCCATTCGGATGTTTCTGATCCAATCATTGAAATTCGACCAATCGAATGTCACCTTTGCATATATGCTCAAGAGCGAGAAAGTGTTGTTGGAGGAGTTGTTGAAAGCGTTGTTTGAGGTTGACATATGCGAAAGAAGAAGGAAAAGGTTTGATTAGATAAGAAATCCTCAATATAACACCCAAAATAAAATATTAAGGCTAGGACCCAACACAATAATTCACAATTTGGAAGAGGGATGTCGTAATCCAATTGTAAATTATTTGAAGGTAAGTAAATGACGATTTACCAATTTCATCATGAAAACAAAATTTTAAAAAATGAATTAGGTTTTGAATGAAATGAAATTCCTAGATCTTTGAGATTCATTGAACTATTCAATGGCATGTTTAATCTCAATCCTGCCCTTCAAGTTTGTGACTGGGATACCGAGGATCACAAAAAAGGTGTGAATGACCATGCAAATTAGCTTGGTACTCTCGTTATCATTTACCACCCAATGAATATGTCAGTTAACCACACACGCTCCATTGATCAATGCTAATTTACGAGCTACCCATTGCCACTCTTTTCTAGTCAAAGTTAGTGTGTCGGTTAACCACACACGCTTCCCTAACGAATCGACAAAGTGCAATGTGCAATTCATGGATTAGCATCAAATTCACATTTTCCTAAAGTAATTAAGATTTGGGAATTTGTAAAAACATTTAGCTACTTTATATTTATCATTATACTTATTAATGAGGAATTAATGTCCTATCCTACCCGTTTGGCTAATGATCATCCACCAATCAAGAAAGCAGTGGGTGAGAGTGGACACCCATTCAACCGCCATTTTATAGGCAATTTCCTTATACCCCCTTATAGATTGGCTTCATAAATGAGGCCTACTAACAGTAAGACTGATTGTTCGTATACATATATAATATTAAACCTGTAATCCTATAATAGTATAAGGGTGTATTTTAAACTTTTAAAATACTAGAGTTTTAGAATTTAATATTTCAAAATTAAACTCTTCATTAAGTTTTAAATTCCAAAACTTTAGGGTGTAATTTGAGACTTTTCAAAATTACTAGATCAAATATTAAATAATTAAATTAAGGAAATAATTTTGTCATTATCTTAAAATTTGATCAAATCAATCTTATTTGATAAGGTAATCAGATTACCATGCAGAAAACTCAATTTAAGGCATTAAAAACGAATTTTTATAATTATCCTAATCCAAACAAGATTTGAAAATCAAAAAATCAGGCATCAAACGAGTTGAGTTGTGCAAACAGATTGCAAATCTACTTTGGACAGATCATTAATGCATCAAATTCAATAGAAAAACATTCTAGGCTCTGATACCACTGATGGGATTTAGGCACAACAACATTTCTATGTGTTCATGCAACCCTAATTGTTTTGGATCTAAGTTTTTCACTACTTGAACATGCAAAATAAATTCCAAAGCAATATCCCTAGATCTAGCATATATAATTCGAAATTGACATATGAAAAGGGTTATGTAGATTACCTTTCTTGCTATGTAGTAATAACAAGGATTCCTAGCTTGATCTTCACCTTTGAAAGCTTAGTGCCCCCAAATGTTTCACCTCTAATGGCTTATAAACACTTGTAGCAAGAGGATGAGAAGGAGAGGGAAGGAAACTCTTAGAATTTTGGCTAGGGTATTTTCAAGGAAGCAGTTGGTCGAAAATCACATGTATAGGGGCCTTTTAATAGCTGAGGCTGGTAGGGTTTTCAGGTGGAAACCCTAATCTCTTGCTTAGGCCCTATGCATCCCATGGACCTCCCACTAGAAGGCCTTGGAAGAATTATGTAGGGCCTCCCTACAGAAATTCGTCCACCCAATTCCAATGGAGTCCAGCAGCCCAGTTTTGAAACTATCAATGATTTGCAAAACACCCCCCATTCTTTTAATTAGTTCCTTTAATCGCAAAATTAATTCCAAATTAATATCTGATTAAATACTAATTAAATAATATGATTTCTAATTAATATATTATTCTTATAATATATTAATAAATCATTTATAAACCGCTCTCTCCATAATCATCCTGTCAAGTTGCTAAAGTGAAGGCAACCCAAAAGGACCATGCTATAATTAGATCAAGTTCATACCAACTATAGTTGTAGGCTTAGACACCTAATCCAACATTATTTATACTGACCACAAAATTTTGAGGTGTTTGATGGACCAACCGAATTTGAATATGCAGCATTGGAGATGGTTAGATGTGGTAGAGGATTATGATTGCGAGATCCTGTACCACCCAGGGAAGGCCAATGTAGTGGTTGATGCTTTGAGTCACAAGGCTGCGAGTTCATCCATCCAGGGTACCTATTTGAGGATGACTGTCACTTCACCTTTGGTGGATTCAATCAAGAAGGCTCAGGTAGAAATGTTCAAAAAGGAAAACCGGAAGGCCGAGCAGATCATAGGACAGGTTCCCTTTTTCTCAGAGGTAGTCAAGGGTTGTTGACTCAGTGTGGTAGAGTTTGGGTTTCGACATATGGTGGGGTGAGGCAGACGGCTTTAAAATAGGCACATAAGTCAAAGTTTTCAATCCATCCAGGGGCCACGAAGATGTACAAAGATCTGAGGTTGAGCTATTGATGACCCTACATGAATATGGAAATAGCTTGGTTAGTAGAGTTGTGCTTGACTTGTAGGAAAGTCAAGGACGAGCATCAGTGACCCCATGACAAGATGAAGCTCTTAACCATTCCCATGTGGAATTGGGAAGAGATTACTTTGGATTTCATCATGAAATTGCCTAGGATGGTATAGGGTTTTGACTCCATCTTGGTCATTGTTGATAGGTTAACCAGGAGTGCGCGTTTCATACCGATTGTCAAGAATATATCCACAGAGAAGTTAGTGGACATCTATATTCGGGAGGTAGTAGTTTGGCATGGGATGCCCTTATTGAAGATTTCGGACTGGGATGTTCGGTTCACCTCCCGATTTTGGAGAAAGTTCCATGAGGAGTTGAATCCTCAGTTATACTTTAGTACAACATACCACCCTCAGACCAATGGCCAGAGTGAGCGGATGATTCTGAAGCTCGAAGATATGCTCCGGTCTTGTGTGTTGGAGTTTGGAGGGAAGTGTAGGACGCCGTTTTGTTGGGGGAGGTCAGGAATCGAGTCATGGGTAGAACAGAGGTTGTACTCAAGACTATGAAGTTGATCCAACAAGTGCATGATAGGTTGCGGGTCGCATAGAGCTGGCAGAAGAGTTAAGCAGATTGGCGGCTTTCAGATCGAGAGTTTCAGGTGGGAGACTTGGTGGTTCTGAAGGTGTCTGTCACACCCCAAAACCAAGAACGGCGGAAATGTTCTGGGCCGGAGGATGTCATGTAAAGTATCACAACACAGTAAAAGTAAATAAGCAAACAACATCATCCATTGCATTAAATATATAATTTTAATACAAGCGTGTTCTGTACAGTTATAGACACCAAAAATATAATGTGAATCAAAATAATAAGATGAGTCTTGGATGCGCTCCATCTTCTCAAAAGCTGGCCTCGGTACCTGTCTACTGATGACTTGAGAATACAAGTTATTTTGAAAGAGTTTATCAGCATTAAGCTGGTGAGTTCATAAGTATTTTAGTGTCGGTGTTTGTTATCAAAATGTTTGAACATGTCTCAAGTGTAAGTTTGTAAAATGTATGTAAATGTTTGTAAGTGTTTGTAAAAGTTTGAATCTCTCAGAAAAACCTATATTTTCTATTAAAGTAGCCTTCTACCAAGGCTTAACTGTTTTGTATGCTCGTTTGTTGTAAAAGTGTGTAATTTCCCAAGTGTAACTATCATTTAACAAAATATAGTTTGTACATTAATTTTTAAGTGAAATAATCACTAAATATATGTAATGGGTAAATTATTGTAGTACTGTAGTGTTGTATTATAGGAACTACTGCTGTACTAACTACCTTAAACCGGATTTATATTAAGGTATCATGTGATTAATTGCACCATACTATCGACTGGTAACAACGACATACGAATGGTCGTAAAAACGGAATGACGTTTGGCACCCGCAGACCTGCAGGTCCGGCTGTAGCTAGCAGCAAGGTGTAGGATAGTCAATCCAGTATAGATCTATACGCAAACTCACGCTCTCCCTCCAAGACAATTCTGGCAACAACTTGGGCCATGACATTTAAGGCATGCTCCGATACAGTGGATCACAATTGTTAACGTATTCATGTATATGTAATGTAATGTTACTTGTTCTAGTATCGTTGTATATGTTCTCTTCCTAGTATAGTTGTATATGTTCTTCTTCTAGTATAGTTGTATATGTACTCTTTCTAGTATAGTTGTATATGTACTCATAGTAATGTAATGCATATGTTCTCATAGTAATAAGTATTGACTCATGAACGAACTGACTCATTGATCTAGAAATTTTAGTAGTATGATCCTGTGTTACCCTGATGGTAACTTACTAATGATGTAACTAATACGCATGAATATGGGAGACTTTTATGTCTATATATGCATATATGATATATAATTAATATTGAAACGACCCTCGGACGGCTACCCGACATCCCACCAGACCACATCCAAATCGAGGAAAAGGAAATATGGCGGATGGCCTTCCTAAGCCCTTTAAACATTTCTTATATATCTATACATACACGGGCATGCAATTTATAAGAAGTATAACAAAGTTTAAATAAAAGTATTTGGTAAGAAAAGAGTTTGTAAAACATTTTGAAGTAAAGCAGTTTGATAAACAGTTTGAACAGTAATAAAATCATTGGTTTTGTAGTTATTAATCACATGTGATTGATGTAATAACTATAAGTATTTAACTTGTATTCCCCCCCCCCCCCCCATAAAAGCATTTAAAACATTAAAAGTATTTCAAAGGTTAATTAAAGGGGTATGAACTCACTTGTGGTGAGTGGATTGGATTGAAGTGTCGGATACTGTTTTGGGTGGCAACGGAGACTTGTACACACGCACGAGCCTAGTTATCATATTTTGAACATATATATATATATATATATATATATATATATATATATATATATATATATATATATATATATATATATATAACTAATTAGCCAAATAATAACTAATAAATTTAGTTGGGACACTCAGGAACATGTAAACACTTTGTATAAGTGTTATAGGTCCTAATGGTTGCATCTAAGTTGTTGTGGGACAAGGCTAAAGGGGTTTAATGTTCCAAAAGGCCTTATATATGTGTTTAAAATTCAATAAACTCCACACAAGGAGTTTACGGTCGTAAACACTTGAGTTTACGGCCGTGAACGCCCAACTTGGTGGTACATGGTGTTTTGAAGTGCTATTTGATTTCTAGAATAAGTCTTACTTGGTGGTTTAGTTCTTTGGGTAGTTTAGGGCATAGAAATACTCCCTTGAGGAGTTTACGGCCCCAAGGCCAATTCCCTTAGATTTTACGGCCATAAACTCTCATGGGATGGGTATTTTTATTCTTTCAAGTCCCAAGCACAAATAGGATAATTTATAGGCATTTGTTTAAGGCTAATGAGGACCCTAGGCACACTTTGGTGCCCTTGTTGGGTGTTTACGGCCTATGAGTATTCCCTTGGCCATAAACTCACTTTAAGGGGGTGCTTTTGATGTTTTAAAGTCCACAATTTAGCGAGGAATAAATGGGGGTTAATGTCTAAAGCTTTAGGAGTGATTAGGGCACATTTTGGCCCTTGAATTTGGAGTTCACGGTCCAAGAAGTTATTGGGCCGTGAACACCCTAATCTTGGTGTTTTTGATTGTTTTCTAGTCTCAAATTTACATACCTATAATCCTAAGCTAGTTACTTAACAAGGAAATGGGACTAGGAAGCATTTATGCCTCATTTTGGAGTTTACTCCCCAAGAACATTCTTGGGTGGTAAACTCCCGAATCTCACATATTTGAAATGTAATCTATGTTATTAAGCATATAATAAGCATTATGAAACAACTAGAGAAGTGTACTCACGATTTGGGGCGAAAACCCGAAGATCCGTGAGAGAGAAAATGGCTTTTCTCTAGTTGGAAATGTGAATAATGAATGAATTTGGTTCAGAAATCTATTTATAGTCCTGAGATATTTTTGGCAGAAACTATTTTTATTCCGAAAATGAACTCTAATATTATTAAGTTTTGAAATACTCGAGTTTCACTAACCCAAGTGCATCCACTCTCTTGATATCTCCTTAAACGTAAACCCTAATATACATAAACTTATTCGGAAATGTCTGAAATTCACTGTAACTGGTCTAACTTCTATTGAATTGATAATGTTCATACAAATTGGAAATTTCGGGTTGTCACATCATCCCCCCGTTAGAAGGAATTTCGTCCCGAAATTAGAATTTAAGCAAATAAGAAGTTACAAATAACTAAGCGAAAAGATGAGGGTATTTCAGTTTCATCTGATCCTCGCGTTCCCAAGTGAATTCCAGTCCTCGCTTGGCGTTCCAGCGAACCTTCACGATCGGGATACGGCTTTGCTTCGTCTGCTTGACCTTACGGTCCGTGATCTCTACTAGTTCTTCCACGAAGTTGAGGCTCTTGCTGATCTCGATCTCGTCGAGTGGGATTACAAGAGTCTCGTCGGACAGACACTTTTTCAAGTTAGATACATGGAATGTATAATGGACGTTACGAAGTGTGTCGGGTAGGTCGAGTTTGTAAGCTACGGGGCCGACTCTTGCGAGAATCTCGAAAGGCCCCATGTACCTCGGATTAAGCTTCCCACGCTTACCGAAGCGTATCAAGCCTTTCCAGGGTGAGACTTTGAGAAGGACTCGGTCTCCCACCTGGAATTCCAAAGGTTTTCTTCACTTATCAGCGTAGCTCTTCTGTCGGTCTCTAGAGGCTTTCAATCGTTCACGGATCTGAACGATTTCCTCTGTCGTTTCCCGAATGATCTCCGGACCGGTGAGAGTACTGTCGGAAGCTTGCCCCCTGGCTAATTGGGTATCACCCACCTCAGCCCAGCAAAGTGGGGATCTGCACTTTCGGCCATAGAGGGATTCAAATGGAGCAGCCTTGATGCTCGTGTGATAACTGTTATTATAGGAAAACTCGACAAGGGGTAAATGAGTATCCCATGCCTTTCCAAAGTCAATCACACAGGCTCTCAACATATCTTCTAGTGTTTGGATGGTCCTCTCACTCTGTCCGTCGGTCTGTGGATGGTAGGCTGTGCTCATGTCCAGCCTTGTTCATAGGGAATGTTGTAGTGATTGCCAGAATCTTGAGGTGAACCTACTATCTCTATCAGAGATAATGGACATAGGCACACCATGTAGCCGTGCGATTTCCCTAATGTATGTTCTCGTAAGTTTCTCCATCTTGTCAGTTTCTTTGATAGGTAGGAAGTGTGCAGACTTGGTCAATCTATCGACGATGACCCATATGGTATCAAGTCCATCCGTTGTCTTGGGCAACTTTGTTATGAAATCCTTAGTGATCCCCTCCGACTTCCATTATGGAATCTTTGGTTGTTGCAGTAAACCGGAGGGCTTCTGGTACTCGACCTTAACCTTTGCGCAAGTAAGGCATTTACTTACGAAGGTAACAATCTCTGCTTTCATATTAGGCCACCAGTATAGCTTTTTAAGATCCAGATACATCTTATCTGAACCTGGGTGAACGGAATACCGAGTGTTGTGCACCTCGGTCATGACCAAGTCTCGGAAACCACCATGTTTCGGTGTCCAGATCCGGTTCATGAAAAATAAGGCTCCGTCACCCTTGGCTTCTAAATTCTTGTCCATTCCTCTAAGGGATTCACTCGTCACATTTTCAGGTTTCATGGCTTCCAGTTGGGCCGCCTGAATTTGCTTAGACAAGTGTGAATGGATGGTTATTGACAATGACTTGACTCTGCGACCAGAATATTCCTTCCGACTTAGGGCGTTTGCTACTACGTTGGCTTTACCCGGATGATAACGAATATCGCATTCGTAGTCACTGAGTAGCTCGACCCACCGTCGTTGTCTCATGTTGAGCTCCTTCTGATCGAAAATGTGTTGTAAACTCTTGTGGTCGGTAAAGATAGTGCTTTTCGTTCCGTACAAGTAATGTCTCCAGATCTTCAGAGCAAACACCACTGCTCCTAGTTCAAGATCGTGGGTCGTGTAGTTAACTTCGTGTGTCTTCAACTGTCTCGAGGCGTAGGCGATGACCTTACCTCGCTGCATCAGAACACACCCGAGCCCTTGATTCGATGCATCGCAATAGACTACAAAGTCTTTTATTCATTCGGGGAGGGATAGTATTGGCGCGGTGCACAAGGCTCGCTTGAGCGTTTGGAACGCTCTCTCTTGTTTCTCTTCCCAGTCAAAGGCCACACCTTTCTGGGTCAGGGTTGTAAGAGGTTTCGCTATTCAGGAGAAGTTCTGTATGAACTTGTGGTAGTAGCCAGCGAGACCTAGAAATTGATGAATTTCTGTAGGCATCTTCGGTGCTGACCAGATCTCAATGGCTTTAATTTTGGATGGGTCCACGTGGATTCCCTCTTCGCTTACCACGTGTCCTAAGAATTCGACTCTTCGGATCCAAAATTCACATTTAGAGAACTTCGCATAGAGCTTCTCCGCTCGTAAAGTTCCTAGAACTTGTCGCAGATGATCGCCATGCTCTTCCTTACTTCTGGAGTAGATCAGGATGTCATCAATGAATATAATGATGAACTGATCCAAGTAAGGTCAGCATACTCTATTCATCAGATCCATGAAGACTGCGGGTGCATTGGTCAATCTGAATGGCATCACCACGAACTCGTAGTGTCCGTAACGAGTTTAGAAGGCTGTCTTCGGCACATCCTCCTCTAGTACTCGTAACTGGTGATATCCGGATCTCAGATCAATTTTAGAAAAATAGTTCGCCCCTTGCAGTTGGTCAAATAGATCGTCTATGCGAGGCAGAGGGTAACGATTCTTGACCGTCGGTTTGTTGAGTTCTCTGTAGTCGATACACATACGGAATGATCCGTCTTTCTTCTTAACGAACAAGATCGGTGGTCCCCAAGGTGAGAAACTTGGTCTTATAAAGCCCTTGCTGAGCTGTTCGTTAAGTTGACCAGAGAGTTCTTGCATCTCAGCTGGTGCTAAACGGTAGGGCGACTTGGCTACTGGGGTAGCTCCTGGAACTAAGTCGATTCTGAACTCGACCTGTTGTTGCGGAGGTAATCCAGGTAGCTCTTCTGGGAAAATGTCGGGGAAGTCGCTCACTACTGGAATGCTCTTTAGTTCTATCGTCTCGAGGCTCGTATCGACGACGTGAGCAAGGAATGCATGGTATTCTTTACGCAGATACTTATGTGCTTGAATACTTGATATAATACGAAGACTCGCACCGGGTTTGTCGCCATAGACGATAAGAGTTTCGTTAGACGGAAGGTTTAGACGGACTTCTTTCTCGTAGCACATGATGTCGGCGCGATGAAGACTTAACCAATCCATGCCAATGACAACATCGAAGCTTTTTATTGAGACCGACATGAGGTCGATTGGGAATGAAT
The DNA here is from genome assembly GCF_002870075.4 of Lactuca sativa. Classification (NCBI taxonomy): domain Eukaryota; kingdom Viridiplantae; phylum Streptophyta; class Magnoliopsida; order Asterales; family Asteraceae; genus Lactuca; species Lactuca sativa. The sequence continues at coordinate 198,936,564 of NC_056627.2, read as the reverse complement.
GGTTATCTAGAGTTAGGGTACAACCTAAGTATATGCTATTCGTACTTTCAGTTTTTCCATTAGCCATTTCTACTGTGAATTGTTCCTTAAGTGTGTGTGGTTGTTGCTTAAGCATGCGAGCAAATTTATGGTTCACGAAGCTTCGCTCCGCTCCACTATCGAATAGAAGGCATGCATAGGAGTTATCGAGGAGGAACGTACCAGTCAACACTGTCGGGTCAGCAACCGCTTCCCCATGGCCTATTGCTAGTACCTTCCCTGCTCCTCCAACATTCTTCGCTTTGGGGCAGTCCCTCTTATAGTGGCCTGCTTCACCACATCCATAGCAGGTCGGGCTCGCGCCAGAGCCGGGGACTTGGGTGATCGGCCTCGCCGGGGATTTACAGAAACAGACGCTGTGTCCTTTCCTGTTGCAGTTAGAGCACTGCATTTCACGGCAGGGGCCGTTGTGGTGGAAGTTGCATTTGTTGCACTTAGGAAAACTTCCAGCATACTACCTCACCGGAGCAGTATCAGCAGCAGGGGTTATCGCGGCATGTACAGCCACAATTTGCTGCTTTTTAGCAGCTCGCTATTTCTTCTTGTCTTCCCAGAACTTCCGCTTAGTGTCAGCGGGTTTGGAGGGTTCCGGGATGGCTAGGGTGGTTGTGTTGCAGGGGTTTTGACTCCATGGTCAATGAGTCGCTATGTCAGTCGCTTGGCACTGTCGAAGGTAGCGGGGGTTTGATGATTGGACATTCCCCTGATACAGAGGCACTAGCCCCCATATGTATCTTTCGATCTTTTTCCCCTCAGTGGGAACCATATTGGGGCAGAGGGCCACCAGTTCGCTGAATCTGGCGGTATAAGCGACCACGTTGGTGCCCTTCATGGTTAGGCTCCAAATCTCCTGTTCCAATTTCTGGATTTCGCCCCTTGGGCAGTATTCCTCAATCATGAGGTCTTTCATCATTTCCCAGCCCATGTCGTTGGCTACGACGAGGGTTAGAGCTTTAACGTGGCCGTTCCACCACGTCAGGGCCTTTCCTTCAAAGGTGCATGCGGCATATTTGACTTTGCTCGCAGCAGGGCATGAACAGATTTCGAAGACTGATTCAGTCTTCTCGAACCATTACGAGAGGGCAATGACTCCGCCGGTCCCATGAAAGGACTTCGGATTGCAGTTGGTGAAATCCTTGTAGGAGCACTCTCTCGATCGCACAGGGGTTTCAACCGGAATTGATTCAACAGGGGTTCCACCTCTGCTGGCATCAGAAGAGTGATACTGAGCCATGTCAGTTGCCACTGCTATAGCTACGGCAACATTCAGGGTTGCAGTATCGATGACCGGAGGCGGAGGAGGCGGTGGAGGTGCAGGGTTATTCCGGGGAGATTTGCGAGGAGGCATCTTTCAGCTATAAGTTTATTAAGATAAGCAAAGTGGTAAGAATCAATTTATAAGTAAGGTGAGAGTGACATATGGACTAATTAACCATAGCCCTACAGTTTGAATGAGTGTTTGAGATCACAACAAAGAATATTAGTAGGAGAACACAAGTGTAAAGATTTTTCCACAGATTAGATAGACGTCAATAATAATGGTATTACCGATGTAATAAGTTCAGGGAAAATCGACCTAACAGTAGGTCTAACATCATACCATACGGAAAAGTTTGATAGTTCTTAGATTCCTAAATAGAGTACTGAAAGTTAGGAATATTTACAGACAAGTGCTACTTAGAGCACAGATGTTAAAGGCTATTCCTTAACCAAAAGACAGAGATGTACTAGACATCATCTAACGGCGATGGGAATTCCTCAGGCGAGCCCTGAGGTCTGACACTTGATGAAACACCTCTTGAAGGTGTCGCTCCTGAGCCCTCTGGCGGGCTCGAAGTACCAAGACTTCAGCTCGGGAGGCAGCCAGCTGTTGCTGCAGGGTTTCATTGGTTCTCCGGGTCCGTTCCATGTCATCTTCAAGACGGCGGATGCGGACTGTGTTGACACCAGAGTTGGCATCAATCTCCATGACCCGATCGATGGCTGCTCGACCTTGCTCAACATTACGAGCTATTCTGCAGATAATGACGGGCAGAGCTCGGTCAGCAGAACCACCTTCGTTGACGTTGTAAAAGCTTCGGTCCCCAAAGTAAGGTAAGGGTTGACCCTGTTCGTCACTCCAGCGATTCAAATTGGTTGCCCACAAGGGAGTAGTACCTGGAAAATCTGGTCAGGGGTTGTTGTTCGGGGCTTGATCTACTAGCGGTAGGTTGTTGACTTCAGGCTCGGAGTCGGATCCATCAAAAAAGCCTTCTGCGAGGTGATCATCCAAAGGGATTGGATGCTCATCTTCGGGCTCTTCTTCGATCCACCCTGCATTGCCTTCATTTGGAAAGTACGGGTCGTCGTGATGGAATCCAACCATTTAAATCTACGCGAGAAGAGAGGTATAAGAATATAGTATATATGTAGCTAGTAGTACAAAATACACCTATAGTATTTTAAGTTTAGGTTCTGCTGATCTTCTTGTGGTATTTTTGGTAAGGTTTTAGACTTGTTAACATATCACAACCATTCTAGGGCATATGCTAATCACTCCTCGGACCAGCATAGTTGATCAGGCTATGTCATTCCCAGGACTGACCATACATCCCCGGGATCACTTGTGATATTTAACAATCGTAATACTTTTGTTCTTGTCATTGTGACACTGATTTTAGTATGAATGCAGACTAGTATACTTAATTAAATATTTTAATATTTAAAGTATAGACTCTTGGTCAGAGTGCTTTAATCCCTAATGGGTTTATAGTTTAGTATATCTTTTATGGGTTGATATACTTGATTCACTATAAACAATGCTCTGATACCAATTTGTCACACCCCAAAACTAAGAACGGTGGAAACGTTCTGGGCCGGAGGACGTCATGTAAAGTATCACAACACAGTAAAAGTAAATAAGCAAACAACATCATCCATTGCATTAAATATATAATTTTAATACAAGCGTGTTCTGTACAGTTATAGACACCAAAAATATAATGTGAATCAAAATAATAAGATAAGTGTTGGATGCGCTCCATCTTCTCAAAAGCTAGCCTCGGTACCTGTCTACTGATGACCTGAGAATACAAGTTATTTTGAAAGAGTTTATCAACATTAAGCTGGTGAGTTCATAAGTATTTTAGTGTCGGTGTTTGTTATCAAAACGTTTGAACATGTCTCAAGTGTAAGTTTGTAAAATGTATGTAAATGTTTGTAAGTGTTTGTAAAAGTTTGAATCTCTTAGAAAAACCTATATTTTCTATTAAAGTAGCCTTCTACCAAGGCTTAACTGTTTTGTATGCTCGTTTGTTGTAAAAGTGTGTAATTTCCCAAGTATAACTATCATTTAACAAAATATAGTTTGTACATTAATGTTTAAGTGAAATAATCACTAAATATATGTAATGGGTAAATTATTGTAGTACTGTACTGTTGTATTATAGGAACTACTGCTGTACTAACTACCTTAAACTGGATTTATATTAAGGTATCATGTGATTAATTGCACCATACTATCGACTGCTAACAATGACATACGAATGGTCGTAAAAACGGAATGACGTTTGGCACCCGCAGACCTGCAGGTCCGGCTGTAGCTAGCAGCAAGGTGTAGGATAGTCAATCCAGTATAGATCTATACACAAACTCACGCTCTCCCTCCAAGACAATTCTGGCAACAACTCGGGCCATGACATTTAAGGCATGCTCCGATACAGTGGATCACAATTGTTAACGTATTCAAGTATATGTAATGTAATGTTACTTGCTCTAGTATCGTTGTATATGTTCTCTTCCTAGTATAGTTGTATATGTTCTTCTTCTAGTATAGTTGTATATGTACTCTTTCTAGTATAGTTGTATATGTACTCATAGTAATGTAATGTATATGTTCTCATAGTAATAAGTATTGACTCATGAACGAACTGACTCATTGATCTAGAAATTTTAGTAGTATGACCATGTGTTACCCCGATGGTAACTTACTAATGATGTAACTAATACGCATGAATATGGGAGACTTTTATGTCTATATATGCATATATGATATATAATTAATATTGAAACGACCCTCGGATGGCTACCCGACATCCCACCAGACCACATCCAAATCGAGGAAAAGGAAATAGGGCGGATGGCCTTCCTAAGCCCTTTAAACATTTCTTATATATCTATACATATACGGGCATGCAATTTATAAGAAGTATAACAAAGTTTAAATAAAAGTATTTGGTAAGAAAAGAGTTTGTAAAACATTTTGAAGTAAAGCAGTTTGATAAACAGTTTGAACAGTAATAAAATCATTGGTTTTGTAGTTATTAATCACATGTGACTGATGTAATAACTATAAGTATTTAACTTGTATTCCCCCCCCCCCCCATAAAAGCATTTAAAACATTAAAAGTATTTCAAAGGTTAATTAAAGGGGTATGAACTCACTTGTGGTGAGTGGATTGGATTGAAGTGTCGGATATTGTTTTGGGTGGCAACGGAGACTTGTACACACGCACGAGCCTAGTTATCATATTTTCAACATATATATATATATATATATATATATATATATATATATATATATATAACTAATTAGCCAAATAATAACTAATAAATTTAGTTGGGACACTCAGGAACATGTAAACACTTTGTATAAGTGTTATAGGTCCTAATGGTTGCATCTAAGTTGTTGTGGGACAAGGCTAAAGGGGTTTAATGTTCCAAAAGGCCTTATATATGTGTTTAACATTCAATAAACTCCACACAAGGAGTTTACAGTCGTAAACCCTTGAGTTTACGGCCGTGAACTCCCAACTTGGTGGTACATGGTGTTTTGAAGTGCTATTTGATTTCTAGAATAAGTCTTACTTGGTGGTTTAGTTCTTTGGGTAGTTTAGGGCATAGAAATACTCCCTTGAGGAGTTTATAGACCCAAGGCCAATTCCCTTAGAGTTCATGGCCATAAACTCTCATGGGATGGGTATTTTTATTCTTTCAAGTCCCAAGCACAAGTAGGATTACTTCTAGGCATTTGTTTAAGGCTAATGAGGACCCTAGGCACACTTTGGTGCCCTTGTTGGGTGTTTACGGCCTATGAGTATTCCCTTGGCTGTAAACTCACTTTAAGGGGGTGATTTTGATGTTTTAAAGTCCACAATTTAGCTAGGAATAAATGGAGGTTAATGTCTAAAGCTTTAGAAGTGATTAGGGCACATTTTGGCCCTTGAATTTGGAGTTCACGGTCCAAGAAGTTCTTGGGCCGTGAACACCCTAAGCTTGGTGTTTTTGATTGTTTTCTAGTCTCAAATTTACATACCTATAATCCTAATCTAGTTACTTAACAAGGAAATGGGACTAGGAAGCATTTATGCCTCATTTTGGAGTTTACTCCCCAAGAACATTCGTGGGCGGTAAACTCCCGAATCTCACATATTTGACATGTAATCTATGTTATTAATCATATAATAAGCATTATAAAACAACTAGAGAAGTGTACTTACGATTTGGAGCGAAAACCCGAAGATCCGTGAGAGAGAAAATGGCTTTTCTCTAGTTGGAAATGTGAATAATGAATGAATTTGGTTCATAAATGTATTTATAGTCCTGAGATATTTTTGGCAGAAACTATTTTTATTCTGGAAATGAACTCTAATATTATTAAGTTTTGAAATACTCGAGTTTCACTAACCCAAGTGCATCCACTCTCCTGATATCTCCTTAAACGTAAACCCTAATATACACAAACTTATTCGGAAAAGTCTGAAATTCACTGTAACTGGTCTAGCTTCTATTGAATTGATAATGTTCGTACAAAATGGAAATTTCGGGTTGTCACAGTATCGCCTTGGAAAGGTGTCATTTGATTCAGGAAGCGGAGAAAACTGGGCCCCGGATTCATTGGGCCTTTTAGGATTTTAGCCCGGGTAGGCGAGGTCACATACCAGATGGATTTTCCCGATGAGCTTAGCCAGAATCATAACACATTCCATGTGTCTCAGCTTCGGAAGTGTGGCTAAATAGTCTATAGTCATTCCGTGACATCCCCAAATTCACGGTCATTTTAAAATTTTATTTATGCTTATTTGAAAATCAGAGTAAAAATAATATTATGGAATTTTTTCCCATAAAACATGATAAATATATTATCAAAGCATTTCCGAAGAAGTGTATTTTGTTTATATTAAAACAGTCATCGTCGATACAGAAACATAAGCATAAACAAACATTACATTCATTTACACTAGTGATGTATATCTCCTTTAATCTCTCAATATAATGTAGCTTCATATAAATACATGTGACACAAATAAACTGAGTGGGTCAGGTTGGGAAACCTAGTGAGTACATAGGGTTTTGAACCCACAATAATATAATTATAATGTTTAATCATCAAACAATTAACCCAATTACCCATCCCTATTATCATCATTTAATCTTCCCTAAATATTTATCCTAAGGGTCATCTCCTATATCGTATTTACCTCTCATCTCCTTACATCGCATTTCCTTATATGTTTGTTCATAAGGACTTTCCTAAGGATCATCGCCTACATCGCATAGACAGTACTGATTCGGGGATTACTCCCTCAACACGTGTCTAGTAAGGGTTAGGGTATCATCGCATGAATACGTAGTTACAACATCTCCTGAACTCGTAATTCATAGTAGGGGTTAGAGTATCATCGCAAGAATACGTAGTTACGTCGCCTGAACTCGTAAATCATCACCTATAGATTATGAGCGTGCTGGTGTTTCCATATGACTGTCTAGAACAGTCTGTGGTCGCCATCTATACTCTGGTATATGACTACATCGCCACATCGCCGGTCAAGGTTATAGTATATCTTATCATCTCACATCAGCTATTTATCATCACCTATCTATCATCATATTTCTATCATCATCTATCTCTCATCACCTAATTATCGTCACCTTTCTATCATCACCTATCTCTCATCACCCTTTGCTACCCAATATATATTTATAAGTATAAAAATACATATACAGTTTAAATCACGTAAACATGTATAAATTGTTCATCTAACATAGATATCAGGAACACAAATAATATGCACACATAACATGTAATTTATATTAAATACTTCATATCTATTTGTAAGATGAAAGTAACCATGCACTTACCTTGATAGCATGATTTGATAGAATCTAACTAGAAACGGTTCGCGGTTCATGATCGTCGGGCTCAGGATGGAGTGTTTGAATGGTGTGTATGAAATTGTGATGTGTGTAGACAATTCAGGCAATAGTGTATTTCAAATTGATTCATCTAATGGTATGGAAAAGCATGCTTGTGGCATTGTCGTATTGGACACATCAACAAGAAAGGATGGAGTGTTGGAATCATTTGACCTAATTTCAGATGATGCATGCGAACCTTATCTTTTGGGTAAGATGACAAAATCACTTTTCACTGGATCTTGTTAAATATGTGAAGGTTTGTTGTACCACATACAAACAGATGTGTGTGGGACTTTCAAATCCACCACAAGGGATGCAAATTGATTCTATGTAACATTTACACATGATTACAGTAGATTTGGTTACATTACTTAATCAAACATAAATTAGAAACCTTTGAAAAGTTCAAAGAGTTTATACATGAAGTCAAGAATCAATTGGGCATGAAGATAAAGATGCTCCGATCAGATAGAGGCGAAGAGTATCATAGTATCGAGTTCCATGACTACTTCAAGGAATGTGGAATAGTTTCACAATGGACCCCTCCTAGGACATCACAACTTAATGATGTAGCTGAAAGGCCCAATCACACCTTGTTGGACACGGTTTATTTCATGATGAGTCGAGCTTCTCTTCCAAATTCATTTTGGGGGTATGCCATAGAGACTGCCACTCATATTCTTAATTTTGTACCAACTAAGAAGGTTTCCGAAACATGTCATGATATATGGCCATGGAAAGTTCCCTCATTAGCACATATCAAGGTTTAGTGTTGTGAAGCTTTTATTAGACGAGAGACTCATGACAAGCTTGAACATCAAAGTGAGAGATGAATTTTCATCGGCAGCCCAGAGAAGTCCTTTGGATATTTGTTCTACAGACCTAGTGAGAACGTGGTCTTTATAGCACGAAGAGGAGTCTTTCACAAGAGAGAGTTCTTATGTAAAGAGGATAGTGGGACTACCATTGACCTTAAAGAGATTCAAGAGTCAACCGATGAAAGAACCTCTGAAGACGCTAGGGTTCAACCAGAGGAAGAGATTCCAATTGAACCAATTTACAATTCATTAACTCTACGTTTATTAGTGATAGTACACTGGTAAATTTGGATGAACCGACTAACTACAAAGAAGAAATGGCAGGCCCTGAGGCAGCCAAATGGAATGAGGAAATGGACAGTGAGATCTAGTCCATGTATGACAACCTAATTTGTAATTTGGTTTATAAATAAATTGTTCGAAAGACAATTGATTGCAAATGGATCTTCAAGAAGAAGACTAACATGGATGGTAATGTGCACACTTTCAAAGCACGACTGGTTAAAAAGGGCTTTACTCAAACCCCTGGGGTTGACTATGATGAGACCTTCTCACCACTGGATAACATAAAATCTATTAGGATAATGCTCACCATAGCTGCCTTTCATAACTATAACATTTGGCAGATGGATGTCAAAACCGCTTTACTTAATGGGAAGTTGGTTGAGGATGTTTACATGAGTCATCCAAAGGGTTTTATTGATGCAAAGTTTCCTAATAGAGTGTGTAAGTTTGAGAAATCAATCCATGGATTGAAACAAGCATCTCGAAGATGGAATCTTTGCTTTGACGAGAAAGTCAAGGATTTTGGTTTCTCTAGAAGTGAACATGAGTCATGTGTATATGTCAAAGCTAGTAGGAGTATAGTAGCCTTCCTCGTATTGTATGTTGATGACATACTTCTTATATAACACGACATTCCAACTTTGTAAGAGGTTAAGGCTTTGCTTGGAAAGTGCTTCGCTATGAAGGACCTAGGTGAGGTTGCCTATATTTTGAAGATAAGAATTCTAAAGGATAGGAGTAAAAGACTAATTGGATTTAGTCAAAATACACATATGGAAAAAGTGCTAAAATGTTTTAGTATGGAAAATTCCAAGAAAATAGAACTATCCATCCAGAGTAATACCAAACTGAATAAGACTTAGAGTCCGATTATCGATCCAGAGATAACAGAAATGAGTAGGATTCCATATGCTTCCACCATAGGATCTATTATATATGCTATGAGATGTACTCGCCCTGACGTGTCCTTTGCTTTGAGCATGGTTAGTCCGTATTAGGGAAATCCTGGTAAAGCTCATTGGATAACAGTTAAGAATATTCTCAAGTATCTGTGAAGACTAAGGACTGGGTCCTAGTACTTGGTGGCAGTGATACATTGAGGGTAACTTGGTATAGTGACGCCAACTTTCAAACAGATCGAGACAACTTTCTTTCTCAATATCGTTAGGTGTTTACTTTAAATGGAGGAGTAGTTACTTGGAAAATTTCCAAGTAAGAGACATTGACTGATTCTACTTGTGAATCAGAGTACATAGCGGCAAGTGAAGCATCGAAGGAAGCAACTTGGTTGAAGAACTTCATCGAAGATCTTGGAGTTGTTCGAACCATTAAGGAGTCAATGGAAGTTTTATGTGATAATGAAGGGGAGGTTACCTTGACAAAGGAACCAAAAGATCATGGAAGATCAAGACATATCGACATAAAGTACCATTTCATCCGACATAGAGTAGAAGAAGGTCTCCTCATTGTGAAGAGAATATCATCTGAAGAGAATCCTACAAATCCACTTATAAAGGGTCTGAGTAAGGATAAACACATTCATCATGCCAGGAGCATTGGTCTAAGATATGATATTAGTTTTAGTTGTTAGATAGTTAATTTAAAACTTGTAACAAAGTAAATATAATTGACTTTTGGTGATTAAATAATAAAGAATTATTTATGAGTTTGTTTACTACCTTTTTTCAATTTTTTATTCTTGTATTTCATTTTTTACTTCCCGAATAATATGATTATTTAAATTTCACAATCGATCATACTTTTGGAAGTAAGTATGGAATTAAGACTATCATGAATGGTATTGTAGATTGTTTAAAGAGTTTTATACATAGCAATGGTATTGCTGCAATGTTCATGAGTACCTAGAAATGGAGATTTAAGTACTGGATTAACCCACGCTCAGAGAATTACTTCATGGAATTAATCATGAGTAATTAGGAGATGATAATATCTTATGATCTTGAAACAGAGATATATGATTTAAAGTTTACAAGTCGGTTGTGCATTGATAATATGTAAATGCATCAGTAACTTGATGTTATAAAACGTATTTGTCATGCATGAATTTATGATTAAATGGTGCAAGCGTATAAATAAACGTTTATTCGTTCCTTTTGCCCGAACGGGAAAAGTGATATATTTAGGACCCTCGGTTATTTGGTGTTGACTTATAGTGTCAGGCCTGTCCAAGACTAAATTGATGTGTTCAATTAGAAGTTATATGTCATCACAAATCAGAAATCGGGAAACAAAGTCTTAGACAATGAGATTGATTGTATTCCATTTCTCAAGTTCAAATGATATCTTGTAGAACGGAGGATTATATGATTACTTATCTTAAGACACGTAACTGACTGGGTCAGAATTCGGCAGTGGCTTTTACAAGCTATAATTTGTTGATTGATTCAGAAGTTATACTGGAAATTATAGTTATAAACTTATCCAAGTGGAAGACTGTTGGATTAGGCGTCTAAGCCCATAACTAAATTTGGTATATACTTGAATTGATAGTAGCACAATCATTTTGGGTTGCCCTCAAACCTAACAATTGGACATGATGATTTTAGAGAGAGAGAGAGAGAGAGAGAGAGGGAGAGATTAATTTATTATCTGAATAATAAATTAAATAAATTGTTTATAAATGTGTTATGAATATAATATTTTAATTAGAAATCATATTATTTAATTCAGTGGCGCAACTTCTATCTTTCATTTGGGGGGCCGAAAATATAATTTGTATAAAAATTGGTGAACAGAGGGCGGGGGGCATAGCCAAATTTTTATATTTTTGAACCTAATATGTATAAAACTAAAGTATATGGACTATTTCTGCCAAAAAAATTAGGGGGGGTCTACAGCCCCCCTAGCCCCATATAAGATCCGCCTCTAATTTAATTAATAATTAATTAGAAATTAATTGGAATTAATTTTGAGATTAATTGGATTAATTAAAAGTATAGAGACAGTTTGGTTATTTATTGATAGTTGAGAAAAGAAGGCTCTAGAACCTCATGGAATCAGGTGGACGAAAATATTTAGGACAAGCCTAAAATATTTCGTCCAATTCCCTTGGATATGGGGATTGGGCAGCTTGGTCACCAAGCATGGGAATCTAGGGATTATCTCTTAAACCCTAGCTTTGGCACCAAGTTTCATCAACTATATAAGGAACCCCCTAGCCCTTATTTTCGTTGATCCCTTCCCTCTACAAGCCTTGGACAAAAATTGCTTCTTCCCTCTCCTATGTCTTATATTATCCTCTTGCTAGCTTGGGTGTGATTCCATTAGAGGCTCGGCATTTTTGGTGCTTGCTTCCTAGAGATCAACAAAGGAGAATTCTAGTTGTATGCTATAACAACTAAAAGGTATGTAATCCTAAAACCTTCTTCTCTTAATTTAGAAAATATCCTAGGGTTTTTAGGGTTCTTTTTGATGTTCTTAGTTGTAGGTTCAATATAGAAAACATAGATCCTATTTACGTTGCACACAAACTTAAGGGTTTTATTTTTGTTTGTTTACCTAAATCCCAACAGTTTTGACATCCATCTGCCAAATTTCATAGTCATGAAAGGTAGTTATGGTGAGCATTATCCTAATAGATTTTATATTGGCTACTGGTGAAAATCTCTCATCATAGTCAACCATTAGGGTTTGAGTGAATCCCTTCGCAACCAGTCGAGCCTTGAAGGTGTGTACCTTTCCATCCATTTCAGTCTTCATCTTGAAGATCAATTTGAACACAATTGTCTTTCGACCTTATACATTATCAACCAAATTTCAAACTTGGTTGCCGTACATGGACTTGATCTTGTTGTCCATTGCCTCTTTCCATTTAGTAGCCTCAGGGTCTGTTATTGCTTCCTTGTAGCTAGTCAGCTCATCTAAATTTATCAGTGTCCTTTCACTGACAAATATGTCACCATATGTAGTAATATGGAAGCCATAGAACTCAAGTGGGATGCTAACTCTACTAGAATGCCTAGGAGGTAATGACTTGTCTATCGGTTTAACAGGATTCTCTCTTCCTCTGGCTGAGTGCTAGTATCATCTAAGGTTCCTTCATTGGTTGACTCTTGAATTTCTTCAAGGTCAATGGTACTCCCACTTCCTATTTGAATATGAGCTCTCTCTCTCTCTCTCTCTCTCTCTCTCTTTCTCTCTCTCATCTTCGTACTACAAAGACCACATTTTCACTGGGTCATTAGAACCAATATCTAAATGACTGCTTTGGGTGACCAATGAAAATACACTTCTCACTTCTAGCTGCTAGCTTATCATGAGTCTCGTCTCACGAAAGCTTTGCAACCCCAGACTTTGATATGTGCTAACGACGGAACTTTCCCCATCCACATATCTTGAGGTGTTTTGGCAACCTTTTTAACACTTGGATCTTGGTAATGCTTAGCGTACTTGAAGATTAAGAAACCCTAATTTTAGGGTGTTGCACCCTATATAAAGTCCTTAAGTCCCTAGGGTTGGCCTCTTTAACAACCTCCATTTCCCCAAAACCCTAAATCTCGACCCTTAACCTCTATTGTTGTGTCTTTGAGATCTTGAGAAGAATTTGGTGGTTATTTTGCTCTTTTTGAAGGAAGTAAAGAAGATTAAAGGTGCTTTGCTTGGTGTGAAGTTTATAGATCCAGAATCATCACCCTTTCGGCAACTCTTTTGAGGTATCAAGTTCATACCTTGTCTTATCCTTGCTTAGATCTCTTCATATTATGATTTGATGTGCTTTTTGTCCCTTTTAGGTTGGTTTGATGCTTTAAGTTGTTTGAGGGGCTTATTCTTTTAGATATGGGTATATTATGAGATTCTTAAGTCGAAAGATGCAAGCTTTATGATGTTTATGGTCTCATGCATGCATCAAGTCATCTATTAAATCCATTTTGAGCTTAAGAGCTCCATTAAGCCATGTATGCACGTAAAGTTAGCAACTAGACATGATAATCCATTCCAAGGAAGTCAGATCTATGTTTTGGAGTGAAGTCTTAATGGATTAGGAGCTGAAAATTGGAATTTGGCAAAATAGAGGAGTACGTTGGGTGTATAAGCTTATACGCGTAGCGTACAAGCCCTAATATGTGTATGCTTAGCGTACAACTAAGTACGCCCCGTGTACACAGCAGGTTGGGCTTTAGACGATTGGGCTTCGGTTTGGGCCATTCTTTTGAGCTTAGATGTTTAGGGCCTTGTTAGGCCATCTTATTTCAATTGATTTGGTCTAGGATTGTTATTGGGCCTTGGGTTAAGGAAATGGAAGGGATTTAGGACCAATTTGGAAAATTGGGCCTTGTTTGGGCCTTGTATGATTATTTGGTAATTGGGCCTTTTTGGATTAAAGGTTTGGGCCTAAGTCTTTGTCTAAACTAGGTAAGGAGTAAAATGGTCATTTACCCTAATTATGGTCTGATAGTTATGGATTGGAATCTAATGATTAATTGGATGTTATTTAATATTGATAGCTCCGGGATTTGTCGGACTATCAGCCTGGGATTTATCAGTGTGATTCGGCAGCTCAAGGTGAGTTTTCTCACCGGGTTTAGCAGGTCGAAGTCACCAATTCCAATCCATGATTATGTTATGTTAGGGTGCTAGATGTTTGCGTGACTCTTCCATGTTTTATGCACTTGTATGTTTATCGGGCGAGGCCCGATTACTATTTTGTATGCTATGAATTTACATGATTATTGCATGTATATGTGTTTATATGATATATGTTTATATGTATGTGAGTGGGGCCTAATCTGTATATCGAGCATGCTCAATGCGGGGCAGGGCCTGATACCGGGCAAGGCCCGATGACAGCCGGGGCCCATTATGTGTTAATTATGTATGGTATGTGGTATTTTATGGAACTCACTAAGCTTTATGCTTATGGTTTTCGGTTTATGTTTCAGGTACTTCCAGTTCCAAAGGGAAGTGCTCATGATGATTGCAGGCGACACACCACCTCGTTCCGCATTTTTTAGATTGCTCTGATGTGTTAAGTTGATTGATACATTTGTTTTATAAAGATTTTTATGATGATGTTCTTTGAATGCCGGTTTATTTAATTAAAAAATGAAATTTTTGGGTCTTATTTTTGGGACGTTACAAGTTGGTATCAGAGCCTTGGTTTGAGAGATTCGTACATACTCTAGGGTGTGTCTGAACTCAAAATGAGGATTTTTAAAGTTTTTCAAAAAGAAATGTGTTTTAAGAAAATATTTTTTTAAGATAAGAAAGGGTGTGTTGCATGCAATCATCCGAGCTCAAGTAACTTTTCCTGAAATACCCATCCATGTTATCTGATATGATTTGAAATGTGAATCTATGAATCTCATGCTAGTTAGGGCTAAGGATTTTCTCAATTTTTGCATGATAGAATACTAGGAGAGATGCCTTTATATGCCTATCGTATGAGCTTGTAGACTTGCATGCCAGTACTGATCAGTCAGTGATAGGATGGTCTAATTAGGTGATGCTTGGTTTGGGTTACTTGATGCTCAAATGCTGCTTGCTTTTTGATTTTAGGAGTTCTTACTAGATTTAGTTAACTAGTTATTGAATATGGCAAGTTACATATTATGGGAACTAAATAATTTTAGAAGGTTAGGTTTTAACTCTATTGCGAAGCTCATTTTTTATTCCAACCGTTTTAGTATGAGACCTTTCATTCGAAGAATTATCTAGTTTTAGTGATATGTAATTGTATTTGTGAGCTAGTTAGAGCAAGATAGCGGGAGTTCCTTCTGCAGCTGATGGTGGAGAATGGTACACACTAAAGTCTTGGATTATAACCAGAGTCTCTTGTAGGGAGAGCGTGACACTTGTGTATAGATTTATACACCTGAAGAACGTCGTAGCAGGCCAACTAGTCGTTAGCATGGTTATAGTAACTCACATGGGGTATTAACTAATACATCTAGTTTATGAGGCTAACTTACATTCAACCAGTTTTATTTAATAATAAAACTACATTACACTATTTTACAGTACAACAGATAGTTCCAGAAACATACTTTCAAATGGTTTTACACAGATACAACCACAATACATTATTTTCCAGTACAATACAACTTACATTTATTGAAACATACATTCAAATGGTTTTATAAATATTAAAACTACATTAAACTGATTTTGAGTACAACAATACTCATACATTTTCAGTCTTAGGGTATGTAAGACTACAGTTCATTTAAAAGAAAATATTGGATTTTCTGGTAGTACACTCTATTATTTCACAAGGAACACACTTTATTCAATTAGTTTTATATAAAGATAAAATTACATTATAATATTCTTCAGTGTAACACTAATTATCATTTTTGGTCTTGGGATTAAGACCTATAATTCATTTTACAAGAAAATATTGGATTTTCTGGAATCACACACTTTCATTTTACAAGGAAAAATGGCAGATTTTCTCATACAAACGCTTATGAACTCACCAACTTAATTATTGACACTTTTTCAAAACTACTTGTATTCTCAGGAAATCAGTAAACAGGTACTCATAAGGGTTTGATTTTGAAGATGGGGCGTAGCAGTGTCACGTCACATATTTTTGGTCATATGTATTTGGAAATCAAACAAACTACGATTCGAATACATTGTAAAAACTTATAATTTATCAATATGATGGTTGTAGTGCTTTGATCTATATTATTCAGATGTTATGATAATGTACATTAAGTCATCCACCCCCGGACATTTCCGTCGTTCCGGTTCAGAGGTGTGACAGATTAGTATCAGAGCATTGTCTATTGTGAACTAAGTATATCAAACCACGTAAGATATACAACTATTAATACAATGGGGCTAAAACACTCTGACTAATAAATATTCCTTTAAAAATATAACAGTATTTTTATAAAAGTATACATACATGCATACATACTAGAACAGTGTCATAATAAGAACAACACAAAAGTAAAGAGATATGATGAACACTACGATTAAGCCTAGATAGTTATGTAATCATATATGCGATAAATATAGCCTGATCGGCTATATTTATGCAAGATATGAATAACATGTCTTTGGGAATGGTTGTGGTGAACAACGAGTCCAAAACTTACCAACACCACATACAAGGAAACTCTAGAGTCAAACATAAAGTTTATAATACTATAGGAGTAATTTAGGATACTATAGAACCCTACAACTAGACTCTTTATGTGTCTTTATATCGTTATTCTTGCACATTCGACATAACCAAACATATAGTTAATGCATTATGTTTCGATAAAACTCGATTCATGACCATTGTCAAAGACTTACCATTATTCCTCTTTTAAAACTTATGGAAGAAGTATGCCACCAAAGAAGTCAAACAGGAACAAAAACAACACACCAACAACTCCACCACCTCCACAGATGGACATTGCCATTTTCCAAGTTGCTGTAACAGTCGTTGTGGCAGCCACCATGGCATAAATCAACAAAAATGGTACCAGTGGGATGGGAGGCAATGCCAATAATACTAACCAAGGAGATAGACAGGGATGCCCAAGGGAATGCTCTTATAAAGACTTCACAAATGGCAAACCTAAATCCTTCAATGGAAGCATAGGTGTCATTTCTCTGACACGATGGTTTGAAAAGACAGATTCCATGTTCGAGATCTGTGCATGCCCAGAGGGGAAAAAAGTCAAATTTGCAGCTTGCACTCTCGCTGATAGGGCCCTTTCCTGGTGGAACGGACATGTCAAATCACTAACTCTCCTGGTAGGTAACTCGATGAGCTGGGAGGACTTAAAGATCATGATGTTGGAGGAATATTGCCTGAGAGGAGAAGTACGAAAGCTGGAACAGGAGCTTTGTAACCTCACCATGATAGGCTCTGACATCGCAGCCTATACTACTAGATTTAACAATCTAGCAGTACTATGCCCTGGTATGGTCACCCTGGAAAGTAAAAAGTGGAGTGATACATCTGGGGACTATCCTCTCAAATTCAAGGAAATATGATAGATGCAAACCCGTTCACCTTTGACAGCGCCAAACGCTTGGAACAAATACTTGTAGATCATGGAGTCCGCCAGGGCCTTATGATGGCTATCCCCGAACAAACCAAAGGGAGTGACAATAAGAGAAAGTTCTCGAAAAAGAAAAAGGGCCAGCCAACACAAGAGCCCGCAAAGAAACAACTAATTGTAGCAGTCCACCCTATATAAAGAAAAAGGGCCAACCAACCCTAATTTTAGGGTGTTGCACCCTATATAAAGTCTTTAAATCTCTAGGGCTCGCCTCTTTATCAGCCGTTGTTGCCCCAAACCCTTAAATCTTGACCCTTAACCTCCATTTTTATGTCTTTGAGCTCTTGAAAAGAATTGGTGGTTATTTTGCTCTTTTTGAAGGAAGTAAATAAGATTAAAGGTGCTTTGCTTGGTATGAAGTTTATAGATCCAGAATCATCACCCTTTTTGCGAGTCTTTTGATGTATCAAGTTCATACCTTGTCTTTCCTTGCTTGGATCTCTTCATATTATGATTTGATATGTTTTTGGCCGCTTTTGGGTTGGTTAGATGGGTTAATTTGTTTGAGATGCTTATTCATTTAGATCTGGTTATATTCTGAGATCCTTAAGCCTAAACATGCAAGCTTTATGATTTTTATGGTCTCATGCATGCATTAAGTCATCTATTATATCCTTTTTGAGATTAAGAGCTCCATTAAGCCATGCATGCACGTAAAGTTAGCAACTTTACATGATAATCCATCCCAAGGAAGTCAAATCTAAGTCTTGGAGTGAAGTCTTAATGGATTAAGAGCTGAAAATTGGAAGTTGGCTGAATGGAGGAGTACGTTGGGCTTATAAGCCTGTACGTATAGCGTACAATCCCTAATGTGTGTACGCTTAGCTTAAAGCTGAGTACGCCCTCAAATACTCAGTAAGTTAGGCTTCAGATGTTTGGGCTTCAGTTTAGGCCATTCTTTTGGGCTTAGATGCATAGGGCATTGTTGGGCCATCTAATTTCAAGAGTTTTGGTCTATGAAGGTTATTGGGCCTCGGGTTAAGGCCATGGAAGGGATTTAGGCCCAATTTAGAAAATTAGCACATGTTTGGGCCTTTTATGATTATTTGGTAATTGGGCCTTTTTGGATTATAGGTTTGGTCCTATGTCTTGGTCCAAACTAGGTAAGGGGTAAAATGGTCATTTACCCTAATTATGGTTTGATAGTTATGGACTGGAATCCAATTATTAATTGGATATTATTTGATATTGACAGCTCAGGGATTTTCGGACTAATAGCCTGGGATTTATCAATATGATTCAGCAGCTCAAGGTGCGTTTCCTCACTGGGTTTAGTGGGTCAAAGGCACCAATGTCAGGCCATGATTATGATATGTTTGGTGCTAGATGTTTGTGTGACTCTTGTATGTGTTATGTAATTGTATGTTTACCAGGTGGGGCTCGATGACTATTTTGTATGCTATGTATCTACGTTATTAATCTATGTGTAAGTGTTTATATGATATATGTTTATATGTATATTGGGCGGGGTCCGATCTGTATACAGAGCGGGGCTCGATGCCGGTCAGGGCCCGATGACTGGCGGGGCCCATTATGTGTTTATTATGTATGGTATGTGGTATTTTGGGGAACTCACTAAGCTTTGTGCTTATGGTTTTCAGTTTATGTTTCGGGTACTTCTAGTTCCAAAAGGAAGATCTCAGGGTGATTGCAGGCCACACGCCACCTCGTTCCGCATTTTCTAGATTGCTCTGATGTGTTATGTTGATTGATACATTTGTTTTATCGGGATTTTTATGATGATGTTCTTTGAATACTGATTTATTTAACTAAAAAATGAAATTTTTGGGTCTTATTTTTGGGAACTTACAAGTTGGTAGCCTTGGTTTGATGGATTCGGACATACTCTCAGGTGTGTCTGAAATAAAATTGTGGATTTAGTAAAGTTTTTCAAAAAGAAATGTTTTACGGAAAGAGTTTTTTAAGATAAGAAAGGTTGTGATGCATGTAATCAGCCGAGCTCAAGTAAGCTTTCCCAAAATACCCATGCAGGTTATCTAATATGATTTCATATGTCAATATGTGAATCTCATGCTAGTTAGGGATAATGATTTGCTCAGTTTTTGCATGATAGAATGTTGGCTGAGATGTCTTTGTATGCCTATTCTTTGAACTTGTAGACTTGTATGCTAGTACTAATCAGTTAATGATATGATGGCCTAATTAGCTGATGCTTGGTTTGGGTTACTTGATGTCGGATGTTGCTTGCTTTTTGCCTTTTGGATTTCTTACTAGATTTTGGTAACTAGTAAGAGAATATGCTAAGTAACATATTATAGGAACTAAATAATTTTAGACGGTTAGGTTTTAACTCTACTACATAGATTTTGTTTGAGTCTAACTGCTGTACTGTGAGACCTTTCATTCGAAGAATTATCTGGTTTTCATGATATGTAATTGTATTCATCATCTAGTTAGAACAAGTTAGAGGGAGTCCGTTTTGTAGATGATGGCGGAGATTGGTACGGAGTTTGCCCTAGAAAAACCTAGGATCAGATCTAATGTTGGGATCCTTATCTTGTGAGGGATATTTGTATGGATATAGAGTGAATTGGTAGATTCAAGGAAATACTTGAGGAAAGTATGGATAGATGTGGAAGGTAGTATGGTCCCATAATACTGGAAGCACAGGATCCATACTCGATTCAAGGAGGGTTGCGATGGAACCAGGAAGCTTGTAGAGATTGTGATCCCACGATGTATTCTGATTCTTATTATGATGGTTCGTATGGTCTATTTTCAATATGGTGACATTGTGAGGCAGACTTTTTGGCGGTTCTGGTGCTGGAGAGGGATCGGGCTTAGGTTCTGGAGCTAGGCAGCTAGATGATCAGACTAGGGAGTTCATATCGTCTGAGATTACGTGTTGCCTTCTTGAGCATAATCCTGTGATCTTTGGTACAGTCAAGGAGGGTATTCTAGAGATTTGGTTAAGCGGTTGAGTGCCTTTCATTATAATATGGGGGCCTTTGTTAGGGTGCATACATTGAACTTCAGGGAGTTCTAGGCATATGGAGCTCCGGAATATCACGTGGCAAAGGACCCAATAGCAAGCAGGATGTGGTTAGCGGATGTTGCTAACGCCTTCCTTACCAGCAGTTTCCCCAAGGGGCAGAGGTCAAACTTACCTCCTGCCTTTTGAAGGACAATTCACGGGATTGGTGGGAGGAGGTTGGGCTGCAGTGGGTGATGAGTCTCTTGATTCGATGACCTGGTATGACTTTGTGACCAGGTACAAGGCTAAGTTCGCACCGGTGATTGAGGTGTAGCAGTTGGTGCAAGAGTTTCAGGATCTCTGCCACACGACTGAAATGGTGGTTAAGATCACTGCAATGTTTCAGGAGAGGGCACTATTGGTTCCATAGTATGTAGGGGATTGGAGATGAATAAGGCTCGGTATCATGAGATGTTGAGGAGTGATATTCGGCAGTATTTGAGCCGATCCAGCTACAAGACGCTGGAGGATATGATAGCACGAGCTAGGGAGAGGGAGATTAATCTGGAGATGGAAAAGAAGAGGAAGTCAGATTATGTGTCGAGTGCTGAGGGTTCCAGGAAGAGGCCGAAGATATCTAATTATAGATCGAGAGGTCATCAGGGTCGTTGTCGTTGAGGCAAGTGTGCCAAGGTGCACGAGGGAGCGTGCACGGTGGGTGGTTCTGGCTGCTTCAAGTGCGGTTGGACTGGTCATATTAGCAGAGATTACACTGCTACCACCACTACCAACCTAGTATCTGATCTGATTTTCTTTCATTGCAATCATAGGAGCCACACAAAGTCTCATTGTCCGGGTTTGGCTGCAGCAGTATCGGTGTCAGCACCCGCTTCTGTAACTCTTCGGATTACTAATGGCCGCCAGGTCCGAGCAGATGCACCTGTGGTGAAGAGAAAGGATTTCCAGCTGACGCCTGAGGAGGCTCATGTACCCCCTGATGTGGTGACGGGTATGTAGCTTCTCCTTATCTCTTTATTTATTTATATTGATTGCTTATATTTATGTGTTTTATTATAGGAGCATTCCTTGTGAATGGTATTTTTGCTCTGGTATTGTTTAATTCGGGGGCTACCCGATCTTTTGTGTCGCTTGCGCTTAGCAAGAGGTTCGTGATGATAAGTTTTTTCGATTTGTGAAGGTTCATCGGGGTTGTACCCTTAAGTTGTTCAGTGAGCAGTATTTAGTGGATTTGGTTCCCATTCCGTTGCGTGGGAACAAGGTTATCGTGGGCATGGATTGGTTGAGCCCTAATGGAGTAGTGAGCGATTTTGACCAGCATTTAGTTCAGGTTCAGACCCCAAGTGGGGGAGAGTTAGTGGTTCATGGGGATAGATCTCAGCGTGAGCCGATTTTCTGTTCATCAGCAAGGGCCAGATGCTATTTTCAGGAGGGTTGTTCCGGTTATGTCCCCTATGTTATGGATACTCGTGATAAAGGTAAGGCGACCATGGATGATGTGTCAATTAGGCGGGAGTGCCCGAATGTGTTTCCAGAGGATTTGCCTGGGGTGCCTCTGGAGAGGCAGGTTGACTTCAAGATTGATCTGGTTCCTAGTGCGGCTCCGATATCCAAATCACCATATGGGTTGGTGCCTCCTGAGATGCAGGAGTTATCTATATAGCTGCAGGAGCTGTTAGAGAATGGATTTATTCGACCAAGCAATTTTCCTTAGGGACCATCGATCTTGTTTGTAAAGAAGAATGATAGGTCTCATCGTATGTGTATTGACTACAGGGAGCTAAATAATGTAACCGTGAAGAACCGTTATACACTCTCGAGGATTGATGATCTTTTTTACTAGCTTTAGGTGCATCTTGGTTCTCCAAGATTGATTTGTGATCGGGTTATCATCAGATGAGGGTTAGGGATGAGGATGTGCAGAAGACAGTTTTTCGGACTCTTTATGGTCATTATGAGTTCGTGGTGATGTCTTTTGGGCTCACTAATGATCCAGCCACATTTGTGGATCTCATGAACTGCGTGTGTAGACCAATGCTGGATCAGTCTGTGATTGTGTTCATTGATGATATCTTGCCTTATTCCGAGACTCAAGAGCAGCACAAGGAGTACTTGAGGGAAGTGCTAGAGACTTTGAGGAGGGAAAGACTTTTTGCAAAGTTCTCCAAGTGCGAGTTCTGGTTACGCGATGTCCAGTTTTTGGGGCACCTTGTCAACTAGAATGGTATTCTAATTGATCCGACCAAGGTTGAGTTTGTGACGCAGTGGGAGGTTCTGAGGTCTCCATCTGAGATTCAGAGTTTTTTGTATTAGGAGGATTATTATCGGAGATTTATCCTGAATTTCTCCAAGATTGTTGTTCCTCTGACCCGACTGACAAAGAAGGTGGTTACACTTCGGTGGGGGCTTGAGCAGCAGGAGCTTTAGAGACGTTGAGACAACGGTTGTGCGAGGCACTGATTTTGACACTGTCGATGGGTGTTGAGGATTTTGTGGTATATTTTGAAGCGTCGATCACAGGACTGGTGGCAGTGTTGATGCATAGGGGTCACGTGATCGCTTACGCTTCGAGGTAGCTGAAGCCTCATGAGGCGAACTATCCGACGCATGATTTGGAGTTGGCGGTGTGGTTTTCTCCCTCAAGATTTGGCAACATTACCTCCTCGGGGTTCGTTGTACGATTTAAACGGATCACAAGAGTCTGAGGTATTTGATGGATCAGTTGAATCTGAATATGAGACAGTGTTGGTGGTTGGATATGGTGAAGGATTATGATTGCAAGATCCATTATCACTCAGTGAAGGCCAATATAGTGGTCATTGCTCTCAGCCGCAAGGCGGTCGCTGCTCCGATGAGAGGCATATGTTTGATGATGACCATGATTACTCCGATGTTGGAACGGATTCGTGAGGCTTAGGTTGAGGCTATGAAGGAAGAGCACTGAAAGAGTGAGCGTATTATGGGTCAGGTGGCTTCCTTCGATTATGATAGTTGTGGATTATTGATTTTGCATCGATGGGTTTGGATTCCATTTTGGGGTGGTGTGCTTCAGGTTTTGATGGATGTGGAACACAATTCTATGTGCTTCATTCATCCTAGGAAGATAAAGATGTATAGGGATCTTCATCCTGATTATTGATGGCCCTGCATGAAGCGGTATGTGGCCTAGTATGTGGAGTGGTGCGTGACTTGTCGGAAATTCAATGTTGAGCATCAACGACCTCACGACAAGATGCAACCGTTTGAGATTCCTGTATGGAAATGGCAAGATATTACCATGTATTTTATCATGAAGCTACCCCGTACTACGCGCGGAGTAGATCCTATTTGGGTCATCATGGATCATTTGACCAAGAGCGTGCATTTCATCCTGATTCAAGAGAGTATATCTATAGAGAAGTTGTCGAAGATTTATATCAGGGAGGCTGTGGCACGTCATGGTACCGGTATTGGTGGTTTCTGATATAGATGTTTGGTTTACTTCCAGGTTTTGGAAGAGGTCACATGACGAGTTAGGCACTCGTCTCCATTTCATCATATTATTCCATCTGCAGACCGATGGTTAGAGTGAGTGGACTATTCAGACCCTAGAGGATATGCTATGGGCATGTGTTCTGCATTTCAGTGGGAGTTGGGATACGTATCTTCCATTAGCAAAATTTTCATATAAGAATAGTTAGCATGCCAACATTGATCGGCCTCCTTTCGATATGCTCTACGGGAGGAAGTGTAGGACCCTGATTTTTTGGGGCGAGGTTGGTCAGCAGGTTATGGGGAATACCGAAGTGGTATTCAAGACCACTGAGTTGATTCAACATGTTCGAAGTAGGCTCCAGACAGCTCAGAGTCAGAGGAAGAGTTATGCCTATAGGCGCCGGTCAGATTTAGAGTTCCAGATGGAAGATATGGTTCTCCTGAAGGTGCCACCTTAGAAAGGTGTCACCCGTTTTAGGAAGCAGGGCAAGCTGGGCCCCAAGTATATTGGTCCCTTCAGGGTTTTGGCTCGGGTGGGCCGGTTTGCTTACGCTTGGATCTTTCAGATGAGCTCAGTCAGATTCATAGCACATTCCATGTCTCTAAGCTACGGAAGTACTTAGTGATTGATTACGCGGTAGTACCATTGGAGGATATTCAGGTGGATGACCAACTAAATTATATTGACAGACTGGTGGAAATTTTGGATCCAAAGACAAAAACCTTGAGGAACAAGGTTGTTGAGTTGGTAAAGCTGCAATGGTATCACTTCGAGGGTTCGAAGTAGACTTGGGAGCCCGAAGATGAGATGAGGGAGCACCATCCAGAGTTATTCGTGGCAGCAGACTTTGAGGACAAAGTCTAATTCAAGTGGGGGAGAATTGTAACACTTGGAAGTCAGATCTAAGTTTTGGAGTAATGTCTTAATGGAAGTCAGATCTAAGTTTTGGAGTAACGTCTTAATGGATTAGGAGTTGAAAATTGGAAGTTGGTTGAATAGAGGAGTACATTAGGCGTACAAGCATGTACGCATAGCATACAATCCCTCACGCGTGTACACTTAGCGTACAACTAAGTATGCCCCGCGTACTCAGTACGTTGGGCTTCGGATGTTTCAGCTTCGGTTTGGGCCATTATTTTGGGCTTAGATGTTTAGGGTCTTGTTAGGCCATCTGATTTCAAGTGTTTTGGTCAAAGAATGTTATTGGGCCTTGGGTTAAAGCCACGGAAGGGATTTGGGCCCAATTTGGAAAATTGGGCCATGTATGGGCCTTGTATGATTATTTGCTAATTGGGCCTTTTGGATTATAGGTTTGAGCCTAAGTCTTGGTCCAAATTAGGTAAGGGTTAAAATGGTTATTTACCCTAATTATGGTCTGATAGTTATGGATTGGATTCCAATTATTAACTGGATGTTATTTAATACTGATATCTTGGGGATTTGTCGGGTCAGCAGCCAGGGATTTATCAGTGTGATTCAGGAACTAGAGATGTGTTTCCTCACTGGGTTTCACGGGTCGAAGGAACTAATGTTGGCCCATGATTATGTTATGTAAGGGTGCGAGATGTCTGCCTGACACTTGCATGTGTTACGTACTTGTATGTTTACCAGGCGGGGCCCGATGACTATTTTGTATGCTATGTATCTAAGTTATTATTGCATGTGTATGTTTTTATATGATATATGTTTTGGATAAGGTGTCTAAGTCCATAACTATATTTAGTATGTACTTGACCCTGCTTGGCATGGTCCATTTGGGTTGCATGGCATCTGAACAATTGGATAGACAAAATGAGAATAAGGACACTTATGATTTGTTAATATATTCTAATATATATTAATATGAAATCATATTATTTAATTAGTATTGATCAAGAATTAATTTGGACTTCATTTTGTGATCAAAAGAGACTAATTAAATATATGGGGATTGATTATGTAAATCTTTCATTCTTATACAATGGGCTTTTGGTCCATGATTCACTAGATTGGGCTAGGACCCATTGGGTGCTCCATGGATGCTCCATGGAGGTTAAAACCCATGGATCATGGGGAGATGAAAAGCCATGCACATTAGGGTTTACATCGTGTGACCCTACATGTGACACACTATATAAGGAACCATATATGGAGCAAAATCGGCACTAAGACTAAAAGAAGTGAGGGCTAGCCGATTTTGTGATCAAGTGTTCTTCTCTCAAGTTATTCCAAGAGTTGTGGTGTTGTGTGAAGCATTTGAGGCATCACATTTGGGGTGCTAGGCTCACAAGGTCTTAAGCAATCCAAGAAACAACAAAAGTATGTCATTCTACTAAGTTTTATATTACAAGTACCCCATTGTATGCTAGTTAGAATGATAACCTTGGAAAAATCTTATTTGCATGTATATTATAGAAAACATAGATCCAAGGTTTCTAGGGTTGCATGTACACCATATGAGTGTTAGAATGCTCAAAACCCATTAGTGGTATCAGAGCCTAGGCTTATACTTGATGCAAACTGCTTGAAAAAGTCGAATTTCTGCTAACCGTTCAGTGGACTCGCCGACTCCATGGGGGGACTCGACGAGTCCAAGTGAAACTTCATCCTACTCGTCGAGTAGGTTCTTGCACTTTGCGAGTAGGAGGCCATGTGTGTAGATTTTCGAGTTTTGCTGCTGGAAATGGACTAGAATCATTACCCTAAACTTTTTTGGACTCATAAAACCTATTTTTGATGTGGTAATGATTATGCTAATCCATTTACAATGGTTATTATCAAATTTTCAAGTTTTATATATGTTTATATGATTCTTGAAATTGTTGATTTGAATATTCATGTTTATGAGTTTTGTAGATCATAGGAATTATTTGTTAGAGTAATTCTTGATCTTAATGCAAATTAATGGACTCCATAACTTGTCCTCATGTTATGGAATTCCAAAACTCTTTTCTTTAAATTTAAATAAAACTCATAAGTTATTAAATATGAAAGGTTTTGAATAGTTTCAAAACTTGTCCTCAAGTTTTGGAATTTGTAAAGTTACTTTAGCAAACTTTAATTCCAAACCCTAGAGTTTTAAAAGTTAAAATTCAACCCTTATACTTTATACTATTATAAGTTTATATATATATATATATATATATATATATATATATATATATATATATATATATATATATATATATATATATATATATATATATAATAGCAAGTCAGTTTTACCGTTAGTAGGCCTCATTCACGAAGTCGGTCTATAAGGGGAGTATAAGGTTGTTGCCTATAAAATGGCAGCTTAATGGGTGTCCACTCTCACCCGCCGCTTCCTTCACTGGTGGAGGGTCGTTAGCCGAACGGGTAGGACAAGGACTATAATTATCATTAAAAGTATAATGATAAATATAAAGTAACTAAACCTTTTATAAATTCCCAATCTTAGTTACTTTAGGAAAATGTGAAATTGGTGCTAACCCATGAAATTACACTTTGGACCTTACCAAGTCGTTGGTGGAGCGTGTGTGGGTAACCGGCACACTAACATGGACTAGTAAGAGTGGCAAAGGGTGACTTAGTCTTTATCATAGATTGGTGGAGCGTGTGTGGGTAACCGGCACATCGATTAGGTGATAAAGATTAAGGATACCAAGTTAATTTGCATGCTTATTCACACCTTGTTTGTGATCCTCGACATCCCAGTCGCAAACTTGAGAGGGCACAATCGAGATTTAAACATGCCATTGAATTGTTCAATGAATTTCAAAAGATCTAGGAGTTTCATTCCAATTAAAACCTAATTCTTATTTCATTTTTCATGGTGGAAATTGTTGAATCGTCATTCACCTACCTTCGAATATTTTATAGCTTGGATTACGGCATCCCTCTTCCAAGTTATAAAGTATTGTGTTGGGTCCTAGCCTTAATATTACATTTGGGTGTCTTATTAAGGATTCCATATCTAATATAAACATGTCTTTCTTCTTTTCAAATGTCTTCCAACAATGTTGCTTCTGGATATAATCCTACAGGCTCCTTCTCTCTCATGAACCTTTGTGGGAGAGTCATCTTTGATGGTTCGAACATTAATGATTAGATCATGAACATCAGGATGGTCACTCGCTACGAGGACAAGCAATATATCCTTGACAAGGAGCTGAAGGAACTTGATGAGTCTTCTGCTACTCCATAGGAGATTGCTAACTTTAGGGCTCATGAGAGAGATGCCACCAAGGTGGCATGTATCATGCTAGCCACAATGACAGCTGAGCTCCAAAAGTCCTATGAGGACATTTACTCTTTTGAGATGCACATGGACCTGATTGACCGCTAACATCAGAGTGCTCGTCAAGAGAGGTATGAAATCATCTCTTCCATGATAACAACGCGAATGAAGGATGCTGAAACCATCACGGGCCACTTGTAGCAAATGCAAAGGTATGTGGACCGTTTGCTGAAGTTGAATATGAACTTCCCCAAGGAGTTGGCTATTGACATCATACTGCACTCCTTACCTACTTGTTATGATCAATTCTGAATGACCTATCACATGAACAAGGAGGAGGTCACACTCAGCAAACTTCAAGGACTTTTGAAGACCGCCGAAAGTGGTCTCAAAGGTAAATCGGCTGTTACTACTCCTACTCCTAACATCGCCCCTGTTCTGGCAATCAGGCAAAGTAGAGGGAAGAAGAGGAAACCCCCTTCGGAGGGTACCAAGGGAAAGTCTCTTGATGACTCCTCTTCAAGTGGAACCAAAGGTGGTTTTGTCACTCCTTCTTCCAACCCAAAGGAAGATCAATGCTTTTATAGTCAGGAGAAGGGGCATTGGAAATGAAACTGCCCCAAGTACCTGCAAGATGTTAAGGATGGGAAGGTCAAACCAACCCATGCAGGTATTTACACTATATTGTCTAATAACTCACCACATACTACTTCTTGGGTTCTTGATACAGGTTGCGGTATTCATATATGCTCTGATTTTCATGGCCTAAGAAGAAGTAAGGATGTGGAGCACGGAAAGATAAACTTGATCATGGGGAATAGGAAAGCTTCACCTATCACCACGATTGGAGTTTACTCTTTGTTGCTAAGTATTGGGTTAGTGTTAGATTTGAATAAGTGTTGTTACTCATCCGAAATGGTGAGAAATATTATTTCTTTTCACGGTTTGTACAAACAAGGATTTACCTTTTCGTTTGATAATGAATGTGGTGGTATTAATGCCTTTTATAATGATGTTCTTTATTTTAAAGCATTACCTTGTGATGGTGTATATGAAACTGTGTCGGTTGTATATAACTTAGGAAATAATGTATTGCATATCGATTCTTCCACTAGTTTGGATAAAGCATCCTTGTGGCATTTTCGTCTTGGACATGTTAACAAGAAATGCATACGCTAACTCCAGAAGGTTGGAATCTTGGAGTCATTTGACTTAAGGTCATATGATAGTTGTGAATCTTGTTTACTTGGAAAAATGACAAAGTCACCCTTCACTGGTATTTGTGCTAGGGGTGAAGGTTTGTTGGACATCATACACACAGATGTGTGTGGACCCTTCAGAACCGCCACAAGGAATGCTAACCGTTTCTATGTGACTCTTACTGATGATTATAGTAGATATGGTTATGTATACTTAATCAAGAATAAGTCAGAAACCTTTGAAAAGTTCAAAGAGTTTAAACAAGAAGTGGAGAATCAGTTGCGCAGGAACATTAAGATGCTCCGATCCGATCAAGGAGGAGAGTATCTTAGTACAGAGTTCCTTGACTATCTTAAGGAATGTGGAATCGTTTCACAATTGACACCTCCAAGAACACCACAGCTTAATGGTGTGGCTGAGATGCACAATCGAAATTTGTTAGACATGGTTCATTCCATGATGAGTCGAAATTCGTTACCAATCTCATTATGGGGGTATGCCTTAGAGACTGCCGCCCATATCCTTAATCTAGTCTCTACCAAGAAGGTTGCCAAAACACCTCACGAGATGTGGAGTGAGAAAGTTCCCAATTTAGACCACATCAAGATTTGGGGTTGCAAAGATTTCATGAGACGTGAGACTCAGGACAAGCTCGAACCTCGTAGTGAGCGGTGTATTTTCATCGGCTACCCACAGAATTCTATTAGTTACCTCTTCTACATACCCAGTGAAAATGTGGTCTTTGTAGCAAGGAGAGGAGTCTTTCGTGAGAGAGAATTCATAAGCCAAGGAAATAGTGGGAGGAAAATTGACCTTGAAGAAATTCAAGAGCCAAGCGGTGAAGGAACCTAAAACACTAGCAATCAACCTAAGGAGGAAACTCTTATTGAGCCGATAGATGAGTCTGTACATCTGAGGCGTTCCACAAGAGTTAGGAGCACACCTAATTTTTACTATAGTTTCCATATTACTAAACAAGGTGATGCATTTATCAGTGATAGTACACTGGTAAATCTGGATGAACCTAACAGCTTTGAGGAAGCCATGGCAGGCCTTGAATCTGCCAAATAGAAAGAGGCCATGGACAAGGAGATTCAGTCCATGTATGATAATCAAGTTTGGAACTTGGTTGACAATGTATCGGGTCGTAAGACGGTCGCGTGCAAATGGATATTCAAGAAGAAGACTAACATGGATGGGAATGTACACACTTATAAAGCACGACTGGTT
The DNA here is from genome assembly GCF_002870075.4 of Lactuca sativa. Taxonomy (NCBI): domain Eukaryota; kingdom Viridiplantae; phylum Streptophyta; class Magnoliopsida; order Asterales; family Asteraceae; genus Lactuca; species Lactuca sativa. The sequence continues at coordinate 198,906,164 of NC_056627.2, read as the reverse complement.
GCGAAGGGCTTTACTCAAACTTCGGGAGTTGACTATGATGAGACCTTCTCACCAATAGCAAAGATTAAGTCTATTAGGGTTTTGCTAGCCATAGCTACATTTCATGATTACGAAATATGGCAAATGGATGTCAAAACCGCTTTCCTTAATGGAAAGTAGGTTGAGGATGTTTACAGGAGTCAGCCAGAGGGTTTTGTCAATGCAAAGCACCCTAATAGAGTGTGTAAGCTTGAGAAATCTATCTATGGGCTACAACAAGTATCTCGCAGGTGGAATCTTCGTTTCAATGAGAGAGTCAAAGAGTTTGGCTTTTCGAGGAGTGAAGATGAGTCTTGTGTGTATGTTAAGGATAGTGGGAGTATAGTTAGCTTTTTTGTATTGTATGTGGATGACATACTACTTATAGGAAATGACATCCCAACCTTGCAGGAGGTTAAATCCTGGCTTGGGAAGTGTTTCGCTATGAAGGACCTTGGAGAAGCTGGCTATATTTTAGGATAAGGATATTGAGAGACATGAGTAAAAGACTAATTGGACTTAGTCAGAGTACCTACATGGATAAGGTGCTGCAAAGGTTCAGCATGCAGGACTCCAAGAAAGGTGACTTACCAATCCAGAATAATGCAAACTGAGTAAGTCAGAGTCCGACTACAGAGGCTGAGATAGTTGAGTTGAGTCACGTACCGTATGCTTCCGTTGTAGGCTCAATCATGTATGCTATCACTTGTACTCATCCTGATGTGGCTTTTGCTTTGAGCAAGGTCAGTAGATATCAGGGGAACCCTAGCAAGGCTCACTGGACTACGGTGAAGAATATTCTCAAGTACCTACGAAGGACTAGGGACTGGGTCCTTACCCTCGGAGGGAGTGATGAGTTGAGAGTATTGGGGTATAGTGATGCAGGCTTACAGACTGATAGGGATAATTTCCGCTCTCAGTTAGGCTAGGTCTTTACCCTAAATGGAGGAGCAATTACTTGGAAAAGTTTCAAGCTGGAAACAGTAGCTGATTCAACTTGCGAATTAGAGTACATAGCAGCAAGCGAGGCGGCAAAGGAGGCAATATGGATAAAGAACTTCATTGAACACCTTGAAGTTGTACCAGCTATTAAGGAGCCTATGGAGATTTTTTGTGATAATGAGGGTGCAGTTGCCTTAGCAAAGGAACCAAGGGATCATGGCAGATCCAGGCACATCAATAGAAAATATCACTTCATTAGACATCGGATAGATGAAGGACTCCTCGTAGTAAAGAGGGTATCTTCAGATGAGAACCTAGCAGATCCCCTCACAAAGGGACTGTGTAGGGTTAAGCATTTGCAGCATGCGAGGTGCATCGGGCTGAAGGATGATATTAGTTTTACAGATTAGATAGCTATTTCTGAAACTTGTAAAATGTAATCGACATTTGATGATTAAATAAAAATTGTTTATTTATAAGTAAAGTGTTTCTATCTTGTGTCAATTGTTTACTATTGTTTCAATCTTGCATGTTTTGACTTCCAGAATAATTACTTTATTCAAACTCTCCACAGTCAGCCATATGTTGGAAGTACGTATGAATAAAGACTATCATGAATTGGGCTTGTAGATATCTAAGGGATTAGACATAGAAAAAGTTGCTAAAACATTCATGAGTGCTCATAAGTTTTGATTATTGGATTAAACCCACGCTCACGTGTATCACTTCATCGAATTTATCCCGAGTGATCGTGAGATAGTAATATCATATAAGTCTTCAATCCAAGAGATATGAGTTGTTGATTACGAGTTGGTCGTACATTAATTGTACGAAAACGCATCGGTAACTCGATGTTATAAAACGTGCTTTTGTGTATGATTCAACAATTAGTTAGTAAAAGCATATGAGTCGAAGTTTATATGTTCCTTTTAATCCTTGGAGTACTAAAAGCGATATCTGTGCCCCTCGATGATTTTGTTTTGACCTATGTACCGGGCCCGATCAGAACTAAATTGATGTGTTCGATTAAGTTAGGGGTGGCAAATCGTGCTATCGTTTCGTGTTTCTGTCTGACACGACACGACACGACAAGGTTTTTTGTAACACGAACACGACATGACACGATGTTGTGTTTTTTTTAACTAACACGAAAACGAACGAAGTAAAAAACGACAAACAAGACACGACACGACAAATATAAAATATACTAAAAACTAGTTTATCTAATGAATAATTTATCAAATATAACACGATAAACACGACAAACATGATAACACGATAAAGAACTGCTAAATCGTGTCAATTTCGTGTTGAATTTCGAACACGAACACGACACGACATCGTGTTTTTTATAGCTAACACGAACACGAATTTAAATTTTAGTTTCGTCCCAATTTCGTTTCGGGTCGTGTACTTTTGTCGTGTCGTTTCATAAATTGCCACCCCTAGATTAAGTTCTATGTCAAACAAATCAGAAATCGGGAAACAAACTGCTAGACAATAAGTACGACATTGTTCCATGTATTTTTCCGACTGATATCTAGAACAGAGGATTATATGATCACTTATCTTAAATGGCGCATCATCATCTTAGTTCCGCGAGACTTTGAAAGAGCTACGATTGTTGGTCGTGTGCTGAAGTCATACCTGTAACTATAGTTATTAGACTTATCCAAGTGGGAGACTGTTGGATAAGGTGTCTAAGTCCATAACTATATTTACTACGTACTTGACCCAGCTTGGCATGGTCCATTTAGGTTGCATGGCATCTCAACAATTGGATAGACAAAATGAGAATAAGGACACTTATGATTTGTTAATATATTCTAGTATATACTAATATGAAATCATATTACTTAATTAGTATTGATCAAGAATTAATTTGGAATTAATTTTGTGATCAAAAGAGATTAATTAAATATATGGGGATTGATTATGTAAATCTTTCATTCTTATATAGTGGGCTTTTGGTCCATGATTCACTAGATTGGGCTAGGACCCATTGGGTGCTCCATGGATGCTCCATAGAGGTTAAAACCCATGGATCATGGGGAGATAAGAAGCCATGCACATTAGGGTTTACATGGTGTGACTGTAACATCCAAAAAATTTATGCCAAATTTAAACTTTTTGAATCATAAATAAAACCAAATAGTATTTGTTTACAAAATGTTTTCAAATCATTATTCATCAGAGTGTCCCAATAACCAGATGTTTACAAAATGTTTACATGGTGGTAGGATCATGCCTTCACCTTGCCATGATCTCCTGAAGTACCTGAAACAATAAACTGAAAACTGTAAGCCCGAGTGCTTAGTGAGCTACCCCCAAAATACCAATACCACACTGATTATACAATATCAGTAACAGACAATCAACAACATGCATGATGGGTCATCAGCCTGACTGGACCGCCCTGCAGGGCCTACAGTCTATTTGAATCTATCACGAGCCTTCGGCATGACTGGACCGCCATGTAGGCCTACAGTCTCCACGGACCATTCATAGGGTATGTTGGCCTTCAGCACAAAGCAGGACCGCCCCAACCCAACCAACAAGCAAATACCCATGTGCATATAACTAACATATACTGACATATACAAACATCAAACATATCTATCTCACTAATCATCAATCATAACAATCTCTCGTAACTAGAGCACCGACCTTGCAGGTCACTAACATACCAATCCCTACGGATCATATGAGCATAACATACTGTTTATACTGATTCCGATCTAACAGATCATAACCACATGTAGCATACCATAACAACAACTAAAGGTTCGGCATTGGTGCCTTAGACCCTATTGATATACTGAGGATAACTCACCTTGCAGATGTTGACTCGGTAGATAAACTCCAACTCTCGGATCATTGTCAAAAACTCCACCACCTATTACCATAATATAATCATACCCATCAGTTCCCAACCTTTCAAGGTACCCCATAAGCCAACTAATCAACCCCTGGTCAAAGTCAAAGTCATCAGTCAAGGTCAACATTCCATGTTGACCCTAACTCGCCAAGTACCCTCGGCTACTCGCCGAGTTCCTTGGAGTACTTTTCCACTCGCCGAGTCACCGGAGTGACTCGTCGAGTTCCTTTGGTTTACAATCAAAACTCTAAGGCCACTCGTCGAGTTTCCTTCTTGCAACTTGACGGTTACACACGCATACATAAATTGGGGAACCTCAACCGACTTGCCGAGCTGTTCATACAACTCATCGAGTCTACGACAATCTTCATCGGACTCGCCGAGTTGTTCATCCAGCTCGTCGGGTCCAGGCCTATTTTCATATGACTCGCCGAGTCAACCTTGCGACTCGCCAAGTTCCTTCAGTCCTTAAGCCATACAGACTCTTTTAAGCCATGCAGTGGCTCCAAATTACAGATCCAAGCTTCTAAGGCATGATTTTCACGTAAAGTTACAAACTTTACGTGCATGCATGGATAAAAAGGCTCTTAATGTCAAATCCAAGCTCACAATGGGGTTTCATACTCAAGGAGGCTTCATACATGACCAGGCTCGGAGCTTTATGACTCTAGAACCCAAGAAGGGTCCAGATCTGAAGTTACAACTACAGATCTAGCTCATATCCCACATCATCATCTCAATCAACCCATAAAACCCCTAAATCTCAACCTAATGAGGTCTAGAAGTAAAATGAAGTAAAGGTGACGACTTGATACCTTCAAATGATGCTAACTCAGGTAGATTTCAGATTCCCATGCCTTCCTTGCTCCTAGTCTCTTGCCCTCTAAGCTCTTCCTTTTCCAAAAACCTCCTTTCTAAAGCTTAAGACACACAAGAATGAAGCACCACACAAATTAAGGTTTTCTGAGCTCTCAAAGGACTGTAAATAGGCCAAATGAGGCTTATGCTTCTTTAAATAGGGTGAAAACACTCGGGATTTAGGGTTTCATCTTCCATCTCGTACTCGTCAAGTTCCTTCATGGACTCGGCGAGTAGGCCACTAAATACGCGATCCAACCCGCTGCTACTCGATGAGTAGGGCAACCAACTCGTCGAGTAGGCCTTAAAACCAAATAAATTTTCATTTACAACAATACCTGAGAATCGGGGCATTAAAATTCCCCCCCCCCCCCACATGAACTAGACTTCGCCCTCGAAGTCTGCTGGAATAAACAATGTCGGGTAATGATCGCGCATCTCCGCCTCCGGCTCCCGTGTCCACTCGGATCCCTTCCGATGTTCCCACTACACCTTCACCAAAGGTATTTCTTTGTTCTATAAAATCTTCTTCTTCTCCAAGATGGCCACAGGCATCTCCACATAATTCAGGCGCTCATCGACCTGAATATCATCCAACGATACTACTGCCTCCTAGTCCATAATGCACTTTTGCAATTGTGAAACATGCAACGTGCTATGAATCCAGCTAAGCTCCTCCGGAAGCTCTAGCCTATAAGCCACTTTGCCAACCCTGGCAATGATCCTGAATGGCCCGATATAAAGGGGATCCAATTTTCTCCTCTTCCTGAAGCGAATCTTACCCTTCCAGAGCGAGACCTTCAGAAGTACCATGTCACCCATCTAAAATTCCAACTCAGATCGGCGTCTGTAGCCATAACTTTTCTGCCAACTCTGAGCGGTCTGCAATCGCTGTCTAATCTGCTATATCTTTTTGGTAGTTTGCAGAACTACCTCTGTCCGACCCATCACTTTATGTCCAACCTCGCTCCAACAGACTGGGGTTCTACATCTCCGACCATACAACAACTCAAAAGGCGGAGCGCCAATAATGGAATGATAGTTGTTGTTATAGGCGAACTCTGCAAGTGGTAGGTGGGAATCCCAACTCCCACCGAAGTCAATGACGCACACCCTCAACATATCCTCGAGGGTCTAAATGGTTCACTCACTCTGTCCATCCGTCTGCAGATGGAACGTTGTACTAAAGTGCAGCCGCGTACCCAGTTCCTCATGGAACTTCTATCAAAAACGGGAAGTAAACCTGACATCCCGATCGGAAACAATGGAGACTAGAACCCAATGGTGAGAGACAATCTCGCTGACGTACATGTCGGCCAATTTCTTAGCCGACGAACTCTCCCGTATGGCCAAGAAATGGGCACTCTTGGTCAACCGATCCACGATGACCCATATAGCATCGAACCCCTTCGCCGTTCTCGGCAACTTCGTAATGAAGTCCATCGTGATCTGCTCCCATTTCCACATGGGAATCTTCAGAGGCTGCAGCTTACCATGCGGCCTCTGATGCTCGGCCTTGACCATCCTACAGGCACCTCTCAACATACCAAGCGATTTCTCGCTTCATACCGGGCCACCAGTAACTCAAACTCAGATCGCGGTACATCTTGGTGGCCCCCGGGTGTATAGAAAAGTGAGACTTATGAGCCTCCTCCATCACTATCTGTCGAACCCCTCCGGACATCGGAACCTAAACCAGACCTTGTCGGGTCAATAATCTGCGGCTATCCTGAACAAATCGGGCGCTCTCGCCCTTAATCCTCTCCAACTTCCAGTTCTCTGGTCTCATTCCCTCAAACTGAGCATCTCTAATCAAGCTCACAAGCGGGGAATCCACCGCTATCCTCATACACCTTGTTGGGGTAGAAGACCCAGCTGAATTGCGGCTCAAAGCGTCAGCAACCACATTCGCTTTACCAGGATGGTAAACGATCTCACAATTATAGTCCTTGACTACATCCAGCCACCTACGCTGCCTCATGTTCAGGTTCGGCTGATCCATGATGTGTCTCAAACTCTTGTGATCCGTGTATATAGTGCAATGGACCCCGTACTGATAATGGCTTCAAATCTTGAGAACGAATACCACTACTCCCAACTCAAGATCGTTCATAGGGTATCTCGTCTCATGCGGCTTCAGCCGCCGCGATGCATAGGCTATTACTCGTCCCCTCTGCATGAGGACTTCCCCCAAGTCTGCGATGGATGCATCACAAAATACTACAAAATCCTCAACTCCCTCGGGGAGCGTCAACACTGGCGCCTCACATAAACACTACCGGAGGGTCTCAAACATCCACTGTTGCTCAGGGCCCCACCGGAAATCCACCCCTTCCTCGTTAGATGAGTGAGGGGTACTGCAATCTTGTAGAAATCTCGAATGAATCTCCAGTAGTACCCTGCTAATCCCAAGAAACTCCTGATGTCTGAGGGAGATTTCAGAATCTCCCACTGCATAACTGCCTCGACTTCGGCCGAGTCGACCAAAATCCCCCCCCCCTGGTTAACGAGATGCCCGAGGAATTGGACCTCTCGTAACCAAAAATCACACTTCGAGAACTTGGCATATAGTCGTTCTCACTACATAACCTCCAGCAGCTCCCTGAGATGCTCCTCGTGCTACTCCCGGGTCTTGGAGTACACCAAGATATCATCTATGAACACAATGACCGAGCGATCGAGCATCGGTCTGCAGACTCGGTTCATCAAACCCATGAACACTGTCGGCGCGTTGGTGAGCCCAAACGGCGTCACCACGAACTCGTAATGACCATAGCGAGTCCGAAACGTGGTCTTCTCCACGTCTTCCTCCCTCACCCTAACCTGGTGATATTCAGATCTCAAATCGATCTTGGAAAACCAAGATGCACCCTGCAGCTGATCGAAAAGATCATCTATCCTTGGGAGTGGATAACGGTTCTTCACCGTTAACTTGTTCAACTCCCTATAGTCAATGCACATCCTGTGCGAACCGTCCTTCTTCCTGACGAAGAGGATCGGTGCTCCCCAGGGTGAACTACTCGGACGAATAAACTGCTTACCCAGTAGCTCCTCCAACTGAGATGACAGCTCCTGCATCTCTGGCGGTGCCAGACGGTACGGCACCTTAGCGATAGGGGCCGCACCCGACACTAGATCAATCCTGAACTCAACCTGCCTCTCCGGAGATACTCCGGGTAACTCCTCCGGAAACACGTCAGCAAACTCGCTAACCACCGGGACCTCTAAGACTAAGGGCTGATCCCTAACCCGCGTATCCACCACATACGCTAAATAATCGGCACACCCATGCTGAATATACTGTCGAGCCCTGGCTTCCGAACAAAACCCTGATCCTATCCTGGTGCCCTCTCCATATACCACCAGTTCTCCCCCACTTGGGGTTCGAACCACCACTCGCTGTCCCTCACAGTCGATCATGGCGCCAAACCGACTGAGCCAATCCATCCCTACGATCACACATACTTCCCTCATGGGAATAGGTATCAAATCTATTGGGAAGGATACCCCAAAAATCTCCAACTCGCATCCTCAGTAGACCGAAGAAGCAGAAACCCCATGGTCGTTGGCTATCGAAACTCGCAACGGACACTCAAGCTCATCTACCGGAACACTGAACCCTCTACTGAAAGTCTGAGATACAAACGACCAACTCGCCCCCGAGTCTAATAAAACCAAAGCAAGCAAAGAGTTTACTAAAAACGTACCTAAACACAGGTACAACCATTAAGCATAACACATATATAATAACTGAAACAGAAAATAGAAACATACCAGCAACCACATCCGGTGCTGCCTTGGCCTCCTCAACTATGAGCTGGAAGGCGCACCCCTGAGCCTTCGGAGGCTCCACCTTGACTAGCCTCCCATTCCGAATCCTCAAAGTAGCCAGTGCGAAGCCTTGCGCCGGCTTGGAGGCGAGTTGCGGACAGCTAGTCTTCACGTGACCAACCTGATGACAATGGTAACAAATCCCCATATCTGCTAGAGGGGCGGACTGGCGACAGTCCCTGGCATAGTGCCCCTCCTTGCCACATTTGTGGCAACCACCTCCTGCTCGACAAACCCCAGAATGACCCCTGCCACACTTTCCACAAGTGCGGCTCTGCTGACCCCCGGTCTGAGTATCAGCGGTCTTGGACCGCTTAGGTGCTGGCTGAGACTATTCCAGAACCTGACGCTGCTCCCTCAAATGCAGCTCTATCTCCAACTCATACCGCCTCGCGACTTCCTAAAGATCCAGGAGGGTATCACAACATTGTGTAGCCACAAACTGTCGAATATCAGTCTTGAGCATACTCAGATAACGAGTCATCTGAGACTGCTCTAAAGCGAACTCCAGGCAAAACATAGCCCTCTCCGTGAACATACGAGTGATCTCGATCACAGACTCCCCGTCCTGCCTCAATGTCAAAAACTCTTGAGCAAGCCGCTCCCACTCAACACGTGGAACATAGCAGGTGCGGAACATATCCCGGAACTACTCCCAAGTAACAGCAACCCACTGATCATCAGTGTATGACCCTGTCGTCAATCTCCACTAGTCCTTTGCCCCAAGCCTCAGCAGGTTCAGGGCACACCTGACCTTCTGGTTAGCAGGACATGAACATGTGAAGAAACAGCCCTCCACGTCAGATAACCACCTCATAGCCCTGATCGCATCCTGTATACCATCAAACACGGGGGGCTTCGTGTTATCGAAGTCCCGGTACTGGAAAGCCCTGTCGGCTCCTCTTCCAACCCATGTCGTTGTTACAGCCGATGTGGCTGCAGCGGCAATTGTCTTTGCTAGAGTTGCATCTCGCTTGTCAAAGTACTCAACCATTGCGGTCTTAATCAACCCAAACATCTCTGGCAGCTACGCTCGGAACGCCGCAACAATCTCGTCGTGCAGAATCTCCAAATCCTGGCATCCAACTCCTTTGTCCCTATCTATACCACGGGCTTAGGTGCTACCAGCACCTCCGACCCTCCGTCTCCCGATCCTGATCCTGATCCTGATCCTGATTCGGATCCAGTAGTAAAATGTTTCGTCACCACCATAGTGAAAAATATACCCAATATATCAGATAAATAACATAATATCGGGAGACCAATTCCCACAACCCTAGGGGTCGTGACTTCCTTGCTACGTGTATGGGTCCTATGCTTTCAGTAATACGGGCCCATACTACCTTCCACACCTACCCTTATTTGTCTCAAGTATCACCACAACACCCTAACACTATCATCAACATAATATGCGCTCAACCATCACTCCTAGGGGAATATCGACTATCTTGCAACTGGTCTCACAGCTTCTCACAACTCACACATCCATGAAACTTTCACCAACCCTGCAACACTAGTGTATGCTAGCCATACATAATGCTAGACCTAATAGCCTTTCGAATATCCAATCCTACACTAAGGTCGAATCAGACATTCCCAAGCTATAAGATCTTGATTATACACAGTCATGATGCATGCACTAAACATCTACAGTTATGATGTCAATTCCATATACAAGAAACCCTAGGCTAGTAGGCATCATATAATCAGACAAGTCTATCATTCGATTCCTGACGATCCCTAGCCTAGCACTAGCATGTTGTTCTATCATACCATAATATCAAATAACTATATGGTATTTTGGGGTTTACTTACAGGCTCCGGCTGATCGTACCCTCTGTATCCTCCATCCTTTATTTTGAAAGCCATTTTAGAATTTATTCCGAAAATTCCCTTGATTTGAAACTAGATTCACACGAGTGTTCCTCCAATTCACTCAAACCAAGGCTCTGATACCAACTTGTAACAACCAAAAATTTTACGCCAAATTTAAACTTTTTCAATCATAAATAAAACCAAATAGTATTTGTTTACAAAATGTTTTCAAATCATTACTCATCAGAGTGTCCCAATAACCAGATCATAAGGATGAGGAGCGGTACGGTCATGCCTTCGCCTTGCCATGATCTCCTGAAGTACCTGAAACAATAAAGTGAAAATTGTAAGCCTGAGGGCTTAGAGAGCTACCCCCAAAATACCAATATCACACTATCAGTAACAGACAATCAACAACATGCATACTGGGCCATCAGCCTGACTGGACCGCCCTGCAAGGCCTACAGTCTATCTGCATCTATCCCGAGCCTTTGGCATGACTGGACTGCCACGTGGGCCTACAGTCTACCCGGACCGCTCATAGGGTATGTTGGCCTTTAACACAAAGCAGGACCGCCTCAACCCAACTAACAAGCAAATAACCATGTGCGCATAACTAACATATACTGGCATATACAAACATCAAACATATCTATCTCACTGATCATCAATCATAGCAATCTCTCGTAACTAGAGCACCGACCTTGCAGGTCACTAACATACCAATCCCTACGGATCATAAGAGCATAACGTACTGTCTATCCTGATTCCGATCTAATAGATCATAACCACATGTAGCATACCATAACAATAACAACTAAAGGGCCGGCCTTGGTGCCTTAGACCCTATTGATATAGTGAGGATAACTCACCTTGCAGATGTCGAATCGGTAGATGAAATCCAACTCTCGGATCACTGTCAAAAACTCCACCACCTATTACCATAATATAATCATACCCATAAGTTCCCAACCTTTCAAGGTACCCCATAAGCGAACTAATGAACCCCTGGTAAAAGTCAAAGTCATCAGTCAAGGTCAACAGTCCATGTTGACCCTAACTCGCCGAGTACCCTCGGCTACTCACCGAGTTCCTTGAAGTACTTGTCCACTCGTCGAGTCACCGGAGTGACTCGTCGAGTTCCTTCGGTTTATGATCGAAACTCTAAGGCCATTCGTCGAGTTTCCTTCTTGCAACCCGATGGTTACACATGCATACATAAATTGGGGAACGTCAATCGACTAGCCGTTGTTAATACAACTCGTCAAGTCTACGACAATCTTCATCGGACTCACCGAGTTGTTCATCCAACTCTTCGGGTCCAGGCTTATCTTCATATGACTCGCCGAGTCAACCTTGCGACTCGCCGAGTTCCTTTAGTCCTTAAACCATACAGACTCTTTTAAGACATGTAGTGGTTGCAAATTACAGATCCAAGCTTCTAAGGCATGCTTTTCACATAAAGTTGCAAACTTAACGTGCATGCATGGCTAAAAAGGCTCTTAATGTCAAATCCAAGATCACAATGGGGTTTTATACTCAAAGAGGCTTCATACATGACCAAGCTCGGAGCTTTATGACTATAGAACCCAAGAAGGGTCCAGATCTGAAGTTACAACTTCAGATCTAGCTCATATCCCACATCATCATCTCAATCAACCCACAAAAACCCTAAATCTCAACCAAATGAGGTCTAGAAGGAAAATGAAGTAAAGATGACGACTTGATTCCTTCAAATGATGCTAACTGAGGTAGATTTCTGATTCCCACGCCTTCCTTGCTCCTAGTCTCTTGCCCTACAAGCACTTCCTTTCTAAAAACCTCCTTTCTAAAGCTTAAGACACACAAGAATGAATCACTACTCGAATTAGGGTTTTATGAGCTCTCAAAAGACTGTAAAGAGGCCAAATGAGGTTTATGCTTCTTTAAATAGGGGGCAAAACCCCGAGATTTAGGGTTTCATCTGCCAGCTCCTACTCGTCGAGTTCCTTCATGGACTCGGCGAGTAGACTACTAAATACGCGATCCAACCCGCTGCTACTCGATGAGTAGGGCAACCAACTCGTCAAGTAGGTCTTAAAACCAAATAAATTTTCATTTAAATAAATACCTAAGAATCGGGGTGTTAAAGTTACCCTACATGTGACACACTATATAAAGAACCTCATATGGAGCAAAATCGGCACTAAGAATAAAAGAAGTTAGGGCTAGCCGATTTTGTGATCAAGTGTTCTTCTCTCAAGTTATTCCAAGATTTGTGGTGTTGTGTGAAGCATTTGAGGCATCACATTTGGGGTGCTAGGCTCACAAGGTCTTAAAGAATCCAAGCAACAACAAAGGTATGTCATTCTACTAATTTTTATATTACAAGTACCCCATTGTATGCTAGTTAGAATGAGAACCTTGGAAAAATCTTATTTGTGTGTATATTAAAGAAAAGATAGATCCAAGGTTTTTAGGGTTGCATGTACACCATAGGAGTGTTAGAATGCTCAAAACCCATAAATATGTTTATATGTATGCAGAGCGGATTCTGATCTGTCTACTGAACGGGATTCGATGACTGGCAAGGCCCAATGATGCGTGGGGCTCATTATGTGTTTATTATGTATGGTATGTGATATTTTGGGGAACTCACTAAGCTTTGTGCTTACGATTTTCAGTTTATGTTTCGGGTGCTTCCATTTCCAAAGGGAAGAGCTTGGGATGACTGTAGAGCACACACCACCTCTTTCCGCATTTTCTAGATAGTTCAGATGTGCTACGTTGATTGATACATTTGTTTTACCAGGATTTTTATGATGATGTTCTTTGAATACTGGTTTATTTATTTAAAAAAATGAAACTTTTGGGTCTTATTTTTGGACGTTACAACCTTCTTTGTAGGGACAAGATTGAGGATGTCGGTGGCTGTCTCTAAGGTATACCCCCAGAAGTGAATTGGAAGAGAAGTAGAACTCATCATGGAACGAACCATGTCTAACAAGGTCTTATTACACCTCTCAGCCACACCATTCAATTGTGGTGTCCTAGGAGGAGTCACTTATGAAAGTATTCTACATTCCTTTAGATAGTCAATGAACTCGATACTAAGATACTCTCTGCCTCTATCGGATCTAAGCATCTTTATCTTCATGCCCAATTGATTATCGACTTCTTGCTTAAACTCTTTGAACTTTTCAAAGGTTTTTGACTTACGCTTGATTAAGTAATATAACCATATATGCTATAATCATTTGTAAAAGTCACATAGAATCGATTAACATCTCGTTTGGATAATCTGAAGGATACACACACATCTATATGTATGCGATCCAACAAACCTTCACTCTTTCACAATATCCAGTGAAATGTGATTTTGTCATCTTTCCTAAAAGACAAGATTCGCATGTATCATCTGACCTTAGGTAATATGATTCCAACACTCCATCCTTTTGGAGTTGGGCAATATGTTTCTTGTTAATGTGTCCAAGACGACAATTTCACCAGCACGCTTTGTCTACACCATTAGACAAATCAATATGAAAAACATTATTGCCTAAGTTATCAACGCACGTCATAGTTTCATACACGCCATCACAAGGCAAAGCTTCAAATAGAAAAACACCATTTTTATAATTAGAAATAGAACCATTAAAATCATTAAATGAATAACTAAAACCTTATCTCAAATAAATCAAGAAAAGAAATAAGGTTACATGTCATCTCTAACGAGTAGCAACATTTTATTAAATCTAAACAAACACCACTACTAAGCACTAGACTATAATCTCCAATATTGGTAACAGGAGATCGCATATTCCCCATGATCAGGTCCATTCTTCCTGTTGGATAAGGTGTCTAAGCCCATAACTGTAATTGGTATGTAGTTGACCCGATAGTAGCATGGTCCATTTCGGGTTGCCTTCACCAGAACAATTTGATAGATGGATATTTGAGTAAGAGGTTATTAGTGATTTATTAATATATTATAAGTATAATATATTAATTGAGAAATCATATTATTTAATTAGTATTGATCAAGAATTAATTTGGAATTAATTTAGTGATCAAAAAAGACTAACTGAATTAATAGGGACTGATTATGTAAATCAAGTAATACACATGGATTGGGCTAATGATCCATGATTGATTTGTGATGGGCTATGCTTATGGGTTAATCCATGAAGTGGCAATCTAAATCAAATGGATGGATCATAAGCTTAAGTGTAAGATTAGGGTTACAAATGACTCTTGGAATTCTACACTATAAATATGTAACCCTATGCACTAAAATCGGTGACCACCTTGCATTTCAAGAAGAGAATCTAATTTCTAGTCTCCAAAACCTCTCTCATATTCATCTAGTTGTTTATTGGTGTTTGTGACTTGTTTGAGGCACAACACTTGGGGTTCTAAGCTCACTTAAGGCCAAAGTCCTACTAGCTACATCAAGAGGTAATCTTCTAACTTGTTTATGATTCATATGTCAAATTTGTATGCTAGTTTAGGCTTCATGCTTTGGAAACCAATGTTGCATGTATAATTAGAGAAAACTTAGATCCAAAGCATTAGGGTTGTATGTGCACCATAGGGATGTTAGAGTACATAAAACCCAACTGTGGTATCAGAGCTAGGGTTGTTTTGTATTATATTGATGCAATTGTGTGATTTTCGAAAGCTAAAAAATGACAAAACTAGATTCTGCCAGGGCCTACTTGACAATTTCTTCTATGAACTCGACGATTAGGTGCCTTATGAAGATGAACTCGTCGATTTCATTAATGCACTCGACGAGTTGGTTCATCATATGACAGAATTTTCGAGTTTTTGACCTGTTTTGGATTAGGATCATTACCACAAATTGTTTTTGTTCATAAAATTTGTTTTTACTAGTATGGTAATGTTTATCCTCATCCAAAAACATGAATGCTGTCAAATTTTAAGATAATTACTTAATTTTGTGAAAAACTAATTATTTATAAAATTTGAAGTTATCTTGTAATATGAATCAAACTAGGTCAAATTGGTAAATGATGAATTATGTGATAATTGGATTAGTTAAATTTGATCTATATGTTTCTTGAAAAGTTCCATAACTTGTCCTCAAGTTATGGGATATGAAAAGTCCTTATTAATGAAACTATTAACTCTTATAAGTTATAGAATTCAAAAGATCTTGAAAGTTTTCATAACTTGTCCTCAAGTTTGGAATTTGAAAGGTCTCATTCATGGAACTTTAAAATCCATAAGTTATAGAAATCAAAAGTCTTAACAAGTTATAAAACTTGCCCTCCAGTTTTGGAACTTGAAGAGTCTCATTTATGAAACTTTAATTCCAAACCCTAGAATTTTAAAAGTTTAAAACTCAACCCTTATACTATTATAATATTAAGAGTTTAATACATACATATATATATATATATATATATGTGTGTGTGTGTGTGTGTAAGACAAGTCAGTCTTACCGTTAGTAGGCCTCATTCACGAAGTCGGTCTATAAGGGAGGTATAAGGTTACTGTCTATAAATTGGTGGTTTAATGGGTGTCCACTCTCACCCACCGCTTCCCTGACTGGTAGAGGGTTGTTAGCCGAACGGATAGGATAGGACATTAACTCTCATTAATAAGTATAATGATAATTATTAAAGTAACTAAAATTTTATAAATTCCTAATCTTAGTTACTTTAGGAAAAAATGTGAAAATGGTGCTATCCCATGGAAATTGCACTTTGCACCTTTGCTAAGTCGTTAGTGGAGTGTGTGTTGTTAACCGGCACACTAATTTGGGACTAACAAGGGTGGAAAAGGGTAGCTTGATGTTAATCATGGATCAATGGAGCGTGTGTGGTTAACCGGAATATTGATTAGGTGATTTGTAACATTGAGAGTACCAAGCATATTTGCATCGTTATCCACACCTTGTTTGTGATCCTCGCTATCCCAGTCACAAACTTGAAGGGCATAATCCAGATTTAAACATGTCATTGAAAAGTTCAATGAATCTCAAAAGAATCTTGGAATTTCAATTCATTGAAAACCTAATCTTCTTTTTCGTTTTTCATGGTGGAAATTGGTAAATCGTCATTTACCTACCTTCAAATATTTTGCAATTGGATTACGGCATCCTCTTCCGAATTGTAAAATATTATGTTGGGTCCTAGCCTTAATATTCCATTTTGGGTGTTATATTAAGGATCTTTATCTAATCTAAACTTTGTCCTTCTTTTCAGATGTCTACTTCAAACAATGCTTCAAACTCAACTGCTTCTGGCTCTTTCTCCCTCATGAACCTATGTGGGAGGGTCGTATTTTGTGGATTGAACTGCAATGATTGGATTCGAAACATCTAAATGGCTATTTGTTATGAGGAAAAAGAATATGTCCTTGATAAAGAACTTGGTTGACAATGTACCAGGCCGTAAGACAGTCGGGTGCAAATGGATCTTCAAGAAGAAGACCGACATAGATGGGAAAGTACACACTTATAAGGCGTGATTGGTTGCGAAAGGCTTTACTCAAACTCCCGGAGAAGTTTATATGAATCACCTAGAGGGTTTTATCAAAACTGCATTTCATGATTAAATATATATGGATTATGCTAGCCATTGTTGCATTTCATGATTATGAAATATGGCAAATGGATGTCAAAATTGCTTTCCTTAATGGGAAGTTCATTGAAGATGTTTACATGAGTCAGCCAGAGGGTTTTGTTAATGCAGAGTATCCGAATAGAGTGTGTAAGCTTGAGAAATAGATTTATGGATTGAAGCAAGCATCTCGCAGATGGAATCTTTGTTTCGATGAGAAAGTCAAAGAGTTTGGCTTTTCGAGAAGAGACAATGATTTATGTGTATATATCAAAGCTAGTGGGAGTATAGTTAGATTTCTGGTGTTGTATGTAGACGACATACTGCTCATAGGAAAATGACATCCCAACCTAGCAAGAGGTTAAGTCCTGGCTTGGGAAGTGTTTCTCTATGAAGGACCTTGGAGAAGCTGCTTATATTCTGGGGATAAGGATATTAAGAAATAGGAGTAAAAGGCTAATAGGACTTAGTCAAAGTACCTACTTGGAAAAGTTGTTGAAACGTTTCAGCATGGAGGCTTCCAAGAAAAGAGAATTACCCATCCAGAGCAATACCAAACTGAGTAAGACTCAAAGTTGCTGAAACAGCAAAAATGAGTCGAATACCATATGGTTCTGCCATTGGATCGATCATGTATGCTATGACATTTACTCGTCCTGATGTAGTCTTTTCTTTGAGCATGGTTAGTAGATATCAGGGGAACCCTGGTAAAGCTCATTGGACGGCAGTAAAGAACATTCCTAAGTACCCGCGGAGGACAAAGGATTGGATCCTTACCCTCGGTGGGAGTGTTGACTTGAGAGTGATAGGGTATATTGATGCCAACTTTCATAATGACGGAGATAAATGAAAGTTCCAGAACCACAAAACTTGTAGCTCCTCAAATGCTCTCCAATGGACTCCTTCTCCGTAAGAACACACAAGAACCAAACTGAGTATAACATCCCAAAAATTACGACCAAAATTTTCATTTTTAAATAGACAATTATAAAACCATTTGTCTAAAAACAACCATAGTATCAACTCATATCAAATCCAAAGTATCAATAGTCAAAACATGTCATGATAAAACAACATCAAAGTAATAATCTGAAAGATCTTCGATGCGGAAAATGTAGTGTGATGTGCTGCGATCATGTCGGCTCCTTTCCCTTCGAAGAAGAAGTACCTGAAACCAAAACTGAAAATCGTAAGCACAAAGCTTAGTGAGTTCCCCCATCATACCACATAATCACATACTGCCAGGCATATCTTGGTGTCCGGCCTACCCTGCCAGGCATATTTGGGTGCCCAACCTACCCTATCAAGCATATCTAGGTGCTCGACCTACCCCGTCAAGCATATCTGGGTGCTCGACCTACCCTGCCAGGCATATCTGGGTGCCCGACCTACCCTCCGGTTTATCAAAAACGTAAATGGGGACTATCTCACCCCGTACCGCTACCACATAATACATAGCATAAACATACTGTCAGGAATATCTCGGTGCTCGACCAACCATGTCGGTCCTTACAACCGATAACGGGGTCTATCTCACCCCTCCTACCACTATCACATAATATCATAGCATACTAGTACATAATGCATAACAAATAGTGGCATATCATACAATTATCACAAAGACAATCATCTCAACTATAATCAACTACTAGTGGGTCGGCATGGTACCTTCGACCCACTTCTACTGGAAGGTAACTAACCTCAAATGATGTGAAGTAGATGAACTATCCTCGGCTCTGAAATTAACCCCATTCAAACTCCTACACATAAAAGATTTCCTTTAATTACCCTTTTCATGCTCATAACCCCTTAAGGGTCAATTTTGGTCAAAGTCAAAGTCAAGGTCAACATCCTGTTCAAAGTCAACCTCTGGTCAAAGTCAACATTCCGAGTTAACTCAACTCGTCGAGTTGACCCATCAACTTGCCGAGTTCCATAAATCATAAAACTCTGAGACCGCGATCCAACTCGTCAAGTTCCTCCTATCCACAGAATCGATACTTTCCTACTCAACTCGTCGAGTTCGTCCATGAACTCGTTGAGTCTTCCTTTTACAGAATTGGGCCCTTCGACCCAACTTGTCGAGTTCATATATGAACTTGTCAAGTTCTTCAGTCTGTTAGGCTATCTTAATAGATTAAGCTTCTATCCTTCAGATCTAAGGTCCATACTTCATATGCATACAGAAAATGTCCTTTTAAGGGTAAAGTTTCCACCTTTACCCGTTAATACTCTTCCTTAATGGATTTAGCTCAAACCCTGACTCTTTAATACCTAGATCTTTATCCAAAAGCCATTAATACTTCAAGCTAAGGCATACAAACTGAGATCTAGACCCTAGACACCACTTGAACACGTAAAGTCTCTGCCTCTCTCTCTCCATGCATGGCCTTTTGGGGCTTAAAAGGCCAAAATAACATCCTAAAGCTTGTATGGGGCTCCAATGGCCATAAAGTTTGCACATTTATGCCATGATAGCCCTCCAAGGTCCTAGATCTGGAAGTATACTCACTTAGGATGTCCATTTCCCAAGTACCATGCTACTTGGACCAAAAAACCCATAAAAGTGACAATGAAGAGATCTAACAAATAAGTAGTCAAGGTATCGACTTTATACCTCCAAATGGTTGCCAAAACACTGAGGATCCCGAATTTAGGCTCCTGTTTTCGACCTTGCTCCACCAACTTCACACTCCTTCAATAAAAGCACCAAAGAACACTCTTAAGGCTCACTCACACTCAAAATGGGGAAAGAGGCACAATTAGGGTTTGCTCTGGACTGAGGGGACAATGAGGGAGGCCACAATGAAGCATTAAGGCCTTTAAATAGTGTGTACACCCCTTAAAACTAGGGTTTCATTTCTGCCAGCCTACTCGTCGAGTAGATTTCTTAACCCGCGTCCCAAATAATTCCTACTCGTCAAGTTTGGGGCTCCCAACTCGTCGAGTTCCTCTATAAAAGTGCATAAATTATGATTTTAAATACATATCAGGAACCGGGTGTTACACTAAGGCCTTAAACTCTCACAAATTAGACTAGGGTTTCGAAATGATTGCTTTGGGGTGTGGAGGCTGAAGATTAGGAAGGCCTGAAGGACTTAAGGCCCTTTAAATATGGTCTAAACCATAAAAACTAGGGTTTCAACACTACGGATCTACGTGTTTTGTACTCTAGGTATGCCCAGCGTTGATCACTAAATACCTGCGTTTTAATTCTCATGCTATGCCATGCGTAGGAATATGTTACTCCCGACATAGTCTCTATTAAACACCATCACAACGAGTACCCTCATTCAAATATGAACCCTCATTCGCATCCAGATACTCCCATCAAATTTGAACACTCCCGTTCTCATCAAGATACCCTCTTTTGCATCCAACCACTCACATCGCATATAGATACCATCTTTCGTATCCAAACACTCCCAATCGCATCCTGATACTCTCTTTCATATCCAATAACTCCCATTCACATTCAGTCACTCCCATTCACATTCAGTAACTATCATTCGTATTCAATTGATCCCATTTGCATCTAATCGCTCCCATTGGCATCCAATCGCTCCCACTCGCACACAATCGCTCCCATTCGCATCCAGAGCCAATTTTCATAGCGAACTTCACACGGCTGCAACTTGTTGCGATCAATCTCATCCATTCATGACTGAACATCAATCTTCACGTGGTGACACTCGATCTTCTACAAAAATCAAACTTTTGACTCCTTAACACCCTAGATCAATCAATCTTGGAAATCTGGTGTTACATATTCAAATCCAAAGTAATAAGAAACCTATATATGAGACTTACGTATGAAAGATTTCATACTTTAGTGATTTATGTGCCTGAATGCTCGAATCTTCCCTTTCTTCTCCTGCATCAGTTAACGAAATATGTTCTTTGGTCAAGAACTTCAAACACCGAAGCAACCATCTAGTTTCCCTTCAATAAATTCGGTGAAATTGCTAGGGTTTCGTCCATGGACAACACCGATTCGCCTTTTGAACTTTACTAAAATCAGCATAACCCTTCAACCCTAACAAATAATTTTCCTCCCATTGTTTCCCATTTCAATATTTTTGGTTTCCAGTTACTAGATTAGTTATTTGAATCTTTCCAGAAATTCGTAATGTTTTTCATTACCCTTCCATATTGATTGATCATTATGCACAGATCATGAACCTTGATTCGGAAAGGCTGATTCTTTCATTGCTAGAGTGGTGATCCATACTTTGATGAGGTAAGTAGGAGATCTGGGTGCAACTGTAAAATAAGCATCACTTATAGGGCTCGATTTCCATGGCATCCACTGGTTTCTTAGGCGATGATGACGATGGTGGTAGCCCCAGAAATGGTGAGGCCAGTGAGATGGCGAGACCTGATGAATGATGCACTGATATATGCCGGAGATGAAGGGGTTTTCCGGAATACGAATTTTTTTGTCTGTTTGGACTTTGGATGAAATGCGATGGTGGCAGACCCGGATGAAGTTTGGACTTTTGATTTGAAGATAAGATAAACACGAGAGAGAGAGAGAGAGAGAGAGAGAGAGAGTATTTTTTAATTGCAGTAATAAAATAAAAATAAAAATTAAATAATATGGGGTAAACTCATCTTTACAATAAAGTTCAAACTAAATTGGACCAAACTCGCTAAAAAAATGAAACTTTTGGACCACTGGTGCTACCAAATTTTTTTGGATCATGCAAGTTTTGACATACCATGGATACCATTCTTGCAATTTGGTCTAAGTTAAAAAGAATCTTAAGAACGCATTCATTTAATCAAATCGACATCTAATTAATTTTAAAGCAAAAGGAAGAATATAGAGATGGAAAATTAATCAGCAAGTCTACATCAACATCTTCAAGTCGATTAGTAAGTCTACAGGATTCAAAAATCGACTTTGGAGCTCTCTATCATCCATTCATTCATTTAATCAAGATTTAACCATAAAACAAATAGCAAAAGCGATAAAACAATTAATCTTAAACTTACATTTACTTAATCAAGCTTCAAAAAGTTAGACATTTCACTTAAAATAGAAGACAGAAACTGGAAAAAAAATGAGCTTACCTTACAAAGCCGTTGGTGGAAGGTAAGTAGAGGGATTGAACATCGGTCGGAAAGTAGTGATGGAAAATTGGTGATGGTGAAGGTCTGAACGGAAGAGGTGAGCAGCGCAAGGTGACAACAATGACAGTGACGTAATAAGGTGAACAGTGATGGTGTCATCGGTGATGCCTAGGATGCGAGAAATAGAGTTCAAATTCGATGGAGTATGGGTTGGGAATAAAGTGTCGGTTGGTTGCTGGTTGGGTGTTCAAAAGCAAAGAAAAGACAAGGGGTGATCTTTTTAACCGAAAAACCAAACCGGAATCGATTGGAACCGAACAGGTGTACTCGGTCTGTTTATCGGTTCCCTAATTCATGCATTTTCGATTTTCGATTATACCTTTTATGGGTCCATCGGGTACCGAGTAATCCGGTTCTTGGAACCGAAGCCGGTAGTTTAAGAGGTTTTTTTGTTCAACTTTAAACTGCCATAATTGCTTCTTTATACCGGTTAACCTGATTTTTTTCCCATAATGTAGTTCGATACTTTGGCTTAATATTAGACTCTAAAAACTCTTTATTTTGTTAAATATTGACTAATTTACATGGCCCTAAATAGGGGTATCAAAACTGATTTGTTATTGTTTCTACATTATGCATAACTTTTATCTATTTTAAATTGTCATAACCACTTCTTTATAACTCCAATTGACCTCATATTTTTTTCTGAATGTAGTCATCTTTTGGCTTAATTTGGACTCTTGAAACACTTTATTTGGTTATATATTGACTGATTTACAGGTACCTAAATTATGATAGATAATTCCTCTGCGTAAGACATGAAAGCTCCCTTTACATCTTCCAGCATTCTCTTCAAAAATAAAGTTAAGGAAGACCTCAAGATTTTGTGGAACTGCACAAAGAAAAAAAAAGATTGGAATGTAAAGTTGATTTGATGAATAAACTTCAACAAATTTAAAAGAATGTCAACGAAGGAACAGCTTCGAATCAAGAGAGTGAGGAAGGACTTGGAATTCGAAAGTTGTTTGATCTTGATAAAAAAAGAGATGTTAGATGTTTCTCAAAAAGCAAAGAATAAATGGACGATTGAGGGTGACGAAAACTCCAAGTATTACCATGGTATTATTTAAAAATGAAGAAGACACATGGGGATAAGAGGTGTTAATGTGGAGGGTGATTAGGTCACGATCATGTTAAAAATGCACTTTTTGGACATTTCAGAGATAAACTCAAAAAAAAAATTGTTGCTTATGTGGATGTTAGGAGATCTCGGCATAGAGTGCTTTTGGATGTTCAGGGCATCGATTTGGTGCAGATGGGTACTTTGGAGGAGATTAAGGTTGCAGTGTGGTCTTGTGGCAGCAAAAAAACTCCAGGTCCTGATGGATTTACTTTCTCTTTCATCAAGAAATTATGGGAGATCTTAAAGCTTGATATTCTCAATTTTGTTAATGGCTTTTTAAACAAAGCTAGAATTTCTTCTGAGTGTAATTCTTCCTTCATTACATTAATTCGAAAGCATAGAAATCTGGTGGTGGTTAATGATTTTCCCCTTATTAGCTTTATTGGGGTCCAATATAATATTTTTCAAACGTCTTAGCTCTTCCTATTGCAAATGTGATTAATTTTGTAGTTAGTTGTGAACAAATAGCACCAAATTTTGGATGGTCCTCTTACGGTGAATGAAGTGGTTGAATGGTATATGAAGAGACAAAATAAATGATGGTATTGAAGATTGATTTTGAAAAGATGTACTAAGAGTTTCTTGATCGTATGATGTAAGTTTATGCATTTTAGGTCTAAATGGAATTCTTGGATTTGTGTTCGTTTAGTTTCTGCTAGAGCTTTTGTCCTTATTAATGGTAGTCTTTCGCATGAGTTTTAATTACAATGAGGTTTAATACATTGAGATCCTTTATCTCCAGTTTTATTTATGTGGGTCATGGAAGGTTACATATTGATATTGAAGATGCCATTGCTACAAATCGTTTTTTCGAGTGTGAAGATCGAAACGTCTAACCTTCAATAATCACATTTATTTTATGTCGATGTTGTGATTACTCTTGGAGATTGGTCTAGAAGAAATATCCTTAATATTGTGTGTATTTTGAATTGCTCTTATCTTGTGTTGGGTCTGAAAATTAATCTACATAAGTCAAATCTTTATGGTGCTAAGGGTTAACGAGTTTGCTAAGGTAGTGGGTTGTAAGTCGTATAAATTTCCTTTCTCTTATCTTGGTCTACCTATGATCCAAAATATGACTAGGGTGGTGGGATGGAATTTGGTTTTGGAAAGGATCCAAAAGAAACTTCTTAAATGGTAGGTGACCTTGGGGGAAGGTCAACGTGTAACATCTCAAAAACCATGATAAAAATTTCATTTTTTATAAAACATTTCCACAAGAAAACGATAAATAAACAACAATTGCTTCCAAATCATATCGATGAAAATCAAAATATCAACATAATCTATCAAAACATAAAATGATAGGAGGATGTGTACGATCAAGCCTTCGCCTTGGCCCGATCATCAAAAGTACCTAAAAACATTGAAATCAACAACTGTAAGCCAAAGCTTAGTGACTTCCCCGAAAATACCTCACACAACAATACATATACAATGCATGCACACTGGGGCCACAATATTAGACTGGATTGACCCTGAGCGCATAGCATGAGACTGGATTGCCCACTTCCGGCCTACAGCTCATGACTGGCTTGCTCCCAAGCCCATATCATAAGACTAGATTGCCCGTCCCGCCCCTCAGCTTATGGCTGGATTGCTCCCGAGTTTGTTGGCTTACAACACAAAGCAGTACCGCCAAAACCCCACCATACTATGTCGACATATGCAACCAGATAAACAATAACCAACAATACAGGTAATTATATAGATCGACCAATCTAACAGGTCACTACAGTATACTAACATCCTACACACAAGGATACATAGTGCAATACAAAGTATTGTGAGAAAACTCACCTTGCAGTCCAGAAAATAATAGTAATGACCATAGATCTAATAACCAGCTCTATAGGTCACATATACAGAAAATAAGGACCAATCCTCAAACTACAATCAAAAACCCTAAGTTTGACCTAAAATCAAACATGGTTAAATAGTCAACGATCCAATCAAAGTCAACACTCAAAAATTCATTCAGCCAGTTGCCACGTCGTGACCACCCATTGGTCACTTCGTGACATCATGGAGACAAAACAATCGCGGATCAGTCCCTCGTCACATGGTGACAATCTAAAGTGTCACTTCATAATAAGCGCTCTAGATAGACAAAATCCTTAAGCTCTTAATCATTTAAGCCACGTAACCAAACCTTCTGGGAGGCCTTATCTATCATAGTATACCATACAAATCATAGCTTTTTGGACATGAATGTCCAATGTGCGTCCCTAACACAAGCTAGGAAAAAATAATGTAAAATGGGGTCAAGATCACATGCAAGAGTTCAAAACTCTATCAAACTTCAGATCCAACACTTATATCTACAAAAGGACTATGGGGATCCATAAAGTTGACAACTTTATGGAACCCCAACACTCCAAATAGCCTAAACATGAAGAAAAGCACATAAAAACCTAGACCTATGCATATGGGATCATAAATTATGGAGCTTGAATACTCACAAATGTCTAGAGTGTGTGTAAGAAAATGATTGTGAGACTTGCAACCCAGGATGATGCACCAAGATTCTATTTCTTCTTGTTGTTGGCTAGAAATCACCCAAAAATGGAGCTCAAGGATCAAAATGGAGATTAGGGTTCTTGGAAGGTGAAAGGAGGTGATGGAGGCTAAGGGTGAGCAAACCCTAGCCCTCAATTCCTTTAAATAGGGGGATAACCTCCAAAATTAGGGTTTTTGCTCGCTAGGCTATCGAGTCGTAGCTCACATGTGGTCACGTCATGACGACCCAAATGAGATGCATGTTCATAAAGCACGGTCACGTCACAACACACAAGTGATCACGTTATGACCAAGGCTGAATCCTTAAAATTTAACTGATAACTCAACAGAAGTGCATACCTGAAACTGGGTGTTACACTACGTCTTTAAAATAAGTGTTGGGTTCTTTAGGGATATATTTCATGTCTCTCTTTTTTATGTCTATTATAGTGGAAAAGAAATTAGAAGTTTTGCGCTCCAATTTTTTTAGGGTGGTGTTGAGGAAAACTAAAAAATAACGTGGACTAAGTGGGATTTAGACTATGGGGGACTCGACGAGTTGTTCATACAACTCGGCGAGTTGGGTCGTGGTCCCCCAACCTTTTCATTTACTGAGTAAACTCGTTGAGTCTAGGAGATGACTAAGCAAGTTGGACATGTTTTGGGCTTGAAGATTGAAGAACTTGACGAGTTCAATGATGAACTCGGCGAGTTATGAGCAAAATGTCCTGACTCTGTATGAAGGAGAACTCGACGAGTTCAAGGAATAACTCAACGAGTTGTAAGTAAAAGGTCCCGACTATGTTATAAGGAAGAACTCAACAATTTTCATGAAAGAAATCGACGATTAGGATCGAGGTTTCCAGAGTTTTATGAATCATGGAAGTCAACAAGTTCATGAAAGGACTCGACGAGTAGGATCGAGATTTTAGGGTTTTATGGATTATGGAACTCGACGATTTGATAGACCAATTCGGTGAGTTGAGTCAACCAGGATTTAACTTTGCCTTGACCATTGACCAAAGTTGACCCTTAAAGGGGTTATGAGTATGAAAGATTAATTAAAGGAGATTGTTATGTGTAAGAGTTTGAGAGGAGTTAATCCCAGATCCGAGGACAGTTCAGCTACTACGCGACATTGACGTGAGTTACATTCCAGGAGAAGTAGGTCAAAGGCACCAATGCAGACCCACTAGTAAGATCTATAGTAGAGATGTTTGTCTTTGTGATAATTATATGGTATGTCACTATCTATTATGTTTATGTGCTAGTATGTTATGATGTTATGTGATAGTGGTAGGAGGAATAGGATAGACCCCAGTACCGATCGATAAGGCCGAAGGGGTATGCCAGCACCCGGATAAGCTAGGCAGTATATGATTTATATGTTTATGCACTAGGATGCTATGTGGTAGAAGTAGGGGTGAAATAGTCCCCAGTACCGGTCGAAAGGACCGAAGGGGTAGGCCAACACCCTGATATTCTAGGTGAGGTTCCGGTCGACAAGACCGAAGGGGTAGGCCAGTACCCTGATATGCTAGGCAAGTTACCGGTTGAAAGAGACCGAAGGGGTAGCTAGTACCAAGATATGTTAGACACTATGTGTTATGGATGGTATGTAGTTTGATGGGGGGAACTCACTAAGCTTTGTGCTTACAGTTTTCAGTTTTGGTTTCAGGTCCTTCTTCCTCGAAGGGAAAAGAGTTGGCACTGTAGCAGCGCATCAAACACACGATTTTCCGCATATGAGATTCTTGGGATTTTTACTCTGACATTGTTACTATTTTATGACATGCTTTTGAGACATATGATCTATGGTTTTTATGAAATCAAATAACTTGATGATGTTTTCTATAAATTGTTTTATGAATTGTTATATCAAAAATGAAATTTTTGGTTTAAATTTTGGAATGTTACAGCTTTTGTCATGTCTAAATACTAGCTTATGATAGTCATGTTTCTCAAACTATAACTTCAACTACATAGATTTTTATTGATTAAAATAACAATGTCACAAAACAAGATGGCATTGTTAATGATTATCAGTTGTGGTTTGAAAAAAAATATTACAAGAGCCTTTTAGTTACATGTGGTAAGGGTGGTAATGGTGTTCATTATCATTTTAATCGATAAAAATCTTAATTGTTGGTATTTTAAAACCAAAATAAAAAGTTTGTTTCCTTATTGGATCCAATTAAAAGTTTAGTGACATAAAGAACAAATTTTATGTTATTGATTGTCATGTTAAGTCATTTTGGCTGGTTGTTTCTTTTTTTTAAATCCTGATTTTTCGGTTATTTCCAATTCCATCACGATGAGCCAAGTAATTTCGGTCGTAACCTGTTCCAAAACCTATATAACATGTCCAAAAACCGAACCAGAACCAATTCCCTTAATCTGGTCTTCGTAACTAGGATTTGTCTCTTTCGGTTTTTGGTTATTCCGGTTCCAAAACCGAATACACAAGTTCCAAAAAAGTAAGAACCGAAACCGAACCAGTTTTGATTGGTTCCAATATTTTGGAACATGAATCAGAACTCGCTTGTAGCGATTCCTATTTCGGAACCGGGGGGCGGTTCCGGTTCTGAAAACAGATACCTTGTTCTGTTGCTCATATCCTTATATCAATCATTATGTTATCTTCCTTTCTGCTTGTGACATGCTTTCTCTTTCAATAAACATTTGACTTTCTTTCAATGAAACGATAGATATCCATAGCAAAATTCCCACAAATTTGGGGAATACATACCGTACCTATCAAGAGTTTTGTTGACATGAAAAAGCTTGAAAGTTCATCAAATTCAATCCAAATTATGTCCAAACCAAAAGAGACCAAGTTGGCCGCTACTTGATTCATCGTGTCGCCATATGCCACTAATATGCAACCATTAACATGTGGTTGGGTTTCTCTCCCCGGGTCCCAACCAGTCATTTCCCTCTTTCTTCTCCCAACCAGTCATTTCCCTCTTTCTTCTCTTGATCTAATTTCTAATTTCTTGAGGTTGATGTCCTTCATTTTGAATTAACAAATTGTGGTTTGCTATCACATAAGATGATATTATAACAAAAAAAACAAACAAGACGCCTAATGTATTGTTTAGCATCGAAAAGATGAAGGAAACTTCCACTTTCTTTTCATTTGTGTCATGCTAAAAGTTAGGAAATTTAGTCAAGGTCAAAGAAATGTGAAATTATTGTAGATGTAGATCATAACCGTTAAATATATTCCAACACTTTTATTATTTGTTTTATATTATATGTAATTTTATTATTTGTTTTATATTATATGTAGGAGTTATTATTGGATTATAACATCTTATATTTATTTAGTAAGGTTTCCTATTTATAAGGGTTTTAGAGATTGTATACCACTGTATGTAAGACTTTTATATAAAGTCGTGAGATATCTTATTTATTCATTCCAACATTTTCTTTGTTTCCTTTATTCCTCGGAGATTTAGCAACAATGAAACCTTTTATTAACAATGTCATTTCATAGTGGTTTTTTTTCGGTTTTAAGGGTTTTTCACTTTATATTATGGGAGTTGCTTTATTACACTTTCCTATATTAAGAAATATTACTATAATTAAATGTGTTAAACATTAATTATATGTAATATTATCATATAATTAAATGTAAAATATATTAATTATAAATAATACTATTTATAATTAATGTTGATCATATATTTAATAATGATACTATTCCTCATAATTAATGTTTCTTATATGTGCCGTTAGAAAATCCTTTATTTTATAACAATAACCATAAGTTTTTATTTGATAACTTCTTTATTATTCCTTATGGAAACATATCTTTGTAAAGTTTCCGTAGTCCATATCTTGTAGCGTTGTGTACCAATTCTTTTATCTATGTTAATTTCATTCTACGTGGTTGTGATTATTAATCCTATCAATAACTTGTTTTATTTTTAACTAGGTGTGAGACCCGTATGTTATACGGGTTGATTAAAATAAACTGTTAAATACGAATGATTAAATGGGAAGTTTATTTTAATTTGAACTTTAAAATAATTATAAAATTATAAGAAAAAAACATGAAAAAAATTAAAAGTATTTGTTTAGTTGTTAGACCCATTTACTAAACGTGTTAATTATAACAAAATGTTAAATATAAAGGTTTAAACTGTAAATTTATTTAAAATTAAATTTGAAATTTGAAAATTTACATTAATATAGTAATTATGATATGTTTAATTTATGGAAACTAACTTAATAATATATTGAAAAATAAAAAATGAAGTAAATGACAAATGGAAAATAAATATTTCAAAATTATAACAAAATGACATGTGGCATAATACATGAGAGAATGACATGTGGCAAATCATTTTCATTTATTAAGGAGGATTTTTGGACCAATACTTTTTTTACCTTTCTGCGTATTAAGTGATTTGTTATAACATTTGTTATTCTTAAACCTGACGTATTTATTATGTTTGTTTATTTTCTTTTCTTCATGATATACAAACAGATTTACAAATATTTGACGGTTCAAGGATCTACGTAATATGTATATCGTCTCTTAAAATAATCATTCGCTACAGACCTATCATGAGTATTCTTTTTTCCGGCCAAAGTTGCACAATCAATACCAAATTCAAAACCCATAAAACCAAAATAAAAAATAATTTTTTTAATATGATCAAAAAAATTATGAATAAATAAACTTTATACCGTTTTTTTTAAGAAAAGTCCCTTTTTGAAATTTTACTTGTGATGTTATGCTAAGGAAAAGAACCGTCAATTTTCGGTTTTTACTTGCATAATAAAACAAAGACCAACAAAACAACATTCACCAGTCACCACCTAACCAAGTAATAAGTAATATTATATTTTACTCGCAAGACAACAATCCAGCTACTTTAATTAATGTCTAAACTTCAATTACACTTATAATATAAAATGCCTCATACGTTCAATTAAAAGTCTTTCAGTAATGATCAAGTATTCACCTCAGCTCTTAGGTGTTGTTTGTTTTTTCTAAAAAAAACCACTTATTGTGGCGTCGCGCAGCACAAACGCAATACTTGGCCATTCGCAGTTGTTTGTTTTTCTGAAGACTTATAACTTAAAAATTGTTGCGCGTGTGTTGGATGGTGTAGTACTAAACCATCTGTTTCAAACATTTTCACACCTTAGTTTAACTTATTGCAACAGTCTGCAGACGTTAAAAAACAAAATACTTTCTATTACAGAGGGTTGCAGAGGTGGTCCGCAGATTTCAAACATTTTCGCTTCGGAAAAAAAAAAAAAAAAAAAAAAAAAAAAAAAAAAACAGCACCTTAATCTTTTACCTTTCGGTCCTTCCATTTTATCTTTAGGAATGTACTTCTCCATCAACCGAGTCAACTCAACATTAAAATCTTCCTCCAAGTCGATCTCCTCCTTCCAGTACCTTCTCTTCATTTCAGTTCGATTCTCCTCAAGCCTTCTCATCAGTTTCTCCCTCTCTTCCTCAAGTTTTTTCATCTCTTCAAGCTTCTCATCCCTATGTATGCATGCATATTATAACATTAATTACATCATATTCGATACACTTTCTTTTTCTCAATTAAATAGATGACTTAATCATTTTGTTCATTATAACATTGTAATTTCAGAACAAAGATTACCCAACAAACAATGTCAATACCTCTTCTGAGGATCTGCCACGGAATACGATTGCTCAACCCTCATGCGCTCTTCCCTCTGCAGCTTATCAAAATTGCCTTCTTTTTCATTCCGAGCATCTTCGATTATCTTCACCTAGTTTTTGAAGAACTGTTCTTGAGAATCCATCTGAAACGAAGAGATGAAAAAATGGTTTCTTCAAACATGTAGTGTCATTTTATCCGGACAGACGATAACAGATAACTTATTAGTATATAACTAGTTATCGCTTCCTTGTTTTCTTCATGTTAGCATTGTGTTTCTCTCTCACAATCCGGTTCTCTTATTCTTTCCTCAGTCTCTGAGACACCAAAGTAAACGACTCTTCAAGTGCTTTTGAATGCATTTGTTCTTTAGCAATCTTGTTCTTATACCAAATCAATTGTTGGTTGTTCTCATTCATTTGCTTCAACTCGTTCACAACCCTCTCATGATAAGAAACCAACTCAAACTTCAGCTTCGATTTCCCTAAACAAATCAAAAATCGCATGCATGTTCATGTTCAGAACCAGGGAATGGAATTGACAAACGAATGGAATTGGAAAAGTAACAACATGACCTTGACAATGTTGATTGAAGAAATCTAAATCTCGTTTTGTTGCCATGTACCCGTACAGCTGTCGCTGACCACCAGGGTAATACAGAATGCGGCGGAGGGATTGATCCCACGCATCTCGGTCCGTACCCTCATTTTCAAAATGCTTGTTGAGTCTCTCTGCTTCCATGTACCCTACCACGGAGGATTCAAATATCAAAACACTCATTCCTCTATGTCCTTTTGGCCCATAAGAATGGCGTGCCTTCACATCCTTTTCATAATCCTTAAAGTTGTCCAAAAGCTCTTGATTCCCCATTCCTAGCCACTGATCCACAATAGTTGTTGCATAATTCTAGTGTCAGCATTTTACATAAACTGATTAAACTTTAAAGAAAGTGAAAACATTTATACCTTTTCATTCTCATCTTATTCGAGCTGTGTATTCATGATGATAACCATTGGTGGCCACATAATTTCCTTGTCTTTCACAACTTCATTTAGTCCTTTCTACTGTCCATACGACTCGCCAGCTGCTACCACTGTAGCTTCCCTTCTACCACTGTAGCTCCCCTTCTACACAACTCTTCCTCCAAAACTTCAGCTAGATCGCGATGAATCTTGATTCTTTTTGATCCTTTTATTTTTGCATGTGTCACAAGAGAAGAAAAGGTTGGATGAATCTTGACTCTTTTTGATCCTTTCTGTTACACTTTGATAGGGTACATTTGGAGATTTAGAAATGATTTGTTGTTTGGAACAGGTTGGATGAAGAAAAGTTGCACTTTTTATTTTATTAGCGAGTTTCATTTATTTGCTATTCTAATAAAAATAGTGAAAAAAATTTAATTTGCGTTAATTGGTTAGAATTTCATCTAAACTCTTTTTAATTGGTTTTTTGTTCTAGTTCTTTGCTAGCGCTTTTTTTATGTAGGGGAAATGACTTAAAATGACAATCAATAACCCGAAATTTTCTCTTTAGGTCACTAAACTTTTAATTGTATCCAATACATAAACCAACTTTTTATTATGGTTTTAAAATGTCTAACAATTACGATTTTTATCGATTAAACTGACAACAAACATTGTCATTGCTTTTGTCATGTCTAAATAATAGCTTATTATAGTCATTTTTCTCAAACTATAACTTCAACTGCATAGATTTTTACCGATTAAAATGACAATGTCACAAAATAATATGGCTTTGTTAATGATTATCGATTGTAGTTTGAAAAAAATATTACAAGAGCCTTTTAGTTAGATGTGGTAAGGGCAGTAACGATGTTCGTTGTCATTTCAATCGATAAAAATTGTAATTGCTGGTATCTTAAAACCAAAATAAAAAGTTTGTTTCATTATTGGATTCAATTAAAAACTTAGTGACATAAAGAACAAATTTTCTGTTATTGATTGTCATTTTAAGTCATTTTGGCTGGTTGTTTCTTCTTTTTTAATCCCGATTTTTCGGTTATTTCCGGTTCCATCACGAAGAACCAAGTAGTTTCGGTCGTAACCGGTTCCAAAACCTATATAACATGCCCCAAAACCGAACCGGAACCAATTCCCTTAATCTGGTCTTTGTAACTAGGATTTATCTCTTTCGGTTTTTGGTTATTCCGGTTCCAAAACCGAATACACAAGTTCCAAAAAAGTAAGAACCAAAACCGAACCAGTTTTGATTGGTTCCAATATTTAGGAACAGGAATCAAAACCCGCTTGTAGCGTATCCTATTTCAGAACCGAGGGCGGTTCCGGTTCTGAAAACAGATACCTTGTTCTGTTGCTCATATCCTTATATCAATCATTATGTTATGTTCCTTTCTACTTGTGACATGCTTTCTCTTTCAATAAACATTTGACTTTCTTTCAATGAAACGATAGAAATCCATAGCAAAATTCCCACAAATTTGGGGAATACATACCGTACCTATCAAGAGTTTTGTTGACATGACAAAGCTTGAAAGTTCATCAAATTCAATCCAAATTATGTCCAAACCAAGAAGAGACCAAGTTGGCCACTACTTGATTCATCGTGTCGCCACCTGCCACTAATATGCAACCATTAACATGTGGTTGGGTTTCTCTCCCCCGGCCCCGACCTGTCATTTCCCTCTTTCTTCTCTTGATCTCATTTCTAATTTCTTGAGGTTGATGTCCTTCATTTTAAATTAACAAATTGCGGTTTGCTATCACATAAGATGATACTATAACAAAAAACAAACAAGAGGTCTATTGTATTGTTTAGCATCGAAATGATGAATGAAATGTCCACTTTATTTTCATTTGTGCCTTGCTACAATTTAGGAAATTCAGTCAAGGTCAAAGAAATGTGAAATATGATAGATGTAGATCATAATTGTTAAATATATTTCGAAAGCCTTTTATTATTTGTTTTATATTATATGTAGGAGTTATTATTTGATTATAACGTCTTATAATTATTTAGGAATGTTTGTTATTCTTAAACCTAACGTATTTATTATGTTTGTTTATTTTCTTTTCTTCACGATGTAAAAACTGATTTACAAATATTTGACTGTTCCAGGATCCATGTAATATGTATATCGTCTCTTAAACTAATTATTCGCTACAGACCTATCATCAGTACTCTTTTTCCAGCCAAAGTTGCACAATCAATACCAAATTCAAAACCCATAAAACCAAACTAAAAAATAATTTTTTTTAATATGATCAGAAAAATTATGAATAAATAAACTTTATACCGTTTTTATTGTTAGCAAAGTCCCTTTCTGAAATTTTTGAAATTTTACTTGTGCTGTTATGCTAAGGAAAAGAACCGTCAATTTGCGGTTTTTACTTGCATAATAAAACAAAGACCAATAAAACAACATTCACCAATCACCACCCAACCAAGTAATATTATATTTTATTTTCAAGACAACAATTCAACTACTTTAATTAATGTCTAAACTGTTACACTTATAATATAAAATGCCTCATTCGTTCAATTCAAAGTCTTTCAGTAAAATGCTCAGATATTCATCTCAACTCTTTGATCTTTTACCTCCCAGCCTTCCATTTTATCTTTAGGAGTGTACTTCTCCATCAACCGAGTCAACTCAGCATTAAAACCTTCCTCCAAGTCGATCTCCTCATTCCAGTGCCTTCTCTTCATTTCAGTCCGCTTCTCCTCAGGCCTTTTCATCAGCTTCTCCCTCTCTTCCTCAAATTCCTTCATTGCCTCAAGCTTCTCATCCTTGTGTGTTTGTGTTCATTCATATTATAACATTAATTACATCAGATTTGATACAATATTGTAATTTCAGAACAAAGATATATTACCCAACAAAAAATGTCAATACCTCTTCTGAGGATCTACAACTGAATAAGATTGCTTAACCCTGATGCGCTCTTCCCTCTGCAGCTTATCAAAATTGCCTTCTTTTGCATTCCGAGCATCTTGGATTATCTTCAGCTGGTCTTTAAAGAACTGTTCTTGAGAATCCATCTGAAACAGAAGAGAAAAAAAATGGTTTCTTCAAACATGTAATATCATTTTATTTAACTTATTAGTATATAACTAGTTACCGCTTCCTTGTTTTCTTCATGGTAACGTTGTGTTCTCTCCCTCACAATTCGGTTCTCTTCTTCGGTTTTCCTCAGCCTCTGAGACACCAAAGTAAACGACTCTTCAAGTGCTTTCGAATGCATTTGTTCTTTAGCAATCCTGTTCTTATACCAAATCAGTTGTTGGTTGTCCTCACTCATTTGCTTCAACTCGTTCACAACCCTCTCTTGATAAGAAACCAACTCAAATTTCAGCTTCAATTTCCCTAAACAAATCAAAAACCGCATGCATGTTCATGTTCAGAAGTCAGAACCA
This sequence comes from Lactuca sativa, assembly GCF_002870075.4. Classification (NCBI taxonomy): domain Eukaryota; kingdom Viridiplantae; phylum Streptophyta; class Magnoliopsida; order Asterales; family Asteraceae; genus Lactuca; species Lactuca sativa. Next base: position 198,870,443 of record NC_056627.2, on the reverse strand, counting down.
TGGAATGGAATTAACAAACGAATGGAATTGGAAAAGTAACAAAAGGACCTTGACAATGTTGATTGAAGAAATCCAAATCTTGTTTTGTTGCCATGTATCCGTACAGCTGTCGCTGACCACCAGGGTAAAATAGAATGCGGCGGTGGGATTGATCCTACGTATCTCGGTTTGTACCCTCATTTTCAAAATGCTTGCTGAGTCACCATAAGAATGGTGCGCCTTCACAGCTTTTTCATAATCCTTAAAATAGTCCAAAAGCTCTTGATTCCCCATTCCTAGCCACTGATCCACAACAGTTGTTGCATAATTCTAGTGTCAGCGTTTTACATAAACTGATTAAACTTTAAAGAAAGTGAAGATATTGTAACATATAACATACCTTTTCATTCTCATCTTGTTCGAGCTGTGTATTCATGATGACAACCATTGGTGGCCACATGATTTCCTTGTCTTTCACAACTTCATTAAGACCTTTCCATTCGCCATATGACTCACCAGCTGCTACCACTGTAGCTCCCCTTCAACGCAACTCTTCCTCCAAAACTTCAGCTAGATCGCGATGAATTTTGACTCTTTTTGACCCTTTTGTTTTTGCATGTGTCACCAGAGAAGGGAGGTTGCGATACCAGTCAATGGCACCTTGACCATTTTGACATGCGGGGCAATGCCATTGTCTGGCTGGCTCGCTGATTTGCTCCACAGTCAAACTGTCCAGAGTTTCAAAAAAGTCGGAATACCATTGGTTCTTCATGGGTTTTAGGGGTTTCATATGAATCATACCCATCACTCAAAATTTGATCATCATCATCGTCATCATCATCATCATCGATCTCGCCAATGTCATGTTGATAACAACTTCTGGAGCATTCTCTCTCCTCCCAGCATCATTTCCCAATTGCCATGCATTGGCTGGCCTAGCATTCCAATTCCATCCACTCTGAAGAGGTGGAGGAATTGCATTTGAAACACCACTATAGTTGTAGTTGCTGCCACCACCACCACCACCTCCACCACCTCCACCTCTTCCGCCTGTTTGAGCTGCTGCCCATGTGTTGTTTGAAGCCCTGACCTGACGGTTGCCCCGGCCACTGGTTCTTTGGGTATCTGGTGGGTTGGGAATCCGGGCAGCCTGCTGTTTGGAAGGACCACCATTTCCGGTTTTGTTCTTATTCTTTTTGGAGATGACCTCCCAACTGCCACTTTGGTTTGGATCCAGATTCACATCTAGAACTGCCTGATTCAACTGATCGACATCATAGCTAGAACCACCGGCTATGTTTTTACCCTTGGATGAAGGCTTGTTGCCATCGCCTCTGTTAGGCTGGCCACCTCCTCTTTGTTGGTGATCAGGCTAGAAATGACCACAATAAAAACTGCACAGGTGTGAAACAGGGGCAAGAATGCACACATAAAACTTTTCCCTGAATTCTTCTTTTTTGACACAATAAACATACTACAAACTGTTTGCAATTTATAGACTTTAACACATTAAAATCTGAATTAAAAATGCTTTTAAAACTACCAAACTATAACTGAAAACTTTAACTACCAGGTTAACCACAATGTGGTAACCAATTATTCTCTTTATTGCATTAAACTCAAATTCAAATCAGAATTAACTCCAATACTCTCCCCCCTAATTCTGAATAGGGTCTTCAAGCTTCTCAACTCCCAGAAGACTTTTCATCTCAGCAAACTTCACCCGGGGTAATGCTTTGGTCAGAGTATCTGCTCGTTGCTCCTCTCCACTTATATGCTCCACACAAATTAATCCATTTTCCACACATTCACGGATGAAATGGTATCGAGTCTCAATGTGTTTGCTCCTACCATGGAATACAGGGTTCTTCATGAGCTCTATTGCAGATTTGTTGTCTACATATAACTTGACCTTTCCAACCTCCCAGCTGATCAATTCCTTTAAGAGGTTTCTCAACCATAATGCTTGACAAGCCGCTGATGTTGCTGCCATGAATTCTGATTCACAAGAAGACAGAGCCACAGTCCTCTGCTTTTGTGAACTCCATGTGACCAAATTTCCTGAGAGATAAAATGCCATTCCAGTTGTGCCTTTGCCATCATCACGATCCATCCCGTGACTACTATCACTATAACCCACCAAGTTTCCATCTCCTCCTTGTCTATACACAAGGCCATGCTTAATTGTACCCTTTACATACCTCAAAATGTGTTTTACTGCCTTTAAATGACTTTCTCTAGGTGACTCCATGTATCGACTGACCACCCCAACTGAGTAACTAAGATCTGGCCTTGTGTGTATCAGGTAACGCAAGCTCCCAATGAGACTCCGAAATTTTGTTGCATCCACTGTGGCTTCATCTTCATCCTTGGTCAAGCTAAGTTTTGGTTCCATTGGATATTTTGCCTCATTGCAATCTGCCATACCTGCTGCTGTTAGTAATTTCTTCGCATATCCCATTTGACTGATTGTTATACCCTTTTTACTTTGTTTCACCTCAATTCCAAGGTAGTAGGTTAGCAATCCCAAATCACTCATATCAAATACTTTCTTCATTTGGTTCTTGAAATCAGCTATCTTTTCTTCACAGCTACCTGTCACAATCAAGTCATCTACATATACACCAACTATTAGCACCGCTTCTGCGTTTTGAAGTTGGTACACGGCCTGTTCTTGGGGGCACCTGTGAAAACCCATACCCTTGAGTGTTTTGTCAAGCTTGACATTCCAGGCTCTTGGAGCCTGTCGTAGCCCATAGAGAGCTTTATTTAACCGGTAAACCTGATGTTCCTTGCCTGCAATAACAAACCCGTCCGGCTGTGAAACATATACCTCTTCTTTTAACTCTCCATTTAAGAAAGCGGATTTCACATCAAGATGATGAACTTTCCAGCCTCCTATTGCTGCAAGTGCTAGGAGTACTCGAATTGTCTCCAATCGTGCAACGGGCGCAAACACTTCATCAAAATCAACCTCCCTAACAGTTTCCTTTCCAGCAATGCTTAACTTTATATTGAAAAGATGAAAATCGGACTTGAAGTGAGACCGTTGATCATGAAGCGACTCAAACTTGGATGTACAAGTATTACACGTCAATCTCTCACTAGAACTAGCATTCTTCTCCGGCGCCACCTCTGTTTCTTCTACGGTTTTTCCCGGAGTAGTAGCGGGGTTGTTAGCGAGTTCAGGGGTTGAAAGCAATTCAATGAAACCGCAGGAATCAAAGAAATTCGACGGGAGTTCAAAAATTGAATAGTTTCTTCTTTTATATTCATTTTGTTTGCCTGAATCGGCGTCGGCGATACGGTTGCCGGAAGTAAGCTCCATTTCCATCTCCAACGCGATATCCGCCTGTTGCTTCCAGATAGGTGGAGGGTTCTTCACCAACAAACATTAGATCTACTTCTTCATCTTCAATTGGGTGAGTTTCAGCATATATCTCAGGTAGAGATCGAAACCCACACACAGGGATATTATCAAACATGGAAGGGCTTATTCCTTCGTTGTGTTCCAAAGATGTGTTTGAAAAATCAAACGTAAGAGGGGTTGAGTTAGTTTGATTACCTGTGCTCGTGCTTGTTGGTGTCGCTGAAGGAGTATCCACCGGCGATTGGAAAGAAGGATTTTCATCATCACCCGGGTTTTGATACACTTCTTCTCCATATGTCGGTGAATTAAAAAAACTTCTGAAATACCCAGGTTGTTCACCTTGCTCGCCATTTTGGGCTTCAGCCCAATTCCACTTAACTTTCTCTTCAAATATGACATCTCGGCCCACCATTATCTTATTCTCTTTAGGGTTGAATAATCTATAAGCCTTGCTACCTGGTTCGACCCCTAGATACACCACTTGGATACTTCGATCACTTAGCTTGGTTAATTGATTTGATGGCTTCTTCATGTGTGCAAGGCAACCAAACACTTTGACATGATGAAGCGTTGGTTTTTTTCCTTTCCACCCTTCATACGGTGTCATATTCTTTACACCTTTCGTTGGCATTCGATTTAGAACATACACTGCGTGACGAACAGCCTCCCCCCACAATCTTTCAGGCACACTCATAGTCTTCAAGAATGATCTCGTGGCTTCAAGAACGGTCCGATTTCGATGCTCAACTACACCGTTTTGCTGGGGCGAATACGGTGCAGTTAATTGCCTTTTGATGCCTTCTTTGTTGCAAAATTCTGAGAAAGCTTGGGAGGTGAACTCCCCTCCCCGATCTGTCCTGAGTACCTTCACCTTGTATGGACTCTCATTTTCAACCTGAGCTTTAAACTTCTTGAAGGTTGCAAAGGCTTCGTCTTTTGATTTCAACATATGTACCCACATGTATCTGCTAAAATCATCGACCATTAGCATGAAGTATCTGTTACCTGCCAAAGTTTGTGGTGTTATTGGACCACAAAGATCAGCGTGAATTAGCTCGAGAGGTTTACTTGCTCGCCACATTGCTTCTTTTGGGAATGGTTGTTTGACTTGTTTTGCGACCAAACACCCATCGCAAACTTGTGTCGGGTGTTTTATCTTTGGCACACCTTCTACTAATCCTTTCTCAACCATTGATTCCATAACTCGAAAGTTTACGTGCCCCAACCTCGCATGCCATAGCCAAGCCTCGTCATCAATACTAGTTGCCATACAAATCGGTTGTGAAGTTTTTAGGGTAATCTTGTACAACCGGTTCTTGGACCGTTGTACCTTCATTACCAATCTTCCATGTACATCATGTACTCGTAGATATTGATGCAACATCTCAATCTTGTATCCTTCTTCTGTCATCTGCCCTAGACTCAGGATGTTACAATGCAAAGCTGGAATGAAATATACATCTGGTACAAGTATTTGATCACCATTCTTGCACTTAAACAAGATTGTCCCTTTTCCTTCAATCTTCACTTTAGAACCATCACCAAAACGCACCTGTCCGGTCACCTTCTCATCGAGTTCAGCAAAGAAGCTTCTCATGCCAGTCATATGATTACTGGCACCATTATCCAAATACCAAAGGTCTTCACCACTGCTCTTCTGTCCCGGGAACACCTTGTCTTCATTTAGTAACACCATGTTGTTTGACTCTTCCCCAAGGATACTCAACAGAAGTGCTTCCTGTTCATCATCGCGATTTTGAGTTTGAGTCAAGTTTACTTCATCTTTTCTTTCCTTTGGAGCTTTGCATTCTGATGCATAGTGACCATATTCTTCACAATTGTAACATTTTATATGACTTTTATCCCTTCCTTTTTGACGATTATTGTGTGAGTCATGAAACTTTGTAAAGCTTCCACGACCACCTCTGCCCCGTGTACTTCCTCTACCTCGTCCACCACTTCGACCACCTCTGTCATGATGTGATGTTCCGCGTCCCTTACCACTCAAGAAGGAACCCCCCTTTGAAGCCTTTTGATTGTTTTGACCTTCTGATCGGGTGAACAACAAACTTCCTTCCCCGGTTGTATTATTGCTTCGAAGTTTCAGCCGATCCTCATAGGCCTTGAGCCTTCCTACAGCTTCCTCGAATGGCATCTCATCCACATCTGAATATTGTTCAATGGATGCTACCAGTTGCAGGTAGTTATCTGGGACGGAGTCAAGTAGTTTTCTTACGAGCACACTATCTTCAAGGGTTGTGCCAAGACTGCTGTGCTTCGAGATCATTGCACCTAGCTTTCCTGCGAACTCATCTATAGACTCCCCGTCTTTCATCCGTAAGGCCTCGAACTCACTCTTGAGAGTGTGCAATCTTGCTTTCTGAACTCTATCAGCCCCGAGAAACCTTGTTTTTAAAGAATCCCACACTTCTTTTGCTGTCTTCTTCTTTGCCACCTGTAACAAGATGTCTTCCGGTATTGCTTGGAAAAGATAAGCCCGAGCCGACTTGTTCTTCTTCTCATCCACAGCTTCTCCCTCTGCTGGTTCAATGGATTCCCATACTCCCTGGGCATCCATTATAGCTTCCATTTTGATTGCCCACGTGGTGTAGTTCGTGGGAGTCAACATTGGACAGTGAAATGGCACTCCACCATTCTCTCTTGTAACAAGTTGGCTAGATGACGACATGGATTCGTAACGGATATATTTGGGCATGAACCGAGAGCTCTGATACCAAGTGTTGGTGATCAGGCTAGAAATGACCACAATAAAAACTGCACAGGTGTGAAACAGGGGCAAGAATGCACACATAAAACTTTTCCCTGAATTCTTCTTTTTTGACACAATAAACATACTACAAACTGTTTGCAATTTATAGACTTTAACACATTAAAATCTGAATTAAAAATGCTTTTAAAACTACCAAACTATAACTGAAAACTTTAACTACCAGGTTAACCACAATGTGGTAACCGATTATTCTCTTTATTGCATTAAACTCAAATTCAAATCAGAATTAACTCCAATACTCTTTTGGAACTCATCTGCAACTCAAAAGACAGTTAGAAATAGCATCGCATCTGTGAGTTTATTTACTAACCATCAGTTGATGAATGATTTTCGAAAGAATCAATGATCGGATGAGAAATGACAATGTTAGTATGTTATAGGACCTCTAGCTTCTGTTGATGTACTTCTCAAACACTTAAAAACCATAATCAGGGTTTTTAATGCGAGCATTTCTCAAACACCAAGATCAATATTTCTGTTAGAGACAAATTTGACGTAAAAAACATAAAGATCAAACGAAGATGAGTTTTCATGAAGTAGAAACTTTGAAAAGATGACAATCCAAAAAAAACAGTGATACGATGCTTGCGGTATCAGCAAATTATTTGAAAAACAAGTAACAAACGACGATCTGAGCAGATAAAAACTACCTGGTGGAGGTACAGTGTATCACGGTGGAAAATGGCGGTGAAGCGAAGTAAAATCGGAGGAGTAAGAATGGCGTTTGACGGAGACGCACCACCGTAAAAAGAGGGTAAGAAACAGTCTTGCAAGAAATTACCAAAAGTGAATTCTGTCGTGTAAGGGTAAGGCAACAAGGAACGGTGTCATATTCAGTATATTGACATCTCAGTTTTTTGACGGTAGGGTACGACGGAGTGGTCACCGTGAATCAAGTCAAAAATGAAACTTTTCCTATGTTTTTCTTTCTTAACTCTTTATGTCTCTATGTTTTGATCGTTTATGCCTCTCTTTTTTTCTTAGAAATTTATTAAAACAGCCGAATTTATTTGTAAAAATAGCCAAAAATTAACAAATTACACAAACTAACCAATTAACCATTGAAATTGCAAGTGATTCAGGACCATCTGCGATGTCTTTAGTTCATTTGCGAAAGTACAACCCTTCAATGCACGGATATACATCAACGGCTTGTACATTTGAGATGGAAAACTTATTGCCATTTCAGAGAAGCCCATCTATAATTTCCATATTTGAAGTATAAAAGCCTATTCAAAAAGAAAAAGAAACACCCATTTTTCTAGTTTATAAGAGTATATGGTATGGGCAACTTGAAGTGGTGTTATAACAAGAATCAACAAGATTAGGGGGTGGTGTTCATGGTGTTATAACACCATGTTAAGAGGAGAGAGATAGAGAGAGATAATTTGGCAGCCAATAGGTGATCACGTTTCTTCTTGTCATGGAGATAACAAGAAGTACCACAACAAGATGCAACAAGGAGGGGGGCGGTGTTTTTGATGTTATAAAGGTGTTATGGGCTGTCAAATCAGCCACAACAAGAAGCAACATGACCCACACCGTATGCTCTAAGTTTATATCTGGAAAAACTCTTTGAATGTAACATTTACCAAGAAAGATGGACAAAGTTATGTATTTTCCCGAAAACATGATAAAATCTAGTAATTATATGAATTCATAGTTAACACTATCAGATTTAATAGTTAACCTTAACAAATTCGTAGTCAAACTTAACTATTTAGAAGAAGAAAAAAAACGCCAAATCATAAATGGAACGTAGAGCATTCGCAGATTGATCACACCATCCCAGTAAATGAACTGACTTGGCTGGAACCGATCCGAAACGGACCCGGCCCGGAACCGAAGTCAGCCGAAATTAAGAATCGAACCGGATCGCCAGTTCTACCAGTTCCTACCGGTTCTTGTCGTGTATTCAATGTTGGAACCGGTCCTCGAGAAATAGCAACATACGGTTCCAGTTTTTGCCTATTCTACCAGTTTTTGTCGGTTCCAACGGTTCCGGTTTTACCAGTTCCGGTTCCTACCGATTCCAAAAATCCACAAGAATATCGTCTCGGACCCGGCTCGATCAGTTTTATCCAGTTCCAAGACGGTTCCCCCGTCCAAATGCTCGTCCCTAACACCATCTACAATTTGGTGTGTGTGTGTGTATGTATATATATATATATATATATATATATATATATATATATATATATATCTTTACTATCTTATAAAACAAATCCTACTATTTCTAAAAATACATTGAATAAAATAATAATACTTTTTAAGACGTCCAAATCATTAAGCTAATTGTACAACTAATCACTAATAAAATAATATTAAAAATTTAAACAAACTCCTATAAATCTTCTCTTCCAAGGTTTTGACCAGATCTTTTTTCATCCAAATAAATACTCAACACTCTATAATTTGGTCATTTCATGAATTTTTTTTATTTTTAATATGACATGTTTCTTAAAACAAACTAATGATTGAATTGAAAATAATCATTCTCGATCGAAAAGAAATTAATTGTCGAAACAAACTATTTGTCGTCCGCCACTTTGCGCGGGTAAACGGCTAGTGTATATATATATATATATATATATATATATATATATATATATATATATATATATACACACACACACACACTAATATATATATATATATATATATATATATATATATATATATATATATATATATATACACACACACACACACTAATGATTGAATTGAAAATAATCATTATCGATCGAAAAGAAATTAATTGTCGAAACAAACTATTTGTCGACCGCCGCTTTGCGCGGGTAAACGGCTAGTATATATATATATATATATATATATATATATATATATATATATATATATATATATATATATATATATATATATATATATATATATATATATATATATATATATATATATATATATATATATATATATATATATATATATATATATATATATATATATTGGAGCAAATAGCAGATGCAATAAAAGGAAATAGCATATAGACTAATGAAATCACAAATGGACCTTAGTTACGTTCGATTTCAGTGGCTATTTTGTGTAATTTTGTTTTATGTTTTTTTTTCTTTTTGCTAATTTTTACAAAGTCATTACCGATTTGGCTAGCTTAGCAAATTTCTCCCTTTTCTTTTAATATTTATATTAATAAAATATAAATATTTATAGATTTTATAACAATGAAAATATAAGAGAAACATAATGACATGCGTTTTTTAATTTGAATTTAATCTACTTTTCTTAATTACTTTTTCTTTTATTTTAAAATATTATTTAATACATATTAGTATTATTATGATTTTTCATTATAAATATGTATAGTATATAAATATTATTTAATATATTTAGATATTGTAATACTAATATTATTGAGCACAACAAGCATTGTTGATTACATATATCAAACATATATTACATATTTAGACCTATAAAAATTACGACTAGAAGTTAAATATTATGCATATAGATTTATATGATGTATGTATGAGGTAATCAATGCCACAACACACTGTGTTCTGTAATTATTCAATTGTAAAATAAAATAGGAGGCATAGGATATTCTTCTCTTAATACCACCCTAACATGATGGTTGTTATTTATGTGTCCAGTGTCAATAGCAACCTGTTCATGCATTAGAGGTGGAGTAGATTGAAGCGGGAAGTATCTCATATTGATAACATTCCTTATTGATATTGTCATATGTATGCATATTTTTAGGCATTATTCTAATATATTTTAAGCTATAATTTGGTTAAAAGCAAAGATATTTGGTACTTGTTTGAGTTAAATTACATTTTAAAGCCAAAAATGACATTCTTGAAGGAAAATGACCAAAACTGACAAAAGTTAGAACCTGGAAGGACTGAAGATGAGTTGGGAGTTTAATGGAACTTAAAATGAAGAAAAATCAAGCAAAAACACTCCCCACGACATGGCTAGAGAATATCACGATGTGACTCTTAGAAGAATCTCGATCATACGCATAATGATGAAGCTCACGACATGAGCACTATAATCTCATGTCGTGATGAGGGAAGTTCCATAAGATAATTACGCATAATGCAAGTTTCTTTGTTAGGCACAAATTCATACTGATCTCACAACGTGAGACCCTAATTCTCACGACATGAGATTTGTTTTATGGAAACTATAAATACTCCTTGACATATTCGACATGGAGAGATTGAAATGATATCTTGGAAGTGATAGTCGATTTCATAAGTCAGGGACCTGCGAAAATCATCATTTGGAAGAAAAGACCGATTGGAGATTAAGAATTTGAAGATTACACATTACATTCGGTTTGCATTAAATCAATCATGTTTAATTCTTATGAATGTTTGTGTTTATTTTCTGCCATGAGTAGCTAAATCATTAGGCTTTCGTTTAGTGTGGATGAACCCTAATAGTATGTGTTAGTTTCTTACTTTTCATGGATTTTATGAAGTTGGTTTAATCTTGTGTTTAATTATCATTACCTAGTGTTTTGGTCAAAAATCAACTAAGTAGAATCTAACGAAATTTTATGATAGGTTATGATGTTCGTGTTTAATCAAGTAAGGAATGTTAATCAAAGTGACACAAGTGAGTTACAAGGATCTTAGGCATAAAACTTTAGGAGGTGGTAATGATCACTTGCCTTGATGATTTTATTGATATCAAATGTTGATTTATAGAGATGAATGTATAAATGTAAGTACAAGTATCGTGGATGAGCTCAGTGTATCTAGTGTGTTATTTATAGTCTAATGCTAATAACAAGAAGTCTGATAATTTCGGGATCCTCCATAATCATCATATGAACGTTATTTGATTTGGTATTCCAGGTCTTTTGCTTGGTTGAGATGACTCTCCATTGAGAATGGGTCTTGTGTTGACTCGTTCTACACATGTGAGAAAAACAAAGAAAATATAGTCGTTAAAAGTGTTAAAAATATTAGTGGTAATAGTCAGGATCCTAGGATATGTTTAAGGATTCTAAGGTTTCTCAAGTATTTGAGGATCCTGAATACAATTCAAGGATCCTGCCCCTAACAAATTGCCCCCAAATTATACCTACGAAATATAACCGTTAGTGTTTTAAATATTTAGAGGTATAATTTTTAAGTAGAAATTGAAGTAAAAATATGTAACAGATGGGTAATTTGAATTTCAACGGCTAGATTTCTAGCCGTTGGAAAGGGTCAAATCACATTTTTACCTTTCATTAATTCCTATATAAGTAAGATATGGAGCTCTTCAATTTCATCTTACTCTTAACCTTTATTCCGGAAGTTCATCGATCATCATCAAAGGTAGCATGTTTATTCATTTTGTCTTTCTTCCTTCCTAGTTTTCTTTTTCTTAAAAATGGCCAAGAAAGGAGCTCGTTCCCATGCAAACATCATAATTATAACCGATGATGATTTCGTAGATCAGAAGCTCCTTTCCTATGAAGAAACTTGTACCTTCAATGACGATAGTATTTAAGTTTTGAGTTCAAGGGGAACCTTTTCCGCTAGTACTGTCTTCAAGCCTTTTGATGTTAGGATCCAACCTAATTTTATTTATTCTATTTGAGTTTGTTTTCCTGAGTATCCCTTTACCTTAGGCCTTGCATATCCCTTTTCCGGGATCATTCTTGAATTCTTTGAAATCACTAATATTTCATATATTCAAGCCATGTCAGCGGTTTGGAGGATCCTTTATTGGATTTATAATCTGAATCATTACATAGGTCTCAACATTGTTCTAAATGAATTAGCTTATGTTTACGACCTTTCTATCTTTGGAAACTCTCGCTTTTGTTGAAAGTCAAAACCGACGGATCACCTCTTATACTAAAATCCAAACATAATGATGGTGCTTGGAAATGAAGATACTTTTTCGTAAAACGTGACTCGATCCCTGATGGAGATCTTTTATCTTAATCTTGGGTTAAAAGGGTTGGGTTCCTTATTTTCATATTGAGGATTCCAATATTCACACTTCTTATTTTTTTTAATTTTCTGCAGCTTTCAAGTTTGACGGATTCCCCCCCCCCCCCAATCGAAGATACCGAGGATAGGATCACGGACTTCCTTGCTTTGCCAAAGGTTGTCAGGATATTCAAGTTCGATCCTTCTAGCCATCAAGAAAGCTCAATTGCTATCATCCCTATGGCTACCGGTAGGGATCCTTGAGCACTTTTTATCTTTAGTCTTTGAGAAATTGTTAAGATTTCTTTGACTTTTGCAGGATCCAAATCCACATGTATCGGTGCTCATTTCTCCCTATTTGATCTCGATATGGTTATGTCAAGTGGCCAGATATTTGTGAAGAAATAGAAAATTAATCCCTCCCTTGCCCCCAAAAAAGACCCACATTTATCTAAAAACGAAGACTCTGGGGTCCCGAAAGAAGAAAACTCCTAAAGCCATGAATTTGAACTTGGAAAATCTTGGAACTGAGGATACACTTCAGAGGCTGGTCTCTTTTTCTCAAGTTGTAGGTATTAGTCTTGCTTTTGTTTCTTATGTTTGGCCTTTCATTCTTTCTGACGTAACTCTTGCTCCAGGTCTTTGATCGTGTTTCTATAGACTTGAGGATCTAGGTCGAAAAGGCTGAAGAGGCTTTAAGAGAGAAAGAATAAGTATGGAAGGTGACCAACGAGGATCTCCTGAGACGAGTGGAACTTCTGAGCAAGGAGAAGGACGAGAAAGAGGAGGAGTATGATGTAGAGATGGTTGGGAGGGGTGCATCCCTCGTTGAATTAAAGGGTGAATCTGTCAAGACCAATGAGGATCCTGAGGGACAACGTTCAAAGGCGAATGAGGAGAAGAAAAGCCCAGGCGATGATGACGAAGTTATGGTCTAGGCCTATTAGATAAGGATATTTTGCATGATTTTGTATAAAACAATGTTTGTTTCTTATGGAATCAATGTATCACTTCTTCGTTTATGTATGGTTGTTTCATACTTATTGTTAGCATGTTTGAGTTGCATGGTTCATTTGCGTAGCAGTAGGATCTTTAATGATTCTTCAAATAATTAGGATCCTGAAAAGTAAAGTCTTGCAAACAATCTTAGGAACTGCATCACTTAGTCTATCAATTTAGGATCCTGGGTTGGTGAGGTTCCTTAGAAATAAATAATCATTTTTGCTAACTACTTTTTCAGTCCACTCTGTTAGCACTGTTGAACGTTTCCCTGTAAAGAACATATATATAACTAACTTATTATTCGACCTAATTAAAGTCCAAATTAAATTCATAACTCCATCGATGCGACGCTTGTTACACCATTCCTGTGAAAGACGACAGAAGAACTCAATAAGGGGTATTATAGGCAAATCAATAAGACAAACAAACTCTAGAAAGATTAGATCTTTGACAGGTAAGTCAATAAGACAAACAACTCTTGTACACACAATGAATCAAATGTATGTCGAGTGATTAAAATATAGTCACACCTCAGAAGAGCTCAATTAAGAACTTCTACTATAGAGGTGTGTTAGGGTTTACAGTACAGTCAATATGATAATAATAAAAGTGTTAATGACAAGGATGCATGCATGCACCTTATATACTAAACCCTAGAAAGATTAACACGGTTGGACAGGCCCAAACCCGTGACAAAACTAGACTATACAACAGACCCAATGACGCAACACACTAGACTCAACAATCTCCCCCTTTGCGTCAATTGAGGCGAGAGATCAAATCGGTTGAGGAACAGTGGTCTTCTTCACGGTCTTGAATATCTTCGATATGATGGCGAGAAGAGTATGATGGAAAACTATGTACCACCGAAGCATATCCGTGAAGTTCTTCTTATCTGTTGCTTCGTTTTGTTTACACCTATAGATTATGTCTAAAATATGCTCCTGGCAAGCCGTGGAGAACAAGTGTTTGTCATCAAGATAGAACACGAACTTCTGACCTTCTGCTCGTGTAAACATAGCATCATGATACTTAGAATCAATATTACCTATCTTCATCTTGGAAGCATCACATGATGTCCCAATGGGTTTGACTATTGGTCTTTTCCTCAAAACAAAAGCAATTTCCTGATCCATCTTAGCAACCTCATGAATGTAGGAAGCTAGCATTCTCTTGATATGATCAATAATGGGCTCGTACTGGTGTGGATTGGAAATTAGAATGTTGTTCAGAAGGATCCAGTCATGGGGATTTAGGTTTGGTAGATCGGCCAATGAGAACACATAAACCGAATCATGTACCATCACAAAAATCATGACCAATAATTTCTTTTAAAAGCATTACTGATCCATAGCATTAAGTCATTCAAACATACAAAAAGGGGGTTATATGACAAATCAGAGTATCTTTTCCAAAACACTTATTCATTTTATTAGAGTAAACATCCCAGGCTAAACTTCTTGGTGTGTGTCATGCGATCATCCCGAGCTCTTCATTCCACTATCGGAAATACCTGAAACCAAAACTGAAAACCGTAAGCACGAAGCTTAGTGAGTTCCCCAACTTACCACATACCATACATAGCTACTGAGCCATACATGCCATACATAATTTTGAGCATGTAACCACATATTGGGCCCCTGCCCACTGCATTGGGCCTCGCCCCCCATCGGACCCCGTCCGTCATCAGGCCCCGCCTGGCATCAGGTCCCACCTGGCATCGAGCCCCACCCGGTATACATATATGTTTCCTTTAGGCCCTGCCTGACTCTGGGCCTCGCCCTCCATACACATACATACAATTAAATAACATACATAAACATTCCCTAACCATACCTTGCTCTAAGGCATCGCCTAACGTGGGCCCCGCCCCTGGTCTGCTATTGAAGTAGTGGAGCCCCGTTCGCACTCCTACTAGTAGTGAGATACGGGCCCTCTCCCACACTCACATCCTTCCTATCATGAGCCTCGCCCCTGCTCTGCTAATATCGAGATATGGAACCCCATCCATGCTCAGCTAGTGATGAGATACAGGACCTCGCCCACAATCACCTCCTCAATAGGCACATACAAGTATCACGAAGACAACAAGTATAATCTAATGCACTACGTAAGAATCTTCCTCGGGAAATACCTCGACATCGGACCCCCGGCCCGGAAACATACTATTATACCGACACATGCAAGAATCACAAAGACCTCTAGCATCCTAACATTCCTCGGGCCTCGCCCGTCATCAGGTAGTAACTCGGAACGTATATCAATAAGTGCCTAGGGCTAACCCCCGGGTCTTCCTTCTATACATAAGCATAAACATGAACATGAACATAATGGGTCGGCATTGTGGCCGTAGACCATGCACACAGTGAGGAGACTCACCTCGAACTGCTGAAACTGTTGATAATCCTCTGGCTGCTATCCAACAACTCTTTGAACTGCTGCTCCTTTAGCTCCCCGAGCTACCAATAGCAAAAATAGCAACACTCAGCCTAACTGTCCTCAAGAAGCCAACTAAGTCAGCTTTGGTCAAAGTCCTGGTCAAAGTCAACCTTCCATTTGACTCGACTCGTCGAGTTGTTATGCCAACTCGCCGAGTCCATGCTCCTCAAGTCCCAAAACAACCCCGATTCCACTCGTCGAGTCTAGTGAGAACTCAATGAGTTCTCCTTCATCTAACACTTTGGGACTATCTTCAACCGACTCGCCGAGTTCATCTTCATAACTAAGAAGATTGCCTCGGACTCGCCGAGTTCCTCTTCGAACTCGTCGAGTACTATGATCTTCAGGTCCATTACAGACCCAGACTGGTTGAATCCTTTACTAACTCTACTACTGATCCGAATCACAAAGAGAAGGGTTTGAGTTTGCGACCCGACTCACCGAGTCCATAAACTGACTCATCGAGTCCACCTTGTGACATCTCTATTCTGTCGATTACAATCCATTCCAACACCTTCAACCCATAGATCTGGACTTCTAATGCTAGCATTGCTCGTAAAGTTGCTAACTTTACGTGCATGAAAGGTGCTATGGAGCTAAAACTCTTAATCCAAGCTAAAATGAAGGTCTAGGACATGAAATGGAGCCATAACTGGATAAAACTACCCACTCAGAGCTCCTCAAGCTCAGAAATGCTCGGATCTGAAGCCCAAAACATCCTCAAGGGCATAATACACGGGTTAACCTCGGAAATGGCCCAAAAGTGGGAAAATACAAGCTAGAAAGGGAATCTAGATGATTAACAGCCAAGGTATAAGCTTTATACCTTCAAATGATCTATAATGCTACCCCAACTCTAGACCTATAGCTTCTTCTTGCACCACCAAGGACCTTCTTCCTTCTCCAAGCTCCAATTCACTCTCAACGCAAGAACTAGCTCAAAAATGGAGTTGGGTGGCTAGGGTTTCGAGTTCTGTATTAAAGAGGCCACAAATGAAACCCTAGGGAGGATAATAGGATGCTTGAATAGGGCACCAAGTCCCTGAATTAGGGTTTCCAAACCCAGACCAGACTCGTCGAGTCCACTTGCCGACTCGCAGAGTCGGTCACTTTATCCGTGACACGGAACCCGCTCTGACTCGTCGAGTTCCTCCTTAGACTCAACGAGTTGACCCCTTTGTGTAACATCCCCAAAAATACAGGCCAAAAATTTCATTTTTATTTTTGTAATTACATAAAACCATCAGTATAAAAACATTCATAATAAAGTCTCATGTCAAAACCCAAGTGACAGTAATCAAAAACATAGTATCATAAAACCATATCAGAGCGTAATCCCCAAGGATCTCATGTACAGAAAACATAGTGTGATGCGTTGCGATCGAGCCGGCTCCTTTCCTTTGAAAATGAAGTACCTGAAACCAAAACTGAAAACCGTAAGCACAAAGCTTAGTAAGCTCCCCCATCATACCACATACCATACAATCACATAGCATACATACTTCCGGGAAATTCTGGGGTGCCCGACCTACCCAATACGGCCATTCTGAGGTGCCGACCTACCCGGTACGGCCATTCTGGGGTGCCGACCTACCCGTGTCAAGCCATTCTAGGGCGCTGACCTACCCATGTCAAGCCATTTTGGGGTGCTGACCTACCCGTCGGTCCTAACAACCGACCCTCGGGGACTATTCCACCCCCTACTGCTACTATCACATATATCATAACAGAAACATACTATCAGACATATTTGGGGTGTCCGAACTACCCTTCGGTCCTAACAACCGAACTTGGGGACTATTCCCCTCCTACTACCACTATCACATATAACATATCATGCCAGCATATAACATATCATCACATACTATCAGACATATCTGGGGTGTCTGACCTACCCTGCGGTCCTCACAACCGAACTCTACTACTATCACATATAACATATCATGCCAACATATAATGTATCAGGTAGTAGCAAACCTAGATGATATCACAAAGACAATCATCTAACATACAACTCCTATAGGTGGGCCGACATTGTGGTTGTAGACCCGCCGCTACTGGAAGGTAACTCACCTCACACTGCTGAAGTCCCGTAGACACAATCCCACACTGCTGAAGTCCCGCAGACTCAACCCCAGCTGCTGGATGACAGATTCCCGATCTGTCAATATCAAAACATCACCCAATTAATCCGTAGGCCCAAAGTCAAGTAGGAATCAAAGCCCAATACATGGCCCAATTTTCCAAATTGGGCCTAGGCCTATACATGGTCTCATTCTAAGGCCCAACATCATATAATCATTAAGGCCCAACTATGGCCTATCTATGGCCCAATTTTCCAAATTGGGCCTACGCCCCTTACATGGGCCTTACCCTAGGCCCATTAAATTATTCTAGTCTAATTGCTTGACTTTGGATGGCCCATTAATAACCTGATCATCAAGGCCCAATAAAGAGGCCCAATAATAAACCCAAATGAGATTAGGGTTTCACATAAAATGACAATTAGGGTTAGGTTTCCTACTTAACCCATTAAGGACTTAATCTTCTAAGGACTTAATCCATTAAGTCTAATATCGCTTAGATTAATCTTTGCCCATGATTATTATTTAATACTCCAAGTTATTAATAAGTCCCATGTTTTTCGATTAATTCCCCAAAATTAGGGTTTTGATGGCATTAGGGTTTTCCAATGGCCCACAAGTGGGTCTCAATAAGTCCAAGCCCATAAATCTAATATTAGGGTTTTCTAAACCCTAATTAGGGTTTCCAACCCATCTTAGCCCAATAGGCCCATTAGTTAAGTCCTTGGGTCCATTAGAGTCCATTAAGCTCATTAAGCCTCATTGGGCCCATTAGGGTTTTAGTCCCTTGACCAAACATCCCCAAACTAGCAATCCCAACACAACTAAGCACACTGCCACCTGACACGGCGGCCGGTGGCGGCAGGAGGCGGCAGCCACCACCCTAAGGTGGTGGTTTTCAATTTCCTTTCATTATTACATCTTGCAATACACTTTACAATGCTTAAAACTCAAATAAAAACTCACACACCTACTAAACACACACATCCACGGCGGTGCATGGTGGCAGCCACCACCTCGTGGTGGTGGTGGTGAGTTTTTCATAAATTCCCGATTACATAACACACACGCACACACCTAATTTCACGGTAACACGCACATACAGCCACCCGAGGTGGCCGGCGGTGACAAATGCCGGCAGCAGAACGATTTCACGTCGGCAGCCACGCACACTCGCAACCTATTGCTAGGAATACGATTCCAACACCCACCTGTTGTGGGTGACAATGGTGATAGAGAAATAACCGGCAGCAGCGGCGCTTGGATCGGCATCAATGGCAACAGGAGCGGAAACGACATCGTAAATGGCGGCGACAGCAGCAACGGTCTTCGCGTTTGGCAGCAGCTCTCCTCCGTAGCAAAACAGGAACGTAGCTGGTGGCAGAGAGGAAATGATGACAACAGCAGTAGCTAACCACAATGGTTGATGCACTGATTCACGATGGCAGCTTCGGTGGTGCAAGGTGGTGACAGCCGGTAGGCAACGACCTCAACGGCGGGGTGGCAGCTTCGTCATCTACCCCCGACCTCCCTATCGGACGCGACTCCCACACGAGACTCGCCGTCGGCTGAGGAATCCGGCAGTGGTGAAGGCGTCTCGGTTGCGATGTGGCGGATGGTGTTGAACTTGACTAAGCAGCGGCGGCGGCGACAGACTAGAGAGGTTGTGGTTGGCGGCCGACGATTGAAGATGGAGAAGGTGGCGGCTGGATATCATGGCTCTAGGGTTAGGGTTACGGGAGTGTTTTATGCCCGGCTCCAACCAAACTCACTTCCATAATGGCAACTATAGCCCCTCCTTCCTGAATAATTTCTAAATAGCTCCCATAATTACTCATTACACCCCTGCTCCAATAATTCCTTTCATTATAAGTCCAGCAGATAACATCCAACCCCTCATTTACAAATTATTCTCAATTAAAGTCCATATATTACCCTTTTGACCCCGTCCTTCAACTCTCTTTATGAATTGAGTCCGAAATTTACCATTTAACCCTCTAAACTTTCAATTATTTATTTTAGGGTTACTATTCGTTCATAAATTTATTTATTTAACTAATAAATAAACGGGTGTTACAAATCTCCCCCACTTAAATTAGATTTCGTCCTCGAAATCATTCCTTATCCTTCCTTACACACCCAACCACTCTAGTATCATGGTCACCATTCTGGACACACCCTATCTTTCCCAGGGTTGTCATGACCAATCCTCGTAAAGCCCTACAATTCACAGGCGAGCTAATTCCTCGCAACAAAATCACATCTACTCATCTGAATTCTGCTGTCTCGAGATGGCCTAGATCCCTGACAGACCACTCTTACTGAATCATTATTGCTGAATCCAATCCACTTTATCCTTCAACCAGCTACTCAATTTCCGATAACTCATGGTTCTCATTATAAAACAGGATCATACACCTAATTATCTCTACAGATCACTTGTACCTGGCCAAGGCCCAGATACTCCTATTGTGAGTGACTTGTCACTCCCCAATAGACCAGCTATTTCGTGAGTACTTGCAACCCCAACACCAATACTAACACTGCCTAGACACTGAAACTGCCCGAACACTGAACTGTCTGAAGCAGTATGCTGACACATGGCTGCTTCCCACAAGCTACCGAGACCTCCTGGGTCTCAATTCACTCGCCAATCATCTGAAATATTGCGTTCCCATTCGACTGAGGAGCCAAAGGACTCCCTACTTAGTCGCCTCACACGACTTCTGAACGAAATCCTTCTCTGGACTAGTTGTCACTAGTTATCATGTCACTGAGGCTCTAACAACCTTCTGGTCTAACCGATCGGGTCCATGCATCGAATCTTGTCATCATCACATCCAAGACTAAAAGTGATTGCTACCTAACCAATGGTAGCCTTACATCACAAATGCCCTTATGCAGTCCATTACTTCCCTGGTATCATAACTGTAGTGGCGTTTCTATAGTCTTATCACTGGCTCAACCAGATCTAATCCATCTGGGTAATACCGAAATCCAATACCTGGATTTCCATATCCTCACTGTTGCACCCGAACTGGTGGGTACATTTGTTCCTTCCGCGTTCTGACAATATGCTCATGCCATCTACCAACCTAGTGAATGCTACGGCTACACCCACAGACTTACAACACTCTTATACTATCTGGCTGCTAGTGAATGCTACGGCTACACCCGTAGACTTACAACACTCTAACATTATCTGACTGCCTGGTGAATGCTACGACTACACTTGCAGACTTATAACACCCTAACACTATCTGCTAACCTGGTGAATGCTACGGCTACACCCGCAGACGTACAACACCCCTCACACTATCTGGTGCTAGTGAATGCTACGGCTGCCCCCGTAGTCTTACAACACTTTCCATACTATCTTATCGCTAGTGAATGCTACGGCTACCCCGTAGTCTTACAACACTTTCCAAACTATCTGACTGCTAGTGAATGCTACGGCTACCCCCGTAGTCTTACAACACTTTCCATACCGGTCGAACACGCACTCGACCTAACACACAACTGAACTTGAATCCTAACTGGAACTCTAACCTGGTTCCCGAAACCTGCTATCACGACCCCACTGTATCAGTATCGTATCCATGCCTGCGATCAAAGCGTCACAGTAAACCACGAAATCATCTACACCCTCTGGCAGGGTGAGAATCGGTGCCTCGTACAACTGCTGTCTGAGAGTATCGAAGGCTGCCTACTGCTCAGGCCCCCGACGAAAGGCCACCGATTTCTTGTCAGCCAGGTCAAAGGAACCGCAATCTCGGAGAAGTCCCATGTAAATCTCCGGTAATAACCCACTATACCCAGGGAATTCTGAATCTCAGATGGAGACTGCATCACGGCCTCTATCTTGGCCGAATTAACTAGAATACCCTTCTGGTTGACAAGGTGGCCAAGAGATTGCACCTTGCACAACCAGAACTCATAGTCGGAGAACTTTATAAAAAGTCTCTCCCCCACTTAGATTCGACTAAGTCTTCACATTACTTGAGAATTGAAGGGTTCCCAATCCTTCTCGCTTTCTAATATCCCTCTGATGACAACATGTGCCTACGAATGCTTACGTTTAGTCGTCGATTAACCCTTGAGATCTCCCATCCTCAGAAGTCTCGATGAGTACTCTTGAAATCTGATCCATTCTGACACCTCAATCCATTTAACATGCTATCAATTGAAGACCTTAATCTTCACTCTAGCTGACAAATCCTCATTCTCATTTACAATCTTGCAATACCACTGAACTCTAACCGAACACAGCCCATGCGAAAATACAATTACCCTGAACCTGCGATGACCAACCACTTATGCACCTAACACCTGCGAATGACACTACCCTTTTCATGTCACCAGCTTTGTCCTATCAACGGTAGTGCCTTTAACTCCAGAGTTCATCCATACACAATTACCGACCATACCTGAACAATGATAGAACCCTTGAATGCTAACTTCATTGGAGAACAATCACTCCAACCCTGATCGAGTATCCTCTAAATAATACTCTTGCATAACTCCCGACAAATATCCGAAATGATAACGGTATGCGCGGAACCCATTCCGCAAGATGCGTCTCTCTTTGGGTTCATCAAGGACCTTTTGGCATGCAGGATGACATATATGATCCTTGGTAACCCAAACACTAGCAGAAAACCAACCCGAGATCTAACTTATCTAAACTCACTCACAATTCCAAAGCGATATGTATTCCAATCATCCACCTAATAGCAATAGAAGATGACATACCCGCAACATCTGGAGGAATACTGATCCCCTTCTGCTGACATGACCAACCCCGCTACCCTGTAGCAGCCTAAACCCTTGGAGTGACAAACTCCCTCGTGCACTTTCTCGTACCCGTTGCACCGACTCTGGCCCTGCTGGCCTTTCACCTGATGATCAGAATTCACGGGTCTCTTCCCGGGACCCTCTACTATACACACCTGGCATAACCCTCTCTTTCCAGGGTGCTCCAAATCGATCTCGCATATGCAACTCTTGGAAATCATATCCTTCAGGGTCTGACACCCTGCCACGCTCACCAGCTCGCTTGCCAATGGCTAAGCTGCAACAACTGGAACATCATCTGTCCCCAAACTGGGTCACAAACTCTTCCCTAAAGCTTCTTAGATTCTCCAAGACTCTCACTGATTCGAGTATGGATCATGTGCTTTCAGTAGTACGGGCCCAATACTACCTTCCACACCTATCCATACTTTCCTCAGCAATCCTCCCGGATCCTCCAAGTCACTTCCTCAACTGGTACACCCAAGTCTAACTGAGCCTCACTACTAACTCACTGAAATATATCCTAGGCTTCCCTAGGTTCCCGAACTCACCCAGTCCTCAGCTGCCGAAAGATTCCCAGTAATGTCAACTAGCTACCTCATGAATATAGCCACATGCAACAAAGATCAGATAATCCTTCAAGTAACAGACTCATCCCTATAACGGTTAGACTCAAACGAGAGCTGCGTAATAGGGTCAAATCTATCACTCTAAGATTATCCAGCCTGTGTCACATGTGACTTAGCATATTCACTTAATAGCTAACTCACATTACTAAGAGTCCCACAAAGCACAAAGCAAGCAGCATTCAGACAATGGAAAATCTAACCATCATATTCCAATCAAATCATTTTATCCTCTAATCAGGAATTTGTACATGCAATTAAAAGGCTCATACAATAAGGCATAACCTAAACAGGCTATCCTATCACTAACTGATCAGTACCAGCATGTAAGTCTACAAGCACATATAATAGGCACATAAGGCATCCTCCTAGATCCTTAGCCCTAATCTAGCATGCAATTTCTCATAATCATATCGTAACATAACATATCATAGCATGTATGGGTATCTTGGGGAAAACTTACTTGAGCTCGGCTGACTGCACGCATCACACACTTTGTTCTTCTCAAAGTTCCTTTCTCTTTTCAGATTCCCTTCAAACTCCTTTTTATAAAATGGTTTTACTTTTGAAAATTTTCAAACCAAGCCCTTAGTTTGAGTTCAGACACACCCGAGAGTATGTCCGACTCCCTCAAACCAAGGAAATATAGGCCAAAATTTTCATTTTTATTTATGTTATTACATAAAACCATCAGTATAAAAACATTCATAATAAAGTCTCATGTCAAAACCCAAGTGACAGTAATCAAAAACATAGTATCATAAAACCATATCAGAGCGTAATCCCCAAGGATCTCATGTGCGGAAAACATAGTGTGATGCGCTGCAATCGAGCCAGCTCCTTTCCTTTGAAAACGAAGTACCTGAAACCAAAACTGAAAACCGTAAGCACAAAGCTTAGTGAGTTCCCCCATCATACCACATACCATACAATCACATAGCATACATACTGTCAGGCAATTCTGGGGTGCCCGACCTACCCGATACGGCCATTTTGGGGTGCCGACCTACCCGGTACGGCCATTCTGGGGTGCCGACCTACCCGTGTCAAGCCATTCTGGGGCGCTGACCTACCTATGTCAAGCCATTTTGGGGTGCTGACCTACCCGTCGGTACTAACAACCGACCCTCGGGGACTATTCTACCCCCTACTGCTACTATCACATATATCATAACAGAAACATACTATCAGACATATTTGGGGTGTCCGAACTACCTTTCGGTCCTAACAACCGAACTTGGGGACTCTTCCCCTCCTACTACCACTATCACATATAACATATCATGCCAGCATATAACATATCATCACATACTGTCAGACATATCTGGGGTGTCTGACCTACCCTACGGTCCTCACAACCGAACTCTACTACTATCACATATAACATATCATGCCAGCATATAACGTATCAGGTAGTAGCAAACCTAGATGATATCACAAAGACAATCATCTAACATACAACTCCTACTGGTGGGCCGGCATTGTGGCCATAGACCCACCGCTACTGGAAGGTAACTCACCTCACACTGCTGAAGTCCCGTAGACACAATCCCACACTGCTGAAGTCCCGCAGACTCAACCTCAGCTGATGGATGACAGATTCCCGATCCGTCAATATCAAAACATCACCCAATTAATAATTAGGTCCCACTACATAACCATAAACACTTACTTTGGATAATTACATTACCCCAAGCTTGGCTTATTCAAGCCCACGGCCCAATCCGTAGGCCCAAAGTCAACTAGGAATCAAAGCCCAACACATGGCCCAATTTTCCAAATTGGGCCTAGGCCTATACATGGTCTCATTTTAAGGCCCAACATCATATAATCATTAAGGCCCAACTATGGCCCATCTATGGCCCAATTTTCCAAATTGGGCCTAAGCCCCTTACATGGGCCTTACCCTAGGCCCATTAAATTATTCTAGTCTAATTGCTTGACTTTGGATGGTCCATTAATAACCTGATCATCAAGGCCCAATAAAGAGGCTCAATAATAAACCCAAATGAGATTAGGGTTTCACATAAAATAACAATTAGCGTTAGGTTTCCTACTTAACCCATTAAGGACTTAATCCATTAAGTTTAATATCGCTTAGATTTATCTTTGCCCATGATAATAATTTAATACTCCAAGTTATTAATAATTCCTGTGTGTTTCGATTAATTCCCCAAAATTAGGGTTTTGATGGCATTAAGGTTTTCCAAAGGCCCACAAGTGGGTCTCAATAAGTCCAAGCCCATAAATCCAAGATTAGGGTTTTCTAAACCCTAATTAGGGTTTCCAACCCATCTTAGCCCAATAGGCCCATTAGTTAAGTCCTTAGGTCCATTAGAGTCCATTAAGCTCATTAAGCCTCATTGGGCCCATTAGGGTTTTAGTCCCTTGACCAAACATCCCCAAACTAGCAATCCCAACACAACTAAGAACACCGCCACCCGACACGGCGGCCGGTGGCGGCAGGAGGCGGCAGCCACCCCCCTAAGGTGGTGGTTTTCAATTTCCTTTCATTATTACATCTTGCAATACACTTTACAATGCTTAAAACTCAAATAAAAACGCACACACCTACTAAACACACACATCCACGGCGGTGTATGGTGGCAGCCACCACCTCGTGGTGGTGGTGGTGAGTTTTTCATAAATTCCCGATTACATAACACACACACCTAATTTCACGGTAACACGCACATACAGCCACCCGAGGTGGCCGGCGGTGACAAATGCCGGCAGCAGAACGATTTCACGTCGGCAACCACCCACACTTGCAACCTATTGCTCGGAATACGATTCCAACACCCACCTGTGGTGGGTGACAACGGTGATAGAGAAATAACCGGCAGCAGCGGCCCTTGGATCGGCATCAACGGCAACAGGAGCGGAAACGACGTCGTGAATGGCGGCGACAGCAGCGCGGTCTTCGCGTTTGGCAGCAGCTCTCCTCCGTAGCAAAACAGGAACGTAGCTGGTGGCGGAGAGGAAATGATGACAACAGCAGTAGCTAACCACAATGGTTGATGCACTGATTCATGATGGCAGCTTCGGTGGTGCAAGGTGGCGACAGCCGGTGGGCAACGACCTCAACGGCGGGGTGGCAGCTTCGTCATCTACCCCCGACCTCCCTATCAGACGCGACTCCCACACGAGACTCGCCGTCGGCTGAGGAATCCGACAGTGGTGAAGGCGTCTCAGTTGCGATGTGGCGGATGGTGTTGAACTCGACTAAGCAGCGGCGGCGGCGACAGACTAGAGAGGTTGTGGTTGGCGGCCGACGATTGAAGATGGAGAAGGTGGCGGCTGGATATCATGGCTCTAGGGTTAGCGTTACGGGAGTGTTTTATACCTGGCTCCAACCAAACTCACTTCCATAATGGCAACTATGGCCCCTCCTTCCTGAATAATTTCGAAATAGCTCCCATAATTACCCATTACACCCCTGCTCCAATAATTCCTTTCATTATAAGTCCAGCAGATAACATCCAACCCCTCATTTACAAATTATTCTCAATTAAAGTCCATATATTACCCTTTTGACCCCGTCCTTCAACTCTCTTTACGAATTGAATCCGAAATTTACCATTAAACCCTCTAAACTTTCAATTATTTATTTTAGGGTTACTATTCGTTCATAAATTTATTTATTTAACTAATAAATAAACGGGTGTTACACTTTGACTTAGGGTTTTTCATTTTTTTCCGATTCTTCTGGATTTTGGGTGTTACAAATCAGCTGTGCCTCGGGTCACACTGAAATTCACATTGAAGAACGCCCCTGCCGAAGTAGGCTTCAGTACTTTGACGGATGTAATCTTCTGAGCACTCAACGTCAAGTACTGTGGTTGAGAATATTTAAGGTAAAAATCTATAAGATCCCAATCAACCTTCGGGTCCGGCGAAGGAATATTCACTATCGCATCAAAACAGTGAAACACAAACGCCTTTCGGGTGATAGGCATGTCAAATTGTGAGTCCTTGGTATTATCACAATCAAAAGAAGTAACTGGTTCCAGCCAATGAGTGTTGGGAAACTCAATCGCTTCTTTTATCAGCTTCTCAAGAGTCCATAAAGGAAATAGATCTTTCCTACACTCCAACATATCATGAGCCTCTTTTTCCCTTTTCTCTCTTTCTTCTTCTTTTCTTTCCACTTTGAGCGTTTCATCAAGCTCTCTATCTATCTTCTTTGTTTTCAACAATTCTTCCTTAGTTTCTTCTTCCTCATCACTTTGACCCATTAGACCCTTTTTCTTGTCCAACACACTAGAACCCGAAGCTACATTACCCTTCGGTTTAGTGGTGACTTTCGGCTGATTTGTTGTGTTGCCAGCAGACTTTGTTGTAGGAGGTTGAATGGGAGGATCTTGAGTAACATCTCCCCCTTGTTGTGGAGTAGCAATTGGCTCCGTAACACCCCTATCCGACTTAAAATTTCCAGAGCTGGAAGAAGTTTATCCGTTAGATGACGTCGAACATAATAGTGAGAACCGAATCATGTGCCTCTAAAAGATTCGAAGGAAGAGAGTGCACATCATTCACACAAATTTTAAGGATTGAGCGTTCGGCCCAAAGGGATTCAATTTCCTTGTTCTCTTTGGAAAGCTCCAAGGAAAGAGTGGCAACTTTGGTTTGTGATAGAGCGAGATCTTCCCTGACCTTGTTATCCAAGGCAAGATCGGTTTTTAAGTTGGTGAGACTTGTTTTAACAGAAGAAAGAAGAATAGTTCTATCAACTTGTAGACTTTGGCGAATCAGTTCAAATATTTCCCGCTCAGCCTTAAGAGATGTAGAAAGAGAGGCAATGGCTTCATTTGCTTTGATGGTATTGTCGTTTGCAGTGTTTTGGAAAGATACCATGAAAAGCTTTGAATCGAAAATGAGAGATTTGACCTCACCAATAGCATTGTTGCAAGAGAGAGTGGAGGCATCCACAGCTTGAGTTGCTTTGTCAATGGATTGATCATGCTGTTTGATCAACGTTTCAATTAGAGCCTTCGTAACAGCATCAGAATATGCTGAAGTGGAGGGAGTAGCAAAAGAAGCAAGCAATTAATCAAGCTTGGCATTGAGGTCCTTCAAGTGACGTTGGGTGATTGGAGCATCATCATCGTCTTCGCTTTGAACTCGATAAGTAGAATGACTCAAAGTCCATGTCAGCTCCACCGAGAGTAGGGCCAGATGCAGTTGATGGTGATGGTGAAGGAGGTGGATTGGTAGCAACAGTGTCGGTTCCTGAGGTAAGTGCCCCCATATCAGATACGTTGACATGAACCAAAGGTTCAGTTGTGGTGGTGGTTGTTGAAGATGCTTGAGTAATGATAGGGCGAAGGAGTATAGTTGATTTAGGTTGTGAAGAAACAGGTGGTGGAAGCGGTGTAATTGAAATAGGTATAGTAGTATGAGATGGAGAAGGTGGAGGAGTTGGAACAGAGTCGTCTAAACGAACCTCGGGGGTTGGGGAACGAGGAGGCGTGTTTCCTTTCGGTGATCCTTCTTGATGAACATCTTCACCTTCAAGATGATCTTGATCCGACGGAGCATATTCTGACTCACTAGATGAGGCTGCTTTCGGTTTATTAGCCATCCTTTTGATCTTTCGCTTCTTGTGGGCAGGAGAATATTCTTTTTCTTGTTTTCGCTTTTTAGGCGTGGCCACTTGGGATGATTGACCTTCGGCTTCCTTCTTCTTTTGTTATGGTTTATTTCTTCTCTTTGCCGGTTTGTCAACAATCTCCAAGGCACTTTTCATTTCTGGAGTGAGTGAGTTGTCTTGGCCATGAAGGTGTCAGTTTTTTGTAATCATCCATAACATGGCTTTCGCTTTAGACACACCTTGACATCGATTTAAGAATTGAACCGATGAACATGAACTTCGTGGGTTCAGATACTATGATTTTTGTGGTGTGGAAAGTGCTAATTGAAGACATCAAAGCATCTGCCATGATTGGAATCTGAAAGTGGTCAATGGCTCTACGAGTAACTACCGTCCAGAAGCGTCCACACAAAATTTCAGAGTGTTTGGACGACGAATTGAGGCTCTGCACCAGTTGAGACCAAATAAGGGAGCCATAATCCAGATTGATTCCGTGATAGAGACCATAAAGAATGGTCATGAAGCCTTTGTTGGCACCATCAGACCCAGCAACCCTTTCGGCTAATCCCTTGAAGATGAGGGTGAAAAGATCATTCCATTGAGGTGGTAAGCAAGATTTCTTGAACTTTGTCACCGTGGTAAGGACATCGGTGTACCCCATGTCATAGAACATAGTGAATAATTGGGTATTGGTGATGAAATCAGGAGAGATAACAGAGGCGTCTGAAGCAAGCCCTAGCAGAGAACAGAAGCGAGCTTTTGAGACAGAGGTCTTGTGATTAAAGTATTGGATAAGGTGTCTAAGTACATAATTATATTTGGTATGTACTTGACCCGACCCGGCATGGTCCATTTGGGTTGCATGGCATCATGCATTTGGATAGACTAAATGAGAGAAATAACACTTGTGGTTTATTAATATATTATAAGTTCTAATATATTAATAGTATTATTTAATTAGTATTGATCAAGAATTAATTTGAACTTAATTAAGTGATCAAAAGATGACTAATTAAATATATGGGTTGATTATATAAATCATCCAAAACTTGTATAGTGGGCTAAAAGGCTCCATGGATTAGCAAGTTGGGTTAAACCCTTAGGATGCTCCATGGATGCTCCATGGGAGTTACAAACCCATGGGTCATGGAAATGAAGAGTCATGTCACATTAGGGTTTACATGGTGTAACCCTAGATGTGACACACTATATAAGGAACATGATACTCACCAAAATCGGTTACACTAAGATCAAGAGAGGGCAGACCGATTTTTACAAGTGTTATACATACTCTAAAGTTATTCCAAAGCATTTGGTGTTGTGTGAAGCATTTGAGGCATCACACTTGAGGTGCTAGGCTCTCAAGGTTTTCAAGGAATCAAATCAACTACAAGGTATGTAATTCTAGCCATCTTTTAGATTAAAATTAAGTTCCCCATGTATGCTAGATAGGATTATGAACCTTGGAAATCATATTTTGCATGTATTTTATACAAACATAGATCCAAGGTTTTCTAGGGTTGCATGTACACTTAGGGGTGTTAGAATGCTCAAAACCCATCAGTGGTATTAGAGTCTAGGTTTGTTTGTTGATACTTGATGCAAAATAGTGTAAAAAAATCGATTTTTGAGCTTTCTGCACAAGGGACTCGACAAGTCCATGCGAGGACTCGACGAGTCCAAGTGAAAATGCAACCAACTCGGCGAGTCAGTTCATGCACTCGACGAGTTAGCCAGGCAGTGTGCAGAATTTTGATTTTTGCTGCTGGAAATGGACTAGAAACATTACCCTAAATTGTTTTGGTGTTTTAAAACTTGTTTTAGATGGTGTAATGGTTGTTCTGATCCATTTTCAATGGCTAATATCAATTTTTCATGATTTTATGTGTCCATATGTTCTTGAAACTTTGATATGAATATTCATGTTCTTATGAGTTTTTGATAGATCATAGGAATTACTTGTTTAAATGTTTAATTCATGATCTTTATGTGTTTTAATGGAGTCCATAACTTGTCCTCAAGTTATGGATAACCAAAAGTCTCTTTGTGTTAAAAACCATTAAAAGAATACATAAGTTATAAATTGAAGAGTCTTCATTTTAATAACTCAAAAGTTATGAATTTGAAAGGTTTTGTAAAGTTACAAAACTTGCCCTCAAGTTTTGGAACATATAAAGGGAAAGAATCATACCCATCACCACATCGGGTGCAGCGCGAGCCTCCTCGGTAGTCAGCTGAAATGCCCGGCTCCTCACCACTGGAGCCTCTGCCTTAACCTGCCGGCCATCTGTAATCCGAAGGGTAGCAGGAGCTGGCGCCTTAGCCGGCGCTGATGCTGTCAACTGGGGGCAGTTGGCCTTCTTGTGGCCCCACTAGTTGCAGTGGAAACACAGCAACTCCGATGTATGAATCACAGGTGTAAGGGCGGTACAATCCCTACTGAAGTGCCCCGTCTTTTCGCACTTATAGCAGCCCAATGATCCCAGCCTACATGCCCCCTCATGAGGCCTGCCGCATTTCTTGCAGCGGCTCGGTCCTAACTGGCCTTTCGGCCTACCATCTGGTCCCTTAGGCTTCTTCCCCGAAGCCCCTCCTGCCTGACCCTCCTCTGTCTTCATCTTCCGGATGTGCTCCAGATATATCTCCCTCTCCCTTGCCCTGGGAATCATAGAGTCCACGGTAGGGCAAGCTGAAAAACTAACATGCTCCCGAATATCAGCTCGTAGCATGTCATGATAGCAGGTCCTCCTCATATCCTCATCACCCGCGTACTGGGGCACCAGCAACGCCCTCTCCCGGAACTTGGCGGTGATCTCCGCCACAGTCTCCGTCGTCTGTCTCATATCCAAGAACTCCCTGGCCAGCTGCTGAAGCTCGACAGCCGGCACAAACTCTGCCCTGAACCTGGTCGCGAAGTCCGACCAAGTCATAGCCTCGACAGCCGAGGCTCCCAACGAGTTACCCACGAACTCCCACCAATCCCTAGCTTGATCTCGTAAACACCCTGCTGCAAACCTCACCTTCGACCCCTCAGGGCAGAAGCTAATCATCTGTGCAGACTCAGTGTCTGCAATCCATCGTCTGGTAGCTATGGGGTCCTTCGCCCCGTGAAAATCCGGCGCACCACTACCCCGGAAGTCCTTGAAGGACAGTGTGCGAGATCCCGACTGGCCATATACCATGTCAATCCTAAATGCCCTGAGGCGATCCTCCATCAACTCCAATATCCCTTCCTTAATCGCCCCGAAGATAATGGGGGTCGACTCAAGGATGCCTCTGGTGATCTCTGACGTGATGAACACGCGTAGCCCCTCATCTACTGGCTCAGAACCTGATCTCGAACCCGATCCCTCTCCTGAACTGCCAACTGTTGGCCTCGAGCGTAGTACCACCATTCTGAAATACAAAAATAATATTTGTTAGCGATACTGACACCTCTGGAGGGATCACACTTACTATAAGTTCCCTGGTCTTATCTTGGCCTTCCTTAGTTCGGATACGGATCCTCTGCTTTCAGTAGTACGGGCCCATACTACCTTCCACATCTATCCGTACCTTTTCCAAGGACTGCCTTGACTCCACCAGGTCCCTTTCACTACCGTTGATCACTGCTATACTCGTCCTAGGCTTGCCCCAGGAAATCTCTAACTCCACACTACCCGGTCCTCAGCTGCTGAAGGCCTCCTTGTAATTCCAATTAGTCATTACCTGAATACCATCACATATGGTGAGGCTCAGATAATCCTTCGAGTAACAAACTCGGCTCTACACGCTTAGACTCATACAAAAGCCGCGCAGTAAGGCCAAATCCAGCACTCTAAGATTATTCAACCCTAATCACATGTGACGTGACGTATTCATCTAATGTCTAACTCCCATCACTCAGAGTCCCCACGAAGCACAAAGCAAGCAGTATTCAGACACAAGGAAACAATCTCAGGCAAATCTGTCCTCATAGAGGAAAGTTGTACTAGCATACAATGCTAAACTCATACTATCAGGCATAACCCTAACAGGCTATCCTACTGCTGTCTACTCAATTCTAGCATGCAATTTTCATACACTGAAGCACATATGGCAGGCACATAAGGCATCACTCCTAGATCCTTAGTCGTATTCTAGCATGCTGTTCTACTGAAACTGATAAACATAACATAAGATGGTATGGGTACTTTGGGGAATACTTACTTGAGCTCGGCCGGTCACGCACATCACACACTTCTTTCCTTCTTAAAACTCTTTACTTAGCTTTTCGGAAAAATATTTTCTTCTTTAAAATCTTTTAAATCGCTTGATTTGAGTTCAGACACCCCCGAAGGCGTGTCCGAATCCCTCAAACCAGGGCTCTGATACCAACTTGTAACATCCCAAAAATAGGAGCCAAAATTTTCATTTTTAAAACATACAATTTGCAAAACATTAGAAATAAAACATTCACGGATCATATCATTTCATAAAAGATGTTGCTTTTCTAGAAACCATTTTATAAAACATAATACTGTCAGAGTACAAAACCCTAGGAGGATCCCATAGTGCGCAATACAAAGCGTGTGTGTGATGTACCGCTACCGTGTCGGCTCCTTCCCCTTCGAAGAAGAGGTACCTGAAACCAAAACTGAAAACTGTAAGCACGAAGCTTAGTGAGTTCCCTCATCATACCACATACCATACAATCACATATCATACACACTGTCGGGCAATTCTGGGGTGCCCGACCTACCCGGTATGGCCATTCTGGGGTGCCGACCTACCCGTGTTAATCCGTTCTGGGGTGATGACTACTCATGTCAAGCCATTCTGGGGTGCTGACTACCCATCGGTCCTAACAACCGATCCTCGGGGACTATTTCACCCCCTACTGCTACTATCACATATATCATAACATAACATATTATCAGACATATTTGGGGCGTCCGATCTACCCTTCGGTCCTAACGACCGGGCTTAGGAACTATTCCCCTCCTACTACCACTATCACATATAACATATCATGCCAGCATATAAACATATCATCACATACTATCAGACATATCTGGGGTGTCTGATCTACCCTTCGGTCCTAACAGCCGAACTCTACTACTATCACACATACATATCATGCCAGCATAGGAACATATCAGGTAGTAGCAAACCTACATGATATCACAAAGACAATCATCTAACGTACAACTCCTACTGGTGGGCCGGCATTGTGGTCGTAGACCCACCGCTACTGGAAGGTAACTCACCTCAAAGTAGCTGCTGATCTGCGTGGGATTTGACTGTCTTCTGTTGCTGCTGTCCTGGAAGTCCTCCGGCTAAAATCCCCACAAAACACCCAGTCAAATACTGCTAATCGACCTCAAGGTAAAATGACCATTTACCCCTGACCGAGCCAAGAGTCAAAGTCAAAGTCAACTTCCAGTTGACCCGACTCGCCGAGTTGGCCTGCCAACTCGCCGAGTCCCTATCATTTTGTCTGACCATAACCCTGTCTCTACTCGTCGAGTTAGGCGTTGAGTTGATGAGTTTTCCTTTTAATCCAAGGTCTAATAGTCCTTCATCCTACTCGCCGAGTTGCATGAACAACTCGTCGAGTTCATCTTCATCCGAAGAACATGCTATGCTGAGACTCGCCGAGTTGTATGAACAACTTGCCGAGTCTGTTCTTGAGGCAAGAAGATTACCTTGGACTCTCCGCGTCAGGGCATTGACTCGCCGAGTTCCTTCATGGGTGAGTCTGGCTTCCGACTCACTAAGTCACACCCCATGACTCACTAATCCACTCCGCAAACACAAAAAAAGGGAAACTCGGGGACTCGCAACTCGACTCGCCGAGTCTATCGCATGCAAACACTAAATATTCGATTTTGCTTGGATCCAGCTCATTCCATACATAGATCTGGGTTCCTAGGGCCTGGTTAACACGTAAAGTTTCCAACTTTACATGTAAATAAACACCAATGAAGGTTTTAGGGCTCAAAATGCACTAAAAGAGTAAATCTAGGGCTTTCATGCAATATGGCTCCATAAAGGCAGTAGATCTTAGCTCCTGGAGCTCAATCGTGCCCAGATCTAAGGGTTAATCAACTTATTACAAACCCTAATTCATAATCAAGCTTGGAAATGGCTCAAGAAGGACTTTAATGGAGCTATAAAGGTCTACAAGCATGAAAACAAAGGGAAACTGAGTTATACCTCAAGGGAATCACTTGAAATAACACCAAGATGTATGAACAACTCGCCGAGTCCAGAATGTGGACTTGTAACGCCCGTGTTTCTAGGCTAGGCATTAATATTGAAATAATGGTCTAGGTTAACCTTTGTAACTCATTTAGACGAAATGAAAAGGAATTATGTGAATTATGTGTTTTATGCTTAATTATTAGGGTTTAATTAATTAAAAATAAAAATAAGCGTCAAAATTAAAGTGTGAGATAAGTCCGATATCTTTACATAAAGTTGTAGTGGTCGAAACAAGGATTTCAGGGATATAAAGCCGAAATTCGAGTTATAACGAAGAAGTTATGACCTGTCGAAGTTTCGCGACAAAACCGGCACGGTGCCGAATGTCATAAAAAGTGAGTTTTTGATAAACTACTTTTTAGCCTTATTAATCTAAACGAAAGTCAAAATATTCGTTAAACCGAGAAGTTCGATAAAAAGATCGCCCAAATCTGACTTCGTATGAGGAAGTTATGATTTTTCGAAGTTTCAGCTTAGCAGTAAACAGTTAAAAACTCGAATTTTAGATCGAGCGATTTTTAGCCGACACAACCTAAATGAGAATTGAAGGTCTCGTCATTATGAGCACAACGGTAAAAAGTCTGACGAAAACGGACGTTGGATGAAGAAGTTATGAATTTTTAACGGATTTCCTGTCCCGGTCTGTTAAAAATAATAATATAAAATTTAAAGTTAAAATTAGCCGACGAAGTCTAAACGGAAGTTGTAGAGCGTAATTTTAGCTACGGGTGCATATAAAGAACGTCAAAAACGGAGCTCGTATGCGAAAGTTATGGATTTTAGAAGTTTTGGCGCGAAAATCGAGAAAATTCGCATAGTCACGAGTTGCCACGTCATCCTCGCTGAAAAAGTGCCACGTGTCCTGCTGAGTCACCAAGATGCTGAGTCACCGAAGCTGCTAAGTCATGCGAAGCCACGTGTCGGATTCTGATTTGACCGAAGGGAGGTCCAATCCGAGGCTCGCATATGGACCGAACCTCGCACCTAGCTCCGAGCCTCGCACGTGTAAGACGACTCCGCGGTCCAATCAGCGAGTGCCACCGAGACCCTCGTACATGCTGACCACCTGCGCATCGGACACACGCCATGGACCAATCACACGAAGCTATCAGCTCTTCGCACGCGCACCCCTCATGCGAGCCTTCCCTGCGAACCCTCGGATCTGCGAGGCGTGGCTCCTTCTCAGCCGTCCGATCAGAAGCTCTTCCCTATAAATAGAAGGGTGCGAGACCTCCCGGGGGTATTTTGAAAACTTGTCATTTTTAGCCCTTTTCTCCATATTTCTTTCATATTATCATCCCCCGAAGCCCCGGTATCGATTGTAAGCCCCGGAATACGCCACGAAGTGCCCGTGAAGTCCGGAAAATTTATCTCTTTGGTTTCGAAGCCCGACCTTTCGCAGAGCCCGATTTCTCAATAAAACTCCCGGTTTTATTAGAAACGATCGTTTTAGGAAACGAATTGCTGCTCGGTTTTCATTAAATCATGTGAGTGTGTAGTTACTTTCAATTTACACATAGATATGAAGTATTTACCTTGAAATACGTGTTATGTGTAAATATATTAATTGTTTAATTGAGGTGACTATTGAATTGATGTTTTATACAAGTTTTAAACTGTATATGCTTTTTATCTACAAAAGATGTTGGGTAGAACATGGGTAGATGAAATAGTTGATGTGTGTTAGAAAGGTGAGAGGCCTCGATGTTGATGTTGTTGTTGTTGTTGTTGTTGTAGTCATTCAGCAGAGTATGGATGACAACCATGGACTATTCTAGACAGTCTATGGAACACTAGCAGGCCCGCAACCTGTAGGTGTAATGAACTATATGTTCATTTGTTGTACTCTAAAACCCATTGACATGTATTGCAGGAGAGAACACCTGTAAATAATATTGTCGATAAATGAGCGCTATGGACTTAGCACATGTTGAATAAACTTTGGCAGCTATGGAATTAGTGCCCGTTGTATAAACCCCGGTCACGAGGTGACTTTGTGTCTATTCCTTAGGATGAATCCTTAGGAATGAGGGATAGTTGATTCTTAGGGTAAACCCTTAAGAAATAAATAAAATAATGGGGTTTGGGGTAATTAGGTTGATTGATTGATGTTTAAACATAATAAATTTATGTATTGTGGGTTGAAAACCCTATATGCTCACCAGGCTTCCAAGCCTGACCAACTCAGCTGTTTATATTACAGGTAAAGGACCCTGAGCATAGTCGGATGATGATGATGAGTGAATTTTGGATTATAGGCCAGTAGTTACAAATAACTGCCGTCAGGCTTATAATGTCTTGTTTATGCTTTTGATCTGTATCGGAACATGACATCCCGAGGTTTTGATATAAAAGGAAATGATATATTTCTTAAAGAAAGGTTTTGACAAACTTTTATCATATTTTGTTTTGGGGACCAATTCCGCAACATCTTTTATAAAGATTTCTCTGATTTGATTTTAAAAAGCATAAATTAAATCGGTCTTTTCTGGCCGAGAAATTAGGGGATGTCACAGGACTCGCCGAGTCGCCAACTTAAACGTGCTCCCAAACTCGTCTCTACTCGGCGAGTCAGGCCTACAACTCGCCGATTCCACGGCCAAAATGCAAAATACATAGATAAATTTTTACGTACCATGAACCAGGTGCAACAAATCTCTCCCACTTATTTTACACTTCGTCCTCAAAGTCTGCTGCTCGATCCTGAAACAGCTCGGGGTAATGCTCCATCATTTCTTCCACCGGCTCCCAAGTCCATTCCGAACCCTTTCGGTGCTGCCATTGCACCTTTACTAATTCCACCCTCTTGTTCCTCAGATCCTTCGACTTCCGGTCGAGGATTGCGACTGGGCGCTCAATGTAATTTAGGCTGTCATCAACCTGTATATCCTCTAGCGGTACCACCGCTGAATCATCCACTAGGCACTTCCGCAGCTGGGAGACATGGAAGGTGCTATGGATCTGACTAAGCTCGGATGGCAGATCCAGCCTATATGCCACCTTGCCCACCCGGGCTACAACCCTGAACGGACCAATGAATCTCGGGCCCAACTTGCCCCGCTTCCTGAATCGAATGACGCCTTTCCAAGGCGACACTTTCAGGAGAACCATATCCCCGACCTGGAACTCCAGGTCTGATCGACGCTTGTCGGCGTAACTTTTCTGCCGACTTTGCGCAGTCTGAAGCCTGCTTCAAACCTGCTGGATTTTCTCGGTCGTCTTGAGCACCACCTCGGTGCTCCCCATGACCCTCTGGCCAACTTCACCCCAACATATCGAAGTCCTGCACCTCCGTCCGTACAACATCTCGAATGGGGGACGGTCAATACTTGTTTGGTAGCTGTTGTTGTACGAGAACTCAGCCAAGGGAAGATAGGTATCCCAACTACCACCGAAGTCTAGCACGCATGCCCGCAACATATCCTCCAATGTATGGATGGTACGCTCGCTCTGACCGTCCGTCTGCGGGTGAAAGGCGGTGCTAAAATGCAGACGAGTGCCCAACTCATCATGAAACTTCTTCCAAAACCTGGAAGTGAACTGCACATCTCGATCTGATATCACTGACACTGGCACCGCGTGCCGCGCCACTATCTCCCTGATGTAGATATCGGCCAACTTCTCGGCCGAGATACTCTCCTGAATTGGAATAAAATGGGCACTCTTGGTCAACCGATCCACGATGACCCAAATCGAATCTACTCCATGCGCTGTCCTAGGAAGCTTTGTGATAAAATCCATCGTAATATCCTCCCATTTCCATAACGGGATATCCAACGGCTGCATCTTGCCGTGCGGTCTCTGATGCTTGGCCTTGACCTTCCTGCAGGTCAAATACTGCTCGACGTACCACGCCACATCCCGCTTCATGCAGAGCCACCAATAGTCTAGACGAAGATCCCGATACATCTTCGTCCCCCCTGGATGAATAGAGAATCGGGATTTGTGCGCCTCCTCCATCAAGATCTGGCGCACGCCTCCTTGATATGGCACCCACACCCTACGGTGTAGTGTCAATAACCCTCGGCTATCATAATCTGTAACGCCTGTGTTTCCTGGCTTGCCATATTTAGCAATATAATAGTCTAGGTTAACCTTTGTAACCCGTTTTGAAATAATAAGAATGTATTATTTGAGTATTATGTGTTTTGTGCTTAATTGCTTAATTATGTGGTCTGATTAATTAAGAATAAAAATAAGCGTCAAAATTTAAGTGTGAAATAAACTTAATATCTTTGGTTAATGTTGTAATAGTCGAAATGAGGTTTCCGAATATATATAGAACGCCCAAATCTGACTTCGTATGAGGAAGTTATGATTTATCGAAGTTCCGGCTTAGCGGTATACAGCCCGAAATACTCGATTTGAGATCGAGCGGTTTTTAGCCGAAGCAATCTAAATGAGAATCGAAGATCTCATTGTTGGTATCGAAGCGATAAAAAGTTAGGCGAGAACGGACATCAAACGAAGAAGTTATGAATTTATAACGAAAGTTTCTGTCGCGGCCTATTAAAAATAATTAATAAAAATAAAGTCAAAATTAGCCGACGGAGTCTAAACGAAAGTCGTAGAGCATGGTCTCACCTTTCCGTGGATATAAAGAACGTCGAAAACGGAGTTCGTATGAAGAAGTTATGAATTTCCGAAGTTTATTAATCATTTTGTATTTATTTTTAAATCAAAATCGGAGGCATTATCCGAAGCCGAGTCACCCGTCTGATCCAAGGTACGCCCCGCGTACGTGAGTACGCTATCGCGTACTCCGCATAGTGTCGACACTTCGGATGACGCATGCAGTGACGATTTCGGACGCGGACGCGCTGCGTACGCCTGTACGCCCCGCGTACTCCGAGGCTCCAGCCTCTATATAAAGGATCCGAAGGCAGCCGGCTATCTTGTTCATTTCTTCTCTTCTCTCTCCCGTTTTTTCACCGTTTTGCGTGCCAGAAATACCCCGAAGCCCCGGTATCATACTCTAGCCCCGAGGCAAGTCCCGAGACCCCGAAGATCCCGAGAAGCGCGGTTCCCGAGTCGAAGCTCTGCCCGCGAGAAGTTCGATTTTCGAGGAGATCTTCCAGATCTGCTGTGGATTACTACTTCTATAAGCCGTAGTGCTGTCGGATCGTCTTCTGATCAAGTGAGTGTGTAGTTATTTCTTCTAATACAATAATACGAAGTATTTTATATAAAAATACGTGCTATGTGTATATATTTGGTTGTGTTATGTGTGAATGAGTATTCACTCTCTTCTATCTTATAGATCTGCTTATTTCTTTATGAGATATGTGTTATGTGTGTGTGTGCCTCATCTGTTATGTGATATATGTGTTGATTAAAGCATGCTATACAGGTTTTCTTTAAACTATGTATACAAATGTATATTTTTATCTACTAATATGTTGGGTAGAACATGGGTAGATAGTTGGTGTGTAATAAACAGATGAGAGGCCTCGTTGTTGTTGTTGTTGTTGATCTAGTTATTCAGCGGAGTATGGATAACGACCACGGACTCTTTCTAGACAGTCCAGTGGAACGCTAGCAGGTTCATAACCTGTAGGTGTTGTGAACGATGTGTTCACCGGTGTACTCTATCCCCCTCATGGTTGCCTTTAGGATATCTATTGTTGAGGAAACCCCTTCGCAGTGATGTCCGTCCCGATGAAAATCCTAGATTAGGTCCCTTGAGATAGTTGTTTTAGGGACGTAAAGTGAGGATAACGGGAATGGGTAATCGGGATAGTGATTGGTTGGTGAAATTAAATATAACTTATTTATTGTGGGTTGAAAACCCTATATGCTCACCAGGCTCCCAAGCCTGACCCACTCAGTTTTATTTGTATTACAGGAAGTGGCACAAGGGCGTAAGATGGATGGATCATCTTGTTGTTTTGTTTACAAGTCTGTATATGTATATATTTGTTGAATGACTTGTAATGTTTATCGTTTATGCTTTATGGTCTATATCGGAACATGACATCCCGAGTTTTGATTATATAATGAAATGCATCTCTTGATGAAATGCTTTGATAAATATTATTTTATCATGTTTTGTTTTGGGAACAAATTCCGCAACTCTTTCAAATCAAAAGGATTTACTCTGAAAATATTTAAAAGCATAAATGAAAATCGGTCTTTTCTGGCCGAGATTTTGGGGATGTCACAGTTGGTATCAGAGCATTAGTTTAAGCGAACTAGGAATTTGTAGGATTTCTAGACTTAAACTTAGAGTGCTAAGTGGAGATTGTGAGATGTGTGTCTGATAAATTTTAGACACGAGCACTAGTTTATTTTAGGAAGGTTGCCTAAAATGCTTTTATGTGCTAAATGTTATATGTTGCCATATATGATATTGTTTGTTCGGATCTACGGTTTGTTGCCAACCGGATCTGAAGGTTTATGTGTTTAGGATTCTAAGCGTATGTATACGATATTAGAACTAGCATGTAATCGTTTGGAGTAATAAGGTGAAATAATTCGGTGTGTAGATCAAAATGGTGAGAACAAGGAGTGGCGTTGGAAACGCTGATGAAAACAGGAATCAACCACCTGTAATTCAACAAGTACCTGTCGTAGCTGATGCACCTGAGCCGATAACAATGGCTGGTG
Source organism: Lactuca sativa (assembly GCF_002870075.4). NCBI lineage: Eukaryota > Viridiplantae > Streptophyta > Magnoliopsida > Asterales > Asteraceae > Lactuca > Lactuca sativa. Next base: position 198,829,016 of record NC_056627.2, on the reverse strand, counting down.
TACAAATGATGATTCAAATGATGTTGGATCGTCAGATGGAAGAAACAAGACGCCTGCTTAGGCAGAATCGTGAAGAACCGTCAATTCAAGCAGAAGAGCCCGAGGAGAATGGAGGGCAGTCTGAAGGAGAAAACTTTAGTGGGATCATTGGTCAAGACGAACAACCAGTGGTTAGACGCAATAACCAGTATGGAGGAAATGATGGTCGTGGGTGCAAGTATAAGGATTTCATGGCATCCAAACCACCATGTTTATCCGGAAGCCCGACGCCGGTGCAAGTTATGGATTGGGTCTCCGAAATGGAGACTATGTTTGAAAGTTGCGAATGCAGCAACAGGCAGAAGACCGCTCTTGCGATCCCTCTGCTAAAATCTGGCGTGTTGAGTTGGTGGAAGCTGTTAGCTGACTCTATGCCCAAGGGAGAAGCAAGCAAAATGTCTTGGGAAGACTTTGTGGAACAACTAAAAATGCAATACTGCTCCGAGCAGGACCTTCTGGAAATCAGTAATGAGTTTCAGAATTTGAAGAAAGGGAAATTGAGCGTTACTGAATACGCTGCAAGTTTCACGGAAAAGATGAAGTTTATCCCATATTTGGTGCCTACAGAACTCTCTAAGGTCAACAAGTTTGCCCTTGGACTACCAGCGGACTATGGTCCAATGGTTAAGCAAGCAACCACATTGAAAGCCGCCATCTGGGCTGCTAGAAATGTTGAGACCCAGATCAGGGAAAAAGGTCTGGAAAGGTCAGAGGTTGGCGAGAAAAGGAAAATCGATGGATTTTCAGGGTCCAGCAAGAAAAGTAAATTCTCGAAGTCTAGTTCGAGAGGAAGTGGAGGAAAGGTAGAGGCGAAATGGTGCGACAAGTGCAAGAAGAAGCATCATGGGAAGTGTGGCGGGGAAACCACATGCTTCAAATGTGGAAAGCCAGGGCATTATGCCAACGACTGCACTTTCACCAAGAATGTTTGTTATGGTTGTGGTGAGGAGGGGCACATCTCAAGGGATTGTCCGAAAAAGAAGGAAGCAGCAAGACCCAACATTCCGCCAAAGCCAAAGGCGAGAGCATTCCAGATGACACTGGAAGCTGCTAAAGATGAAGCTGATGTCGCTTCAGGTACCTTTCTCGTTAACAAATTGCCTGCCCAAATTTTATTTGATTCTGGAGCCAACTACTCCTTTATATCGCATGAATTTGGTAGAAAGCTAGCTTTGCCTGTTGTTAGACTAGATAATGCTTTATTAGTCGAAGTTGCTAGTGGCAAGTTTGTACCTGTTAGCTATCGCATGAAAAACATCTTAATTGATCTAAATGGGAATAAGTTCCACGAGGAATTATTGCCTATCGAACTTAATGGTTTCGACATCGTATTGGGAATGGATTGGCTTAGCGCCAACGACGCCGAAATTTTATGCAAGAAGAAAATAGTCAAAGTAAACCCGCCTGGGAAAGATTCGTTTATGGTGTATGGAGATAAACGCAGAGTGAATTCTGGAATCATTTCATTGATGAAAGCCAGAAAATGTTTGACCAAGGGGTGTACATCGTATTTAGCATTCGTGATTGATGCTAAGAAGGAAAAGAAGGTGATGCAGAATATTCCAGTTGTGTGTGATTATCCGGAAGTATTTCCCGAAGATCTTCCTGGATTACCGCCTGATCGACAAGTGGAATTCCGTATTGACTTGTTGCCAGGAACGACACCAATTGCAAAAGCACCTTATCGATTAGCACCGACGGAGATGAAGGAGCTAATGATGCAACTTCAGGAGTTATTGGACAACGGTTTCATTAGACCTAGTTCATCGCCCTGGGGAGCTCCGGTGTTATTTGTAAAGAAGAAAGATGGAAGTATGAGAATGTGCATTGATTACAGAGAGCTGAACAAGGCAACAATAAAGAATAGATATCCGTTGCCGAGGATTGATGACCTGTTTGATCAATTGCAAGGTTCGAGCTATTTCTCGAAGATCGATCTTAGGTCAGGATATCATCAGCTAAAAGTAAGAGAGCAAGATATCGAGAAGACTGCATTCAGAACTAGATATGGACACTACGAGTTCTTGGTTATGTCGTTTGGACTAACCAATGCTCCAGCAGCGTTCATGGATTTGATGAATAGGGTTTGTAACCCGTTCCTTGATAAATCCGTGATAGTGTTTATAGACGACATTCTGATTTACTCGAAAAGCCAGGAGGAGCATGGCAGACACTTGCGAGAAGTGTTAGAAGTCTTGAAGAAGGAGAAGCTGTATGCTAAGTTCTCCAAATGTGATTTTTGGATTCGTGAAGTCCAATTCTTGGGTCACGTGGTCAACCAAGAAGGGATAATGGTTGATCCAGCGAAGATCGAAGCTGTGACGAAGTGGGAACAACCGAAAAGTCCCACGGAGATTCGAAGCTTTTTAGGATTAGCCGGATATTACCGAAGGTTTATCCAAGGCTTTTCTTCGATCGCTAGTCCATTGTCAGCTTTGACCCACAAAGGAGCTACTTATGCTTGGGGTGAGAAGCATAAGGAAGCATTTGAGAAGCTAAAGGAGAAGCTATGCGAGGCACCGATACTTTCTCTACCCAATGGAGTTGAAGACTTCGCTGTCTATAGCGATGCGTCTGGTGTTGGTTTGGGTTGTGTTTTGACCCAAAGAGAAAAGGTGATAGCATATGCGTCTCGACAGCTGAAAGAGCATGAAAAGAACTACCCGACTCATGATTTAGAGTTGGCAGCGGTAGTTTTCGCTCTGAAAATATGGAGGCATTACCTCTATGGCACGAAGTGCAAACTTTTCACTGATCATAAGAGTCTCCAATACCTCTTTAATCAGAAAGAATTGAATATGAGGCAACGACGCTGGCTAGAATTACTTAAAGACTATGACTGCGAGATACTTTACCACCCCGGTAAAGCTAATGTTGTTGTTGATGCTCTCAGTCGGAAAGTCAATCCCGAAAGGAAAAGGCCAAGAGCGTTGAGAATTGAAGTTGTATCAACTATTTTGGAAAGTATAAAGAAAGCTCAGAGCGAAGCTTCTGAGAAGAATGACAGAAAGGAGGAACGTTTGGGTAAAACGTTGGTGTTCGGTGTAAACAGTCATGGACTGAAGGTGTTCCAAGATCGGATTTGGATACCTAAGACAGGAGCAGTCAGAGATCTTCTGATGGAAGAAGCTCACAAGACCATGTACTCGATTCATCCGGGTAGCACTAAAATGTATAGGGACCTGAAACCCTACTACTGGTGGCCGACGATGAAGCTTGATATTGCAAAGTATGTGGCCAAGTGTGTGACTTGTGCGAGAGTCAAGACACAACATCAGAAACCGTACGGGAGTTTAGAACCTTTGCCTGTGCCTATGGGTAAGTGGGAAGACATTGCTATGGATTTTGTCACTAAACTGCCCAGAACAAAGAATGGTCACGACATGATTTGGGTGGTCGTTGATCGATTCACTAAGAGTGCGCATTTCATAGCGGCCAGGGAGAAATGGTCTATGGAGAAGCTTGCGAATTCTTACGTGAAGGAAATTGTGAGGCTTCACGGTGTTCCGTTAACGATTGTGTCGGATCGTGATAGCCGTTTCACATCGAGGTTTTGGAAAAGTCTACAAGAGGAATTGGGTACCAAGTTGTGTTTAAGTACAGCTTACCATCCGCAGACTGATGGTCAGAGCGAACGAACGATACAAACACTTGAAGATATGCTGAGAGCGTGTACCTTGGAATTCCTAGGTAATTGGGATGAACATTTACCGTTGGTAGAGTTTTCCTATAATAATAGTTTTCACTCGAGCATTAAGATAGCACCTTACCAAGCTTTGTATGGACAGAAGTGTCGTACGCCGTCTTGTTGGCTTGAGGCTGGGGAAAAGCAGTTTATGGGACCGGAGTTGGTTCATCAAACTGCTGAAAAGTTGAAAATAATTAGGGAAAGAATGTTAGCGGCTCAGGATCGTCAAAAGAGCTATGCTGACAAAAAGCGAAGACCGATAACTTTTGAGGTTGGGGATTCGGTTTTGCTTAAAGTCTCGCCGTGGAAGGGACTTATAAGATTTGGTAAAAGGGGAAAGTTGAGTCCAAGGTTTATTGGACCGTTTAAAGTTCTTCAGAGGATTGGGAACCAAGCTTACAAGCTCGAACTACCAGAAGAACTGAATGGAATTCATAACACTTTTCATGTGTGTTATTTGAGGAAGTTCACGGGAGAAGTTCCCGACATAATTCCAATTTCTGAATTGAGAATTGATGAGAACAAAAGGTTGATTGAAGAACCAGAGGCAATTGTTGACCGAAAGACTAAGAAATTGCGACGCAAGATGGTTGGGTTAGTGCTTGTCCGATGGAAACACACGAATGGGCCGAATCTCACCTGGGAGACGGAGAGTGACATGATGGGTCGCTATCCGCATGTGTTTGTTGATGTGTGATTCCGGGGACGGAATCATTCTAAGGTGGAGAGAATTGTAACGCCTGTGTTTCCGGGCTTGCCATATTTAGCAATATAATAGTCTAGGTTAACCTTTGTAACCCGTTTTGAAATAATAAGAATGTATTATTTGAGTATTATGTGTTTTGTGCTTAATTGCTTAATATCTTTGGTTAATGTTGTAATAGTCGAAATGAGGTTTCCGAATATATATAGAACGCCCAAATCTGACTTCGTATGAGGAAGTTATGATTTATCGAAGTTCCGGCTTAGCGGTATACAGCCCGAAATACTCGATTTGAGATCGAGCGGTTTTTAGCCGAAGCAATCTAAATGAGAATCGAAGATCTCATTGTTGGTATCGAAGCGATAAAAAGTTAGGCGAGAACGGACATCAAACGAAGAAGTTATGAATTTATAACGAAAGTTTCTGTCGCGGCCTATTAAAAATAATTAATAAAAATAAAGTCAAAATTAGCCGACGGAGTCTAAACGAAAGTCGTAGAGCATGGTCTCACCTTTCCGTGGATATAAAGAATGTCGAAAACGGAGTTCGTATGAAGAAGTTATGAATTTCCGAAGTTTATTAATCATTTTGTATTTATTTTTAAATCAAAATCGGAGGCATTATCCGAAGCCGAGTCACCCGTCTGATCCAAGGTACGCCCCGCGTACGTGAGTACGCTATCGCGTACTCCGCATAGTGTCGACACTTCGGATGACGCATGCAGTGACGATTTCGGACGCGTACGCGCTGCGTACGCCTGTACGCCCCGCGTACTCCGAGGCTCCAGCCTCTATATAAAGGATCCGAAGGCAGCCGGCTATCTTGTTCATTTCTTCTCTTCTCTCTCCCGTTTTTTCACCGTTTTGCGTGCCAGAAATACCCCGAAGCCCCGGTATCATACTCTAGCCCCGAGGCAAGTCCCGAGACCCCGAAGATCCCGAGAAGCGCGGTTCCCGAGTCGAAGCTCTGCCCGCGAGAAGTTCGATTTTCGAGGAGATCTTCCAGATCTGCTGTGGATTACTACTTCTATAAGCCGTAGTGCTGTCGGATCGTCTTCTGATCAAGTGAGTGTGTAGTTATTTCTTCTAATACAATAATACGAAGTATTTTATATAAAAATACGTGCTATGTGTATATATTTGGTTGTGTTATGTGTGAATGAGTATTCACTCTCTTCTATCTTATAGATCTGCTTATTTCTTTATGAGATATGTGTTATGTGTGTGTGTGCCTCATCTGTTATGTGATATATGTGTTGATTAAAGCATGCTATACAGGTTTTCTTTAAACTATGTATACAAATGTATATTTTTATCTACTAATATGTTGGGTAGAACATGGGTAGATAGTTGGTGTGTAATAAACAGATGAGAGGCCTCGTTGTTGTTGTTGTTGTTGATCTAGTTATTCAGCGGAGTATGGATAACGACCACGGACTCTTTCTAGACAGTCCAGTGGAACGCTAGCAGGTTCATAACCTGTAGGTGTTGTGAACGATGTGTTCACCGGTGTACTCTATCCCCCTCATGGTTGCCTTTAGGATATCTATTGTTGAGGAAACCCCTTCGCAGTGATGTCCGTCCCGATGAAAATCCTAGATTAGGTCCCTTGAGATAGTTGTTTTAGGGACGTAAAGTGAGGATAACGGGAATGGGTAATCGGGATAGTGATTGGTTGGTGAAATTAAATATAACTTATTTATTGTGGGTTGAAAACCCTATATGCTCACCAGGCTCCCAAGCCTGACCCACTCAGTTTTATTTGTATTACAGGAAGTGGCACAAGGGCGTAAGATGGATGGATCATCTTGTTGTTTTGTTTACAAGTCTGTATATGTATATATTTGTTGAATGACTTGTAATGTTTATCGTTTATGCTTTATGGTCTATATCGGAACATGACATCCCGAGTTTTGATTATATAATGAAATGCATCTCTTGATGAAATGCTTTGATAAATATTATTTTATCATGTTTTGTTTTGGGAACAAATTCCGCAACTCTTTCAAATCAAAAGGATTTACTCTGAAAATATTTAAAAGCATAAATGAAAATCGGTCTTTTCTGGCCGAGATTTTGGGGATGTCACATAATCGAAGGAGGTGACTTGACCCATTATTCGCTCACTCTTCCGATGCTCCTCCTTCATAGCCTCTGGCTGAGCTCCTCAAATCTGCTTTAACAGTGGAGTCACCACTGTCATCCTCATACACACATCCCTGATCAGTGCCACCTTACAACTAAGCATATCGGCCACCACGTTGGCCTTTCTCAGGTGATAAAGGATCTCGCAATCATAATCCTTCACCACGTCCAACCACCGAAGCTGCCTCATGTTCAGAGTCGGCTGATCCATGAGGTACCTCAAACTCTTGTGGTCCGTGTAAATGGTACATCGAACCCCGTAGAGGTAATGCCACCAAATCTTGAAGGCGAAGACCACTTCCCCCAACTCTAAATCATGCGTCGGGTAGTTCGCCTCGTGAGGCTTCAGCTGCGTCGAGGCATAAGCGATGACGTGTCCCCTTTGCATCAATATTGTGCCTAATCCCCAGATAGACGCATCACAATATACCACGAAATCCTCTACACCCTCCGGCAGGGCTAAGATTGGCGCCTCGCACAATCTCTGCCTCAGAGTCTTGAACGCTGCCTGCTGCTCAGGCCCCCATAGAAAGACCACGGCTTTCCTAGTCAACCGTGTCAGGGGTACGGCTATCTTGGAGAAATCATGAATGAATCTCCGATAGTAGCCTGCTAATCCTAGGAAACTCCGAATCTCGGATGGAGACTTCGGAACCTCCCATCTCATCACGGCCTCCACCTTGGCCGGGTCTACTGAAATCCCATTCTGGTTGACGAGGTGCCCAAGAAACTGCACCTCGCGCAACCAAAACTTACATTTGGAGAACTTGGGTACAAGCTCTCCCTCCTCAAGGTCTCCAAAACCTCTCTCAGATGCTCCTCGTGCTCCTCCTGCGTCTTGGAATAAACCAAGATGTCATCAATGAAAACTATCACAGACCGATCCAGCATCGGTCTACACACGCGGTTCATGAGGTCCATGAACACGGCAGGAGCATTGGTGAGCCCAAACGGCATCACCAAGAACTCATAATGGCCATAATACGTCTGAAACGCGGTCTTCTGTACATCCTCCTCCCTGACCCTCATCTGATGATAACCTGAACGCAAATCAATCTTGGAGAACCAAGATGCTCCCTATAACTGGTCAAAGAGATCATCAATCCTCGGGAGTGGGTAACGGTTCTTCACCGTTACCTTATTCAGCTCCCGGTAATCTATACACATTCGATGCGACCCGTCCTTCTTCACAAGTAGGATCGGGGCTCCCCAGGGTGAACTGCTCGGTTGAATAAATCCCTTGTCTAGCAGCTCCTGCAGCTGCATAGACAACTCCTGCATCTCGGGAGGAGCCAACCGATAGGGTGCCTTGGCCATCGGAGCCGCACCAGGAACTAGGTCGATCCTGAACTCTACCTGACACTCCGGAGGTATTCCAGGAAGCTCCTCCGGGAACACATCAGCGTAGTCTCACACCACTGGAACCTCACTCACCGTCGCCTTACCCGCATCCCGGGTATCCATAACGTACGCGACATATCCCGCGCAACCCTGCTTAAGGTAGCGTCTAGCTCTTGTTGTTGAGCATACTGTGGGTCCATGCTGTGGCCTCTTGCCGTGGATCACCAACTCTCCCCCACTTGGTGTAACGACCCGTCTCCGGTATGTTGCTTCCATGGCATTTATTTAGAAGTTTTCAAGAGGGACTCGACGAGTCTATAGCCCGACTCGTCGAGTAGGGACGGGATTTCGAGCACGTGTTAGTCGGTGAGTCCATATTCAGGACTCGACGAGTCTGCCTGCCAGGAAGAAACCCTAAATCCCCAGGTTTGCTCCCTATTTAAGCAGTGTTATGTGCCCCAAACTCGCCTCCTTCACCCTCAGAGAGTTGTGAGAAACCCTAATCCATCCCTTGATTGATTAAAGTGCTTTTGTGTGGAATCTTGAAGGTTTGAAGAAGAAAAAGAAGAAGGAACCAAAGAGAATAGGTGTAGAGCAAAGATCCAAGGGCAAAATCAGAGTTCATTGAGCCGGGGAGATACCGAAGCAGCAGCAGATAGTTTCCAGAGCCATACACTCAGCAGCCAGATCACGAGGTGGGTTTCCTTCCAGTAGGAACGGGTCTTAGGCCATAATGTCGGCCCGTTCAGTTAGCATTAGTTTCCGGACTTCGATCTGATGCAGTAGTTAGTATGTTTGATGCCTTCGTGGCTTAGACAGGATTATGTGTTATGCATTATGTGCAACGGCCCGATGCAGTATGCAGTATATGTGTTTATGCTAGTTGATATGTTATGTTATGCTATGTCCAGTCAGTTTCCGGACATCGGTCTGATGCAGGGGGCAAGGCCCCAGTTTGTCCGGACTTCAGTCCGATGCAGGGGACGGGGTCCCAGTTAGTTTCCGAACTTCGGTCTGATGTAGGGGGCAAGGCCCCAGTTAGTCCGGACTTCGGTCCGATGCAGGGGACGGGGTCCCAGTCAGTTTCCGGACTTCGGTCCGATGCAGGGGTAAGGCCCCAGTTAGTCCGGACCTCGGTCCGATGCAGTGGGCAAGGCCCAGTATGTGCTTTATATGTATTGTATGGTATGTGGTAGTTTGGGGGAGCTCACTAAGCTTCGTGCTTACGGTTTCAGTTTTGGTTTCAGGTACTTCCGCAAGTAAAGGGAAGAGCTCGGGATGATGGCATCGCACACACCACAGCTTCAGTTTTTGTCCTGGGAGTTGATACAGTTTTCTTAGATATGTTTTGATACAGTTGTGACTCAGTTTTCTCACAGTATTTTAGTATGGTTTGAGATACGTAGCGTATGGTTTTACTATATGATACTCAGTTTTATGATTTTTGGTTAAATTAAAAATGAAATTTTCGGGTCGTATTTTTGGAATGTTTCAAGTTGGTATCAGAGCCTTGGTTTGAGGGATTCGGATACACCTCCGGGTGTATCTGAACTCAAACTAAGGGAAAGATAAAAGATTTGCAAAAAAAAAAAGGAAAAATGCTTTCGAAGGAAAATTTGAAAAGCACTTAGAAAGAAAAGAATTTTTAAACAAGATAAGGGTGTGGTGCATGCGATCAGCCAAGCTCAAGTAAGTACTCCCAAATTACCCATACAAGTTTATTAGTTCAGTTTCAGTTTTAGTTCTAGCTTCAGTTTCAGTTTCAGTAGAACATCATGCTAGTATAGGACTAAGGATCTAGGAGGATGCCTTATGTGCCTGCTGTATGTGTTTCAGCTTTATGAGAATTGCATGCTAGTATTGAGTAGACAGCAGTAGGATAGCATGTTTAGGTTATGCCTGATAGTATGAGTTTAGCATTGTATGCTAGTACAGTTTTCTTGTTATGAGGATAGAATTGCTTGAGTAGTTTCTTGTGTCCGAATGCTGCTTGCTTTGTGCTTTGTGGGACTCCGAGTGATGGGAGTTAGCCATTAGGTGAATACGTCACGTCACATGTGATCAGGGTTGAATAATCTTAGAGTGTTGGATTTGGCCCTATTGCGCAGCTCTTGTTTGAGTCCAACCGTTGTAGGGACGAGCTTTTTACTCGAAGGATTATCTGAGCCTCAACACATGTGATGGTATTCAGGTGATGGCTAATTAGCATTATAAGGAGGCCTTCAGCAGCTTAGGACTGGTTTGAGTGGAGTCAGAGATTTCCCTAGGGCAAGCCTAGGATGAGAGTAGCAGAGATCAGTAGTAGTAGAAGTGATTTGGTGGAGTCAAGGCAGTTCTTGAGGAAAGTACGGATAGATGTGGAAGGTAGTATGGGCCCGTACTACTGAAAGCAGAGGATCTGTACTTGAATCAAGGAAGGCTGAGACAAGACCAGGAAGCTAGTAGTAGTATCAATGATCCCTTGAGATATTTCAGTTTTCTGATGTTGCTATGATGTGTTTCAGAATGGTTGTTTTGCGTTCGAGGCCAGCAGTCGGCAGTGGAGGTGCCGGGGAGGGATCAGGATCAGGCTCGGGCGACGAGCGTATGGATGAGCAGACCAGAGAGTTTCTTTCTTCGGAGATTACTCGTATCATACTGGAGCAGACTCCTATGATCTTCGGTTCAATCAAGGAGGGTATCCTAGAGCTGATGGATGAGAGGTTGGGCACCTTCCGTGCCGAGGTGGCGGCCATGATGGGGTCGCGCACACTTACGTTCAGGGAGTTCAGGGCATGTGGAGCTCCAGATTATCACGGGGCACGGGACCCCATAGCGAGTACTAGGTGGCTGGCGGATGTGGCTAACGCTTTCCGCACGAGCAGGTGTCCCGAGGGGGACAAGGTTAAATTGGCGTCCTGTCTTCTGAAGGACAGGGCACGGGATTGGTGGGAAGAGGTCGGACATACCATTGGAGATGATGCAGCGCTAAATGCCATGACGTGGGCTGATTTCTCTACCAAGTTCAGGACGGAGTTTGCACCGGTTATTGAGGTGCAGCAGTTAGCCAGAGAGTTTCAGGACCTCACCCAGACTACAGAGACCGTGGCGGAGATCACCGCCAAGTTCAGGGAGAGGGCTCTTCTCGGTCCTCAGTATGCAGCCGACGAGGAGATGAAGAAGGCCCATTACCATGAGATGTTACGTAGCGATATCCGCCAGTTTGTGAGCCGGTCCAGCTGTAAAACACTGGATGACATGATTGCTAGGGCTCGGGAGAGGGAGATTGATCTTGAGATGGAGAAGAAGAGGAAACCGGAGGCGGTTTCAGGTACAGGTAGTTCGGGAAAAAAGCCCAAGGTTTTAGATCACAGATCCAGGATTCAACAGAGCCACGGTCGATGTGGCAAGTGTGGGAGAATGCACGATGGGGTGTGCAAGGCAGGGAGTTCTGGCTGCTTCAAGTGCGGTCGGACTGGGCATTTGAGCAGGGATTGTACGACCCCTGCTACTGCCATTGCAGCATCATATCTGATTTGCTTTCAGTGCAATCAGAGGGGACATAAAAAGTCCCAGTGTCCGAGCTTAGCTGCAGTAGGGAAGGTGGTTGCACCTGCCCCTGCTACTTTGAGGATTACAGATGGCCGGCAGGGCCGAGCTGATGCGCCAGTGGCGAAGAGTAGGGCTTTTCAGATGACAGCAAAGGAGGCACGAGCGACTCCTGATGTGGTGACGGGGTCGTTCTCTGTGAACGGCATTTCTGCTACAGTATTATTTGATTCGGGGGCTACCCGATCATTTGTATCGCTAGCGCTTAGCAAGAGATTTAGCAGAGCTCCATGGGAGCTGGATTGTTCACTAGAGGTTGAGATAGTAGATGACAGGACCGTGAGGGTCGCCAGAGTGCATAGAGGGTGTTCTCTTCAGTTGTTCGACGAGCAGTTTTCGGTGGACCTGGTTCCTACTCCCCTGCGAGGGAATAAGGTTATAGTAGGCATGGATTGGTTGAGTCCCAATGGGGCGGTGATTGATTGTGAGCTGCAGCTAGTGAAGGTTCGCACTCCCAGTGGGGGAGAGTTAGTGATTCAGGGCGAGAGGCCACAACGCGAAACAACCTTTTGTTCCGCCGCGAGAGCGAGGCGCTATTTCCAGCAGGGTTGCGCCGGTTATGTAGCTTATGTATTGGATGCCTGGGAGAAGGGCAAGACGACAGCTGACGAGGTTCCGGTGGTGCGAGACTTCCCGGATGTATTTCCCGAGGATTTACCGGGAATACCTCCTGAGAGGCAGGTCGAGTTTAGGATCGACCTAATTCCTGGTGCGGCTCCGATAGCCAAGGCACCGTACCGCCTAGCTCCCCCTGAGATGCAGGAGTTGTCTACACAGCTGCAGGAGCTGCTAGACAAGGGTTTCATTCGGCCAAGAAGTTCGCCTTGGGGAGCGTCGATCCTGTTTGTGAGGAAGAAGGATGGGTCACACCGTATGTGTATAGATTACCGGGAGTTGAATAAGGTAACGGTAAAGAACCGTTACCCACTCCCGAGGATAGATGATTTGTTTAACCAGCTTCAGGGACCGTCTTGGTTTTCCAAGATCGAACTACGTTCCATGTATCATCAGATGCGAGTAAGAGATGAGGATGTGCAGAAGACTGCTTTCAGGACCAGGTATGGTCATTATGAGTTTGTGGTGATGCCATTTGGGCTCACCAATGCTCCGGCCGCGTTCATAGATCTCATGAATCGCGTGTGCAGGCCGATGCTGGATCGGTCAGTGATAGTATTCATAGATGATATTTTGGTGTATTCCAAGACGCAGGAGCAGCATGAGGAGCACCTGAGGGAGGTGCTAGAAGTTTTGAGGAGGAAGAGACTTTTCGCAAAGTTCTCCAAGTGCGAGTTCTGGTTGCGCGAGGCGCAGTTCCTTGGTCACCTCGTCAACCAGAAGGGTATTTTGGTAGATCCGGCCAAGATAGAGGCCGCGATGCAGTGGGAGGTCCCGAAGTCTCCATCCGAGATTCGGAGCTTCCTAGGGTTGGTAGGGTATTACCGGAGGTTCATTCAGGATTTCTCCAAGATAGCAGTGCCGCTCACCCGACTGACCAAGAAGTCGGTGGTGTTTCATTGGGGGCCTGAGTAGTAGGCAGCGTTTGAGACCCTCAGACAGAGATTGTGCGAGGCTCCGATCCTTACCTTGCCAGAGGGAGTAGAGGACTTTGTAGTCTACTGTGATGCCTCAATCACAAGTTTGGGAGCAGTATTGATGCAGCGAGGCCATGTGATAGCTTACGCCTCGAGACAGGTGAAGCCTCACGAGGCTAACTATCCTACCCATGATTTAGAGTTGGGGGCGGTTGTGTTTGCCCTCAAGATTTGGAGACATTATCTTTATGGGGTCCGTTGTACTATCTACACGGATCACAAGAGTTTGAGGTACCTTATGGATCAGCCGAGTCTAAACATGAGACAGAGGAGGTGGTTGGATGTGCTGAAAGATTATGATGGTGAGATCCTTTACCATCCAGGGAAGGCCAACATAGTGGCCGACGCCCTAAGCCGCAAGGTAACAGCAGCCTCTATCAGAGACTTATGTCTAAGGATGACAGTGATTACTCCGTTGTTGGAACGGATCAGGGAGGCTCAGGTTGAAGGCCTTAAGGAGGAGAGGCAGAAGTGTGAGAGGATAGAGGGCCGAGTAGCTTCGTTTGATTATGATAGTCGGGGATTGCTGATCCTTCATGGGAGAGTGTGGGTACCGTACTGGGGCGGAGTACGACAGGTGTTGATGGACGAGGCTCATAAGTCTCGATTTTCCATCCACCCAGGGGCGACGAATATGTATAGAGATCTTCGACCCAATTATTGGTGGCCCTGCATGAAGCGGGATGTCGCCTGGTATGTTGAGAGGTGCCTGACCTGCAGGAAGGTCAAGGCGGAGCACCAGAGGCCTCATGGCAAGATGCAGCCATTAGACATCCCCGTGTGGAAATGGGAGGACATCACCATGGATTTTATCACCAAGCTTCCCAGGACCGCACGTGGGGTAGATTCGATATGGGTAGTAGTGGATCGATTGATGAAGAGTGCTCATTTTATACCGATCCAGGAGAGCATATCAGCGGAAAAATTAGCCGATATCTATGTCCGTGAGGTAGTGGCACGTCATGGAGTGCCGGTATCGGTGGTGTCAGACCGAGACGTCCGTTTTACATCCAGATTCTGGAAGCGGTTTCACGACGAGATGGGTACTCGTCTCCATTTCAGCACCGCTTTCCACCCTCAGACGGACGGGCAGAGCGAGAGGACGATTCAGACTCTCGAGGACATGCTCAGGGCATGTGTCCTAGACTTTGGTGGCAGTTGGGATACGTACCTTCCGTTAGCGGAATTTTCGTATAACAACAGTTATCATGCGAGCATTGATCGACCTCCCTTTGAGATGCTTTATGGGAGGAAGTGTAGGACCCCGATCTGTTGGGGTGAGGTCGGTCAGCGGGTCATTGGGAGCACAGAGGTGGTGCTCAAGACGACCGAGTTGATTCAGCAGGTCCGTAGTAGACTGCAGACTACGCAGAGTCGGCAGAAGAGCTACAGGAGGCGCTCAGACTTGGAGTTCCGGGTGGGCAATATGGTCCTTCTGAAGGTCTCACCTTGGAAGGGTGTCATCGGAAGAGGGGCAAGCTGGGTCCCAGGTTCATTGGTCCTTTCAGGGTTTTGGCTTGAGTGGGTCGGGTTGCTTATCGGTTGGATCTTCCAGTAGAGCTTAGCCATATCCACAACACTTTCCATGTGTCGCGGTTGAGGAAGTGTTTGGTGGATGAGTCAACAGTTGTTCCCTTAGAGGATATTCAGGTTGATAGCAGCCTGAATTACATCGAGAGGTCGGTCGCGATTCTGGACCGGAAGACAAAGACCTTGAGGAACAAGGTAATTCAGTTAGTGAAGGTGCAGTGGCAGCACCGGAAGGGGTCTGAGTGGACGTGGGAGGCCGAGGAGGAAATGAGAGAGCACTACCCGGAGTTATTTGCAGATTCAGTCGTAGCAGACTTCGAGGACAAAGTCTGAGACAAGTGGGGGAGAATTGTAACGACCCGTCTCCGGTATGTTGCTTCCATGGCATTTATTTAGAAGTTTTCAAGAGGGACTCGGTGAGTCTATAGCCCGACTCGTCGAGTAGGGACGGGATTTCGAGCACGTGTTAGTCGGCGACTCGGCGAGTCCATATTCGGGACTCGGCGAGTCTGCCTGCCAGGAAGAAACCCTAAATCCCCGGGTTTTCTCCCAATTTAAGCAGTGTTATGTGCCCCAAACTCGCCTCCTTCACCCTCATAGAGCTGTGAGAAACCCTAATCCATCCCTTGATTGATTAAAGTGCTTTTGTGTGGAATCTTGAAGGTTTGAAGAAGAAAAAGAAGGAACCAAAGAGAAGAGGTGTAGAGCAAAGATCCAAGGGCAAAATCAGAGTTCATTGAGTCGGGGAGATACCGGAGCAGCAGCAGATAGTTTCCAGAGCCATACACTCAGCAGCCAGATCACGAGGTGAGTTTCCTTCCAGTAGGAACAGGTCTAAGGCCACAATGTCGGCCCGTTCAGTTAGCAGTAGTTTCCGGACTTCGGTCCGATGCAGTAGTTAGTATGTTTGATGCCTTCGTGGCTCAGACAGGATTATGTGTTATGCGTTATGTGCAACGGCCCGATGCAGTATGCAGTATATGTGTTTATGCTAGTTGATATGTTATGCTATGCTATGTTCAGTCAGTTTCCGGACATCGGTCTGATGCAAAGGGCAAGGCCCCAGTTAGTCCGGACTTCGGTCCGATGCAGGGGACGGGGTCCCAGTCAGTTTTCGGACTTTGGTCCGATGCAGGGGGCAAGGCCCCAGTTAGTCCGGACTTCGGTCCGATGCAGGGGATGGGGTCCCAGTCAGTTTCCGGACTTCGGTCCGATGCAGGGGGCAAGGCCCCAGTTAGTCCGGACCTCGGTCCGATGCAGTGGGCAAGGCCCAGTATGTGCTTTATATGTATTGTATGGTATGTGGTATTTTGGGGGAGCTCACTAAGCTTCGTGCTTACGGTTTCAGTTTTGGTTTCAGGTACTTCCGCAAGTAAAGGGAAGAGCTCGGGATGATGGCATCGCACACACCACAACTTCAGTTTTTGTCCTGGGAGTTGATACAGTTTTCTTAGATATGTTTTGATACAGTTGTGACTCAGTTTTCTCACAGTATTTTAGTATGGTTTGAGATACGTAGCGTATGGTTTTACTATATGATACTCAGTTTTATGATTTTTGGTTAAATTAAAAATGAAATTTTCGGGTCGTATTTTTGGGATGTTTCACTTGGGGTCCTGATCCACACTAACTATTGTGCGTAATCTATCACCGCCCCATTAGGGCTCAACCAATCCATGCCTATAATCACCTTGTTCCCCCGCAAAGGGATGGGAACCAAATCCACTAAATAGCGCTTCTCAAATAACCTTAGGACACAATCCCAGAATACTGCTGACGCTCGCACCGATCGATCATCGGCGATCTCTACCTCTAAAGGGCAATCCAACATGCCCGAAGACTCAGTAAACCTCTTGCTAAGCGCAACGGAAACAAATGATCGGGTGGCACCCGAGTCAAACAACACATGAACAGCAATGTCGTTCACATGGAACGATCCTAACGCATATACACAGTGCACATATCAATATCATAACATCATAAAAATAAGATAGAGGGAAAGAATCATACCCGTCACCACATCGGGTGCGGCGCGAGCCTCCTCGGTAGTCAGCTGAAATGTCCGGCTCCTCACCACTGGAGCCTCTGCCTTGACCTGCCGGCCATCTTTAATCCGAAGGGTAGGTGGAGCTGGCGCCTTAGCCGGCACTGATGCTGTCAACTGGGGGCAATTGGCCTTCTTGTCGCCCCTCCTGTTGCAGTGGAAACACAGCAACTCCGATGTATGAATCACAGGTGCATGGACGGTACAATCCCTGCTGAAGTGCCCCATCTTGCCACACTTATAGCAGCCCGACGATCCCAGCCTACATGCCCCCTCATGAGGCCTGTCGCATTTCTTGCAGCGGCTCGGTCCTGACTGGCCTTTCGGCCTACCATCTGGTCCCTTGGGCTTCTTCCCCGAAGCCCCTCCTGCCTAACCCTCCTCTGTCTTCCTCTTCCGGATGTGCTCCAAATCTATCTCCCTCTCCCTTGCCCTGGAAATCAAAGAGTCCAGGGTAGGGCAAGCTGAAAAACTGACATGCTCCCAAATCTCAGCTCGTAGCATGTCATTATAGCGGGTCCTCCTCATATCCTTATCACCCACGTACTGGAGCACCAGCAAGCCCTCTCCCAGAACTTGGCGGTGATCTCCGCCACAGTCTCTGTCGTCTGTCTCATATCTAAGAACTCCCTGGCTAGCTACTGAAGCTCGACAGCCGGCGCAAACTCTGCCCTGAACCTGGTCGCGAAGTCCGACCAAGTCATAGCCTCGACAGCCGAGGCTCCCAACGAGTCACCTATGGACTCCCACCAATCCCTAGCTCGATCTCGTAAACACACTGCTCCAAACCTCACCTTCAACCCCTCAGGGCACACTTACTACAAGTTCCCTGGTCTTGTCTTGGCCTTCCTTAGTTCAGATACGGATCCTCTGCTTTCAGTAGTACGGGCTCATACTACCTTTCACATCTATCTGTACCTTTTCCAAGGACTGCCTTGACTCCACCAGGTCCCTTTCACTACCGCTGATCACTGCTATACTCATCCTAGGCTTGCCGCAGGAAATCTCTAAGTCCACCCTACCCGGTCCTAAGCTGCTGAAGGCCTCTTTGTAATGTCAATTAGTCATTACCTGAATACCATCACATGTGGTGAGGCTCAGATAATCCTTCGAGTAACAGACTCGACTCTACACGGTTAGACTCAGACAAAAGCCGTGCAGTAAGGCCAAATCCAGCACTCTAAGATTATTCAACCCTGATCACATGTGACGTGACGTATTCATCTAATGTCTAACTCCCATCACTCAGTGTCCCCACGAAGCACAAAGCAAGTAGCATTCAGGCACAAGGAAACAATCTCAGTCAAATCTGTCCTCATAGAGGAAAGTTGTACTAGCATACAATGCTAAACTCATACTATCAGGCATAACCCTAACAGGCTATCCTACTGCTGTCTACTCAATTCTAGCATGCAATTTTCATACACTGAAGCACATAAGGCATCACTCCTAGATCCTTAGTCCTATTCTAGCATGTTGTTCTACTGAAACTGATAAACATAACATAAGCTGGTATGGGTACTTTGGGGAATACTTACTTGAGCTCGGCCGGTCGCGCACATCACACACTTCTTTCCCTCTTAAAACTCTTTACTTAGCTTTTCGGAAAAATATTTTCTTCTTTAAAATCTTTTAAATCCCTTGATTTGAGTTCAGACACCCCCGAAGGCGTGTCCGAATCCCTCAAACCAGGGCTCTGATACCAACTTGTAACATCCCAAAAATAGGAGCCAAAATTTTCATTTTTAAAACATAAAATTTATAAAACATTAGAAATAAAACATTCAGGGATCATATCATTTCATAAAAGATGTTGCTTTTCTAGAAACCATTTTATAAAACATAATACTGTCAGAGTACAAAACCCTAGGAGGATCCCATAGTGCGCAATACAAAGCGTGTGTGTGATGTACCGCTACCGTGTCGGCTCCTTCCCCTTCGAAGAAGAGGTACCTGAAACCAAAACTGAAAACTGTAAGCACGAAGCTTAGTGAGTTCCCCCATCTTACCACATACCATACAATCACATATCATACACACTGCCGGGCAATTCTGGGGTGCCCGACCTACCCGGTACGGCCATTCTGGGGTGCCGACCTACCCGTGTCAATCCGTTCTGGGGTGCTGACTACTCATGTCAAGCCATTCTGGGGTGCTGACTACCCATCGGTCCTAACAACCGATCCTCGAGGACTATTTCACCCCCTACTGCTACTATCACATATATCATAACATAACATATTATCAGACATATCTGGGGCGTCCGATATACCCTTCGGTCCTAACGACCGGGCTTGGGGACTATTCCCCTCCTACTACCACTATCACATATAACATATCATGCCAGCATATAAACATATCATCACATACTATCAGACATATCTGGGGTGTCTGACCTACCCTTCGGTCCTAACAGCCGAACTCTACTACTATCACACATACATATCATGCCAGCATAGGAACATATCAGGTAGTAGCAAACCTACATGATATCACAAAGACAATCATCTAACGTATAACTCCTACTGGTGGGCCGGCATTGTGGTCGTAGACCCACCGCTACTGGAAGGTAACTCACCTCAAAGTAGCTGCTGATCTGCGTGGGATTTGACTGTCTTCTGCTGCTGCTGTCCTGGAAGTCCTCCGGCTAAAATCCCCACAAAACACCCAGTCAAATACTGCTAATCGACCTCAAGGTAAAATGACCATTTACCCCTGACCGAGCCAAGAGTCAAAGTCAAAGTCAACTTCCAGTTGACCCGACTCGCCGAGTTGGCCTGCCAACTCGCCGAGTCCCTATCATTTTGTCTGACCATAACCCCGTCTCTACTCGTCGAGTTAGGCGTTGACTCGACGAGTTTTCCTTTTAATCCGAGGTCCAATAGTCCTTCATCCTACTCGCCGAGTTGTATGAACAACTCGCCGAGTTCATATTCATCCGAAGAACATGCTATGCTGAGACTCGCCGAGTTGTATGAACAACTCGCCGAGTCTGTTCTTAAGTCAAGAATATTACCTTGGACTCACCGAGTCAGGGCATTGACTCGTCGAGTTCCTTCATGGGTGAGTTTGGCTTCGGACTCACTAAGTCACACCCCATGACTCACTACTCCACTCCGCAAACACAAAAAAAGGGAAACTCGGGGACTCGCGACTCGACTCGCCGAGTCTAATGAACGACTCACCGAGTCTGTCGCATGCAAACACTAAATATTCGATTTTGCTTGGATCCAGCTCATGCCATATATAGATCTGGGTTCCTAGGGCCTGGTTAACACGTAAAGTTTCCAACTTTACGTGTAAATAAACACCAATGAAGGATTTAGGGCTCAAAATGCACTAAAAGAGTAGATCTAAGGCTTTCATGCAATATGGCTCCATAAAGGCCGTAGATCTGAGCTCCTGGAAGCTTAATCATGCCTAGATCTAAGAGTTAATCAACTTATTACAAACCCTAATTCATAATCAAGCTTGGAAATGGCTCAAGAAGGACTTTAATGGAGCTATAAAGGTCTACAAGCATGAAAACAGAGGAAAACTGAGTTATACCTTAAGGGAATCACTTGAAATAACACCAAGATGTCTGGCCTCCTTCTTTTCTTCTTGATCTACTCTTCTCTTCTCTCAAAATCTTCAAGAAACACACCAAAACACTTCAATCTCTCAAGGAATAAGGGTTTGGACGATGGTAGGAGCTCTGAGGGTGAAGGGAGCGAGGTTGGGGCGCATAAGGTTGGTTTAAATAGGGTGCAAACCCTTGAAATTTAGGGTTTCATCAGACAGCGGGGACTCGCCGAGTCCAGAATGTGGACTCGCCGAGTCGCCAACTTAAACGTGCTCCCAAACCCGTCTCTACTCGGCAAGTCGGGCCTACAACTCGCCGAGTCCAAGGCCAAAATGCAAAATACATAGATAAATTTTTACGTACCAGGAACCAGGTGCTACAGGTAAAGGGAATAAGAGGAAGAGCCCTTCAAAGGGTACCAAGGGTAAGAACCTTCATGGCTCTTCTTCATGTGGAACCAAGAAAGGTTTCGTCACTCCTTCTTCTGACCCAAAAGAGGCTGAATGCTTCTATTTCCATGAAAAGTTGCATTGGAAGCGGAACTGCCCAAAGTACCAGCAAGATGTGAAGGATGGGAAAGTTAAACCCAACTATGCAAGTATTTACACTATTCTATCTAATAACTCACCCTAGTCTAACTCTTGGGTCCTTGATACCGGTTATGGTATTCATATATGTTCTGATTTGTAGGGACTAAGAAGAAGTGAGAATGTGGAGCATGGAAAGATAAACTTGATCATGGGGAATAGGTTAGCTTCACATGTCACCAAGATTGGAGTTTATTCTTTGTTGCTAAGTAGTGGGTTTACTTTAGATTTGAATAAATGTTGTTATTTGCAAGAAATGGCAAGAAATATTATTTCCTTTCATGCTTTGTACAAACAAGGGTTTACCTTTTCTTTTGATAATGAAATCGGTGGAATAAATGCTTTCTTTAATAATGTTCTTTATTTTAAAGCATTGCCTTGTGATGGTGTGTATGAAGCTATATCGGTTGTAGAAAATCTAGGAAATAATGTGTTGTGTATTGATTCTTATGATAATAATAACTTGGATAAAGCATCATTATGGCATTGTCGTATTGGACATGTGAGTAAGAAACGCATAGGCCAACTCCAAAAGGATGGAGTCTTGGAGTCATTTGACCTAAAGTCAGATGACAGTTGTGAATCATGCTCACTTGGAAAAATGACAAAGTCACCCTTCACTGGTTCTTGTGCTAGGGGTGAAGGTTTGTTGGATCTGGTACACACAGATGTGTGTGGACCCTTCAAATCTACCACAAGGGATGCTAATCGTTATTATTTGACTTTCACTGATGATTATAGTAGATATGGATATATCTATTTAATCAAGCATAAGTCAGAGACTTTTGAAAGGTTTAAAGAGTTTAATCAGGAAGTCGAGAATCAATTGGGCAGGAACATTAAGATGCTTAGATCCGATCATGGAGGTGAGTATCTTAGTACAGAGTTCCTCAACTACCTTAAGGAATGTGGGATTATCTCACAATTGACACCTCCCAGGACACCACAGCTTAATGGTGTGGCTGAGAGGCGCAATCGAACCTGGTTGGATATGGTTCGTTCCATGATGAGTCGAGCTTCGCTACCAATCTCATTTTAGGGGTATGCCTTAGAGACTGCCGCCCATATCCTTAATCTGGTCCCTACAAAGAAAGTTGCCAAACTAGACCACATCAAAATTTGGGGTTGCGAGGCTTTCGTGAGATGCGAGACTCATGATAAGCTCGAACCTCGAAGTGAGAGGTGTATTTTCATCGGCTACCCACAGAAATCCTTTGGTTACCTCTTCTACAAACCTAGTGACAATGTGGTCTTTGTAGCAAGGAGGGGTGTCTTTCGAGAAAGAGAGTTCATAAGTCAAGGAAACAGTGGGAGGCAAATTGACCTTGAAGAAATTCAAGAGTCAAGTGATGAAGGAACTTCAAACCCTAGCACTAAACCTGAGGAGGAAACTCCTGTTGAGCCAATCAACAAGTCTGTACCTATGAGGCGTTCCACAAGGGTTAGGAATGCACCTGAGCATTATTATGGTTTCCATATTACTGTGGAAGGTGAGAGACTTGTCAGTGATGAGACATTGGTAAGTCTGGATGAACCTAACAGTTACGCGGAAGCCATGACAGGCCCTGTGTCTGCCAAATGGAAAGAGGCAATGGACAGTGAGATACAGTCCATGTATGACAATCAAGTTTGGAACTTGGTTGACAATGTACCAGTTTGTAAGACAGTTGGGTGCAAATGGATCTTCAAGAAGAAGACTAACATGGATGGTAATGTACACACATATAAGGCGCGATTGGTTGCAAAGGGCTTTTCTCAAACTCCGGGAGTTGATTATGATGAGACCTTTTCACCAGTAGCAAAGATTAAGTCCATTAGGGTTCTGTTAGCCATCGCTGCATTTCATGATTATGAAATATGGCAAATGGATGTCAAAACCTCCCTCCTTAATGGAAGTTTGGCTGAGGATGTTTACATGAATCAGCCAGAGGGTTTTGTCAGTACAGAACACCCTAATAGAGTGTGTAAGCTCGAGAAATCCATTTATGCATTGAAACAGGCACCTCAGAGATGGAATCTTTGCTTTGATGAGAAAGTTAAAGAATTTGGCTTTTCAAGGAGTGAAGATGAATCTTGTATCTATGTCAAGGCTAGTGAGAGTATAGCCAGCTTTTTGGTACTGTATGTGGATGACATACTACTCATAGGAAATGATATCCCAACCCTGTAGGAAGTGAAGTCCTGGCTTGGGAAGTATTTCTCTATGAAAGACCTAAGAGAAGTTGCCTATATTCTGGGGATAAGGATTCTGAGAGACCGGAGTAAAAAGACTAATTGGACTTAGTCAGAGTACCTACTTGGATAAGGTGCTGAAGAGGTTCAGCATGCAGGACTCCAAGAAAGGAGAATTACTCATCCAGAGTAATGTCAGACTGAGTAAAACTCAGAGCCCGAGTACTGAGGCCGAGATAGCAGAAATAAGTCGAGTACCTTATGCTTCTGTTGTAGGCTCGATCATGTATATTATGACTTGCACTCGTCCTGATGTGGCTTTTGCCTTGAGCATGGTCAGTAGATATCAGGGGAACCCTGGCAAGTCTCATTAGACTGCGGTAAAGAACATCCTCATGTACATGCGGAGGACTAAGGATTGGGTCCTTACCCTCGGTGGGAGTGATGACTTGAGAGTTGTAGGGTATAGTGATGCTAGCTTTCAGAATGATAGGGATAATTTCCGCTCTCAGTCAGACTGGGTCTTTACCTTAAACGGAGGAGCAATCACTTGGAAGAGTTTCAAGCAGGAGACAGTGGCTGGATCAACTTGCGAATCAGAGTATATAGCAACAAGCGAGGCAGCAAAGGAGGCGATATGGATGAAGAACTTCATTGGAAACCTTAGAGTTGTACCAGCTATAAAGGAGCCAATGGAAATTTTCTGTGATAGTGAAAGTGTTGTTGCCTTAGCCAAGGAACCAAGGGATCAGGGGAGATCCAAACTAATCGACAGAAAATACTATTTTATCAGACATCGAATAGAATAAGGACTCCTCGTGGAAAAGAGGGTATCATCGGATGAGAACCCAGCAGATCCCCTCACGAAGGGATTGAGTCGGGTTAAGCATCTCCAGCATGCTCGGAGCATAGGGCTGAAGGATGATATTAGTTTTAGTAGTTAGATAATTTTGAAATTTGTAAAGTGTAATTGACATTTGATGATGAATAAAAGGTGTGTTTATTTATGGACAAAATTGTAAGAATGGTCCATGTGGTATGTCCAAAATTGCTACTTTGGGCCAAACAGGTTTGGACTAGCACTAATAGTCCCAAACTTTTCATTTTGTTGCGGTTTTGGTCCAAATCAGTTTAAAAAATCTAAAAATGACAGATTTGCCCTTTTCCATTTGTTTTTTGCTTTTTCTTTTTGTTATTTAATTGTTCTCTAACTAAAAAAATAAAATAATAAAAAATAAAATAAAATAAAATCTCTCTCTCTCTCTCTCTCTCCCCACTTCTACACCTCTTCCCCTTCTACCACCTCCATTATATGAGTTCAAAGAACATGGGATTTTCCGGCAACCACTAACACCAGTCGTATTTTTTGGTAACCACCAATACTAGCCGGATTTTCCAGCAACCACCACCACCGTTCGCCACCACCACAGATGAACAAACATACATGAAATCGGATGAACACACAAACACATGAAATCTGAAGAAAAAATAAACAAATCAACACAAACATTCATCGATTTTTCAACAGATTCAACACACACACAAAACCCAAAAATCGATTCTCTCTCTCTCTCTCTCTCTCTCTCTCTCGCGCATGAATATGAAACGCCATTTTTATTCTTCTTATTCTTCTCTCTCCAGAACAGAACCGCCGCCTTCTGAGAATCGACGACATGAACAGAACACAAGCCCTAGCATCGCCAGAGTTCGTGGGTAACGAGGGTTTGCAAACAATGATTTCAGATCTACCGCTTCCTGAGAATCGACAAGCTTCATCTTTACAAAACTCAAGCCCTACCAACGTTTCAAACAGTCCCCACTATTTCTCGACCCTCTTGGCTCCATCAAACGACCCTCAGGTAAGATTCAATCGAGTTTGAAGAAGGAAAGAATGAGACCCTGAGGTTTTTAGAGGCTGCCACCATTCTCGTTTTTTGAAACCCTAGGGTTTACAGAGGTTGCCGCCGTTACAATCCTTAGCTTCAATCTGTGTGTCGCAGCCTGAAACTTTTAGGGTTAAGGTTTCCCTGCCAAAGCTTCGATCTTGTGGTGTTCATCTTTTATGCTGGTGGTGTTCAATCTTTCCGATGAGAGTGAAGCTTGGGGGAAAAAGTGAGGGTGTTGATGTTCTCTTAGCTGGAGAGAGAGAGAGAGAGAGAGGAGGGATGGAGAGAGTGAGAGAGAGAGAGAGAGATTCTCTTCTTTTATTTTATTTTTATTTTTTAGTTAGGATAACAATTGAATAAAAAAAAAGCAAAAATAAATAGAAAGGGGTAAAATCGTCATTTTATAAAAAATCAAACTAAAATGGACCAAACTCGCAACAAAATGAAACATTCTGGACCATTAGTACTAGTCCAAACCTGTTTGGCCCAAAGTGGCAATTTTCGATATACCACAGGGACCATTCTTGCAATTTTGTCTTATTTATGAGTAAAGTGTTGCTATCTTTTGTTAATCGTTTACTAAATTTCTTTTGCATGTTTTGACTTCTAGAATAATTATGTTTGGTATATCATATTATTCAAACTCTCCACAGTCGGTCATATGTTGGAAGTAGGTATGAATCAAGATTGTCATGAGATGGTTGCAGAGGTCTAAGTTGTTGGACATGGCTACAACACTCATAAGTGCTCATAAGTTCTGAGCATTAGAATCAACCCACGCTCACTGGTATCACTTCATGGAATTTATCTCGAGTGATCGTGAGACGGTAATATCATATAAGTCTTCAAACCTAGATATATGACTTGTTGCCTATGAGTTGGTTATGCATTGATCGTACGAAACCGCATTGGTAACTCAATGTTATAAAACGTACTTTTGTGTGTGATTCAACAAGTAGTATAATAAGCATATGAGTCGAAGTTTATCTGTTCCTTCTTGGATTAGAAGCGTATCTGGGCCCCACGATGATTTTGTTTTGACCTATGCTCCGGGCCCGATCAGAACCGAATTGATGTGTTCAATTTAGTTCTATGTCAAACAAATTGGAAATCGGGAAACAAACTGTTGGACAATAAGTAAAACACTGTTCCATGTATTTTTCTCATTGATATCTAGAACAAAGGATTATATGATCACTTATCTTAAATGGCGCATCATCATCTTCTCAATTCCGAGAGACCTTGAAAGAGCTACGATTGTTGATCGGTTCCTTAAGTCATACTTACATATATAGTTATTAGACTTATCCAAGTGGGAGACTGTTGGATAAGGTGTCTAAGTCCATAACTATATTTGGTATGTACTTGACCCGGCCCAACATGGTCCATTTGGGTTGCATGGCATCATGCATTTGGATAGACTAAATGAGAGAAATAACACTTGTGGTTTATTAATATATTATAAGTTCTAATATATTAATAGTATTATTTAATTAGTATTGATCAAGAATTAATTAAGTGATTAAAAGATGACTAATTAAATATATGGGTTAATTATGTAAATCATCCATAACTTGTATAGTGGGCTAAAAGGCTCCATGGATTAGCAAGTTGGGTTAAACCCATAGGATACTCCATGGGAGTTACAAACCCATGGGTCATGGATGTGAAGAGTCATGCCACATTAGGGTTTACATGGTGTAACCCTAGATGTGACACACTATATAAGGAACATGATACTCACCAAAATCGGTTACACTAAGATCAAGAGAGGGCAAGCCGATTTTTACAAGTGTTATACATACTCTAAAGTTATTCCAAAGCATTTGGTGTTGTGTGAAGCATTTGAGGCATCACACTTGGGGTGTTAGGCTCTCAAGGTTTTCAAGGAATCAAATCAACTACAAGGTATGTAATTCTAGCCATCTTTTAGATTAAAAGTTCCCCATGTATGCTAGATAGGATTATGAACCTTGGAAATCATATTTTGCATGTATTTTAGATAAACATAGATCCAAGGTTTTCTAGGGTTGCATGTACACTTAGGGGTGTTAGAATGCTCAAAACCCATCATGAAGATGTCAAAGAAGATCTGTTCCTTGCGTTTATCATAAGAAGCAGATGAATAGACCTGTGAGAGCAGTGACATCGGAACATATTCAACCTGCGTGAGAGCAATCACCAGCGGGGAATACTTGAGACATTCGACCACATGAAGCATGTACGAATCATAGAGGAAGGGATTCAGTTCGATGACAAGATTATGAGTGGGTTTGATGGTCAGAAGAGATGAGGTAGCAGTTTGTTCTTGAACGGATGATGATTATGCCATTGTTGTAGAAAGGAAGAAGATGAATAGTTGAAAATCGCCTGTTGTATTCGTGAGAGAGTTTGGAGGTGGTAAGGAGGTACAAGAGGTGTGAGAAACCCTTTTATACCATTTCCATGAGAGAGAAAGAATCTATTGTGATGATGATACGATCCCCTGAAACGGCGCCTGAAAAAACGCGATTTGACAGCTTGGTTTCCCCAGATATACATCACCAGGTGTGGGTTTAGGAATCGTTTCAAATTCACGCGCCTTTCCATCCTTATCTTCTTTTCAAATCTTGAATTGTTTCAAATTCATGCTATATTCCCCTTTTCCTTTTAAATGAATCAAAGGACTGAAGCTATATGTCTGAGAATAGCTTATTAGCAACCGAACAAGAGTTTGGAAAAATCATAAAGATTTTCGTGCAAGATAGTGTGAAAGATAAAGAAATAAAGCAAATTATATGTGGGATATACGTGATGTCAAATAAGACATGAAACAGTGGATCCCGGGCACAAATCTCTTCCTTCAAAGTCAAGAGAGACTTCAAAGTACTTGTGTGGTTCCCCGTTACAATACAATCAAATACTTGTTAAGAAGCATTGAAAGGCATCTTTTTATTATAAGGCTATTAAAGGTGGCTGAGCTTCAATCCATGCTTTGGTTCTTGACATAAGACCGAAAGTGGATGAAGTACTTGTGAGACCGATGTGGCCTATAAGACAAGTAGGTTGAATAATGTTCAGTAACTTGGTGATTTTTGAAGAAATCTCAAAAACAAAATAAATCGGATCTTTTGGGAAGAAAAGTCTTGGTATTTAGACAATTTAATAAAGATCTCTCAAAAATGAAAAACGAGATTTCTTGGTACATTCCACAAAAATGGTTTCGATAATTCATGGGTGAAAGCTATAACGTTTGATTGTTCACCGTCAATTCATATAGGGTAGTGAATTTTGGGTTTCACTTAGTTCGTGGTGAAACAAAACTAAGATCATTAACATAGACGTTGTGTAACAATAAACCTCAGTGATAAAGTCTAAGAGTCTCAAGGGTTACGATAATGAACCGAAATGAGATGGAGAATAGTGAAGAGAAGATTAAAGAACCGAAAGTACCTCTGCTATAATAGAGTGACCAAGCAGAAAACTCTTAACTCAATATGAGAAGAGTAAGGTAGCTCACAACTAGAGTAAATTTGGCAACCTAATTGGGAAGACATGATTTGTGTTTATCAAGTCATTAAGGCTTTACTCAGAGTCTTTGGAGGCTTTAGTCAACATGCAGCAGCATGCTTCTAGAGATACTTAGCTAATATAAAGATTGATAGTTATACCAGTCCTGGCTCCATCACAAGAAGTGGCCCATAAACCTGTATTAGAACAAGACTCGACAAACAAAATTATTTTTGAACTTTTTGATATAATGAAAGGCACAAAAACATAAAGGAAACTTTTTGATTTTTTTTCTGAAAAAGAAATAAAAACAGAAATAAAATTATTTTTGGATTTTATGAAGTTTTCTAAAAAGAGTTAAAAATAGAGATAAAAATATTTTTGTACTTTGTGAAAAGTAAAAGAAGAGCATAAAATAAATTATTGGAAAAGGTAGCGTACATAAGATACAACTGAAACTTCACCATGAGATATGAGGCGAAATGGATCGAGCGTTCGGTTCATTTCGGTTCCCTAAAAATCCGGACCTGAAATAGACCGAGCGTTCATTCTATTTCGCTTTCCAACTTTTAATGAGGCGAAAGTGATTTCGGTACTAACTCAGCTTCCATCATTCCTAAGCCTTGTAAAATTTTGTTAAAGCTTGCTTCAGGTAAGGCTTTTGTAAAGATGTCAGCTAGTTGATCAGTGGTTCGAACAAAATGGATTTCGACATTACCATCTTCCACGTGATCCTTGATGAAATGATACCTCAGTGCTATATGTTACATTTTTTTTAGTGTTTCACTGGATTGTGACATATCCTTATTGCGCTTTCAGAGTCACAATACAAAGGGATTTTCTTCATGTTCAGGCCATAGTCTCTAAGTTGACTTTGTATCCATATGACTTGTGAGGTACAAGACGCCGTGGCTATGTATTCGGCTTCGGCTGTGGAAAGAGACACCCATGTTTGCTTCTTCGATTGCCAGCTAACGAGTTTTCCATCAAGAAACTAAGACCTGCCAGTTGTGCTCTTTCGGTCCAGTCCACATCCACCTAGATCAGCATCAGAGAATGCTTGTACGAAGAATCCTGATTTCGCCGGGTACCGTAAACCGAGAGATGAGGTTCGCTTTAGATATTGAAAAATATTCTTCACAGCCATCATGTGAGGTTCACGTGGGTTAGCTTGAAACCTGGCACAATAACAGACATAAAACATTATGTCTGGTCGACTGGCTGTTAGATACATTAAAGACCCTATCATTTGGCGATAGAGTGTCATGTTAGCAGCCGGTTTTTCCAGAGAAGGTGTTAACTTCGTGCCAAACTCCATAGGAACCTTCACTTTTGACTCTCCCATCATTCCAAACATGGCTAGTAAGGTCTTCGTGTAAGCCTCTTGATTAATAAAAATGTCTTCGTGTCCCTGTCTAATATTCAAGCCAAGGAAAAAGTTAATTTGACCCATTGAACTCATCTCAAACTTAGTCTCCATCAACTTCCTAAATTCAGCTGTTAAGCCTAGATTCGTGGAACCGAAGATGATATCATCGACATAAATTTAGACGATCATAAGGTGGTCACCTTCTTTCTTACGAAAGAAGGTTGGGTCAACCGAACCTTGTTTAAACTTAGACATTTTTAGAAATCGAGTAAGTGTTTCATACCAGGCTCTAGGAGCTTGCTTCAGACCATAAACCGCCTTGTCCAGAATATAGCAGTGATCTGGATACTTTTCGTTCACGAAACCAGGTGGTTGCTCTACGTACATCGTCTCTTCTAATTCTCCATTTAAGAATGCACACTTGATGTCCATTTGGTATACTTCAAAGTTCTTATGAGCAGCATAGGCCAGAAAGATTTGTACCGATTCTAATCTTGCTACTAGAGCGAAGGTCTCTTCGTAGTCTATTCCTTCTTTCTGACAATATCCCTTCACAACCAGCCTTGCTTTGTTACGAATCACATTCCCTTCTTTTTCCATCTTGTTTCTGAAAACCCACTTCAATCCAACCACAGATGCATCATTTGGTGTGTGAATCAGTCTCCATAATTTGTTTCGCTCAAATTCATTGAGTTCATCTTGCATTGCATGTACCCAATCAGAGTGATCGAGTGCAATTTTAACAGTCTTTGGTTCAAATTTGGAGACAAACGAATTAAACATGCAAAATTCCACTTGAGAGAATAATGCAGTTTGCTTCGCTTTCAGTGGAGAACGTGTGAGAACTTTTTCCGATGATTCACCAATGATTTTGGTTTTTGGATGATCTTTTGTCCATTTGGTGATGGGAGGGTATTTTGGATCATAGGAGGGATCCTGTTCAGCATTTACTTCTTCTTCGAATTCTGACCGTGTATCATCATCATCATCATTTGTATTTACATTCTCCCCCTCGAATGATGAAACAGTTTTGGCTTCAGGCTCAGAATTTTCCCCCTCGACTGGACGCTCATTGGGTATGGTGGTTGATGGGTTCTCCCTCTGGATAGTAGAATGGGAAGATTCACCTAGCTTTTGAGATTTGGCAGATTCTTGAGATCCCCTTGAACATGAAGGTTCACTTTCCATTATTTTAGCAGCTTCGTCAATTACCTTCTTCAGGTTATCTACTTTGTTGTCAGCCGCTTTTGCTTCAGAGATAATAGCAATCTCCGATTCATCAAAGAGCTTCACATATTCTTCAAATAAGTTGGAGATGGGAACCGAGACTTGACCTGTTTGAGGAAAGATTTCATCCATTGGCTCTTTGCTTGATGTGAGTTTCTTCACGTAGTTATCATCAAACGACACGTAATAAGTTTCTTCAATTTTCTTTGAGCGTTTATTCAGAACCCTATACACTTTTGAAGTAATCAAATACCCAAGAAAGATTCCTTCATCTGCCTTCACATCAAACTTATTTCGGTTCTCTTTAGAATTGAATATGAAACATCTTGAACCGAATACATGGAAAAACTTGACGTTAGGCTTGCGATTGTTTAGAATTTCATAAGGAGTTATTGTGAAGCTCTTGTTGAGAAAAGACCGGTTCTGGGTGTAGCAAGCAGCGACAATAGCATCAGCCCAGAAATACAGGGGTAACAAAGCGAAGCTGAGCATGGTTCGGGCTGCTTCACACAACGAGCGGTTTCACCTTTCAACGACCCCATTTTGTTGTGAAGTATAGGGAGCATAGAAATTGTGAGACACTCCCTTTTCAGCAAGAAACTCTTCAAACACTTGGTTTTTGAATTCCAACCCATTGTCACTGCGAATGTTTCTAACTACCTTTCGCAGTTGAAGCTCTACTTGCTTTATAAAGACTTTGAGCTTAAGCGTTGCTTCTGATTTCTATTTAAGAAAGAAAACCCAGGTGAAACGAGAAAAATCATCAACTATGACAAGAATATACTTGTTACCACCGATGCTTTCAATAGCCGAAGGTCCACACAGATCAATATGTAGTAGCTCAAGCGGTTCGATGATCTTTGTGTTAACACGAGTTGGATGACTCTTCCTGCTTTGCTTTCCCATTTCACATGTGGCACACAAATGTTCCTTGTCAAACTTGAGAAATGGAAGTCCTCGCACATGATCACCAAGAACTAACTTGTTGATGTCTTTGAAGTTGAGGTGCGAGAGCCTTCGGTGCCATATCCAGCTTTCGTCGGAATATGCTTTCGTCAGTAGGCATACAGATGGCTTCCCTCGTATTGGATTAAGGTTTAGTGTATACATTTCGCCTTTTCTTTGAGATTTTAGCAGAACATTCTTGGTCTTCTTTTCTATTATTTCTGACCCTTCATCATCGAACGAAACCTTCAGTCCTGTTCCCACCACCAGTTGTGAAACACTTATGAGATTGCGTTGTAAGCCTTCTACATATGCCACCTTTCTAATCAAGAAATCTCCATTTGTGATCATTCCATGGCCTTTTATTGTGCCAAAAGAATTGTTTCCATGCTTGACACATCCACCGTCCTTCAGAGCCCAAAACTCCCGTAGCTCTTCCCTTCTCAATGTCATGTGACGTGAGCAGCCACTGTCGATATATCATTCATCATCGAAATGCTCGTCACGAATAACCTACAAAAATCAAGCAGATTTAGGAACCCAAAGTTTCTTGGGTCCTTGTGAGCCTTTTACAGAGCAGGGAATAATAAGAGAAGAATCAACCAAAAAAGTTCGTTTTATTAAGGTGGTTTCATCTTTCCTTTTAATTGTGAAAACTTTGATTTTGTTAGCTTTTGTTTCTTTAGCTTCAAACTTTTGGAATTGTGTTTTTGTGGTTCACAAAATTTTGATTTTGTTTCCTAGAGTTAGCAGTCGTTTTCTTTGTCTTCTTTTCATTTTCCGAGACTAGCTTCCCTTTTCCCTTTACATCCACTTTTGGACTTTGCTTTGAGTGAGAGGGATGAGTTTTAGGAGTGAAACATTGCTTTCG
Organism: Lactuca sativa; assembly: GCF_002870075.4. Classification (NCBI taxonomy): domain Eukaryota; kingdom Viridiplantae; phylum Streptophyta; class Magnoliopsida; order Asterales; family Asteraceae; genus Lactuca; species Lactuca sativa. Next base: position 198,796,236 of record NC_056627.2, on the reverse strand, counting down.
GTTCTTTTCGTTTGAAGTTGGAGAACCGAAGCCATCCCTTCGGTTCTTTTCACTGTTAGGTTGAGAACCAAAACCACTCCTTTGGTTTCGTTTGCTTCTGTTTTGGGAGCTGAAACTACTCTTTCGGTTCGCTTGACTGCAGGTATGACATTGAGTACAAGGAGTAGAGTTACGCTTCGATTTTGCTTCTTCTGTAAGGTGCGAAGACTTGTTTGATTGAACGTAATTAGGATTTTGGGACAGCCAAAACTGCTTCCTTTTAGAGATATTCTTCCTATATCCCCTATTACGTTGTTGTTTCTGCTCTGACATCTGCTTTGGAGTTTTACGGATGTTAACATTGGGTTTCGATCTTTCATCATGAGTTTCGCTCTTTAGCGAGGAGGTTCCACTTGTCGCCTTGACTGGTTCTCTTGGAATCTTTTTGGTACCACTTGTGCTTGGCACATCAAAACGTGTAGGTGTGTTGAGTGGTTCTGCCACATATTTGCCTTTGACCCTCCATGATGTTTTCTGAGACAGACCAACCATCTCATCAGCATTGTCGATTGGAGCTGGCCAGAAATGCTCCTCACAGCCTTCAGCATTGTCCTCGTTCACTATTGCTATCAATTCAGCTGTTTGCTGTTGTGTGACTCCTGTAACTGCATAAACCTGATTTGGTACGGTATGTACCTTTTGATATACCATAACCTTTTCTTTCAGAATTTTGGACTTATTTTGGGACAAGCGAGCGAACTCAACGGAATTTTCAGAAATGAGATTTTTGATAGGTTCGGGTTCGCTCTTGACAAATTCAGAAAAATCCACCTCATCCTCTACGGATATTTCACTCATATCATCATCCTCATCAAATTCAGAAGTATTTTCAGCATCAATTTTGTTTTCTGAACTTAATTTGGCATTCAACGAGTCAAACTTCTGCATGGTTTCGGTTTTAATTTTTAATTTGTCATTTTCTTCCAAAAAGTTCTTAAGCATGTCCTTATGGTCTTTGGACTCGATGAGTGACTCTATTTTGTCAAGACCATTTCTGTATGCTGGAGAAATTTCATCAGAAGATACAACAGCTTCACAGTTATATACATCAGCATCAATTTCATCCTCTTTAAATTCAAGGAAGGGCAGAATCATACTATGAATTTTCTTGCCTATTTCACAATCCAGATGCAATTGGGTAATATTGGAATATAAACGATTAACAAGTAAACAAAAAACATTTTACTGTTTTAAAAGCTTTAAATTATCCCTTTGCAAATAAATTGTCTCATCCTTAATCCAAACTAACTTGTTCTCCTTTTTCTTTATCCAAATTCGTCTCTCCTCACTCTTCGAAGACACCCTGCTGAGTTGATCAGTTAGGTTAGAGTTTGTGAGGCGATTTTGTGTTAAACTACCACTTAAACTAGAAAATTTAAAATTTAATTCGTTCAGTTCTTTTTCATAGTTTTTGACAGGGATTTTTAATGATTCGAGAATTGATTGTACCTTCTTGATCAACTGGTCGCATTCGTTGATCTGCTCGCCAACTAGTTTGGTAGCGAAGCACCTGTCTTCTCGCTCCCTTGCTTCATCACAACCCCCATCAGTTGTGTAGCCTCTCATCTGTGACACTCCAGCAGTCACCATCAAGTATTTCCCCTACACCTTCAGTTTCAGCTTCTTTTGCCACAAAAGCCCTACCATGTGTGGGCTTACGAACCTCTTTGTCCTCAGAGTCTGTAGACCAGACTTCCACACCACCAAACTCATCATCCATGAGATTTTCCTGCACAATTAAAGCATTCATAGTGTTGTTAGCAGCAACTTTCTTCTTCTTTATTTCTTCTAGCTTTCGCAGGTAGTAGACTTCATCATCTTCATTCTAGTTCTTTTCTGATATCTTTCTCAAGACACAATCTTTGGCAAAGTGAATTTTGCCTTTGAAGAAGTGACAATCAAATCCAGAGTCACCAACAAGCTTACTATCCTTCTTCAGTTCTTCATGCTAAGGAGAGTTCTTCGGTTCCTCCTTTGCTTTATCTGAACTGTAGCTTCCTTGCTAGTTCCGGTTCTTGGAGTTAGGAAACTTTCTACGCACGAACTTCTTTGGATTAGAGACCATTAAAGCATAATATTCATTAGTTAGATCAAATTCTAATAGATCTAACTCTTCTTCTTCTTCAGCCACGTTATTTCCTTTTGATATGAGAGCTAAAGATCCCATGCTTGAAACCACATTCGTTTCTTTGGTCACTGCACTTTTGTGTGATTTTAGAATTCCCCACTAGCTTCCCCAAGGAGTAAGCTTTGAATTGTTCATGAGCTTTTACTGTGGACACCACCGCCATCCATTCGGTTCTTAGGCCATTCATGAATGTAACCTTTTGCTCAATTACCTCCCTTTCTATGCCATGCTTTATCATTTTGCTGAGAAGATTATTGAAACGATCAAAGGCTTGAATGAGCTTCTTTTCTGGTTTTTGCTTGAAATCTCCCAACTCTGAAAGCAGTAAGGTTTGGATAGAATGCTCAAGATCCTCATCGGTAGAATATAACTCCTTCAATTTGTCCCATATTTCTTTAGCCATCGTACATGAACTGACCAACCGGAATGTGTCAGATTGTATGGCGAATATGATCATTCGTAGTGCTTTAATGTTGCTCACAAGCTTTTCCTTTTCGTCTTGAGGAACATCCTTTACATCAACCATGAGTTGGTTGTACTCCTTTTGTGTCTTGATTGTTCTGTTTGTGCCAGAGTGAACAAATTGACCTATAGTGATCGCTTCCCAGATTAAGTATCCATTATCTTCTGAACCAATCACATAGTCTTCAAAATTGAGTATACAGGATAGGAATCCTGGTGGTTGATTCGATACTATTGGAGATGTTGATTGGGTTCGTTTGTGAATCTTCAAGAGACATGATGATTTTATTTTGAAACCTGTTCAAGATCAGACTAGTAAACAAAGTTAGGGTAAGATCGAAGTCTAAGAACCGCGTCAATGAAGGATGACGGTTCTAGCAGAAAACGATAATAGCGGAAAACCCTAAAACCTTCTTCAACAGAAGAGATGCATATAGATTACATAGTCTCTTGCTCTGATGCCAATTGATGAGTTGAAAACTCTTTAGATCGATTAGATCTTTGACAGGTAAATCAATAAGACAAAAAAACTCTTGAACACACAATGAATCAAATGTATGTCGAATGATTAAAATATAGTCACACCTCAGAAGAGCTCGATTAAGAACTTCTACTGTAGAGGTGTGCTAGGGTTTACAATACAATCAATATGATAATAATAAAAACATTAATGACAAGGATGCATGCATGCACCTTATATACTAAACCCTAGAAAGATTAACATGGTTGGACAGACCCAAACCCGTGACAAAACTGCACTATACAACAGAGCCCAATGACGCAACACATTATACTCAACAATAGGCATCTTCCTTGCATCTACAGATAAAGCATTCATGGACTCTACACTGTTGGAGGTTATGTAATCGTACCGTTTCGACCGGAATATACTCTAGATCCATTTAACACGTGGAATTTCACTTAGGTATGCCACTACTTGCGGCCCAGTAGAACTAAATCTATACCACAAATTTTTAAATTCATTTGTTTTGTAAGCTCTCACAAGCCTCCAAAACAAGACTTTAGTTTTATCATTTTTTCCGAACTGGTGTACTATGTTTCCTAGTAGATGAAAAACACACACGCCATGATGAGCGTTTTGGAAAACATTTTCAATACTAACCCGAATTGCATCGGCCCTATCAGTTACAAATGTCAAATCTTGACAATCACCAATGCATTCATAAAACTTTTCAAGAAACCATGTCCAAGTAAGACCACTATCATTTTTGCATATTTCGTGCTCAAGGGGCACTATCTGGTTGTTCTCATCCATAGTTACTGCATGAAATATGGTTCCCTTAAAACCCCTTTCAAATGGGCACCATCCATAATTATGACTTTACGACAAAACGTTTAAATGTTCATATCTACAATATATTTGTATGGAACACATAAACACTCTACATTTTTTTTTACAAATTAGTATACATTAAATAAGAACAAGTTCTTTGTATTTACCGTGCTGCCAATGGCATAAAAATGACACTCGAAGAAATCTTCAAAATTTGTTTGTATATAGGTCACTGTACCAAGATTATGCTTCTTCAAGTTGTGAAAATAAATAGGAAGTTTAGAAAAACATTTTTCAAAGGATTCCAACAACACTTCCATAGCATATTGTTTTGCACGCCAAACTTGTTTGTAACTTACATTGATTTCTAGCAAAACATTCAAATCCCTTGATATTTCATTAGGCCTCCAAACCTTCGAAAGAGTTTTTCCCATAATCTCATGCAATATAGTACCCATGACTTTTTAATTTGCGTGCTTATGATTTGGGTGTATTTGTAATGACGAACATGTGTGTGGACGTTGTTGAAAGTCCTGATTTCAAATGTGTTAGTCGGATCAAGGCCTTTTGCATATAAACGACAACTACAGTTCTCAATTTCACAATATACCTCGTAACGGTTTTTGTTAGAATGTTTTATCTTAAACTGAAACTTTTCTCTGTTTGCTTTAAGACTAAAAGCAAATATTAGTTGTTTGTTATCATACTTTGACGAACAAACATATCATCATTTGGACCTAAACTATGAAATGGTCCAGGTTTAAGAATGGGATAAGGACAATCAGGTATGATAAGCATACCGTAAAAGATGTCCAAAGCTTTTTTTTTCCGTGTGTGAACTCATCTTCTGACCAACCTTTATTTGATTCTTCATCGTCTGACAAAGTTTTGTCACCCAGTCTTCCAAACTCATATAAATTTTCTTCTTCCACCGTATTCACTATCACAATTCTTCTTGTGGACACTCTTCAACATTATCCGATACAATGTTGTCAACATTGTATGATACAATCTTGTCAACCGTTTCTGTTTGTTCGACCCATCCCTCAAACACCTCCAAATACGTTTCTGAGTTGATAAATATCTGCTTCGTCTACAATATTCATAACATACCCATGAATCAGGTGTCGAAATGACAATGATATATTACTATTAAACGTATTAGTCTTAGTTTTAACCAAATCAAACAATATTCAACTGTTAAAATTAGGCGGAAGTAGTAAACCTAAGTTGTTAAACTTTGTTCTAACGTAGCTGTTAATTTCATAAATCAAATGTCCCCCCCCCCCCCCCCCCCCCCGGTACATAAAACATCAAAACTCATATTTTATTTGAAATAAATTTCATCCCTACAAGTGATGAATTTTTGAAAATAGATAAAAAAAAATCTTTATACCACAAAAAACCATCGCTAATACCCGTCTAACCACCTATTCCGCGGAGAGGTTAACGCCTCTGCGGAGCCTTCGTCACAACCTCTACGGGAGCTTTAATGAACGTCAAAACCATCACTCTGCGGAGAGTTCAATGTCTCCGTAGAGGTAGCTCTGCGTAGCATTTTTTGTCTGAACGCTATCGTACCAAATTCATTGATCCGCGGAGATTTCGTCAATCCTTGAAGTTTTTGTCGGTCCGCGGAACCCATAGAGAAATGCTCCACTTATTGCATGTCTATAACCGAAATTTTGGATTTTGATGCATAATTTTAAAATCTACCTCCGAAAAATATCTATAGCGTCTTTTTTCCTTTTAACCATTTATTAAACGGCACTCACTCGTGGGCATAGACAATAAATATAGGTCACTCACTCCGTCATTCTTGAGCAATTCATTGCGCTACTCTCTCTTAACCCTCTTTTCACGGCGGCGCGTATCCATCAAACGTTTTGTTACTCCTTCGATTTTACTTCGTTTCACCGCCATTTCCTACCGGGATACACTGTATCTCCATCAGGTAGTGTTATGTGCTTAAATCGTCGTTTGCTTGTTTTTTTCAAATAATTTGCTGATGCCTCAGTGTCGTATCTCTGTGTTTTTTTTGGATTATCTTCGTCTCTAAGTTTCTACTTCATTTATAGTATACGAACACTATATTCGTTTGATCTTTATATTTTTTACTTCAAGCCTTGTCTCTGACGGAAATATCGATCTTGGTGTTTGAAAAATGCTCGCATTGAAAACCCTGATTACGGTTTTTTAGTTCGACGACAAGTAACCACAAATCAAAAGTTGTATAAACCGAATCAAACATTAGGGTTTGAGGAGTACATCGGTAAATCCTGCGCTTTCAGTGATAATTGCCGTGTTATTCGGTTTTCGTGATTTTATCCAACATTAGGGTTTGAGAAGTACATCAACAGAAGTTAGAAGTTCTATCTTAATCCGTTCATTCGCGGTATAATCTTGGTTTGTAAGTAAGATTAATGACACCTATAACACATTAACATTGTCATTTCTCATCCGATCATTGATTCACAGTCAAATGAGACTTCTACTGATATTTCTGTTGTTTTTTCATTTCTGTTATATTTCTTTCCAAAATCACTCATCAACTGATGATCAATAAATCAGTGGACCAATGATTTTGAGTTAACTCACAGATTATATAAGAGTGATATCTTTTGTGTTGCAGATGAGTTCCAAAAGAGGTGGTGGTCAGTCTAACAGAGGCGATGGCAACAAGCCTTCACCCAAGGGTAAAAACATAGCCAGTGGTTCTAGCTATGATGTTGATCAGTTGAATCAAGCAGTCCAAGATGTGAACCTGGATCCAAACCAGGATGGAAGTTGGGAGGTCATCTCCAAAAAGAACAAGAACAAAACTGGAAATGGTGCTTCTTCCAAACAGTGGGCTGCTCAGACTCCCAAACCCAATGCATGGGGTCAAGGTCAACCTGATACCCAAAGAACTGGTGGCCGGGGAAACGGTCAGGCCAGGGCTCCAAACAACACATGGGCAGCAGCTCAAACAGGCGGCAGAGGTGGTGGCGGTGGTGGTGGTGGTGGTGGTGGTGGTGGTAGCAACTACAACTACAATGGTGCTTCAAATGCAATTCCTCCGCCTCTTCAGAGTGGATGGAATTGGAATGCTAGGCCAGCCAATGCATGGCAATTGGGAAATGACACTGGGAGGAGAGAGAATGCTCCAGAAGTTGTTATCCAGGAAGATGTTGAAGACCACAATGACATTGGTGAGATTGATGGATCCGACGATGATGATGATGTTCTTTTGACTGATGAGTATGATTCAGATGAAACCCCAAGAACCCATGAGGTCCGAAAGAAGAACAAATGGTATTCCGATTTTTTCGAAACTCTGGACAGTTTGACTGTGGAGCAAATCAACGAGCCAACCAGACAATGGCATTGCCCCGCATGTCAAAATGGTCCAGGTGCTATTGACTGGTATCGCAGCCTTCCTTCTCTTGTGACACATGCAAAAACAAAAGGGTCAAAAAGAGTCAAGATTCATCGCGATCTAGCTGAAATTTTGGAGGAAGAGTTGCGTAGAAGGGGAGCTGCAGTGGTAGCAGCTGGTGAGTCATATGGACAGTGGAAAGGTCTCAATGAAGTTGTGAAAGATAAGGAAATAGTGTGGCCTCCAATGGTTGTCATCATGAATACACAACTTGAACAAGATGAGAATGAAAAGGTATGTTATATGATATACATTATCTTCACTTTCTTTAAAGTTTAATCAGTTTATGTAAACTGACACAAACCATTGTGACTCAGTGGCTTGGGATGGGGAATCAGGAGCTTCTTGATTACTTTGGGTCATATGAAGCTGTGAGGGCGCGACATTCTTATGGGCCAAAAGGGCATAGAGGAATGAGTGTTCTGATATTTGAATCCTCTGCAGTGGGGTACACAGAAGCTGAAAGGCTGAGCAAGCATTTTGAACATCAGGGTACTGACCGAGATGCGTGGGATCATCGCCGGATTCTGTTTTATCCAGGTGGCAAGCGACAGCTGTATGGCTACCTGGCAACAAAAAGAGATTTGGATTTCTTCAATCAGCATTGCCAAGGTCTGTTGAATTCACTTTTCCAATTCCATTCTTTTGTCAATTCCATTCCATGGTTGTGAACATGCTTACATGCATGCTGTTTGTGATTTGTTTAGGGAAATCGAAGCTGAAGTTTGAGTTGGTTTCTTACCAAGAAAGAGTTGTGAACCAGTTGAAGCAAATGAATGAAGACAATCAACAACTGAATTATTATAAGAACAAAATTGCTAAAGAACAAAAGCATTCGAAAGCACTTGAAGAGTCGTTTGATTTTGTGACTCAGAGGCTGAGGAAGACTGAAGAAGAGAACCGGATTGTGAGGGAGAGAACACAACGCTACCATGAACAAAACAAGGAAGAGGTAACTTGTGTTTATTAAAATATTAATGTTATCTGGATAAAATGATATAAATTTTTTCATCTTTTTTGTTCAGATGGATTATCAAGAGCAGTTCTTTAAAGATCAGCTGAAGATAATCCATGATGCTAGGAATGCAAAAGAAGGGAAGTTTGATAAGCTACAGAAGGAAGAGCGGATGAAAGTTGAGCAATCTTATTCTGTGGTGGATCCTCAGAAGAGGTATCAACATACTTACTTGTGGTTTTTTGTTTCTTTCATTGGGTAGAGAAAAAGAAAGAGTAATGTTATAATATGAATGAACACAAACACACAGGGATGAGAAGCTTGAGGCAATGAAGGAATTTGAGGAAGAGAGGGAGAAGCTGATGAAAGCTCTTGAAGAGCAGAGGACTGAAATGAAGAGCAGGCATTGGAAAGAGGAGATTGAGCTGGAGAAAGGGTTTGATGCTGTGCTGACTCAATTGATGGATAAGTACACCAATAAACTTGAAGGATGAATGAATGTCTGATTAGTACTACTCTAAAAGACCTATCATATTAAATATCCTAAGAGTAAGGTTCGATATTTGGTATTGAACGTATGAGGCATATATATTTGTGGTTTACTTGCTAATTCAAGTTTAGACATTAAAGTATTTGAATGGTTGCAACTAATATATAGATATATATATATATATATTAGTTATTACTTAATACTCGGTTGGGTGGGTGGTGAAATGTTGTTTATCCACTTCTTAATCTCGTGAAATAAGTAGTTTCCGTAATGGTTTCCATTTTTTTTTACTCTTAAAGTGTAAATAATACAAATTCACTAGGTTTGTGAAAATAGATATGACTTATGATTTACATAAAAATGTAAGTTACCTAATTCAAGTTGATTCTAGTTGATTCTATTTTGCCTCTTCCTCAGAGAAAGACGATCAAACAATTCCCAATCATGGTCCTTGCGGATCGGATCATCCCTATAATATACAAAGAAAAACTCCAGATATTTGAGATCTTTCTCTTTGAATAAGATCTCAATTCCAGCGATGGTTTCATTAGATATCTTACAACTAGAATCCCTCTTTTTTCCGATCCAGTCAATAGGTTGATATAACTTGCAACTACAATCCCTCTTTTTTAATGGATATGTAAAAGCCTAAAGGAAGAGATTGAACTGAACACGATGAATTCTAGTAGTTGGTGACGATTCACTCTCTCCATCAGCTTCACTCAATTGATCCATTAAAACAATATTTAAAGATTGACAGACATGACACAAAACTGATCGTTGTAAACTTGAAGAACCCAAGTTGTCTTTTTAGAGTTGTGATCTCAATAGAGTTGTTCTTTAGAGAATGATGTGCAAGAAACATAGCCCAACATCCACCTCCAAAAAAAACGAAAACTTGATTCTCTGTATGTAGTAATAGTCTGAAAACCCTCAGCAAAGAACTTCAGTCCACGAAGGCAGCTCAAATAATTACATAGTTAAAACAACCTTCTAAAGTAAGTATGCCATAAAAACACATAAGCGAGAAAAAATAATATATAAACTCTTATCACTTTGACAAGTAAAAATTTGCTTAAAGAAGGGTAATTCTAACACAAAATAGTTCATCAATTAGGTTTTAGTTTTACAAATTTTATGATCACAAAAAAGTCAACTACAAATTACCACCGTCTGTAGGTCTCCACGAGCATTGCAGAGTAGATAACCTTTGGTTATGTTTCTTGATTTAGGAAAAAACGTGGTTATCCCCCCAATCAGTGTCTCCGTACACCATCACACACCATAACATTTTATGCAAGTTATATCAAACATGAAGCTATAATTACAGTTCTTGTGTTGCAATTTTTGCATAACACTCAATAGAAACTGAACCAAAAAGGCTACCACAAAACTTGCACCAAGTAGCTTAATACTAAATAAATATAAGCAACTATAATGACATGATAAAAGTTGTTGAATGAGTAATAATTTAACAAGTTATGGTAGACAAAATTATTAACTCATGTGCATTGTCCTCACTCAAATGAAGCAATAGAAACAACAACCATGTCCAAACACCAACACCAAGAAAAACAAAATTAAGACAAAAAGAGAGGAAAAGACATGCATGCCCCCCACCCAACATAAATAAAGATTTCACTTCACTAAGCCCGAGCCCCCCTGTTTAGACTCACCATACGGTTAGACCCGTCCATCTGACCTCCCCTAGCGGAAGAACCACCATAGCCCCGCCCAGCACCGCCATACGCCGTATCCTGATACCTCATGCTCTGATATCCGCCTCTCGACTGACCCGCCCGATCCCTCTGATACTGACCTTGACCTTGACCTTGACCTTGACCCTGACCATATCGCCGCCCTTGCGAGTAACCCATGTTATTATCCTGCCACTTTGCACCGCCAGCAGCCGCCGCATAGTCCTGACCGCCTTCCCGCCGCCTGGACGGCAGACCGTCTAACCCACCACCACCAAGCCTGGCCTCCACTGCCCGCTCATTGCTCTCAGCAAGAACCGATAGCTTCTCAGTCAACTGGAAAGCAAGACCTTGTAATCGACTGTGCTCAACCTCATGGAACACAATGCACCGTGTCGGCTGGTCCCAGCTGGCATGAAGCTCCTCCCCAATCATCATTTTACTAACAATACAATGAGTTTGACTTTCTGAAAGGTCAAACATCTTTGCCAGCTGTTCTAACTTTATTGTCTCGTAGGATGCTGAGTAGGTGAAAAGGTAAGTCCTGAGAGCTTCTTCTTTGATTTTGTTTTTTAGCATTTCAAGGACGCTTTCGCGGTTTCTAAGAAGCTTCCAGACATCCAGGGAGTTAATGACTTCGAAAGATTTCTGGAAATCACCCTTGCTGAGGGCTCTTGTGGCGGCCATGACGTGGTCCCGCACGTTCTCTGGCGGTCCGGTGAAAGTCTGGCGGTCAGACACCTCCAGCAACCGCCGGAGAGTCTTGCTGATGACTTTCCGCCTTGCGTCATGGCTGTTTGCCGCCATGTTCGGGACCTCCAAGAGCATGGCACAGATTAAATGGACCGCTTCCAGGAGTTCCAGATTGATGTGCATGTGGTATGGCATCTGCCTTCTTCTTTCCAACCGTTCCTGCACAAATCATTACCTTCAAATACTAAATATCTATCTTGTGTTTTCTAGGGCTTTTTTTTCAATGACAAGGGCATTTACGTCCTTTTCACACAAACGAGAAATTGAGAGCAAATCACTGTCCCACCTTTGCTTCGTCTTTTTGGGTTGGAGAAAAAAAAGTTGCAACTTTTGTTTCATTGACAGTCTGTCTCAATCCCAGTCCAATACAAATCAAACAAATTACAACATGTTCTGTCTGTCCTATATGATAAACGGGGCCAAAGGCCCCGTTTATTATTCAGAACAAGTTGTATTGTGTTTGACTTGCATTGGACTGGGATTGAGACAGACTATCAATGAAACAAAAATTGCAACTTTTTTTTTCTCCAACCCAAAAAGACAAAGCAAAGGTGGGACAGTGATTTGCTCTCAATCTCTCGTTTGTGTGAAAAGGACGTAAATGCCCTTGTCATCAAAAAACAGCCCTACAAAGGTTTGTCTAACAAAGGCAACACGAATACAGCAAGCTATATATAATATGGGTGTTTCTTTCTTACTTAATAAAGAAAGGACTTAATAGTAACTTGACATAGTTAACTAAATGAAGGTGATGCAGTTTATTTCAAGTCAAAGTTACCTGTTCAGGAGTCTTCTCATGATAGCGACTTTGAGAGACACCTTGTGCAAGAAGCTCCTTAACCCTACCACCAGAATACAACTCAGAAAGACATCCATGTCCTTCAGCAATAAGTCCAGCCCTAAAAGCACACAGACCAAGCTGAGCCATAGACCTGTTAAAAAGTATCTGAGTTGAAATATCCATATGCTGAACATTATCCTGTAAATGACTCATTAGCAACAGGTCACGCGATGTAGAAAACTCATCCAGAATTGCATGGTGATAAATATCACAAAGCATTGCACGAGCCTTGGTTCTTTCATCACCATGTTTGTATATAAGAGACACCAAAATATCCATCAACGCCCTGCTACTATCTGGAAAACTAGGTTTCCTAGGGACAATCTCGGGAGTGTTCACAAAAGCAGGTGGGCCCCGGCTTTCCTCCTTTGTTTCAGCCCCTGATTCTTCTCCTTTATCCTCTGACTGCTCAGCCAAATTCCTCATTGCACCATATACTTCTTGGGGTTTGTAATACACAAGCTCAACAAGCTTTAGAGCTACTTTAGCTGCAGCTTTGTAATCCCCAACACGTTCAAGATACGCCTGAACATTTTGGGCAAGGACAAAAAACAAGGGTTCATCTTGAAGCCTTTCTACATACTCACGTGTGTGAGGATCAATGCATTGTAGACTTTTGAAGAATTCAACATCGACTTTTTCAAGAAAAGCTGCTAGGTTTCCCCATATGCGGATAGTATCCTTAAAGTCTGCTCCTTTTTGGGTTTCGTTCTCATCAGGCTCCACAGAATCATCAACAAGAATGTTTGGATATTGCTCAAGGATATCAAGTATCACAAGCATGTTTTGAACACATTTCTTCCAGACATTTATAGGCATGTGTCCACTGAGACCTGGGTTGACATCAAACTGTGCAGACACAACACTGAACAAGATCTCTAGCTTTTGAGCAGGAGTTTTAGCCACTTTGGTCAAGAAAGTCAACTGTTCAACAAGCTCGAGCCTTCCTGTCCCCTTTCTACCACGAGCTGCAACAACTTCTTTGAACTTCTTGTTGACTATATCCCAAGTCACTTGGCTTGGATCTTTAAACTGTTTCTCCATTAGCTTATCTTTCTTGTTCATCATTCTCTCCCAACCAGGTTGGTTTTCATCCATGTCTTCATCATGTTCATTGTCATCTGACTCGCCTTCTGACTCTGTCCCTGACTTTGTTGGGTCATCAATCTCTGAACCAGTATCATCTTCATCTTCATCTTCTGAAGGCTCTTCAGCTTCCTCTTGATCCTCAAAGCTTTCTGGATTTTCTCTACATTTATTGATCAAATCCTCATACTGCTTATTGTTCTTCTTCAACTTCTGTCTCATTGCATTCAATGCCTTTGCATTGCTGCTACTCATCTTCTTCTTTGCTTCCTTATTTGCCATGGCTTGATTCAAGAAGTCTTCAAGCATCACTAACGCCTTGACATAATTGTTGGGGACCCTATCGGATTCTGTCACCCTCATGACCTTCTCAAGCTGCCTGTTAATCTTGTCAAAATTCTCCTGCAAGTTGACCCAATCATTGATCTTCATTGCGTTCTTCATCTGATCAATGGTGGTAGACAACTCCTCAAAGCGTTTGTCTTTTGCAGACTTGATAACACGCTTGTGCATGTCTGAATCATCACTGTCGCTGTCCCCAGTGTCAAGGTATTTGTTCCTATCAGGTGCATTGGTAGCATCTTCCTGTCCTTCATTAACATCGTCTTGTTCATAATCACTCACTTCAGACTCAGTCTCGCTGTCAGCCTATTGATGTAGACAAAAATTAGAACACGAATCCTCTTTAGCATATCTAAACAATTGCTCTTAATAAATAGAAAGTTAGAACTCCGTTAAATTCTCTTGATTTGTGCATAATCTGGTTCGCGAATGTAACGAATAAAGTTTCAATTGATCTGTATTTATCATTGAAGGCTAAAAAACAAACCTGATTACTCCAAAATTTTGACGCCATCTTCTTATCTCACTGACAAACGTATAGAAAATCCCAGTAAACCTAAATCTGCACGATGATATGTAAATTCTTACAGAAAATCGAGAGAAACAAACGACAGTTATAAGAATTAAAATTTACAAGATTCAAATCTTATGAGAAAGAGTTAAAACCAATCGTTCGGTAAACGAATAGGATAAACGAGATGTTTCATAGGTTTCGATCTGTAACTAATTAAATACAGGAAGAAGAGGAGAGATTGATGGAGGTACCAATACCTGCAAATCGGCAACTAGCGTCACGGGAACGGATGGAGTCGGCGGTTTAGGGTTTTGAGTGTGTGAGAAATTATGCGTGCCAATTGATTTGGGTCAGGATTCGGCGAGAGGTATCTGGACGGGAAACTAAAATAAATCGTAACAAGCAAATTTTTAACGCGCAGCATAAAACTTTAAACTTTATTATTGAAAACTGCAGTAAAGTTTCATTAGGGTCGTAGATTTATTCTTTATATTTTTTTTTAACTCGATTAAGTTTTAAAAACTAGTAATCAAATTCAATTTAGCTTTGTCTGACTTTCAAAAAAATTATTTTTCACCCAGATTTTAAAATTTATTATAAATTTAATCCAAAATTTATATTTTTAACCCAGATTTAAAAATTTTATTATAAATTTGGTCTAAAATTGACCATTTTGGCCTAAATTTCAGAATTATATAATGAATTCATCATAACTCTAGATTTTTTACAATTTTTTCTCAAAAAAAAAATTCGAATATGTTTTTTCTTTATAAAATCATATTTATACAACACAAAAAAACATATTTTCTTATAAAAAATCTTAGATTTTCTATATTAAGTACATAAATAGGTGTATTTAACAATTTCGTTTGACATAATAAATTATATTTTACATTTCCATTTATAAATCTTTTTGATAGCTATATAAACAATTATTTGTTGTAATTCACGTGGAACTAATAAAATATGTAATTAAAACCGGTTTAATAAAAATAACATAATATATAATCAAAAGAGATCCTATTTTCAGGCGATGATCCAAACTAAAAGGGAGTATAATATTAAACTTAAATAGATCCTATTTTAATTCTTTTATATATATATATATATATATATATATATATATATATATATATATATATATATATATATATATATATATATATTAGTTTTATCTCTTTTTTGTAATTGATTTTTCGTTATGCTATGATTTAATTTGATTTTGTTATAATAAATTCTAAAATAATTATAAAAAGAAATAATCAAGGCTAATATAATATGGATGAAAAAGTTTCAAAGGAGACAAAAACACAACAATCATTTAACATGGATTCAATGGTTTTGATTATTTTTCTGTCTGTTGAATCTGAAGACATACTTATTTTATGATATGGAAGTGCTTAAAGCAATTCTTTCATTTTAAGTGTTTTTTTTTTTTTTTTGCGTTTTAAAAGATAAAAGGTTTGCATGCAAAATTACATTTTTTTGGGCCAAAAATGTAATTTTTGAAAGTTTGAGTTCATACACACCCGGGAGTGTGCCTGAATTCCTCAAACCAAAACTCTAATACCAACTTGAAACATCCCAAAAAATACAATCCAAAAATTTCATTTTAATTATTCATAAAAACCATAAATATCATTCATGTAACGACCCAATTTTCACGCCAAAAAATTTCGTTTAAAGTAAGTGGTTTGTAAAACATTTGTAGTAAAACATCATCCGATCATATCATTTCATAAAACATATCTCGAGTCTGAAATCTCAAAACATGAAAATAATAATAATGTCAGAGTACAATCCCAGAACATCTCATAATGCGGAAAACCAATATGTGTGTGTATGATGTGCCGCTACCGTGCCAGCTCCTTCCCCTTCGCTGAAGAGGTACCTGAAACCAAAACTGAAAACTGTAAGCACGAAGCTTAGTGAGTTCCCTCATCGTACCACATACCATACAATCATATCACATACATACTGCCAGACATTTTTGGGGTGCCCGACCTACCCGGTACGGCCATTCTGGGGTGCCGACCTACCCGTACGGCCATTTTGGGGTGCCGACCTACCCATGTCGAGCCATTCCGGGGTGCTGAGTACCCTTCGGTCCTAACAACCGAACCTCTAGGACTATTTCACCCCCTACTACTACTATCACATATATAATAGTATAATCTATTGTCAGACATATCTGGGATGTCCGACCTACCCTTCGGTCCTAACAACCGAATCTCGGGGACTCTTCCCACTCCTACTACCTCTATCTCATGTAACAAATCATGCTAGCAGCTAAACATGTCATAACATATTGTTAGGCATATCTGGGGTGCCTAACCTACCCTTCGGTCCTAACAACCGAACTCTATCACTATCATATACCATATCACGCTAGCATATAACATATCAAGTAGTAATAACACAAATGAATATCACAAAGACAAACATCTAGCATACGATCCCTACTGGTGGGCCGGCATTATGGTCGTAGACCCACCGCTACTGGAAGGTAACTCACCTCGTAGTAGCTGCTGAACTGTGCGGGAATCCTCTGACTGTTGTTGCTGCTGCTCCAGAAATCCTCCGGCTAAAATTCCCACAAAACACTTAGTCAGAAACTGACATCTACTCGTATGGTAAAATGACCATTTTACCCCCCCCTAACCAAGTCAAAGTCAAAGTCAACTTCTAGTTGACCTGACTCGCCGAGTTGGCTCGCCAACTCGCCGAGTCCTTATCCTTCCATTAGACCTCAAACCCGTCTCTACTCGTCGAGTTAGGCGATGACTCGACGAGTTTTCCTTCTAAATGAACATCGACTGAATCCTCACCCGACTCGCCGAGTTGTATGAACAACTCGTCGAGTTCATCATCAATTGATACTCATGTCCTGCCCTTTACTCGCCGAGTTGTATGAACAACTCTTCGAGTTCATCTTCATCCTTAAGAAGACTGTCTTGGACTCGCCGAGTATGTTCATGCACTCGCCAAGTCCCATGAATTTCCAGAACAATGGCTTAGTCCAGAACGTTGGGTCACTCCTTGGGACCCCCTTAAAACCTTTCCACACTCAACTGGGTCCTTATGACCCTCAACTGATATGGGACAGAACCTTGGACTCGCCGAGTTGGTCACAACTACTCACTGAATCTTCGCTTTCTGATGTACAAGACTTGATCAAAATGTAGATCTATGCTTCTACAATCGATCTAGCACGTAAAGTTACAACCTTTACGTGCTTGCATGGGACTTTAAGCTCAAAAGGTCCTAAAACAAGCTCTCACAATGCATGGGGCCTTCCTTGAGTGCAAAAGCCACTCCTTTCTGCCTTGTAACCCCTTAAAGGACCTAGATCCGAAACATCAACCTCAAACCATGCTTGCAATCATGGTTGGTGACCAAAATGGCTTAGAAAAGCCCTAAAACTCCACAAAATGGGATTTATCATATCAAAAGAGCAAGCAAGGTATAGACTTTATACCTTCTGAAGTCAGCAAATGATGCTCAAAACTGAATCCTTCTAGCCTCCTCTTGATCCTTCAAGCTTTTCCTTCCTTCCTTGGATCACAAAAGCACCAAAATCACTCCAAAAGCCTTCGATTGCTTCAAAAACGGCTAGGGTTTGCTATGGGGGTCTTCTGGGAGCAAATGGGACTAAGGAGGCCGAGTTAAGGTGTTTAAATAGGGTGCAAACCCTCATATTAGGTTTTATGCCCAAACAGGGTCTACTCGCCGAGTCCGGGACTCGACTCGCCGAGTCCACAACTTAACTATGCGCCTCATCCCGCTTCTACTCGGTGAGTTGGTCCTTCAACTCGGCGAGTCCAAGGACAAAGGCAAAATATTAAAAGATTTAATAAAAAGAACACGTACCAAGAACCAGGTGCTACAAATCTCCCCCACTTATTTTAGACTTCGTCCTCGAAGTCTGTTGCTCGATCCTGAAACAACTCGAGGTAGTGCTCCATCATCTCATCCACCGACTCCCAAGTCCACTCCGACCCCTTCCGGTGCTGCCATTGCACCTTCACAAGTTCTACTCTTTTGTTCCTCAGATCCTTCGACTTTCGGTCAAGGATCGCTACAGGCCGCTTGATGTAATTCAGGCTGCCATCAACCTGAATGTCCTCCAAGGGTACCTCTACTGAGTCGTCCACCAGGCACTTTCACAGCTGAGAAACATGGAAAGTGTATCTGACTGAGTTCAGCTGGCAAATCCAGCCTATATGCCACCTTTCCCACCCGGGCTATAACCCTAAACGGTCCAATATACCTTGGGCCCAACTTGCCCCGCTTCCTGAATCGAATGACGCCTTTCCAAGGTAACACTTTCAGGAGAACCATATCTCCGACCTGGAACTCCAGTTCGGATTGACGCTTATCGGCATAACTTTTCTGCCGACTCTGAGCAGTCTGAAGCCTGCTCCGGACCTGCTGAATCTTCTCTGTCGTCTTGAGCACTACTTCGATGCTCCCCATGACCCTCTAGCCAACCTCGCCCCAACATATCGGGGTCCTGCACCTCCTCCCATACAACATCTCGAAAGGAGGTCGGTCGATGCTTGCATGATAGCTATTATTATACAAGAACTCCACCAACGAAAGGTAGGTATCCCAGCTACCTCCGAAGTCTAAAACACAAGCCCTGCAGCATGTCCTCCAGAGTCTGGATGGTCCACTCGCTCTGGCCATCCGTCTGCGGGTGAAAGGCGGTGCTGAAATGCAAACGAGTACCCAACTCGTCGTGGAATTTCTTCCAAAACCTGGATGTGAACCGCACATCCCTATCCGAAATCACCGAAACTGGCACTCCGTGTTGGGCGACCACCTCTCTAATATAGATATCGGCCAATTTCTCGGCCGAGATGCTCTCCTGAATCGGGATAAAGTGGACGCTCTTGGTCAATCGATCCACGATGACCCATATCGAATCCACTCCCCGCGCGGTCCTGGGAAGCTTGGTGATAAAATCCATCGTAATATCCTCCCATTTCCACAGCGGGATATCCAATGGCTGCATTTTGTCGTGAGGTCTCTGATGCTCGACCTTGACCTTCCTGCAGGTCAAGCACCACTCCACGTACCATGCCACATCCCGCTTCATGTAGGGCCACCAATAGTCCAGACAAATATCCCTATACATCTTCATCAGAATCGGGATTTGTGCGCCTCCTCCATCAAGATCTAGCGCACGCCTCCGAGGTATGGCACCCACACCCTGCGGTGTAATGTCAATAATCCACTGTTGTTATAGTCGAAGGAAGAAACCTGACCCATTATGCGCTCACTCTTCCGATGTTCCTCCTTCATGGCCTCCTGTTGGGCCTCCCGAATCCGCTCCAATAGCGGAGTCACCACTGTCATCCACATGCAGATACCCCTGATCGGCGCCGCCTTGCGGCTAAGCGCATCGGCCACTACATTAGCCTTACCTGGGTGATAAAGGATCTCGCAATCGTAATCATTTACCACATCCATCCACCGACGCTGCCTCATGTTTAGATTCGGCTGATCCATGAGGTACCTCAAACTCTTATGGTCCGTGTAAATTGTACAGCGAACCCCATAGAGGTAATGACACCAAATCTTGAGGGCGAACACAACAACCCCCAGCTCCAAGTCATGCGTCGGGTAATTCGCCTCGTGAGGCTTCAGCTGCCTCGACGCGTAGGCGATGACATGCCCTTTCTGCATCAACACAGCGCCCAAACCTGAGATGGACGCATCACAGTACACAACAAAATCCTCCATGCCCTCTGGCAGGGCTAAGATTGGCGCTTCACACAATCTCTGTCTCAGTGTCTCGAATGCTACCTGCTGCTCAGGGCCCCAACGAAAGACCACGACCTTCCTTGTTAGAATAAACCAAGATATCATCAATAAACACTATCACTGACCGGTCTAACATCGGTCTACACACGCGGTTCATGAGGTCCATGAACGTGGCAGGAGCATTGGTGAACCCGAAGGGCATCACCACAAACTTGTAGTGGCCACAGCGCGTCCGAAACACAATCTTCTGCACATCCTCCTCCTTGACCCTCATATGATGATATCCTGAACGCAGATCAATCTTGGAGAGCCAAGATGCTCCCTGTAGCTGGTCAAAGAGGTCATCAATCCTCGGGAGTGGGTAACGGTTCTTCACCGTTACCTTATTCAGCTCCCTATAATCTATAGACATACGATGCAACATGTCCTTCTTCTTCACAAACAGAGTTGAGGCTCCCCAAGGCGAACTACTTGGTCTGATAAATCCCTTGTCTAGCAGCTCCTGCAGCTGCATAGACAACTCCTGCATCTCGGGATGAGCCAACCGATAGGGTGTCTTGGCTATCGGAGCCGCACTAGGGGACTAGGTCGATCCTGAACTCCACCTGGCGCTCCGGAGGTATCCCAGGCAGCTCCTCGGGGAATACGTCCGCGAACTCTCGTACTACGGGCACCTCGCCCACCGTCGCTCTACCCGCCTCCCGGGTATCCATAACATACACGACATAACCTGCGCAACCCTGCTGGAGGTAATGCCTAGCTCTCGATGCTGAACATAGGGCTGGTCCTCGCTGTGGCTTCTCGCCCTGAACCACCAGCTCTCCCCCACTTGGGGTCCTGATCCGCACCAACTGCTGCGCGCAGTCGATCACTGCCCCATTGGGGCTTAACCAATCCATACCGATAACAACCTTGTTCCCCTGCAAAGGTATGGGAACCAGATCCACCAGATAACGCTCCTCAAATAACCTCAGCACACAATCTCGGAACACCGTCGATGCTCGCACCGAACGGTCATCTGCAATCTCTACGTCTAGAGGGCAATCCAACATGCCTGAAGACTCGGAAAATCTCTTGCTGAGCGCAAGAGAAACAAACGATCGGGTAGCACCCGAATCAAACAATACCTGAACTGGGATACCATTCACATGGAACGATCCTAAACAGAACACATACATAACATATCAAAATCACAACAGCATATCATAAAAACATAAATAAAAAGTCATACCGGTCACCACATCGGGTGCAGCGCGTGCCTCCTCGGTAGTCAACTGGAATGCCCGACTCCTCGCCACTGGAGCCTTTGCCTTGTCCTGCCGGCCATCAGTGATCCGTAGGGTCGCTGGAGTTGGCGCCTTCACTGGCGCTGATGCTGCTATCAACTGGGGGCAATTAGCCTTCTTGTGGCCCCTCTGGTTGCAGTGGAAACACAACTTAGACGTCTGAATAACCGGTGTAGGGCAGTACAATCCCTGCTGAAATGCCCCGTCTTGTCGCACTTGTAGCAGCCCGACGATCCCAATCTACACGCCCCCTCATGTGCCCTGCCGCATTTCCAGCAGCGACCCGGTCCTGACTGGCCTTTCGGCCTACCATCTGATCCCTTGGGCTTCTTCCCCGAAGCTCCAATCGACTGCCCTTCCTCTACTTTCCTCTTCCGGACATGCTCCAGATCGATCTCCCTCTCCCTCGCCCTGGCGATCATGGACTCCAGGGTAGGGCAAGCTGAAAAGCTAACATGCTCTCAGATGTCAGCCCGTAGCATGTCATGGTAGCGGGTCCTCCTCATATCCTCATCCCCCGCATACCGGGGCACTAACAACGCCCTCTCCCGGAACTTGGCGGTGATCTCCGCTACAGTCTCCGTCGTCTGCCTCATATCTAAAACCTCCCTGGCCAGCTGCTGAAGCTCGACAGCCGGCGCAAACTCTGCCCTGAACCTGGTCACAAAGTCCGACCACGTCATAGCCTCAACAGCTGAGGCTCCTAATGAGTCACCTACGGACTCCCACCAATCTCTAGCTCGGTCTCGTAGACATCCTGCTGCATATCTCACCTTCGACCCCTCGGGGCAGAAGCTGGTCAGCTGTGCGGACTCAATGTCCACAATCCATCGTCTGGCAGCAATGGGGTCCTTCGCCCCATGGAAATCTAGCGCACCACTGCCCCTGAAGTCCTTAAAGGACAATGTGCGAGATCCTGACTGGCCAGATGCCATATCACTCCTGAACGCCCTGAGGCGGTCCTCCATCAGCTCAACTATCCCTTCCTTGATCGACCCGAAAATGATGGGGGTCGACTCAAGGATGCCTCTGGTGATCTCTGACGCAATGAAATCGTGTAGCCTCTCATCTGTTGGCTCGGAACCTGATCCCGAACCCAATCCCTCTCCAGAACTGCCAATTGCTGGCAATTCGCGTATACGTCACCTCTCCGATCCATTTCGATTTCGGTCTCCACAACCTAACTCAGAATATACTGATTCCCGACCATGATGGAGACCTCCGCCTCGCCCCTGTTTCGACCACCAGGCTCCCACAAGCTCAAATATTAGGGCTACCCAAGCGTATAACTCTTCTGCGTCATGCTCTGATCAGAGAGTACTCCGTCACAACATTTTCTCGCTGACTAGTGGGTACTACGACTCCCCGCAGTATCACAACGACCTCTCACTGAATAGTGAGTACTACGGCTCCCCGTATCATCATCACAACCTTTCACTAAATAGTGAGTACTAGGGCTCCCTGTAGCATCACCACACCCCTCACTGAATAGTGAGTACTACGGCTCCCTGTAGCATCACCACACCTGATGTGTGCAAACTCACTTAGTTTTAAATCTACTTTTAATTATAAAATAAACACACAAAGGCAGTGAACCTATCAATTGTAGTATAGTTAAATAAGTAGGTTATCGAACATAGGGAACGACAAATTAAAACTAAAAACTAATTCTATCTAAACTAATTAATAAGTAGGGGGTTTTCTCTAGTTTTACAAGACTAGAAAACTTACTAACTATTACTTAATCTAAAACTTAGAAAAACAAAGAATTAACTAGATTCAATAATGGGAAGGAACTTCTGTTTAGTTCAACTCAATTGATCCTATGGTTGATTTCAAGGTAATGGTGCAATGGATTAATTCTTTTGTTGGTTACCGATTCAAGTGATTAGATTCGCATTCACTACACTAATCCTTAGCAAATAAACTAACTTAAACAGTGGCCAATTGTCTAATTTAATTCAATTCACTAGGTTATTTATTCGGGTTAATTTAGACTTGCAATAGTTAACTAATTTAGTCTTTTAGTTAACTTCTTGTTGATGGTCATCACACAAGCTCACACATGAATTTACTTAATTTTCTCAATAACTCTAGTTTCATGTTCATTAATCCTAGACATATGACAAAGTGATCACATAGCATATGAGGTTGATAATCAAAGGATGTTCATGCTATTTAATTACCTTCCTATTAACAGAAAATTAATTATCATTCACACATAAGGTTCTTTAGCAAGCTAAAATAACAAAAATCACCAACTTAGAATTAATCCTACCAATAATCAAACCATAGTATCAATTTTGTATCCCCAAACAAAAGTCTAAAAGTTTTAGCTCATGATTGAAGTAAATAACAGCAAACAAACAGATTCTAATTGTTTAACCATAATGACAAAACAAAAGATTAAGTAGAATGATGAAATTTGCCTCAAATCTCCTTCGAAATTGAATTCTAGCTTGTATCTTCGTCCTCTGGGGTTTTTCTGACTTCTTAATCGCAACTAAACTCCTTAGAATCGTTCCAGAATTTTCCTCCATCGTTCTGAGGAGTTATCTTTATATATACGAATCGACTCGTCGAGTCGGGTTCCGACTCGTCGAGTCCATCTCTCAGTCCCCGTATGCGATAAGTCTCTGGGTCCCCGAGTGTTTATCTTCTCGAATATTCGTGTGGACTCGCTGAGTAGTCGACCCTACTCGCCGAGTAGGTGTTATTTTTAGTGTTTTTCTTCTTTATTCCATTCTCGAGCTTTCAACCGCTTCTCCTGCTTCCTTTTGCTTCCGAGCTTCACTTTTGGACTGAAAACATAATTCAAACACTTTTAAGTACCTTTTGTCCATGAAATGCAATAATTTAGCTAATAAATGAATAAAAATCTACACTTAATATGAACTAAATATGCACATATCAAAATACCCCACACTTGACTTTTGCTTGCCCCCAAGCAAAACTAAATTTTAAAACATTAGAATCACATATGACAACTCCAATCTAACCCAACCATTATGCCAAGACCGCAACGCATGCATTTGTGTCTAAAATTTTCCTAATAACCCCCCATACTCCAAATACTCACAATCCTCATAAACATTCACCCACTCACCCCGAACTATGCTCATTTTATGCATCCCTCCGAATCCATCCGCAGAAAACCTTTTACCCTCAAGGTATTTTTAATTGAGCAACCCAAGCATACATAATCTAGAATTACAATTTATGATACCACTATGGAGCTCTTTCGAATTCTTCACTTCCTTGATAATTTGATCTTTGATTTCTTTGAATTCACCACCTTTATTGTTTGTCTTTTGGTATCTTCAACTTTTTGAACTTCTTGGAATTTTGATCTTTTGATCTTCACTTTATTTGCTCCAAAATTCTTCAAACTTTTCTTGCAATTCTATCTCTCTTTTTTTTACATGTACCTCTATTTTTTCACTCAAAACCTACATGCTTAAGCAGGGGCGCTCAACCTCAACCTTTATTGGCTAACGATAATAATTTTCCTGGTTACATTTCAGGTACACGATGCTAAACATATTGCATCCCTCAGGCTGAGCGAGGTCGTGTTTTTGTCTCACGATTTCACTGGAATAAGGAAGTCACAAATGCACTAGAACGTGTATAGACTCAACTAAACATTTGGGTTTTCATGCAATTATCAACACAATTCTAACATGGAATCCTAATTTGCTTTTACCAAAATTTTCTAAATTAAGTCCTAAGTAATATTTTTGGTATGCAACAATTCTAAAAAAAATAGCCTAAATTAAGATTCTAAATTTTCTAATATGTGACCAACCCCCTACCCCACACTTATTTTATGCAATGCCCTCATTGCATATTATGTAAAAAATAAAAATGCAAATATAGAGAGAATTGGAACAAACTCCCCTGGGTAGCAGTCGATAGGTTGATACTCTTTTCTTCAGCTCCATCTTCACTTGACTTTAGCCATGGGAATAGCTCATCCATGTCTTGGGTGTCAAAATCTCGTGTGGCAGCTCCAAATAGGCAGGGAAAACAGTGTAAGACCTTCAAGAATCGTCATGGAAGAATAAATGGTCAAGTGGCACACGCAGCAACATCAAATCAGCAGTCCTTTTGGTATAAAAATGAATGACTCGTCGAGTCATATATGTAACTCGTCGAGTAAAAGCGCAGACTGGTTCAAATATGTGAGAATTCAAGGCGACTCGTCGAGTCAGTTTAGTGCACTCGACGAGTAGACCGCTGGACGAAAAAATTTGGTATTCTGCCTTAGTTCCAGCTTCTAATAAATCTTCAAAATATCTCATGACTTCTAGACTCAATTGCTCATGTCCCTTAGGACCGGACTCGATACTTTGACTCTAACGCCGCCCTTTCTTGACTCTCTTTTTCACTCTTTAAAACTCTCTTGACTCTACAACTCTAAACCCTTCTATACAAGCACTCCTAATCCAATTATGAAAATTATCAAGGCAATCAAACATCAAGCATAACAGTAAAAGTCTTAACAAAATCCAAAACACACCAAATAATAAAAAAAACAAAATAAAAATTGTTCAATAAAAACATAAAGAAACTAATCCTCCTCCTCATCGTCATGATCATGCGCCGCTCCTTCTCGCATTGATCACCTCATCCCAAGACGGAATATATGGGAAGTTACCACCATCAATATGCGGAATATTGAAGTGGTCAAAAAGTTGAATGTGGGATTGATTGCTAAAGTTGATACCCCGCGCCATTTGATCTTGTAACCGCCTCATTTCAACATTGTACCAATCCATTGGTACTTCATCGTTGTCCACCGGAATCACCGGCGGTTCCTCCTCTACATCGCGTTCACGCCTCGATCGGACCCTCCTTCCCGGTGCCTCGGGACCAACTACAGGATCATCATGCGGGATAGCATAATGACCTCCACCATAGTCCTCAATGATCCTAGCCCTACTAAAAAGAATTGGATTGAATGGAGGGGTAGGAATTATCGTCATCAAATTCCACGCGTCGCGGGTCATTAACCCAAACGAGTTGGCGAGCCGTGTGACAAACATACCACCATTAATCTTTGAAGTCTTGCGATCTTTGACCGCACCCTCCGCCAAATATGAAGCCAAACACCAAGGAATATTGCAAAAAGTGTCCGGTGTGATAATGCTCCATAAGTAAAAGACATCAAGGTTAGAAACCTTGTCATCATCCTTTCGTTGGTTAATGGTGGTAGAGATAAGGCGATGAATAAGACGGTGTGTAGGCGACCAAATGCTTCCCTCCTAGGCTGACTTCGGAATGTACACTTTGTTCGCAATCATATTCCACCATCCCGTGCTCGTCACTCCATCGGGGAACACTTTGTGAGAGCGTTCCATAAAGGCGCGGAAAATAGCAGTCGAGACCACCGTCCGATCATAAATACCCATCCGACAAGCAAGATCCACAACGGAGCACTGATGAAACTCGCCCCCAAGGCAGAAACTGACACTCGACGGATGATAGTAGTCATCTCCTCCACGAAAAGATACCGTGGAGAAAAATTCTAGGCAAAGCTCCCGGTACACCGGCTCTTGAATACGAAAGATCCGGCTCCACCCATTGCAAACCATCGTCTCTCCCTCGTAAGTAAACTCCTTTAAAAGATAGGGAGCCAACTCCTCTTCATAACGCACACTTTGCAACCAACCCCAATCAATTCTGTTGGGCACGTAAATTTCTTTCTTTCTAACTTCAGCTAATTTCTTCTTCCACCTCGTCATGGTTGAAGCGGATTCGATTTGAGGGAAATTTAACCAAGGAAAATCTCCTTGGCGTCCACTGGAACCTTGAGTTATGTGAAACATTTTCTTGCAACACAAAGAACACAAAACCCACAGAAAATCATTAAAATAAGTCACTCCTGGGTACCCGACTGGACTCGTCGAGTCCATGAACGACTCGGCGAGTCGCAAGAACTGCGCGAGTCATTCGGTGAGTCTGTCAAAATCTGACCATTAAATCTCAAAATTAACTCAAGAGTTTTGTCCAGGGATGTGTCTAACATGTATTAGGGCAAGAATGATCATGCAAAACAACATAATTCATGAAAAAACAAAACCCTAAAAATTCATTATAACTCAAAATCGAGTATTATATGAAATTGTTACCCTAGATCATCTAAAAACCATGCTTTTAACAGAAATTAGGAAGAAGTTCAGTACTTTTTGTGATGGAAATTGAAAAACTTGAAGAACAATTGAAGAAGATGATGAATGCTTGAGAGAAAAAGTTGGGAGGGAGGCGCACGGCGAGTGTAGTGTGAAAAAAACTGATTTCATTAGGGCTAAAACCCTAGTTACCGGTTGTAAAAGCAATTTCAAAATTATTTTTTTCTGTAAATAAAACTGACTCGTCGAGTCAGGGTCAGACTCGACGAGTCTGGTCGCGATTTTATCATTCTTCTGAAATCTGAATGGACTCGTCGAGTCATAGTCAGACCCGGCGAGTCTCTTGCAAACAATTTAAAATTTATAAAATTTTGCCGTTTATTTAGAAAAGAAAATTTACTCCACCCCACACTTAGTCCATACGCACTCTCAAGCATACATGTCCGATGAATTGGAAAATTAAAAAAAAAACGTAAAAAGATAAAAGAAAGCAAACTCTAAATAACGGGTTGTCTCCCGCCAAGCGCTTCTTTTTAAGGAGTCGTTAGCTGGACTCCTTCCCATCTACGTCTCGTCATCTTCCAGCATCGGGAATGCACGCCTAATCTTTTGTGGTTTGTACTTTGTCTTGTAAATGTGAATCTTCTTTTTGTAAGCCCGTTTTAACTCCTCTCTCTTCTTTTTTATAGCATCATCCTCATCTTTTTGGGCTTCCCTTCTCCTCTTTTTCTTCTTTACCCCATTCTTTTTCACCTTCTCTTGCACCTCCTTTTCCTCAAACTTAATCACTTCATATTTCGTGAAAATTCGTGCTCTAGGTTTGGTAATGAAAGGTTGATCAGCATCAACTCTCATATCATTTGCCTTCTCCTCTTTTTTTGTGCTTACTTCATCTTCAAGCGGAATTGCATCAAGACATGCTATATGGACGTGTTGAACTTCCGTGTCCATTTCTCCTTCTGTTGTTTGCTCTTCTAAAGAATGAGAGAAAATATCCAAGTCCAGCATATGAAGAGAACTAGAAACAAGCAGATCTAAGTCGTCCAAGTTGTTGGCAATTTCGACTGGACTCGCCGAGTCCAGAAAAGTGACTCCGCGAGTCAGATCGTATTTCATCATTTACATGGTGTTTTCCGAGTCAGCTCCTTCCAGTAGCTTTTCTATCTCCTCTAAGTCCTTGTTAACATCTCCATCCTCTCCAAAAGGTAGCAAAAACTTGCTTGGATCTTCTTCTTGCAAAAGTGCAAGTTCTTTTTGTAGTATCTCATCATCTAAATCGATAAATAAGATCTCTTCTTCTCCTTTCTCTTCTTGCTTGACTTCTGGTAAGGCTCTAAATATTGCGGGCTCGTCACCTACCCTCAACGTTAGTGTAGACTCACATACATCAATTAAAGCACATGCGGTGTTTAAAAATGACCTCCCCAAAATAACCGGAATTTCGGGGTCTTCTTCCATATCAAGCACCACAAAAGTCTACTGGAAATATGAACTTGTCGACTTTAATAAGAAGATCCTCCCAAACGCCTCGTGGATGAATTGTCGTCTTGTCTGCCAAATGAATCTTCATGTTTACCGGCCTTGGCTCCGGTAAATTCAACTTCTTAAAGAAAGAGAAAGGCATCAGATTGATGCTTGCACCCGAGTCGGTCAACACTTGAGTGACAAATGCATTTCCAAATTGGCACGAAATTATGATACTCCCCGGATCACCCTTCTTTTCGGGTAGCTCACTCAATATTATCTCCGCGACTTCAGCTAAATCCTTCCTAGCAGCAAAGAGACCTTTGAGTATGTTGAAGTACTTGCGTGTTTTGAGCATTGTTTCTACAAATGGCACATTGACTTGTAGGGCTTTAACATGCTCCATAAAAGCTCTATAAGCTTCAACTTTTTCCACAGGCATGGCTTTGATTGGGTATAGCAAAGGGGGATTATATGGCTTTAAGGGAATGACAGTTTTGTCATTTATGCATGGACTCGTCAAGTCCATTAGAGGGACTCGGCGAGTCTGGTCGGGTTTAGCTGGAGCCGACTCTTCTGCCTTTTCTGTCTTCCTATTGGAGATCCTCTGTGCATGTGTGAAAATTTCTTCATTGCTGGAAGTCACTGCACTCACATTCTCCATTCTCGGATTGGTTTCGGTGTTACTTGGAAGTTGCCCCGGTCTTCTTTCGTTCACTTGGTGTGCAAGTTGTCCCAGCTGTTTCTCAATGTTGAGAATGGATGCCTGCTGATTCCTTAGCATATTTCTGGTCTCGTGTATTGCAACATCGTGATCATTGTGTCTCTTTTCGGACGCGGCTATGAATCTAGTGAACAATTCTTCTAAATCTGCTTTCTTTTCCATTACCGGTTCTTCCTTTTGATAAAATCCCCTCTCCTTCTGCTTGTATTTCTCCTCCTTAGCCTTCTTGTATTTTTCGTAGGGGAGTCATTCCTTCTTCATTTTCCGCCAATTCTCGTCGTATCTATCGCCACTTCAGTAGAACACTTGAGCCTTCTTATTTCCATTTTCATCCAAATCACAATCCTTTGTGAAATGGGGCCCTCTACAATTCTCACATCCAACCCGAATAGCATGGATTGTTTGATCCATTTTTGTCATCCTTCTATCTAGACTATCGAGCTTGGCTATCACCGCCGCCATGCTATCATTTGTCGAGTTCACTACCCCCCGACTTACTTCATTTCTTGGATTGTGGTATTCTCTAGAATGCTTAGAGAATTCTTCAATTAGCTCCTTGATTACCGGGGGCGCCTTCTTCGTGAGCGGGCCTTGTGAGTCGAGCAATTGCCTTGTGGTGACATTGACTCCATCATAGAAAATGGAGACCTCTTGTTGGCTATTGAGGTCATGGTGTGGGTAATTTCTAAGCAAGCTCTTGTATCTTTCCCAAGCTTCATAAAGGGATTCTTCGGGTTGTTGCTCGAAGTTGGCAATGGCTTTCTTTAGTTTGGCTATTTTGGAGGGCGGGCAAAAGTGGTCTATGAACTCTTCTTTCATCTTGGCCCATGTGGTGACCGATCCGGGAGGAAGTGACTTTAGCCAATCCTTTGCAGCACCCTTGAACATGACTGGGAGCATGCGAAGACACTGGGTCTCGCGTGGAACATTCGGTACGTTGAAGTAGTCAGCCACATCATTCACTTCGTCTAAGTGCTTGTAGGCGTCTTCGTGATCCTTCCCATAAAAAGGAATCTCCTTGAGTTGAGCGAGAATATGGCCTTTTAGTTCGAATGTAGCGGTTGCGGGAATTGCGGGCTGCATAAGTCCCGGGCCGGTGTCATCGCGCATCCTCTTCTTCCATTCCCCCATGGGGACTTCATCGATATTAGCCATGGTGATAGCTAAATCGTCTTTAAACTCGGATCCGTGCTCGTATGTGGGTTCTTCTTCTTCCTCGGTCTCGTACTCGGTGTCTTCTTGAATTGGATCTCCGATCGTCAAAGAGGCACTGGATGCTCCTGATTTGCTGCTCCTCTTCTTGCTGAAAACGGATTTGAGGTTTTTCAGTGGCGAGTTCTTTGAAGAAGCGGATTCTCCAATGGTTTTGCCTTTGCTCCTCCTTAGTGCGGATTCCGGGTCTTCAAGAGGAGGGACCAGAGGTGTATCAGATTCTCGGGTCATGAAACAACTGTAAACAAAACAAAAAACGCGTAAAAAGAACAAAAATAAAATAAAAAATTAAAATTGTAACAGCGATATACTCGCCGAGTCGGCACGAGTGCACTCGGCGAGTTCAAGGCAAAAATAGAAAAAATTTTCTAGTAACTTTAAAAACGGATTTTTATTAAAACTTATACTACTTAATGAATTACCTTTTAATTAACTTTGTGTAAGATAAATCCCACACAAAGGATCGATTAAATTAGAATTTAACGTTAATTTTAGAACCGTTCCCCGGCAACGGCGCCAAAAACTTGATGTGTGCAAACTCACTTAGTTTTAAATCTACTTTTAATTATAAAATAAACACACAAAGGCAGTGAACCTATCAATTGTATTATAGTTAAATAAGTTGGTTATCGAACATAGGGAACGACAAATTAAAACTAAAAACTAATTCTATCTAAACTAATTAATAAGTAGGGGGTTTTCTCTAGTTTTACAAGACTAGAAAACTTACTAACTATTACTTAATCTAAAACTTAGAAAAACAAAGAATTAACTAGATTCAATAATGGGAAGGAACTTCTGTTTAGTTCAACTCAATTGATCCTATGGTTGATTTCAAGGTAATGGTGCAATGGATTAATTCTTTTGTTGGTTACCGATTCAAGTGATTAGATTCGCATTCACTACACTAATCCTTAGCAAATAAACTAACTTAAACAGTGGCCAGTTGTCTAATTTAATTCAATTCACTAGGTTATTTATTCGGGTTAATTTAGACTTGCAATAGTTAACTAATTTAGACTTTTAGTTAACTTCTTGTTGATGGTCATCACACAAGCTCACACATGAATTTACTTAATTTTCTCATTAACTCTAGTTTCATGTTCATTAATCCTAGACATATGACAAAGTGATCACATAGCATATGAGGTTGATAATCAAAGGATGTTCATGCTATTTAATTACCTTCCTATTAACAGAAAAATAATTATCATTCACACATAAGGTTCTTTAGCAAGCTAAAATAACAAAAATCACCAACTTAGAATTAATCCTACCAATAATCAAACCATAGTATCAATTTTGTATCCCCAAACAAAAGTCTAAAAGTTTTAGCTCATGATTGAAGTAAATAACAGCAAACAAACAGATTCTAATTGTTTAACCATAATGACAAAACAAAAGATTAAGTAGAATGATGAAATTTGCCTCAAATCTCCTTCGAAATTGAATTCTAGCTTGTATCTTCGTCCTCTGGGGTTTTTCTGACTTCTTAATCACAGCTAAACTCCTTAGAATCGTTCCAGAATTTTCCTCCATTATTCTGAGGAGTTATCTTTATATATACAAATCGACTCGTTGAGTCAGGTTCCGACTCGTCGAGTCCATCTCTCAGTCCCCGTATGCGATAAGTCTCTGGGTCCCCGAGTGTTTATCTTCTCGAATATTTGTGTGGACTTGCCGAGCAGTCGACCCTACTTGCCGAGTAGGTGTTATTTTTAGTGTTTTTCTTCTTTATTCCATTCTCGAGCTTTCAACCGCTTCTCCTGCTTCCTTTTGCTTCCGAGCTTCACTTTTGGACTGAAAACATAATTCAAACACTTTTAAGTACCTTTTGTCCATGAAATGCAATAATTTAGCTAATAAATGAATAAAAATCTACACTTAATATGAACTAAATATGCACATATCAACACCCCTCACTGAATAGTGAGTACTACGGCTCCCCGTAGCATCACCACACCCCTCACTGAATAGTGAGCACTACGGCTCCCCGTAGCATCACCACACCCCTTTTTTCTAACTCATTGAGACTGCAGCTTCCCGCAATCTTACCGCAGTTGCTCTTACCACTTCACAATTTCATCCTCAGGTCGACGCCACACTGTGATCATTAACTCATGCCCTGTGGACTAACCATAAAGAGGTGTACACACTTACCCAATTTATGCATTGCTATTTCTGACGACATCCTCCATAACAAAACACCTTTCCCTACTGTAATCCTCATTCTCGAATAATCTCGCTTGATGCCAATTGGATGAAGGGCTACCACTGGAACCGTAGATACTCGATACACCACTTGCCATCTCAAAACTAAAAATAATCCAAGATTTTGGCCATTAGACTCAGATACCCCCGTACACCATCACAGTGCCTCGCAATGTCTTTATTCTACCACTGATCTCATACTCAAGGCATCATACTCAGATACTGCATTGCTTCCTCGGAATCTCGCAACCGATCTTTCTCTCGTGCCACTTGTAATCCCTGGAATACTCCATCTTCCAATTTGAAACACGGAGAAATCGCCAACGACTCAGAACACGAAGATGACCCTCTGAAACTCTTTCCTCTATTGCTCAAAATCAAGCGAGATTACGTATGCCGACTTGGAAACTGGCTGCCCGATCATCTCTTACCCTTTCCAAAGAGCATAGAACAATCCATCTATCGAACCAAAATTCCCAACTGCCGAAGTATCCCTACGAACCAATCACCTAGAAAAATTCTTATCTACTACAAGGCCTCTGACCAACCGCCACCTGCCGTGTAGAAACTCATCCTTTCTTGAACGCGTACCACATGCATTAACTCTCTCTGTAACTCACCTCGACCACCAATAACCCTGGTCTCATGAATCCATAGTGCATGTCTCTATCCAGCTCCCTAACCACTCTTGAATGAATCTCTGATCCTCTCAATAAAATACCCAGTTCTCCCCCAATTGGGGTTCAAACCATCACCAATTGGCGCACCAATAATCTGTTCCATAGACTATTTCCACCAGGAACATCACACTTACTCTTGGAAGGTACTCCGCAATGCTCGGTGGTCTCCCCGATAGAGACCCCGTAACTCCAAATATCCCGAATCCCAACAAAAAAATCCCCAGAAACTTCTCATCATGATTGCCTCTAATCATACAGAATCTCATACCATCCCATTAACGGACATCTCAACTGTCCAGTAGTAGCTCTGACTCTCAACCTAAAAATAATGAACTATCATACTCCTCATCCTCGACTCCTCAACCAACGTTCCATCACGTGGATTGTAATTAGAGTGGGTACCTCATTACCACACTCGATACTTATCATAGACAATAAGAGCCACCACCCCAATAACCTCTTCTTGATCGTCCGCCTCTGCAGCTAATATATGCCCTACTATGCTCAAATAGGGTGTATCCTTGTCCTTAACCATCTCAGTCCCCACTGACAACCTGCTCATGCTCTATCATTAGCTCTCGGCAGACATACTACCCAAATATTCTGATGGAAGGTTGCCATCAATGCTAACCCGCAGGGTTTTACCCCCAAACTTAGAAACCGAAATCTCGACACCTCTTATGTTTCCCACAGGAAACGGAAACAACACCACTCAAGTCACAGAAGGTGACATCTCCATTATTGGCTGATTGCTCAACTCATGTCGCAATCCTCCATAAAAACCATCTCTATTCATCCTTGAGTCTTGCAACTTCATCTGACATCTCACCAAAAATACCTTGGAGTCATCTCGACTTCCCTCACAAGGGATGCTTCGCTGGAACTTGTTCCACATGGCCCTCTGACCTCATACTATATCACATCCGATCTCGGTCTAACTAATCACAATAGAATAACTGGTAGAACCAGTAACACTAACCGCCACGGGTCATGGTACTCGAACCATGTGGCCACCTCTCGATCTGCTATAAACCATGGTACTCGGACCATGTTATCTCCTCTTAATCTGCTACCAATCATAGTACTCGAACCATGACATCACCTCTCAATCTGCTACCAATCATGGTACTCGAACCATGACATCACCTCTCAATCTGCTACCAATCATGGTACTCGAACCATGACATCTCCTCTCAATCTACTACCTAGAATCTCTAGAATATTCCCTGCATCAAGTATGGGTCCTCTGCTTTCAGTAGTACGAGCCCATACTACCTGCCACATTTACCCATACCTTTTACACGGACCATCCCAGATTTCCTAAGTAGTTGCTCAACCTTCTCGCTCATCCATCCTGTTACTCGTGTTCGCTCCCTAGCGAAATAATCTACCCTTTCAGCACACTCATCTGACCACGGTCACCCCCTAGGCTCTTCCTAGGTGCTCACACTTCTCTGCCATCAGCTGCTGAAGAACCCCTAATGACGCCAACCATCTACCTCCTGGATATCATCATATTCACTTAATAGTTGACTCCCATCATTGAGAGTTCCACAAACCACGAAGCAAGCAACATTCGGGCATCGAATAATCTCCACTAGCATGTAAAACCCTTATAGGCTATTATCGTACTTGCTCTCCTCATACTCGTAGGATACCACCAAACTCAAACGACTTCACCCCCATACAAGCATTTGACTACCCTCTTAGTAGACACCATAAATGCTCATTTAGGTATCTCTCCTAGATTACTCCTCTACTTAAATCCCTCTCTAAAAGGATTCGTGTTGGATACTCTTACTCAGCACATACTCGAAAACACATCACAGATAACAACAAGTCCTAGGCTAAGGCATCACAAATCAGGCCATTCTAGTCCTAAAATATGAAATACCTAGCCTATCTCTAGCATGCATAATACCTCATAAATATCTCATAATACAAAAGTAAGGGTATTTTGGGAAATCACCGTTCGGGCTCTGGCTGATTGTACACACTGCTCTTTCTCGTTTTCCCTTAGAAACTCTCGTTCGCTTTAGAAAAATCATTTCTTTGAAAACTTTTCTCCAATCCCTAGTTTGAGTCCAGATTTACCCGTAGGTGCATCCGAATCCCTCAAACCAAGGCTCTGATACCAACTTGTAACACCGTAAATTTTCAAACAAAATTTTCATTTAAAATCGTATACTTTTCATAACATATTGTATAAAAATCTCGTTTATTCAATTTACAAAACACAACTCCATTAATAATCTAGGATCCTCATAACTCTTTCTCTAGTGTTTACAATCAAGCCGGTGCCGTCCCGCGATCCTGAGAAACCTGAAACACATAACACATACACGGTAAGCACAAAGCTTAGCGAGTTCCCTAAAATACGACATACAACACATAAGCCACTTGAGGCTATAACTTGGTGTGACCCTCCGATCAATGTGTCTCAGCGGGACCCTCCGGTCCCGTAGCTCGTTGGACCCTCCGGTCCGGTCTAGCTCGTTGGACCCTTCGGTCCGGCCTAAATCGTTGGACCCTCCGGTCCAGTCTGATCGAGGACCCTCTGGCCTCATGATTCGTTGGACCCTCTGGTCCGGTTTATATACCACATAGCATACATATAACAGAATGCACATAAATCTCAAACGTACACATACACACAAGACCCTCCGGTCTGCACATAAATACCACTTTAGGTAATGTATAATGATAAGACTCACCTGACAAGCAGCAAGTAAAGACCTCGCTCCCAAATCTCAAACTAGTCTCCACCTAATCACAAAGGATGAATATTTCAAAGTGATACTCTAATGACCGAAGGCTATTCTTCCTCTCTTTAACTCTTTGAAGTGGATAAAAGAACATTTTACCCTTCCATGGTCTCTACTACTCATGTTGACCAAAGCCCCAAAGTCAACAAAAGTTAAACTCGAAGTCAACAGTCCATGTTTGACCCGACTCGCCGAGTGCACCCTTGCAACTCGTCGAGTCCATTTATTTTCCTCAGAAATCTTGTGACAGTCCAACTTAGCTCGTCGAGTTGACCCCCAACTCGTCGAGCTATCACATGATTCAGTTCTTCGGGACAAACCCTAACCAACTCGTCGATTCGGCTCATCGACTCGGCGAGTTCATTCAGACCAAATGTTCATTCAGACGATTTCAATCAAATCTATCACTCCAAACACTAGATCTATCATCCCAAGGCTCAATAATCACGTAAAGCTTCGATTTTTACGTTCATACACGAGGTTATTGCTCCAAAATGCTAATATATGCCTTTCATGAATGATTTAGCTCATCAACCCTCATTTGAACGACTAAAGCTGGGACACCCAGACTATAGGGACCTTAGGAGGTCCAGATATGAGGTTTCCAACCTCAAACCATGTCCCATTACTCATAGATTTAAAAGGATGGAAGCAAAGCCCTAAAACTCCCAAAATGAGATCTAGTACAAGGAATGAGCAAGATGAGGACTTTGTACCTTCTTTTAGCAGTTGAAACACTCAATACCACAGATCCACTGCCTTCCTTTGTTCCCCATCATGAAGCTCTTCATCCTTCTTCATAGAAATGCACCAAGATTGCCCAAAATGATCACACACTCACTTTACCAAGGTTAGAACGGTTTAAGGGTTTCTCTCAGGCTCTCAAGGGAAAGTGTGGCCGCAAATGAAGGCTATAAGGGCCTTTAAATAGGT
The DNA here is from genome assembly GCF_002870075.4 of Lactuca sativa. Lineage (NCBI taxonomy): Eukaryota > Viridiplantae > Streptophyta > Magnoliopsida > Asterales > Asteraceae > Lactuca > Lactuca sativa. The sequence continues at coordinate 198,759,042 of NC_056627.2, read as the reverse complement.
CACAAACCCGGACAATTAGGGTTTCTCTGCCCAGTACCTACTCGGCAAGTCCCTCTTCTGACTCGTCGAGTCCACTCATTAAATCTACGCGATCAACTCGACTCGACTCGGTGAGTTGGTCCCTTAACTCGTCGAGTCCCTCCTTCCATCTCAAGATTAACATACACAATAATGTCTCTAAAAATCCGGATGTTACACTGAGCAATTCTCTCATAATTAAGACTTGAAAGTTATTGAACATAAATAAGTATCTTACCCTATTTAATGCGTCAATCAACTCAAGTTAACAAGTCAAACCAAAATGCTATAATGCATGTATGCATACCATGCAAAATTATACATTGGCCTCACTCAAGTCATGTAGGATCTACTTCGAGCTTCATTACTGAACGACCCGACTATCTCATCCAGGCCATGTGGGATTTTTCTCTCAGGGTACCGGGCTACACATACTCTTCAAATATTGCATTTTGGGTTACTTTAATACATTTTGACCCCATGATTTCATTATAGTATTTATTTTTAATGATCGCAACATCCTAGCTCCTAGTTGCTCAAAAAATTGCCTTTGACAAGTTTGGGCTATGAGAAATGAAAGAAACTCACAACAAGATCGTTTTAACATTGCGACCCTCGAATATGACTTTCAAGGTGACTTGAAAGTCAATTATAGTGTCGCCATGATATGGTAACTAGCTTGATATGTAATATACCGTATAACCATACACCTTCGTAATGTTTTATATTGGCCCCACCGTCATACCATGCGACATGCAAGTCACACTTTTTCTTTAATGGCAATTCATAACTCATTTATATTGCCCCTGGCTCAAGACTAAACCTTTTGATTTATCAATCACAAAATTTGAATTATTTAGGTCTCACATATATCAACATTTAATTATAATGGATACATCCTTCGCAACATCACCAACACATCACCATGATATTTGGTAATAGTAACCTCTTTAAATAACTTGTTAACAAATTAAGTTTGTCAACTCTGCTCTTTCAACCATTACGATTAATCAAATGCCATAAACGAAAGAAAAAAATGACTATATATTACTCCTAAAAAAGGAAAATATACAATGTGAATTAATATAAATTTTAAAACAATCCTCATCGGTAGTTATTTCATCCAAATCACCATTATTATGCCAGACTAGCTTTCGTCTATTGATATATAATAATACACAACTCATTTCATCAACATTGCCCATTATCAACCAACCTACACTTGTAAAACACCAATCTCAAATAAACTGCACATAGTGATATATTAAACATAATATTAAAATTACATATTAAACATAATATTAAAATTATATGTACAAGTCCTTGATTTGTAACATTACATCGACAACCTTTACAATAACAATGATCATTACATGCTATTTATCGTTTGAAGCATTTTCTATATTGAACATCCATCCAATCGATGTATATATTAATATCAACTCCGTCGATCATTAACTTTGTCCATTACAACATACACAATGCTTATATGTTGATATCAAATGAAGATACAAGTCTAGTACGCCAAAAGGTTACATGATACAATAGTACATAGATACATCTATTACCATAGACACCTAGATGATGATACCCGTTGCACTTAGATTACTATATTTAGAATATATGTACCTAAAGATTACAATTGGATTAATTTACTTGCAAAGCATGACATAGAAAACACAAGCTTATTATAACATTAATGTACATTATAATATTAAGGAATGCACTAAAAGCAAACATTTATTTCATCAATTCGAAGATCGAGATAAAACACACATACAACATTGTTAACAAATGAACAAACTCGATTTTAAATATACGGACATGTTTGGGATTGTTTCTCAGTCTTTTTGAAAAGCCATAAATATTTGATTTTTTGAAAAACCATTTTTTTATTTAAAAATTAATATTTTCAAACACCTTTTTTAATTATTATTATTAGTTTTTAGAAAAGCCAATATCAATAAATCATTTTAAAAACACTCCCAAACACCCATTATAAACATAAACACGTAGAAAACAAAAGGAAATTGTTTTTTGGTTTGTACAGAAATCTAGGGTTTTTGTTTTGACAAGCCTTAATGGGCCAAATCCGACATCCATGGACATCAGCGAGTCAAGTTTTTTCCTCTTTCTTATCAAATCCTCCTCGTTAAATCATTCGATTTCAATCCAATTTCATCTCTCTCTTCTTGCAGCCCAGGTCAAATAATTTCTCCCCAATTCCCCCTCACCTTCTTCCTACACTTCATCCCCCCAAATTTTGCTGCTTCTCCGATCTAACAACTCACGTGTTTACACGCAAGCACATACGATTGCGTTGAACGAAGATGGACGGAAGTCAACCCTACAACCCTCGAACTGTCGAAGAAGTTTTTAGAGATTTTAAGAGTCGAAGAGCTGGCATCATCAAAGCCCTTACTACTGGTCGATACTAGAAACCCTTTGCTTCTTTTGAATTTTTCAACCAAAATTACTTTTCACTATTCGTTTTTTGAAGCTTACCTGTTGAATTTGCTAAAGTTTGTCATCTAATTTTGATTTTGTTCGAGTTTTCACAGATGTAGAAGAGTTTTATCAGCAGTGCGACCCTGGTTAGTGTTCTTTTCGTTTAATTCCGTTCAAATAGGGTTTAACAATTCATGAAAATCCTGCTAACGGACATTTACAGAAAAAATTGCACTTACAGAAGTAAACACAGTATCCAGTAAGCGGGATTTTAGGAAGAATTTTGGGAGGATATATCAATAATCTTAACTATATCTGCTACTCTCTTCTTTCCACGAAAATTCAACTATGGAAGTCTTCGATTGTAACGAAAATATCATAGACACCATTAAATACCAACAAAATAATCGAATCTTTTTAAGAGAAATCAACATCACGTATCTCAAAAGTTTTCATACATCCAAAAATGGGCATTAGACGGAAGGAAGGAAGTATAATTTTGTTCTTCTGTGTACATCGGGACGATTTACTCTATTTTAGTGTTGAAAAATATGTCCTTCAATTTTCATGTACTTTAGTGTTGCTTTTGCTTTATGTCATAATAATAATGGTACACATAATACAGTTGCTACTGTCATTACAGGGCTTCAACTGCAGGAATTCTAGTGCTTTCCATTGATTACATTAATTAAATGACACATGTTACATGTATTAATGGTTGTTACTTGTTTTATTATCTTTCTTGGATTGGGTGCTTCACAAAAGAGTGATAATTCATAAAATCGTTATGTTTTGAGGCTTTTTAGATTACACTAAACATGATTACACGAAACAACTCATAAGTTTTGAATATTACATTTTGTTTTTGTTGTTGTTGGAAAACATAACAGAAAAGGAAAACCTTTGTCTGTATGGATTCCCTAATGAGCAATGGGAAGTGAATTTGCCTGCTGAAGAGGTCCCACCAGAGCTTCCGGAACCTGCACTTGGAATTAACTTTGCTAGAGATGGCATGCCAGAAAAGGACTGGCTAGCTTTAGTTGCTGTTCATGGTGATGCATGGCTTCTTTCTGTTGCCTTCTATTTTGGGGCTAGATTTGGATTTGATAAAGCTGATAGGTATTATGGTAACTTTTCATGATTCAAGATCCCATTAAAGTTGTTATTATTAACCAAATTGGAATATACAGGAAGCGCCTTTTCAACATGATAAATGATCTCCCAACAATCTTTGAGGTTGTGTCAGGGGCAGCTAAGAAGCAAGTGAAGGAGAAGTCAACTGTGTCAAACCACAGCAGCAGCAAGTCAAAGTCAAACTCTAAGGTTCTCTTCTGTATTTCAATTCCTTTCTGTTTTCTATCACAAAGCAAATGAAATAAAGTCCATTTTTATATTTTTACATGATATGTATATTTGTTTTGGTTGTTAAAAAAGGCGAAAGGGTCTGAACCACCTGCTAAGTTTCCAAAAGTGTCAACACCAAAAGATGATGATGATGAAGGTTTGGATGATGAAGATGAAGAGGAACATGGGGACACGTTATGTGGTTCATGTGGTGAGAATTATGCATCTGATGAGTTTTGGATTTGCTGTGATATTTGTGAGAAGTGGTTCCATGGATCCTGTGTGAAGATAACTCCAGCAAGAGCTGAACATATCAAGCAGTATAAATGCCCTGCTTGCACCAACAAAAGAGCTCGCCCATGATCATGATCATGATCATGATCATGATCATGATCATGTATGTATCCATCAATCAATCAGTGTAAGTCTGTTTTTATGGAGAAAGTGAAAGTGGAAGTGGAACATGGTGTTTGTAGGGTTTAAATGTGCATTTCATTGAAATTAGTGACAGGGTCTTTATTTTAGTTTTTAACTAGAATTCTCTCAGCAAACTTTTTCTTTCTTATAATGAAAGATTGGATTTTATGTGTTTGTCATATTCTATTTTGCTATGCTCAGAAGGTGGAACAAGGTAGGAAGCGATTTGTTGTCAATATCATCATGTGGGAACATTTTTTTTTAATCATTTACGTTGTCAAGCAAAGTAATGTCTCACTTTTTACCAAAACGAGGTTATAGGTTCAATTGGATTTAACAAAATAAAGATAAAACTTGATAAGTATTTGATGGAGACGTGATGGAAAAAACGGTAAAAAACAAATGGTGCCCATAAAAAAGTTTCATGATAAAGCCCAAGGGGCCTCATGACAAAGACTGTTTGGGGAATTTATATTTTCAGTCCTTCAGTTCCTCCCAGTCACATTGCTTTCTTCTTCACATCATGTTTTAACTTTGAAGGTTCTCTGGGAACTTGCGGTTGATAATGATTTACCCCTTCTTCTATTGTTCTTCATAGTGATGACTAAATATAATGAAATCAGAAGTTCATGATATAATCAATTTAATGTGTAATCACTAATCTTGATGCCAATTACAAGAACATGTATTTTGACTTCTTCACAATAGGTTTTGTGTGGTAGGTTTCATCACTTCATTTGATATGTTTTAATATTAATTGCCTTTGATTCAATTAATCATGAAATCTATATAATTTTATTTGATTGTTATTGTTTCTTAAATCAATGGATAGTATAGTGCAATATATTGAAAAAAAATGTTTTATATAATATTAGTACTATGCGATCGTGGACATATAATAAGATATTAGACCTTTTCGTATATAATTGTAATAACTTTTTTTTTTTTTTTACTTATATGACCAGATTCACTATTAATATTAGACCTCAATATTATTATTTTGTGACATCCATCTCCCTCTCATGTTCTTTCTTAATTGGCCAATATTCAAATTTACATGTATTATATGATCTCTTTCTCATGTTCTTTCTTAATTGGTCAATATTCATATTTATGTATTATATGACGCTCGGTTGCGTATAATATATATGATATTATTGATTAACTCACTAGTGATTGAAAGGTAACAGAATTTGGGTTAAATCATTCAAAAGTTTCGCAACATCAAAACAAAATTAGATGTTTGATTAAGTTCAAATAAAATTTTAGCCGTTAAAAAAAATATTAACATAAAAAAAAATCAATTATTAGTCTAGGAAAAGTAGATATATTTCATTATATTACAAAAGATTTACTGTTTCCGTTACCGAAGCAGCCGTTAACTGGTGAGAATTAACCTTGACCTTTGGTAACTTCCTCGAAGTGTTAACCGACACGTGTCCCCTATTACCTGATCAGCAAAACCCTCGTCCTGAAAATCCATTTCCACCCTTCCTCTCTTGGCGCCGCCTCTGTGCCCTTTCGATTTATCTTATAAATCAGTTCACTCCCGTTCTCTCTTGCCATCACTGATCGGATCTAACTTTTCATGTTAATCAGATGGTCGCCGTCAACTCTCCGGTCACCACCCTCAACCACCACCAGATATGTTCGATCCGTTTTTGGTAACTCACGTTCGCTCTCAAATTTGTTTACGTAAACGGAAAAAAAAGAGTCATTCTTAGTAATACTCTTATTAGCTTCGATCAGCTCTCTCTCACACACACACAGACACAAATCGATAACTTATCGTCTACCACGAATTTCAGGATTAGGGTTTTTGTTTTTGTTAATTTGGGGGTTTTAGTAATTTAGTATCCTAAGTTTGTAGGTAAGGTGTTTGTGGAAATTACTCAATCCGAGTAGAAGTGTTTTTCAGTGTTGTTTTGATTTGTTTGTAATATAGTTTAGCATTCAGATAAAGTGGCGAAGATGAGTTTGGGAACGGCGGAGGATGACTCGGGAACGGAAATCCATCTCCCAGCTGACATTGATTGGGAGATGCTCGATAAATCAAAGTTCTTCTTCCTAGGCGCTGCCTTGTTCTCTGGTGTCTCCGGGATGCTGTATCCCATCGTGGTGTTGAAAACGAGAAAACAAGTCCTTGTAAAAGACATGCCATGCTTGAAGCTAGCTGTCTCCATCTTACGACATGAAGGTTGTAGAGGTTTTTACAGGGGTTTTGGGACATCGTTAATGGGTACTATTCCAGCCAGAGCTCTTTACATGGGGGCATTGGAGATGACCAAGAGTAATGTCGGTTGTGTTACAGTGAAAATGGGGTTTTCAGAGGCAAAAGCAGCTGCCATTGCTAACGCTGCAGCTGGGTTAAGTGCAGCCATGGCTGCCCAAATGGTTTGGACACCAATCGATGTTGTGAGCCAGCGACTGATGGTTCAAGGTGGACATGGTGCACAGATTAGATACAATGGTGGAATTGATGCATTTAGGAAGATCATTCAAACTGATGGTGTTCGAGGGTTATACAGAGGATTTGGGATTTCAATCCTGACATATGCCCCATCAAATGCAGTCTGGTGGGTGGCTTACTCCATGGCTCATCGAGCTGTGTGGGGTGGGGTTGGTTGTTACTATCTGAAGAAAGAAGGGAATGGGAATGGTAATGGTGGTGGGTTTACGCCGGATTCTAAGGCGGTGGTGGCAGTGCAGGCGGCAAGTGCCGCCATGGCTAGTGGGTTTTCGGCGGTGGTGACAATGCCATTGGATACAATCAAGACAAGGCTGCAAGTTTTAGATGGTGAAGGGAGTAATGGGAAGCCGAGTGTTGTGCAGACAATAAGGAATTTGGTGAAGGAAGGTGGATTGAGTGCTTGTTACAGAGGATTGGGGCCAAGATGGGCTTCAATGTCTATGTCTGCAACTACAATGATCACCACCTATGAGTTCCTCAAGAGGCTATCTACAAAGAATCAAGATTGCCATGTTTAGAAAAAAGATACAGGAAAAACAGGAATAAGGGAAAAGAAGGGTTGTGTTAGTGTTTGGTTAATTGCTTAAAAGTTATAACCCTTTTTTTTTTGATGATGAGTGTTGACCAGGTTGGTGATATACAGATGTAGAAACTGTAAATATGTAGGTGCAAGTTGTTATAGTATGTAATGGATGTTCTTGTTAATCATCAATAATCTAATTCTCTTTGATGCATGGAACACTCAAATGATCATAGACTTGTGTATACACTACACACACACGCACACTTACTCAAATGATCAAGAAATGAAGAATTGGAAAAACTTGAATCTCCCCAACATTTGATTTCACCATATGATTCTAAAACCTAAAACCCCACAAAGTGAGTTTTTCTAGGGTTAATTTTTTTTTTGAAATTCCAAAAAATTAAAAATAAATTGCTATCAAGGTGGATTACAAGACGTGGCTACCAAACAATAAAGACAAATTACATATTAATACCACATACGCCATGTTACCGGGGAACCACTTAAATTCGAGAGAACAACTTAATTGACAGATTATAAATAAATTTAATGATCTATTGCACAATAAAAGGTTTAGTGAACAAATCGGAGTGACATTTTCCTTAGGAAAAAAAGTTTGAATCAAAATAAATACTAGAACAAAAAAGAAAAGAAAAGAAAAAAGAATAGCCTATGCAATAAGAAGTCAATAAGTTAAAACCATTATGAAAAGGGAATATGACTTCTGAAGGTAACTAACTTTTCGGTATGTTCACATCTGGGTAACTATCTTTTTTTTGTACAAATCTAGGTAACAAACTTGTTGGAAGTGTTCACATATGACCATTATGACCTGCTATAGCAGGTTAAATCCTAAATGTGAACGGTTTCAACAAGTTCGTTACCTAGATGTGTACAAAAAAAAATAGTTACCCAAATATGAACAAAACGAAAAGTAAAAATTAAATTACACGAATGGTCCCTGTGGTTTGGGGGAATTTGTATTTTTGGTCTCTAACTTATTTTTTTAACTTGGATGGTCCCTACTGTTTATTTTTGTTGCGCGTTTGGTCCCTATCTTACCTAAAAAGACTATTGTGCCCTTATTAATTTATTTTTTAATTAATTTTTTATTTACGTATTTATTTTTTACATATTTAAAAAAATTAATAGACCACACATATTTGTATCTCCTCGGATGATCCCTAATATTTATTTTTTAATTAATTTATTTTTTTTAACTCGGATGATCCCTACTGTTTAATTTTGTTATGAGCTTGGTCTCTGTCTTACCTAAAAAGACTATTGTGCCCTTATTAATTTATTTTTTTAAATAATTTTCTTGTTTATGTACTTATGCTTTATGTATTTAAGAAAAATTAGTAGACCCCGCATATATGTATCTCCTCACCATCCCGTCTCTCATCCTTCTCAACTTCTATTTATTTTCCATTTTTAGTGATATCGACGTCTTCATCATCACTTCTTTTTTCGGTCTTTCAAATCTGTCGAATCAATACCGCAACCCACTAAAGATGAAGAGACTGTAGGTTATGGTGTTGGTTCGCTAGAGTTGAAGTACCAAAAAAAGAAGGATGGTGAAGACAACGATGTTACTAAAGATGGAAAAGAAATAGAAGTTTGGGAGGATGAGAGATGAGATGGTGACCGGTAAGACTCAAATTAAATTTCTCAAATGTGGTTTCAGGATTACGGTGAGGAGATACAGATATGTGGGGTATATTAATTTTTGTAAATATATAAAAAATAAATATATAAATAAGAAAATTAATTAAAAACAATTAATAAGGGTAAAATAGTCTTTTTAGGTAAGACATGAACCAAACGCGTTACAAAAATAAACAGTAGGGACCATTCGAGTTAAAAAAATAAATTAATTAAAAAATAAACAGTAGGGTGGTCTATTAATTTTTTTAAATATACAAAAAATAAATACATAAATAAGAAAATTAATTAAAAAATAAATTAATAAGGCACAATAGTCTCATTAGGTAAGACAGGAACCAAACGCGCAACAAAAATAAACAATAGGGACCATCCAAGTTAAAAAAAATAAGTTAGGGACCAAAAACATAAATTCCCCTAAACCACAGGGACCATTCGTGTAATTTAATTTTTACTTTTCGTTTTGTTCATATTTGGGTAACTATTTTTTTTTGTACACATCTAGGTAACGAACTTATTGAAACCGTTCACATTTAGGATTTAACCTGCTATAGCAGGTCATAATGGTCATATGTGAACACTTCCAATAAGTTTGTTACCTAGATTTGTACAAAAAAAAGATAGTTACCCATATATGAACATATCGAAAAGTTAATTACCTTCCTAAGTCATATTCCCTTATGAAAATGGATTATTTACACATAAATAATTTACATCAAAAGTTCTCACATTCAACAAGGATTTAGATAATAGATACCTAGAAATATTCAAACTAGAAATAATCAAACTAGGATGAAAACTTAGACCATCCACAACGGTATCTTTCAAGAAATTTGCAATGCCATATTTTCACTATTATCAAGCCACCTATGATGAGTTCTTTCCAAATTTGAAAGCCTTGCAATCCTTACACCTCTATATTTTAATGATATATTTATATCAAGAATAATATACTATATATTTTAATATTATGATTATATTTATATCTATAATAATGTATTACCACGTGTATATCTTTACTATCTTATAAAACAAATCCCATTATTTCTAAAAATAGATTGAATAAAATAATAATATTTTTTTAAGACGTTCAAATCATTAAGCTAATTGTACAACTAATCACTAATAAAATAATACTAAAATTTAAACAAACTCCTATAAATCTTATCTTCCAAAGTTTTGACCATATTTTTTTTCATCCAAATAAATACTCAACACCCTATAATTTGGTCATTTCATGAATTTTCTTTATTTTTAATATGACATGTTTCCTAAAATAAACTAATGATTGAATTGAAAATAATCATTCTCCATCGAAAAGAAATTAATTGTCGAAACAAACTATTTGTCGCCCGCCGCTTTGCGCGGGTAAACGGCTAGTATGTATATATATATATATATATATATATATATATATATATATATATATATATATATATATATATATATATATATATATATATTAAATCACATAGGAAGTTTCAACAGAAAACTTTCCATGTTTCTAATTTTAACACTATAGTTTTATTTTTTCTTAGTTTTACCACTAAGGTTTCAACAAACTTTTCATTTTTATAATTTTGCCCATTTATTTTTACTTTTTCATATTTTTGCCACTAAACATTCACCTTTACTTCTTTAAAACCTTTTTTCTTTATTCTTTTATAATTTTACCACTTTATTTTTATTTTTTTTATAATTTTGCCACTAAAGTTTCAATAAATTTTTCCTTTTTATAGTTTTTATACTTTATTTTTATTAATTTTGCTACTAAAGTTTCAACAAACTTTTCATCTTTATAATTTTGGCACTTTATTTTTACTTATTTATATTTTTGCCACTAAACTTTCACTCGTGCAAGACACAGACCTTTTCCTAGTTTATATTAACTCTAATGAAAACTATTTTATAACCTTACGTTATTATAACACAAAACAATTAATATATGTAACACTTTTTTTAATAAAATAGCAAACTAAATAAATTAATATTTAAATGCTATGTCATTTTTTTAGACTGGATCGAACTGAATGACTTCTTAAAAACTTGTTTGATATAATTTATTAGACTTGTATAGTTGGATTTTATTTAGTCCGTTAAAAACATAACACATTTCTAAAGAAAATTGAACATTTTCAAAGTGCATATAACTCAAAGGCCGACACATACCACATCAGACATAGAGAATTTTCTTGATTGAATCAGTGGCTGAACTAGTTGAACCGACAATCGAACCGAGAACAGCAGTTCAACTAAAAATCAAAATTTTAAAATATTCATTATATATATATATATATATATATATATATATATATATATATATATATATATATATATATATATATATATATAAAGTAATAGTTGATGTGACAGTGGGGACCACTTTTGAAGGTGAGTGTTATTGCACTGATGTGAGTAGTCATTGCAAAATTAATGTGTCACAATTGAAATATTAATGACATTGCACTGATGTGGATGATCTTAGGTCTTGTTTCGCACTCGCACAGTAGTTGAAAAATTAGGTGGTAGCTAATAAGTTACTTGAAGTTAGCTTATATACTAATAGTATTTAGTAAAAATTAGTTTATAAGCTAGATTGCAAACTTCGACTTTTTTTTGGCTTTATGGTCCTTTTAGCCATGTTTCTATATGGTTTTAGTCCCGCTGAAAACTGAAATTACTGTACTACACTTATGTATTTATTTTTTTTATTTTCTTTCATTCTTTATCTATTTAAATAATTAAAAAAAATAATAAAACCCTCTTTCCCCCTTCCCCCCCCTCTCTCTCTCTCTCACACACACACACAACAGTCCTTCAACCTAGATTTATTTCATGGAACCAGTCTTCCACCCCACGATCATCTCCCCATCCTCATATTTTTTTGGCATTTGATAGTTTGGAATAAGCTGTTATCACGTACTGTATTTCTTGTTTATTGCTTTCTCTCACATTTGATAGGAAAATACGATCCAACTGGTGAAGAAGAGCCACTTATCCAGTCAATTGAATGACGTATCTGCCCGGGAGGAGAGTCAATTTACTTGAAAAGACATCCTATAGTTTTCAAGCATATGTAAAGATTCCACCAGCTTAGGTTCGATTACAGGTCCAAAATCACCAATTGGCTTCAATTTATATTCACATATTTTCCCCTAAAATCCCCCAAATTTACCAAATTAAGATTACAATTTCACAGTTCATAAACCAATCAGAGACTTGGAAAACGTAATTGACGTAAACATTAAATAAATGAACGATTGAAGGATGATTAAAGATACACTCCCTATTGACAAAATAAAAGTCATAATAAAGTAATCTGGGTCTAATTCCTCGCCGCCGGTAACCTGCATCTATGTCAAAAGTCGTTACAGGAGTTTTGAGAATATTGGAGTTATTGAGACCAAGATTAGTAATTGTAACGACCCAATTTTCACGTCCAAAAATTTCGTTTGTAAAACATTACCTTGAAAGCATTAATGATTAAAACATTGTTTAATTAAACCATTTCACATCGAAAACCTAATTTGAAATCCACAACATGTAAACAATCAAAACATCAGAGTATCAATCCCAGAATAAGCTCATAACTACGGAAACAAGAGTGTGTGTGTGTGTGTGTGATATGCTGCTACTGCGCCGACTCTTTTCCCCTAGCTGAGGAGGTACCTGAAATCAAAACTGAAAAACGTAAGCACAAAGCTTAGTGAGTTCCCCCATCGTACCACATACCATACAAACACATAACATACATACCGCCAGGCTATTCTGGGGTGCTTGTCTACCCGGTACGGCCATTCTGGGGTGCCGACTACCCGTGCGGCCATTCTGGGGTGCCGTCCTACCCGTGTCAAGCCATTCTGGGGCGCTGACCTACCCATGTCGAGCCATTCTGGGGTGCTGACTACCCTTCGGTCCTAACAACCGAACCTCGGGACTATTTCACCCCTACTACTACTATCACATTTACACATAACATAAACATATTATCAGACATATCTGGGGTGCCTGAACTACCCTTCGGTCCTAAAACCCGGGGACTGGTCCCCTCCTACTACCTCTATCGCATAAACATAACAAGCCAGCATGCAACACATCATCACATACTGTCAGACGTATCTGGGGTGTCTGACTACCCTTCGGTCCTAACAACCGAACTCTACTACTTTCACATACAACATATCATGTTAGCACATAACATATCAGGTAGTAGCAATCCTAGATGATATCACAAAGACAATCATCTATCATACGAACCCTACTGGTGGGCCGGCATTGTGGCCGTAGACCCACCGCTACTGGAAGGTAACTCACCTCGAAGTAGCTGCTGATCTGATCGGGAACTGACTGTCTACTGCTGCTGCTGCTGCCCCGGAAATCCTCCGGCTGCAACTCCCACAACATACTCAATCAATCACTGCTAACTGACCTTTGGGTAAAATGACCATTTTACCCCTGATCATGTCATAAGTCAAAGTCAGAGTCAACTTTCAGTTGACCCGACTCGCCGAGTTGGCTCTCCAACTCGCCGAGTCCCTGTCCAATCGATTGTCCTGGATCCCGTCCCTACTCGTCGAGTGAGGCGTTGACTCGACGAGTTCTTCTTCTAAACTAAGGTTCAAGTCCTTCATCCTACTCGCCGAGTTGTATGAACAACTCACTGAGTTCATCTTCATCTGAAGAACACTTTATGCTGTGACTCGCCGAGTTGTATGAACAACTCGCCGAGTCTGTTCTTGATCTAAGGAAATTGCCTTGAACTCGCCGAGTCAGGGCATGGACTCGCCGCGTTCCTCCATGGATGAGTTTGGCTTCAAACTCACTGAGTCACACCCCGTGACTCACTACTCGCACTCGACACAACGAAAAGGGGACAACTCGGAGACTCGCGAGCAGACTCGCCGAGTCATCGCCATGCAATCACTATATACACGATTTTGCTCGATTCCAGTCTATGCCACTCACAGATTTGGGTTCCTAGAACATGAATGACACGTAAAGTTTCCAAATTTACGTGTAGATACTCACCAATGAGGGATTTAGGGCTCAAAATGCCTCAAAAGGGTAGATCTAGGGTGAACAAGCAACATGGGTCCATAAAGGTAACGGATCTGAGCTCTTGGAGCTCAATCTTGCCTAGATCTAAAGGCCAATCAACTTATTACGACTTATATTGCACATACAAGTTTGGGGAAGGGCTCAATAAGGACTTAATGGAGCAATAAGCATAAAAACAGCTCAAAAGGTGGAGCACCAATGCGGGAATGAAAGTTGTTGTTGTAGGAGAACTATGCAAGAGGTAGGTAGGAGTCCTAGCTCCTACTAAAGTCAATAACGCAGGCCCGCAACATATCCTCGAGGGTCTATATAGTTCGCTCGCTCAGGTTTTCGGTCTGCGGATGATAAGTTGTGCTGAAATGTACTCTAGTGTCCAGTTCCTCGTGGAACTTCTGCCAGAAACGGGAGGTGAACCGAACATCACGATCTGAAACAATAGAGACCGGAACCCCATGGCAAGCAACGATCTCACGGATGTACACATCCGCCAACTTCTCGGCCGACAAACTCTCCCGAATCGCCAGAAAATAGGAGCTCTTGGTCAATCGATCCACGATGACCCATATAGTGTCAAAACACTTTGCCACTATTTTCAGTTTGGTGATAAAATACATTGTGAACTGTTCCCATTTCCACTTAGGAACCTCCAGAGGATTCAACTTGTCATGCGGCCTCTGATGCTCAGCCTTGACCATCCTACAGGTCAAGCACCTCTCGACATACGAGGCGATCTCTCTCTCTCTCTCTCTTCATGAACGACTACCAGTAACTCAAACTCTAATCCCGGTACATCTTGGTGGCCCTTGGGTGAATAGAGAAACAAGACTTATGGCCCTCCTCCAGTACAATCTGTCTGACCCCACCAGACATCCGAAACTACATCCGACCGCAACTGGTCAACAATCCACGACTATCCTGCACAAATCTAGTGACCTCTCCCCTGATCCTGTCAATTTTCCAATTCTCTCTAATCAGTCCTACCAATGGAGAATCCATAGAGATCCTCATACAGGCCACTGCAATAGACAACCCAACCAACTTGCGGCCTAAAGCATCCACCACCACATTCTATTTACCTGGATGATAAAGGATCTCACAGTCATAATCCTTGACTACGTCCAGCCATCTGCGCTACCTCATATTCATGTTCGGCTGATCCATAATGTGTCTCAACACTTGTGGTCCGTGTTGATCATACAACGAACCCCATATAGGTAATGTCTCCAGATCTTGAGGGAAAATACCACTACTCCCAACTCAAGATCATGTGTGTGATATCTTGTCTCATGTGGCTTCAGCTGCCGCGAAGAATATGCTATAACCCGTCTTCTTTGCATGTGGACCGCCCCTAACCAGTGATGGAAGCATCATAGAAAACCACAAAATCCTCCACTCCCTTAGGGAGGGTCAACAGCGGGGCATCGCAAAGTCTCTGTCGCATAGTCTCGAATGTTCTCTGTTGCTCAGGACCCCATCGTAAATCTACTCCCTTCGTCGTCAGACGAGTGAGGGGTACCGCAATTTTAGAGATGTCCTGGATGAATCTTCGGTAGTACCTGCTAACCCAAGAAAACTCCTGATATCCAAAGGAGATTTTGGAACCTCCCACTGCATCACCACCTCAATCTTGATCGGATCGACCAAAATCCCCTCCTGGTTAACAACATGTCCAAGGAATTGAACATCTCGCAACCAAAACTCACATTTCGAAAACTTGGCCTAACATTACAAGAAAAATGTAACTTTGCTAGGGAAGGGTGCCATGGAACATATTTTTATTGTTATTCTGCAATGGATCATGCTATGGAATGTCATTCCATAGCTAATTTGCTACCACATTTTCTATGGAATTAATTTTCAGTAGCGAACATGGGAATTGTTACGGAAATTGTTATCGACTCAAAATTAGTTGGTATATTGCTACTGATATTTATATGGAAAACCCATTCGTTGCAAAGTTGCAACAAACTTTTTTACGAAAATACTTTTTGTTGTAATTCCACCATGGAAGTTAATATGATGGTTAATCTACAACCGAATTTTTCAGCGGAATAAACTTTCGTAGTTGTTTTGCTATGGAAGTAGAAATGATAGCTATTTACCTATGAAATTTTATTTTCTTTACTTTTTTGCTTCGGAAAAAATCCTATCTACATTGTTAGTAATTTCATTACGAAATTAGATTACAAGAATTTTGACCTACGGCCACATTTTTTAAAACAGTTTTCCCACATTTCTGAAAAAAAAATTGTGACGATTTCGTTATAAAGTGTGAAAAAATATCATTGATAAAATCCTGAATTATTTTGGTACTCAATAACCAATGCTACTCAAAACTTAATTACATAAATAATGTTCTTTTGACATTAGAACTATACAGATGCTATGTAACCAATCATCTTGCTAGTTTGATATGCATCTGACCGAGTCAGGTCAGACATTTTTGGCTACCTCTGAGAGACGAAAGGTGTTTGATAAACAAAATCTTGATGTCTGACTCGGAAAGCAAGATTTGACCGAGAAAGAAGTTGGGAGATTATTGACTGAGAATGAAAACATTGCTTTCCAATAGTACCCTTAGCTTGGATAAAAATAAATAACAGCTCCAATAGAGGAAAACAAAGGTTACAGGAATAGAACATGGGTGTTGCTTGTAAAATCAATGGTGTTTACCAGCATGCTGGAGGGCTTTTTGTGTTTTAATCTCTTAAATAATATATTTAATGTATATTATGCTGGAATTTTTTGTATACATTATTATTATTATTATTATTATTATTATTGTTGTTGTTGTTGTTGTTGTTGTTGTTGTTGTTATTGTTATTATTATTGTTATATTGCATAGAAACGTGTAGAGCATCGGGGTGAAATGGTCACTTTGCATCAGTCAACACATTCAGTCAGATTTCCAATCAAACAACATGATTTCTTACTTAGTCATAATTTCTTACTTACACATAACTTCCTCAGTCAGCACTTTCTTAGTGAACAACTATCAAACGGGCGTTTTTTTCTTTTCCTACTAGATAGGAAAAAGACAGTACTAAAATATAAAGTTTAGTGGTATCTCAAAAAAGGATTAATTATTTTTATGGCATTAATTAATATTTATTTTGTGAATTGTTTTCCGATAGTTAACGACTATTGACTTTGAGAAATTTCAAAGTATTCTATATGTAATTTCAAGAATAATGACTTCAATTGCACTCAAGAAGTAGGAATAATACACAATAGGTCTTTTTAAAGTTGTGTCGTGGTGGTTTAACCGGCGAACATTTACCTATTTATACCAATTGTTACACTAGGTGGGGATATGTGGTTGTTGTGGTCGGGTGGTGTGGCGTGTATGGGAAAAGGTTTAAGGTTAATGACATTAAGTTATATGGGTTAGGGTTTAAGGTTAACAACAGTAAGTTGTATGTTTAGGGTTTAAGGGTAATGACATTAATTCATATGGGTTTAGGTTTAAAAGTTATGGCATTAAGTCATATGGTTTATGGTATAAGGGTAATTGCATTAAGTTATATGGGTTAGGGTTTAAGGGTAATGCCATTAATTCATACGGGTTAGGGTTTAAAAGTTATGGCACTAAGTCATATGGTTTAGGGTTTAAGGGTAATTTCATTAAGTCATATGGGTTAGGGTTTAATAGATTTCAAAGGTAATGTCATTAAATCATATGGGTTGAGGTTTAAGAGTAATGACATTAATTCATATAGGCAAGCGTTTAATGGTTATGGTATTAAGTCACATGGATTAGGGTTTAAGGGTTATGTCATTAAGTCATATGGATTATGTTTTGATGGTTATGGCATTAAGTCATATTGGTTAGGGTTTTAGGGTAATTACATTAAGTCAAATGGGTTAGGTTCAATGGTTATTAAATGAAGTCACATGGCTTAGGGTTTAATGGTTATGACATTAAGTCATACTGTTAAAGGTTTACGGCTAATGGCACTAAGCCATATGAGTTAGGGTTTAAGGGTAATGACATTAAGTCATATGGGTTTGGGTTTAAGGGTTATGGCATTAAGTCATATGGGTCAGGGTTTACGGGTAATTGCATTAAGTCATATGGGTTATGGTTTAAGGGGGTTTCAGGTTAATGTCATTAATCCATATGGGTTAGGGTTTAAGGGAAATGAAATTAAGTCATATGGGCTAGCATTTAAGGGTTATGCTAGTAAGTCGTATAGGATAGGGTTTAAGGTCTATGGCATTGGGTAATATGGGTTAGGGTTTAATGGTTCTGGAATTAAGTCATATTGGTTAGGGTTTAAGGGTAATGGCATTAAGTCATATGATTTAAGTTTAAGGGTTATGACATTAAGTCATACGTGTTAGGGTTTAAGGGTAATGACATTAAGTCATATGGGTTAGGGTTTAAGGGTTAGGGCATAAAGTCATATGGGTTAGGGTTTAATGGTTATGTTATTAAGTCATACTGGTTAAGGTTTAATGTGTGTGTGTAGACATGCCTCCCATGATCCATGATGCTGATTGATGTGGTGGCGGAAGTTATCCTGCAAGTGAAACTCGAGGAAATCGTTGGAGTTGCTGGAAAACTCAGTGATGCAGAATCTATGATGTCACTCAAACATTTCTTGAACAGACCGGTTCAAATAATATCTAGTGTGAAGTAAATGGGAAAAACATAGATGTTGATCATCATTTTGGTTATCTCTTGAATACCTGCATCAGTGGTTTAGAAAAAGCCGATTGTTTACTTTATAGTTTTTACTTTTTAATTTTTATGAAGCATCTTTCTTAAAGTAACTAAATTGATGTGAATGATAACACTACAAGGAACCATTAATTGTTAATCTGACATGGATTTTGAAAAAAAAATTGATCATTTGGATTCTTCATGTATACACAATTAGTTTCTTGTGTTTCTAATAAACTGTGTGTTATGTTTTCTTTTTGTTTCCATTTCAAATGCCTAGGGAGCAAGTTACTAATGCAAAGGCATTATTAGACATCATTACTACACTCATGAAGAACTGAAATTTGATTCATAGTTGCCAGCCTGGATTTCAAAAGTAGATCTTCTATTGAGACAAATGGGATTTGATTTTCTTTACACAGGGTCGTATAAATTTCAAAAGCGGATTTGATCTTTTTGACAGGTTCAAACCCACATTCTACTCTATTAGAGCACTAATCTGTACACATTCATATGATGGTATTGTTTCTGTTACCAAATATTATTTCATATAATGCAAAAAGATCCAAAATACCTAATTTATCATATCTTATGTATTATAATCTAATTAATGCTCTACATAGGCAATTGACATCAAGAGATATATTTTTTCCCCTAAAATATTATGTCCTTTCATGCTTTTGCTAAAGCTATTGATTCAATTGATTAGGATTATTTGGTTTCTTTATGTTAAAATAAAATTGTAACATCAAGTATGTTTTCTTCAGTATGTGTATTTTCTCTAGAACTCGACGAGTTGGAGGATCAACTCATCGAGTAGGGTCGTGGCCGCGGACATTTTAAGTGACAGACTCGACGAGTTAGGAGACTGACTCGGCTAGTAGGTGTTGGATAAGTGAAACCCTAAATCTAAGGGTTTGCACCCTATATAAACAACTTAACTCAGCCTCCCTTGTCCCTAACACTCTCTTGAAAGCTTCATATCGAACCCTAGCCATTTGTGTGTGTGTTAAGGCCATTTTTGGAAGAAAGAAAGGAGCATGGAAATCGAGTTGGGGCTTGTAGATCCTGAGATCTTACTTCATATTCAGCATATTCAAGGTATAATTCCCCTATCTTGACTCATCTATGTGTTTATTCATCTTTAACTTGGGATCTCTATGGATTTCTAAGTCATTTTTCGGATTTGGAAGTGTTGAGTGGGTTTTGACTTCAGATCTGGACCTTAAGAGGGGTCTCATGGCATAAAGGTGCCAACTTTATGGCCATGAGAGCCCCATGCACATTGCAAGACACTTTATATGGATTTTTGAGCTAAAAACCCCATGCATGTGCATCAAGTTTGGAGCTTTACGTATAAAATGGACATTACGAGGCCAGATCTATGGTTTTGGTGTGTTAGATCTCATTTAAATCGACTGTATGGAATTTGTCAAGGTTGGACTCGGCGAGTTGTTCTTGGCACTCGACGAGTCGGTAACCATTGTGCACCAAACCCTTTCTGTGAATAGATAAGTGTTAGGAAGGAAGTCCCTTGTTGGTTTAGACGCGTAGAGGGACCTTGACCTCAAAGGACTCGACGAGTAGGTTGAGCAGACTCGACGAGTTGCTCATACAACTCGGCGAGTCATAGACCGGAAAAGTTCTTATGGGGGAGATGGACTCGACGAATTAAAGGAGGAACTCGGCAAGTCGGATGATGATGTTCCCAATGTTATAATTGAAGGAGAAATCGTCAAGTTCTTGTTAGACTCAACGAGTTGAATCGAAACTGATATCAGGTTTGAAGAACAGGAACTCGATGAGTTGGTAGGCCAACTCGACGAGTCAGGTCAATTGGGTGTTGACTTTGAGCAATGTTGACTTTAAATGGACTTGAGTTAACCCTGGTCTGGGTTGTATGTTCTGTTTGGTGACGTAAGGGTTGTTGTGTAGGAATCAAAGAGTCGAAGGGAGTCGAATTGCGCGTTGAGGATAGTTCAGACACTGCACGACATTGAGGTGAGTTACCTTCTAGTAGGGGTAGGTCTAAGGCCACAATGTCGGCCCACCAAAAAGGGGTATTTAGAAGATAATGGTCTTTGTGATAATTATCTTGGTCTGGTTATGTGTTTTGTTATGAGATTTATTTGTATGATATGTTATGTGTACAGTAGGGATTAGTTTCCCTGACAGTGGTCTTTAGGACCAAAGGGTAGGTCAGTACCCGTATATGCCTGACGGTATGCTTATATCTGTTGATTATATGGTAGTGGTAGGGGTGAAATAGTCCCCAGTTACTGGTTGAAAGATACCGATGACGGATACTAGTTGGAAGATACCGATGTTGGTTACCGGTTGAAAGATACCGATGATGGTTACCGGTTGAATACCAGTTGAAAGATACTGATGATGGTTACTGATTGAAAGATACCGACAATATTGTATGGTATGTGGTATGATGGGGGAACTCACTAAGCTTCGTGCTTACAGTTTTGGTTTTGGTTTCAGGTACCTCTTCGTCGAAGGGGAAGGAGCCGTTGGTGTAGCAGCGATTCACACACAAAATTGGTTTAGTTATTTTTTTTCTTTTTTATGATATATTTGTTGGTCAGTTGTTAAATGTAGCATCCTTCTCCTATGTTATATGCAGTAGAAAGTAGTGTCCAATGTTTGCTTAGTTTTTCATTTTTTTTCTCTATTCTTTTTCATTTCTATTGATACAAAATCCACTTAAATTTTCCGCCCCATAAATGGTTGTAGACATGGAGTCTTATACACCTCATGGTAACCATTTTGTAGCAGGAATTAATGAAATGTTAGGCAGAAAGTTGGTAGATGGAATTTTGAAAAGGAACCATAAAAACATGAGAAGATCGAGGTTTATTGCATTGATTATGAGTGCCAAAAAATTTATAAGGATCTACCTAAACATTTTCTTTTGTGATTACTGATATTTTATGTTGGATAAGATGAACAGTTGGGAAGTGGTGTACATGAACTCAAGATGACAGGTATGAAGACTAAGGGACTAAGGGTTCCAATGTATGTATATTTTATATCTTTTGTTTCTGTGTAATAGCCTATTTTGCGTTTAGAGTTTGCTTAAATATGCTTTGTTTTCTCTTTGTAAATGTCGATAAGCTTGATGGACATTTATCAATAAGAAGCATACGAGTCTTCGGCTGCATATCAAGTTTGATTGGCTTGTATATATTGGGGTGTTTCAAGCGAGCAACATCAACAAATTGATGAGCATGGGAAATGGGGTGTGGCAATGAGATTGGTGTCAAAATCGTTCAACAGGGTTACATATGTATACATCTTGTTAAGGTTGTATCCAAGTGTTAGTTGATGTAAATATGTACAAATTCATCGGAAATTAATAAAATGATTTCTTTATTTGGGTTATTAAGTGCAAACATTCAAATATAACAATTGTAAAACTAAGCATTTTGGTATTGGTATATTTAATAGAAAAAAAATATTAAACAGCCTGAAAAAAGGAAAAAACCTAGTTGTATATAATAAAACTGGGCTATTTAATTAGACAAGATTTGCATCTAACTTGCA
This sequence comes from Lactuca sativa, assembly GCF_002870075.4. NCBI lineage: Eukaryota > Viridiplantae > Streptophyta > Magnoliopsida > Asterales > Asteraceae > Lactuca > Lactuca sativa. The sequence goes on along the minus strand of NC_056627.2, from coordinate 198,736,878 downwards.
AGATAGAACCCGGTTGTACGTGTGAGAACCGGGTTATATAATCATATGGAATGCTTTGTGGTTCGAGGAAAAGACCCAGTTTATATAACGAAACTGGGTTGTATTAGCTTAATAAGCCCCGGTTATAAAAACCAGGCTCTATTAGATTTCGCTTATAGGACATGCCTTATAACAAACCCGTTGCAAACGGGGTCCAATATGCTATTTAACCGGGTCCTTTTATCTATTTTTAGTAGTTCTTGGAAACCATAGTTATAAAATTAAACAAATTTTGATCATTAAAATTCATAGTTATCAATTAATCAGCTATTTATAAAAAATACATATATTAAGTAAAATAGTTACATGCTTGTTATGTAACTTTATAATGGTTGTTTCAAATAAATTGTTAGAACTTTTTTTTAATTATCAAGAAACATCTTTTAGACATGTTTTCTCAATAATTAAATTAAATTCACTAAACACAAAATCATTAATTGGGCGGAAAAATCATCACATTTTTTAAAAATAGTTTTCCAAAAAGTATTGTTTGCTTATAACATCCACATCTATGGTGGTATTGCAAAACTTGACACATCAGATTTATAACTTAACCCACATTAATATAATATTAATATATTTTTTAAATTGGTCACCACTAAAAAATAAAAAACTATTTTATTTATTTTAAAAATATATGTTTGTCTCTATATGAGAATATATAATAAAAAAAAAGTGGATCGTATATTGCAAGCTTTTCTAAACTTGCAAGACTAAAGCCTACATGGCAACATATAACCTATTTGCAAGACCATTTGAAAGACTGGATGGTCTTATGATACTACTTTGACATTCCTTTAAGAGATGTTGAAAAATAAAAAAGTTATTATTGAAAACCATCAATATAATAAAGAAATATTAGATTGGACATTGAATTGTAAAATTTTGTATTATAATAATATAAATAAAATATATTGTAAACAACATTTTCATTCATAACAATCATTTCTATTGATAAAATAACATTAAATAATGTAATATTTCTTATCTTCACTATTATCATTGATTTGTAGCGTGTCGCGTGCGTACCAGGTGTGAGACCGATTGAATGTTTCACATACTACATTCCATCTTGGTTCCTGATAGTTGGACGTAATATTGGCCTCTTTTTAGGGAAGAGTAGCCTTCTCAAGATCCTCATAGCGATTGCAATCAGGCGAATGATGTGCCCTACAACTAGAAGAGTCATCAACCCTATCCATACCAACACAATACAAATTACCACATTCCTGAATGTATTTGACTCGGCTTTTGGTGACAAAAGCCATATGAAAATCGAGTATGTTGCTGACATTGACGTAGCAGCAATCCACATTATAACCATCAAAATCCACATGAAAAAACGATGCTTCAGAAAAGGCAATCCACTAATAAGCAACAAGATAATGCTAAGACTGGAAACAAAACCCACCGTGTTGCAAACCAGGAAGATTTGGTATTCTAATGGATGAATGGTTGCCATGATAGCGTATCCAGCCTTAATGTTTGGATCTTCCCTTGACCCTTCTTGCCAAACACCACCGGGAGGATTACTACCTGCTTGAAAGGCCATTGTTGCTATCAATGATGCCACCACCATCAAAGTGTTTCGCTTTTTGTCCAGCCAGTCATCAGAGTTTTTAGAGGTTTCTTTCAAGTAAAAAGGAGAGGCTTGTCTCTTATTATAGTCGTCTAAGCCATCCACACCGATTTCGTTTCTGGAACTTTGAGGATCTTGTCTGAACAAATTACCAATTTTCGCCTCAACAGCTCCTGCTCGCGTTAGGGACTGTAAGATTTGTTGATATTTCAAGTCTTTCGGTCCTTGACCCAATATATCCATTGGTGTTTCCCCACTTGAGTTTTCTTCGTTGACTTGTATAGTTGTACTGAGTAGCAAGAAGTTTATGGTCTAAACAAATGTTAAGGATAGGATCGATCAGTTAATAAAAATGAATAAATCTTGCAGACACAGATCAAAAACTTATTATATATTTGATATTTCAACATTAATTAGTTCTTACAAAAAGAAGGGAAAAATCTTGGTATGCATGCTTACCTCAGTTTGTCTGTAAACCACAGCTAGGTGTAATATATTATTGCCTTGACTGTCCTTAAAGCTTACAAACTCATCATCACCTGTGGTCTCTATTAAGAACTTCAAAATCTCCGGTTGGTTATGGTTCACACACAAGTGTAAGATGGTCTCCTGCTGCACGATGGCTCTAGCTGCATGAGGTCGGGCTTGCACCAGCTCTTTCACGACATCACTGCGTCCTTTAATGGCTGCAAGATGGAGAGGATTGTTCCCATCACAATCACACGCAAGGCATGCTTCAGTGCTAGCCGATAGCAGAGCTCTAACTAGTTCCACATGGCCTTTTGTAGATGCTATATGAAGAGGCAAGCGTCTTTGTGAATCAGGCTCCATAGCAAGCTGAGGCTTTCGATTTAGGATCTCCTTAACAAAGTTAGTATGTCCAAGCATTGATGCGATGTGTAGAGGCAGGTCGCCATAGCGATTTAGAGTAACTCTGTCAAGAATCAGTGGATCGTTTTGATGACTTGATATTAAAATTTTGTTGCTTCTATAGAGCAGCTCAATATATGATTCAAAAGTCAAAACACTTAATTATATCATTCACAAACATAAATTAAAACATGTCATTTTTGTCAACCACTTTCTATCCATGTGCCATTTTTATGAGCTCACCAAATTATTTTCCGGCCTATTGCCGCATCCTATATATAATTATAGAGAAATTAAATTTTTTCTATTTTTTTTCTTATAAACCTCCTACATTTAATGTTAATTTAATAAAATTTTAATATAATTATATAACACATGTCATTATTTAATTGGGCAGAAAGATTAAACAACAAAAGTAGGAAGATATTTAATTTCTTCATAATTATAAAAAACTTATTTTAGGTAATTCTAGTCCACAATTAAGGATAAACTTTGGAAATTAAATTATTTTCATTTTAATCCCCTTAATTTAAGTAACATTCTCACACCACTAATTCCATTTCAAAGTTTGAACCTTTACGTTTCTATCGATTGAAATCGTATACACTCCCCATAAATCTCGGCAACCCTTCTTCAAATCACCACTTTGCCTCCTCCGTCATCGCATGAATCACACATTATCTTTCTATAGAAAACCTAAAATCAAAGGGCTCAAGTCCGCTTAAGAATCTGAAATACGATTCAACCAAGCAAGAGATAGTAGTAATTCGAGAATGTAAGTTTTACTGCATCCATTTATTCGATGAAATGTCTTTCATTTTCTGAATCTTTTAAGTTGTCATGTGACATTCCTAATTTTCTCGGCCAAATAAAACTTTTTTATGCTTATTTAAAATAGAATATTCTTTTCGAAGAATACATTTGTAAAAAAACATTTTTGCAATATTCAAAATTTCAGATGTTTACACTAATACAAAAACATAAACATAAACTAGTCATTACAGGCCACAAAAATGTTTGTTATACTAATGACATCAAACTCCTTAAATGACTCAACAAATTTAAATCATTATTTTTGTGCCTTTATATCACTACCTATGATACAAAGAAAAAACAGATAATCCGATTACTCATTCCCGTTATTCTCCCACCTTGATACTAAAATGATGATCTCAAGGAACCTATCCTAAAAGATCATTATAAACGAGTAGACAATATTGTCTTGGGGATTCCTTAGCAATATATGTCAATAAGGCAACCATAAGGGGATAGAGTATAATGAATGAACACACAGTTCATTAACATCTGCATGTAACGAGCATGCCATTGTTACATAAAACTGTCTAGAATAGTCAATGGTCATCATCTATACTCTGCTAGATGACTAGTCATAACAATGCAATAATACTATAATAGTCACGATCTCACACCATTATTTTTTCTTTCACAACCATTTTCTACCCAATACGATTAAAGTATGATATTTAAAATAGAGCAATACTTTGTTATATATAATTCAGGTACACATAAAAACGATCAAGTTACTTTATCTTGTATAGATATCACAATAACACACGTATCAATTAAACATTTAAATATTTTATGTTTATGTGTAAGATGGAAGTAACTATGCACTTACTTGTTAGAGGTGGGTGATTGGTAGGAAAGTTAGTCCTTCGTCTAATACCTTAGCTTTCCTTTTTAATGACCTACATAGAACCATTACTGAGTCTTAGTGGTCGTTTTATATTTTTCGGAACTATAGTTAAAGTAATTCAGATTGCTCAATAACCCAAGAAATACCGGGTTTATCAAATAAGGAATGACAAAGTAAGATCATATGTGAGGTAGGATTTGTTTTGTATATAGAGTATACCGTTTGGAAAATTCACTTTAAAAACCTCACTAAATCTAACCTAGACATCACTTCTATAAGTGGATCGATCAGTATAAAGACAAAATTATTGATAGAACTTATTCATAAATTTATAATATCGATTATGAATTTAAATATAAGTAACACTTAAAGCGTAGTAAGCTCAACTTAACTTACGGAGTTTTATGACAAAAGTTCAGAAACTTGCGGGCATACTTTTGACTCTGAAAAATTCTTTTCGTCGGGCTCTTTGATGCCACAGCGCCTTGCTAAACTAGCTGGATACTTGAGAGAATCGGGATCAGAATGGGGGAGGTTTCTAGAAAGCTTGGAGTGAAAATGTGAGGGAAAATGAGCAAATATCACAACTATTTATTGGGTGCCAAAATGGGTGTGCACCATCGTGGCACCGCTACATGGCGATGTGACAAGTTCTTGTGGTGCCACGTGTCCTGTTGCCATTCGTCCACGTCACTGAGTCAGTTGAAAGACAGGGTTGCCGCCTTGCCACGTAGTTCTTTCTCTCAGGCCACGCCATCATTTTACGGATAGTTTTCGCAATATTCAAAAAAATCTTAACTCTCGCATAAGAGCTCCATTTTCAACGTTCTTTATATCCCTGGTTTGGTATCGACGAGTACACAACTTTTATTTAGAATTCTTTGGTTAATTCGCATTCTATTTTTATTTTACAGTGTAAGAGAATTACTCAGCCCAAGGCTATATTTCACCCCCTGTCTATTTCATCCCGAATCTATTTCAACTCATATGTCCGCCAAGGTTGTACCGGGTCTATTTCACCCCTGGATCTATTTCACCACCGAGTCTATTTCAAATTATATGTCAGCACGAGGTTGTATCGGGTCTATTTTACCCAACATACATATAGCAAACAGGCACATAGGCATAGAGCAGGAGTCACAAAGACAACAAGCACATACAACCCCTAGTGTCCTACAATATAGTGAGCAAACTCACTTTAGTCTGTTGACAATCTAATAGATGCTCAGGCTACTAGAAAATCCCCGCACTACCTAAACAAATACAACCATAATCAAAAATTGGTTCATAAACCATAATCGAGACTTTAATTTACTAATCCCGACTCCTAGGGTAAAAGATCATTTTACCCTTCCCCTCGATTGGCCCAATTAACCATGGCCCAAACTCAATGGCACTTAAAGCCCAATAATGGCCTAAATTCAAATGACACTCAAGGGCCAAGACCGAATACAGACCCAATTCCATAAAGGCCCATGGCCTAACTGTAACGCTTGTGTTTCCTGTTTGGTATAATTATAAAATATGTATTTACGTCGGTCAACGATTATAACCTTTTAAGAATAAGTGAAAGATAATTATTCAAGTATATGTTATATGCGTGGACTTTGACAAATATTATATAATATTTGTGTATAAAAATTATTTTAAAAACATAATAAATATGGCTAAAACAAACGTTAAAAATAAAAAGATTATTTAAGATAAATAATTTTAACGAAAGTTGTAACGAACCTAAAACTACAAATTATATGTTATAAGATGTATCTGGTCTAAATATATTTAATGGTTAACCCAAGTAGTGAAACAATAATTTTTCCTTTACACTCATTTCTTGATAATAATTGACCGGGTACTTTTTAGGACGTTAGTTATTGTTTATAAATCATTTGGATAAAATTTTATTATAAAGGGTATAATTATTTTATTAATAAGTTAAGGGACTATAGTGTAATTTGGAGGATATATTATGTTAATACAAGAATAACTGAGGGACCATAAATATAACTATAATTTGTAAATTGCAAACTAAATGTAAGCAATATAAGAAAGGTTGTACATATTAAAATGATACATGTCCATCATCTACAAATATCCGCTTTCATTTTGGTGTCAAATTTTGAAGCGTACGTGTCAATATTTTTAAAGGACTAAACATTTTTAGGCGGTTGAAATTTAGTATAAGTAGGAAGATCTTATACTATTTTCAATCATAAAAAAAACAATATCAACGTAAGTCTTCAAAGAAAAATAAGAAATTATTTTTGGGATAGCACTTCATATATTCGAGATTTCCGACAAGATTATAAGTTGGCAAACAGTGTTGAGCTTAAAGTCACGATAATAATTAGTCTTCACTAATTATCCAAGTGAGTGTATATTTACTTTCAATTTACACATAAATATAAATGAAGTATTTTAAATGCTTAGATGTTATATGTGCTATTATCTGTGTTTACTATATTTGTGCCCAATATGAATTTACTTTGTTAAATTATATTTTAATAAAGTACTAATCTATTTATTTTATCGTACTTAAATCATATTGGGTAGTGAAGGGTCGTGAAAAGTGAAATATTAAAGGTGAGGTGTTGACAACTAAGGTACCGACGCGTCATTGGTGAATTGTCATCTAGCATAGTATAGATGACGACCACGAACTATTCTAGACAGTCCAGTGGGAACACTAGCAGGGTCGCAACCTATAGGTGTTAACGAACGGTGTGTTCATTCGGTGTACTCTATTCCCCCATAGTTGCCTTATTGACATATATCGCTCAGGTATCCCCAGAGTGATATTAACTACACGTTGCTATAAAAATCCTTTAGGATAGGTCCCTTGAAATCATCATTTTAGGTTGGAGTGAAAATAACGGGAAGGGGTAATCGGGTTATTTATTTGGTGTGGTGCGTTTATATTTAAAAAGATTAAATATTATTATTGTGGATTGAAACCCCTATGTACTCACTAGGCTCCCAAGCCTAACCCACTCAGTTTCTTTGTATCATAGGTACCGGCGTAAGAGCATATGTGTGATGAGTTTAAATCTGACGAGAGATTTAAAGGAGAATAGGCCATTAGAATAATAAATTGTTGTAATATTGTAATATTACGTTTATGCTTATGTTGTTGTATTGACCATGACATCCCAATGTTTTTTTAAATATAAATAATAATACATTTCCTCGAAAATGTTTTGATAATGATATTGTCATGTTTTTGGGAACAAATTCTGAACTATTATTCTTTTGAAAAGAAATACTCTAATTTAAATAAGCGTGAACAAATCGGTCTTTTCTAACCAAGAAATTGGGGATGTCACACTAACAATGGCCCAACTTAGCAATACTTGTGGCCCAACAAGAGCCCAGAACTCTAGAGTCCAAAAGTGGCCCTAAATCAAAAAGCCCAATTTCCTCTTGATTGATTACACTCAGAGTACCACTTGGGTATGCCGCTCATACAACTCACGACCAAAGGGATTTTATGGGGCTCGAACTCAGTACGTACAACGTACAAGTAAGTAACCCGACGTGCTGGTCCATGAGCCAATTCTTCTTGGATGGCTTAATCCTTTAATACCTTCATGTCCAAACTTCGGATCCATTCTAAAACAAAGTATTAATCCATAAAGTTGGAAGCTTTAAGCTTAAGCATGCCTCAATAATCCTCAAAACCCAACTTTAGCACTTTATCCTCTTGAAAATGAACACCAACCTTTGAATGGCTGAATTAAACCCATTAAGTTACCATTTTTTTACACAAAGAAACCTTAGAAACAATAAGATCTAACATCCTAAACTCCTGGAGTAGCTTATACTCATAAGAACAACTCAAGGTACCAAAACATGACCAAAACTCCACAAAATCTAGATCTAAGCCTGAAATGAGCAAGGTCACAACTTTATACCTCAATTAAGCTGATTAATGTGAGTAAACTCTAGATCTACAAGCTCCAACTTGATAAACGTTCATTCACCAAGCTTCTTCTTCTTTTCGATGCACCAAAAATCCACCAAAATCACTCCAAGGCTCAAAATCCTTTCAAATGGGGGCTAGGGTTTTGAATTTAGGGTTAGAGGGGATGGAGGTTAAAGATAAGGAGGGTTGGAAATGAGTTAAGGCCATTAAATAGGGTCCAAGACCCTAAATTAGGGTTTGAGACTAACTTGCGTACGCCCAACGTATATCTAGTATGTCGAGCGTACGCGAAGGTGCCTTCGCGATTATTTTAGCCAAGTACACCTAAGGTACTCGTAAAAATTTTATCTACATGAAACACACTCAAGGTGAGTTCATACCCCTCATTTTCGTCTTTATCCAGTTTTAGGGGGATAATACATGTTAACTTGTATAATTGTACAAGTTGTTATACATGCTTACTTTCATGTTGTGTAAAAATGTTAGTTACATGAAATAATGTCATTACCTATTATTATGAACATCTATGTGTGGTATGTTGTTAAAATGCTAATCTATGAAAAATGAGTATAAACATGCTATATGTTCTTAAGAAAAAGCCATAAAAACAAAACTATAAAAACTAGAGTTTTTATAAACATAATATGACTTTTCTAGCAAAAATGGTTTTAAACAGGTTATTACATCAGTTTTGTGAGATATAAATCAAAATATTTTATTTTGGAAATATGTTATGAAACTAGTTATAAATACCAAGGATTTGGTTTTATAAATAGAAAACCTAAAAAGATATCACTCAATGAAAAAATTAAGGTTTTCTAGCAAAAATGGCATAACCAGTTTATGGTACCATTTTTGTGAGATTTAACCTAAAATATGTTGTTTTAAACATATAAGGTTAGCTTGACTTAAATTTCACAAAAAGGTAAAAATAAATTTTACAAAGTTTATAATTCAATATTTACCGTTTGGTGACATAAAAATGCCAAAATCTAGAAAACTGACTTTATCATACTAATGGTTCATATACTTATATTAGATGTATAATATATGTTACTTATAAACATCTGAACATGTTAACTTATATATATATATATATATATATATATATATATATATATATATATATATATATATATATATATATATATATATATAGGCATAGGTTATTCTATTTAAAATAATTATTGTGTTATTGTATGTATAAATGTGGGCCAATCATTTTACTTATTTTAAGAAAATGATTAATACATATAATTAAATTAAAGATGGTTGAAAAATACCATCTAATTTCATTCTAAGGGTATTTTAGACAATTGAGATAAATTTAAAAATGAAATTTTTCATATTTTTTGGGATAATTAATTCTCTTGATTTTAAAATTCTAATTTTTTAGTTACTTTAATTTTAATTATAACGTAATTTTTATAATTAAACACGATTCTATTTTGTTAGAATCATATTCTCTAGGAATTTCAGGATATATATTTCTATTAGACCGATATTCTATTAGAATGCCAACACCGACTAATAGCAAATTTTTGGATACACCATCAAAATTTTCAACTGCTTTTTCATACAGTTTTTCATTCTCCCATCCAAAAGAGAGAAAAATTGTTGTATCAATTTCAGCAGCTTCTGACTTGGGTGAATCTTGCCATATACCACTTTCATTTGTAGTGTCTGTAAGAACAGAAAGGTTGTTGGTGCCAACCGCCGCCAGCTCATCATGTTCTAAATCAGAATCACTATCATGCTCCCGAAACCTCTTCACAGAAGTTTTCGCCTCAATTCCATCATTAACCGAATGCTCAGCAGTTACAGCTACCTCTGAAACTCAGTGAAGATTAGTTTGCATTTGTATCCAACGATTCAAGGTCGGAAACCTGAATTAGAAGTTAAATGGCATTCAGAATCGGGTAACCAACTAAATGAATTCAGTTATATATGGAGAAAAGACAAAAGTAACCTCTCGGATTGATCAAGTGCAAACTCAAAGAAAAATCTATCAGCATCACGCTTTTGAACTGACCCTAGCCCATCAATCAACGAGCCTGACATGGTTGATGAGTAGTTATTGCCACCATATAAAATACAATTCCCAAAAACACATGCTAAAACAGCCCTGACTGGTGATAGTTTCACAATATGCTTTACAACATCTAACTGAAGAGGGTACAAGGGAACTCCAGTGTGGCTGAGGACGGACAATATGAACTCGGCTTGGCTTCTTTTGAAGATGAGGATAATAGTTTACCCTCTGAATCCTCTTCATGTCCTATTTCTTCAGACTTACCCTTTTCAGACTTACCCTCTTCGTGACAGCAAAAGAAAATTGAATCCACTAATTAAACAGGGATTTATATCATGAATCCGCTGAGAATCGACATACTGATCATCAATTTCAATGGAAATTAAATCAGTAAACTGAAAGAAAAGGGAGAATCGACATACTGATCATCAATACCAAAGGTAGGGTTTTCTCTAAGGGGTTGAAACGAGAATCAACCAAGAAACCTCGCAACACACTTGCCATAGATACGCGAACGAGTTCGTTGGATCAACTGCCGCCTCGAGGAGATCGAATAAATTGGGCTGTTGGGCTTCGATTTCATGAAGCTGATTGCAGATCACAGATAAGTCTTTAGATTCTTGTTGGATTGAATCGATACTGGAGCTGCCTATGATCTCTACAACTTTGGAGCTTGACCTTTCTTCACCTTTCAACTGATCTTTGATTGATTGTAAAAGGTTGATATTTTTATCTAGGGTTTTAAAGCGGTAAATGTAAATGATTTTGCCTAAATCAAAGGAGGGTTTTTGATTTGAATAATTAATTACCAAAATTAATTAAAAGCTAAGATTACAATTTTACCCATATCTAGGTTTTTGAAATGATTGGTCCACATTTATGCATACAATAACACAATAATTACTTTAAACACCTGAACTTATCTCTCTCTCTCTCTCTCTCTAATATATATATATATATATATATATATATATATATATGTGTGTGTGTGTGTGTATAGGTACAACGAAACATTTATAATAAACTATAATAGGTATAGTTTATGGGTCATTAACACTATTATAACATTTTGGTACAAGACGAACAATTATATAAAAGTATATAATTATTATACACTTTATTAATACTATGGAAAAGTGATATTTACAATTGCAAAGGGTTTTCATTACATAAAACGTAAAGTTGTTGAAACAATTATGTGAGACAAAGTCTTCACCGTACCCACCAGAGTACACACTAAAGTCCTAAATTATAACCAGAATCTCTGTAAGAAAGTGTGATACTTGTGTATAGATCTATATGAGACTGACAATCTCGCACCTAAGCTGCTAGCTACAGCTAGAATGGCAGGTCTGGGGTGACAAATGTCTAACATTCCGACGCCTGAATAATGTCATAGAAGGCTAATTTCGGTTTTAGCATGGTTGTAATAAGACACATGGGAAATCAACGATACATTTAGTTTACGGGATAACATGCATTCAAATGGTTTTATATAAGAAGAAAACTACATAACACTATTTTAGTATAGAAATACTTACACATTTTTGGTCTTAGGGTTTTAACACTACAACTCATTTTAAGAAAATATTGGATTTTCTGGGAACAAATGCTATTATTTTTACAAGGAAAGAATTACATATTTTTATCCATACAAAACTCTTATGAACTCACCAACTTAATTGTTGACACTTTTCAAAACTACTTGTATTCTCTGGAAACCGTTAAACAGGTAGTCACAAGTCTTTTGAGGAAGGGACGTTATGTCTTCGTACAATTCATTTTTGTCATCTTAATGTAATTGGTTTTGAAACATACAATACTTGGAAACAATGTAACATTCTTAATTATATTTATGATATTTGTGTTTGCTTTGATCACTATTGTACATTATGTTGTGATATTGTTCATGAAGTCATCAACCGCCAGTTGTTTCCTCCACCCTAGTTTGGGGGTGTGACAATTTCCTTTGACGCAATCTTCACAAAACTTTATCTTTCCAGTAGCCTCTCCACCAAGCAGTCCTTGTTTACTTAGAACCAACATGTCGTTGTCACTCATGTGCCATAACATAAGATGCCACAACCCCATCTTGTCATCATCTTCGTTCAAGGATTAGGAAATAGCCACCGTTCCTGTAATCGTATTGACTTCTAGGATATAGATCCATCCATGATTCTATTGGATTAGGTGTCTAACTCCATAACTATAGTTGGTATGTACTTGACCCAAGAGTAGCATCGTCTATTTCGGGTTGCATATCACCAGGACAATTTGAGGATGGATATTTGAGTAAGAGGTTATTTATGATTTAGTAATATATTATAAGTTCTAATATATTAATAAGAAATCATATTATTTAGTTAGATCAAGAATTAATTTGGAATTAATTTAGTGATCAAAAGAGACCAATTAAATTAACGGGGACTGATTATGTAAATCAATGATATATATATATATATATATATATATATATATATATATATATATATATATATATATATATATATATATATATATATATATGGTTTGGGCTATTGATCCATGATGGGCTAAGTTTATGTAAGTTTCCATGAAAAGTTAGTCCACATGAAATATGGATCATAACCCAAAGTGTATGGATTAGGGTTTACCCATGACTCTTGGATTCCTATATATATATATATATATATATATATATATATATATATATATATATATATATATATATATATATATATATATATGCATAACCTTATGGCTAAAATCAGTTACAACGAGTGTTCTTGGAATTATAACCGATTTGTGTGCCTAGTAATTTCTCTCAAGTCATCCAATTGTTTAAGGGTGTGTTGTGAACCGTTTGAGGCATTACATTTAAGGTGCTAAGTTCTTAAATGTCAAATACATCAAGCTACAACAAAGAGGTAATTATTCTTATCATATTTTATGATTCAAGTGTCAAGTCATATGCTAGTTGTAGGCTTACGCTTTGGATATTTCATTACATGTATAATTATAGAAAACATAGATCCAAAGCATCAGGGTTGTATGTGCACCACAAGATATTATAGTATACAAAACCCAACAGTGGTATCAGATCCATGGGTTGTTTGTTTTTATATTTGATGCTTGGTTATTTTTCAAAGCTGAAAAAAATCAATTTTTTGGACTCTGACTGATGAACTCTCTGAGTCCATTGTTTGACTCGACGAGTCCACTTTGTAAAATGGCAACTCGACGAGTCGGGTTCATGCACTCGTCGAGTAGATGCTTAAGGTTGCAGAATTTCGAGTTTTTGGCCAGAATTAGACTAGGATCATTACCAAAAACTATTTTGTAATCATAAAAAATTGTATTTTCTGATTTGGTAATCATGACCTTCTTCCAATCAAAAGATAATTGTCAAAATTTCAAGATTTGTATTGGTTTATATGATAGGCTAATTTCTTGTAAGTTGTTGATATGAATTGTCTTGACTTATGAGTTTAACTAGATCCAAGATAAATTATATGCTAATTTTATTTGTTAAAATATTGATTTAAATGTTCTTTAAAGTCTTCCATAACTTGTCCTCAAGTTATGGAACTTGAAATGTTTTTCCATAAAAACCACATTAAACTCATAAGTTATGGAAATCAAAGGTTTTTCAAGAGTTACAAAATTTGCCCTTAAGTTTTGGTATTTGAAAAGTCTCAAATTTAGAAACTCTTGTAATTAATAAATATAACTCTTGGGTTCATAAATTAAAATTTTTAGTTAAACAATTTTTAATCTTCAATTTTTATATTTAGAACCTTGAGGTATTTGAATAGTTCAAATTGCACCTTATGTACTTTATTAAATTAATTAAAGTGTTTAATTAAAAGAGAATTAATAATTCCATAATAACATGGTTTAAGTTTAATTAAATTAAGAGTATAGTTTAACTAATTGATTAAACCAGTTAATATTTTAAAAGTTTAAAATACACCCTTATACTATATAAAATTAAAAAGTTTAATATATTATATGTATAAGTAAAAAGTCAGCCTTACCGTTAGTAGGCCTCATTCAAAAGGCCCGTCTATAAGGGGGTATAAGGTTACTACCTATAAAATGGCGGTTTAATGGCTGTTCACTCTCACCCACCGCTTCATTGACTGGTGGAGGGTTGTTAGCCGAACGGGTAGGATAGTACATTAATTCTCAATAAAAGTATAATGAAAATGCCAAGTAACTAAACACTTATAAAATCTCAATCTTAGTTACTTAGGAAAAATGTGAATTTGGTGCTAATCCATGAAATTGCACTTTGCACCATGCCAAGTCGTTAGTGGAGCATATGTGGTTAACCGACACACTAACTTGGACTAACAATGGTGGCAAAGGGTAGCTCGATGTTTGTCATAGATCAATGGAGTGTGTGTGATTAACCGGCACATTGATTAGGTGATAAATGACATCGAGAGTACCAAGCTAATTTGCATGGTTATTCACACCTTGTTTGTGATCCTCGACATCCCATTCACAAACTTAAAGGGCATAATTGAGATTTAAACATGACATTGAAAATTTCAATGAATCTCAAAAGATCTAGGAATTTCAATTCATTTAAAACTTAAAGTTCATTTTCGTTTTTCATGGTGGAAATTATTAAATCGTCATTTACCTACCTTCAAATATTTTGCAATTGGATTATGGCATCCCTCTTCCGAATTGTAGACTATATGTTGGGTCCTAGCCTTAATATATTCATTTTGGGTGTTATATTAAGGACTTAAATCAACTAACTTGAATTTCTCCCAAATAGATGTCTAGTTCTGACAACTATGGTCTTCCCTATCCTTTTGGAAAAAGCTTTCCTAATGAAGATGATACCCCACATGGTGATCAAGGTAAAATATTAATCCCTTCATCGTGCATTAGTGGGACTGGAAATCATATTTCACTTCCTCAACCTCATCCAATTATTCTCCCTAACCCACATGTTCAAAGACTTGAAAAGCTTAAGGTCATTCAAGACCTATTGGCAAGAAAACATAAAGATGGAAATTATGTATGTGCTTACATCTTGGAGATGAAGTTACATATTGACAGGCTGGGAGAGTTGGGTGTTGAAGTCTCGAGGAATTTGGCTGTTGACTGGGTTCTTCAATCACTTCCTGAGTCATATAGCGGGTTCATTAAGGACTACTATATGACAGACCACTACATGACCCTTATTGATCTTACCTATTTGTTATTGTTGTTGAATCATAAATGATTTGGCACACTGGTAAAGCAAGGTTGATTCGAAGATCTACTTCTCAAACTTCCATGGACAACCGTGACAATCCTGAAATTATTTCTTCTCTTAGGAGAGAGAAATTGGCTAAAGTCAAAAAGTTTGAACTTAAGAGAAAGGCCAATTATGGGATTGTCTCATGTGCCGATGCGAAAGAAACCAATTGTTTCTACTGCCATTTAGAAGGACATTGGAAGCGAAGTTGTCCTGACTACCTGATAGATCTAACAGATGGTAAAGTTAAAATATTTGACTCTACTTCAGGTAAGTCTACTATCTAACTCTATTAAGTTTCTATTTGGAGATTCTTAATACATGATGTAATGTAATTACATTTTGATGTTTTGAATGATTAAAAAAAAGTAAGGAAGCTTAAAAGAAGAGTAAACTGATTCTGATTGCGAAGAAATGGATTTCGATCGCATGGTTCGATGATCAGAATTTTGAGTTACTGCTTAAGAGTTATGATAAATTGCTTAGGAATAGATAACAACATAGTTTTCAAATGTATTTGCATTGTAAGGACAAGTTTTCTGCAAGTTTATAAATAAAAGAAAATTTTTTATTTTATTTTATTTTAAGTCTCCTTACAATGGCTTTTTTGAAAATTGTTGTTTATATGTTTCCATTGATAGCAATATTGGAAAACGGATTTGATTCTTTTGTTTGTGGTAGAGTCAAAATTTACCAAATAAGGAAAGATTATCATCACCCAAGTTTCAGCTACATAGAAACTTGGAATCATGCAACTTGTATAGTGTGATGAATGAGAACCTTCATCTTTGGGAAATTAAGACTAATTCCTTATTCACATTTATATGTGAGTCAAGTGAAGGACGAGGGGATCGGGTACACTTGGTTGTGCGTCGGTTAGGTCCACACAAAGAGGGATAAGACCATTCGTTATGATTTACTAAAATTTAATAAATATGGTTATACTTACAAGATTAAGTGTAGTTTTGAATCATTGAAAAAGTTTCAATGTGTAGCAAAATGAATAAGAAGAATTAAATTAGGCAGAAAGATAAAAGCTTCTTCAATTTGAAATGAAGGGAGAGTACTTGAGTATCGTGTTTTATGATCATCTTAGTGATTATGGAACCATATCACAATTGATCATCTAAGCGCACTTGTATGGCTAAGAAGAGGAATAGGGAATTGTTGAAATGATTAAATCAAAAAGGTGAATCATACTTCGTTCCAAATCGAGTCTTAGAGTCATTCTCCAAGATCGAGCCTTGAGTGACATAATCTTAAGAAAGCTTTATAACACTTGTCAAATGTAGAGTAAAATGTTTTCTACTCTTGTACATTTGAAATTGGTAAGTTGTGATGTTTTGGATAAAACAAAGACCAACTAAGACCAATTGTGTGAAATGTTTGTCTTGATAAGAAACCTCACTCACTGTTGACTATTTGTTTGTCAAGTAATGTCTCTTGACAAAGAGAAACTTATATGTCAAGAGGTCAGTGGGAGTCTTAAAGATCTTGAAAAGGTTCAAGAACTAATCAAGAGTAAACCTATTGTTAATCACTATCTTACGACTTGAGGTTTATAACCTATCGTGATGACATATTCTTGTTTCTGTGCCCATTCTAGTTAAAGTTGCCTATGCATGTGAAGTCTAGGAGTACTCAATTGTACGCATAACAACTTGGAAGCAATGGTAGGCACTTGTGCTGCCAGGTGGCAAGAAATTAAGATTAAACATGTTCAGTCCATATGAGTTTGGATTTGTCACTAATCTTGTCTTATGATTATGATTATGACAAATTCACATAGATAGGAACGTATACACTATAAAATCTAAGTGTCATAAGGTTTCTCCCTGCTTCTTGAAAATGATTGTGAGGAAACGCTTTTACTAAGTAGATTTTAAGGAGATAGAAATTGTGATATCTGCATTCTCAAATTCGATTATGATTATAACATCCTTCTTCATAGTTCAAATTGTAAGAAATGGAAAAAGGTCTAAACATTTGAGACTTATTGCTGTAAGTTCTAAATTTGTTTAGACACACAATTAATAATTGGGTTCCAATACATAATCATAAGTCCATGCTTGGGGTAAAAGACTGCTTTACCCCAATCTTGGCTTGATACAAGCTCAAGGCCCATCCCAAAGGCCCAACAGTCAAATATGAGTCAAAGCCCAACATATGGCCCAATTTCATATAATCAGTAAGGCCTAAAATATGGCCCATCTATGGCCCAATTTTTCCAAATTGGGCCCAAACCCTCATATGGTCCTTACCCTAAAGCCCATCTAAATATTCTAGTCCATAAGATTATTCTTGGATGGCCCACTAATAACCCAAACATCAAGGCCCAATAGAAAGGCCCAACAATAAACCCAAGTGAAATTAGAGTTTTACATAAAATGACAATTAGGGTTAAGTGTTTCACACTTAACCCATTAAGGCCTTAATCCATTAAGTCCATCACTTTACTAAATAAATCATATGGTGTGATTGGGCTTAATACACAATTCCATTCCAATGGCCCAATTTGGGTCCTGATAAGTCCAAAGACCATAAATACAATATTAGGGGTTTCTAAACCCTAATTAGGGTTTCCAACCCAATCTTAGCCCAATAGACTCAATAGCTAGGTCTTTTGCTCAGTTAAGGTTCATTAGGCCCATTAGGGTTTCACTAGGGTTATTAGTCACATGCTTAGGTTGTTAAGTCAATTAGGGTTTTATTGGGCCCATTAGGGTTTTAGTCCCTTTGCCCAAACACCCCAAACGAGTCACAATACAAACTAGGCACACCGCCACCTGACACGGCAGCCAGTGGCGGCAATAAGCGGCAGCCACCACCTCACAGTGGTGGTATTGACTTTCCTTCCATTATTCCATTTTTTGTTACAATTTACAATGCCAAACTCCAAAATAAACACACACACTAATGCTAAATACACACACACAACCACCCTTGTGGTGGCTGGTGGTGGTAAGTAGTGGTAGCCACCACCTCACGGTGGTGGCGGTGGCTATTCCCGATTTTCTGGCTAGACAAAACACACACAACACACACACTAACAATGGAAAACACACTCACACCCGATTCCGGTTTGTTCAAGGGTCCAACCACCCACCTGGTGGCTCACGGCGACGACAGCAGCTGCTTCATGATGGCAGCGACGTCGTAAAGTCGAAGGAACGACGGCAGATGACAGGATTTGCGATGACAGCCACCACCTCACGGTGGTGGCGAGTTCCTTGAGTCTCATCCTAGCAACACACGACCACCCGAACATGTTCGTCGCGAGCCCAACACCAAAGCGCACCCTGACCTCAGCCACACTCATGGTGGCGCACGATAGTTGGAGAAGAACACCAGCCTCAACAGCCACCCGGAATGGCTGCTACGGTGACAGTGCAGTGGTAGAAGAAGACAGAGGAGGACACGACCGTCCAACTGGTCCACGGGAGCAGCAGGACGCCAGTCTTTGCAGTTCACAAATTTGTTGGTAGAACATGGCGGAAGAAAAAGAGAAGACACGGAGAGACGACACAACATCAGCACAGCGGCAACATCAGCTCTATCATCCAGAGATGGCGGCTCGGGGGTGGGAGGCATAAGGGGGAGATGAGGGCTGATCCTCTCTTTGAGGTTTAGGGTTCTTTAAGACTATATACCCGATGCCCTACTAAAGTCATTGCCATAATGGTAGAAATGGTCCCTCACCAAAAATATCCTTTCAAAATAACCCCCATATTTACCCTTTAAAACCCATCATTAATAATCCGTTACAACCTAGGTACAATATTTACCAAACAGATCCTGCCCTCATAAATCTTTTCATACCAAGTCCATAATTTACCAAACAACCTCTTATCCTCCATAATTTCTTCAAATGAAGTCCCAGAAGTTATCATTTAGTCTCTGCCTTCATAAATACTTACAAAGTCAATCTAAAACTTACACTTTTAACCCCCAACTTCTAAAACTACGACAATTAGCTCTTCGAGACCATCCCTTGATATATATAATTATTATTTTAGGGTTACTATTTGTTCATTTATTTATTTATTAGATAAACGGGTGTTACAGCTAAGATCCATATTTTCGATTCGAACTTTGAAGAGGGATGTCGTAATCAAATTGTAACATCCAAAAATCGAGACCCAATTTTTTTTTGTTTTAAAGTATATTACTTGTAAAAATAGTTAATAGAAAAACAGCATTGAAATCCTTTCAAACATAAAGTCACAAATCACAAGTCTCAAAACCATATTAGTAAATAGTATAATATCAGAGTACAATCCCAGGTTTCTCAAATGCGGAATATCATGTGTGAAGGTGTGATACGCTGCTACCCCGATGGATCCTTCCCTTTATATGAAGAGTTACCTGAAACCAAAACTAAAAACCGTAAGCATAAAGCTTAGTGAGTTCCCCCATCATAGTCATACCAAATAATGCATAATCTTCGGTATCTTTCAACCGGTAACTGTCGGGCATAGCCAGGAGCTGGGCTCCTCCTCGGTATCTTTCAACCGGTAACCGGGAACTAACCTCCATTCGGTATCTTTCAACCGGTAACTAGGATCTACCCTCCCCTTCAGTATCTTTCAACCGGTAACCGAGGACTATTTCACCCCCTACTACTGCTAACACATATCAAGCACAGTAAACATATCAAGCACAATAATCATTTCTCAAATCAACACTAGATAATTATCACAAAGATAATCATCTATCTAACACTCTTACTTGTGGGTCGGCATTGTGGCCATAGACCCACTCTTACTAGGAGAAAACTCACCTCAAAGTCGTGTAGTGTCTGCACTAATCTCGGTATGAAAACCAACTCTCCTCGAATCCTCAATCCCTACACAACAACTTTTCTAACATATCAATTCATACCCGTAACCCTTACAAGGGTCAACTCAAGTCCAAGACAAAGTCAAGGTCAAACCCTAGTCAAAGTCAACATCTGGTTGACTCGACTCGCCGAGTTGGTCCACCAACTCGCCGAGTCCCCATATCCACAAAATGCCATAATCCCGTCCCTACTCGTCGAGTCTAGCAAGAGCTCGACGAGTTCACCTTCAACAACACATTCGACTATCTTCAACCGACTCACTGAGTTCGTCCTAGAACTCGTCGAGTTCATCTTCATCCATATAAAGGTGTTCAGTCTATGACTCACCGAGTTCTCCTTGAACTCGCCGAGTACATCTTCATGTGGTTGGGACATTGACTTGAACTTGTTGAGTTTTTTCATCCACGCGCTAAGTCCTATGATTTCCAGGTCCATAAAAAACCCCTAGCAGGCTGAGTGTTCCTTCCACTCAACCAAAAATTGTTTCCAGAAGACGTTTGAGGGACATGCGTCCCGACTCGCCGAGTCCCCCAAGCGACTCGTCGAGTCCCTCCTTGTCCAAAACTATACAGTCGATTATAATGGGTCTTAATGCACCAAAATCATAGATCTGGCCTCCTAGGATCCCTTTTACACATAAAGTTCCAATCTTGACGTACATGCATGCGGGTTTTTGGCTCAAAAAGCCATAAAAGAGGTATACATGAAGCATGGGTCTCCCATGGCCATAAAGTTGGCACCTTTATGCCATGGGAACCCTCAATGGTTCCAGATCTGAAGCACAACTCCACTTCTACAAATCCGAATATAACTCCATTAAAGCTTAGAAAAAGGTAGAAAATAGCCCGAAATCAAGATATAAGTAGTGAATAGCCAAGGTATCAGCTTTATACCTCAAATAAGCTGGAAATAAGTCACAACCTCTGGATCTACTAGCTTCCACTTGAACTTCCAAGCTTTCTTCTTCTTCTCCAACTTCAAATACACACAAAAGGCACCAACAAGCTCAAGAAAACTCAAAAGGGGCTTAGGTTTTTGAGTTAGGGTTTCTCTAGGTTGGGAGGGATGATGGGGGCTAGGTTGAGGCAAAATAAGACGTTTAAATAGGGTGCAAACCCTAACATTAGGGTTTCATCAAGACAGCTCCTACTCGTCGAGTCGGTTCCCCGACTCGTCGAGTAGGTCACTAAACCTCTGTGTACAAAATCGAGTCTACTCGAAGAGTTGGGCCTCCCACTCGCCGAGTCCCAGGGAGAAACATGAAAAGTAATTGAATTTAAATACGTACTAGGAACCGCGTGTTACACAAATTCGAATCTATTTTAGGTAGGTAAGGCTTTTACCAATTCCAATATGATGAAACTCCTAGATCTTTTGAGTTTCATTGATTCTTATCAATGGCATGTTTTGTCACACCCCCAAACCAAGGATGACGGAAACGTCCGGGGATGGAGGACTTCATGTATAGTATCATAACCACAATTGCAATAGTAATTTAAGCAAACACAACCAACATATATATAATTGATAGAGTTACATCATTGTATGAGTTACATGCTTCCAAATCAATTACAATATGTTAACAAAACATGATATGTTGACGCCTTAACGTCCCATCCTCAAAATGCACTTTGGTACCTGTTTAGTGATTTCCTGAGAATACAAGTTGTTTAAAAAGTGTCAACGCAAAGGTTTGTGAGTTCATAAGCTTTTGTTTTCAGACTTGATAAAAGTCTTTCTCTTGTAAATGTCACGTTTGTTTCAGAAAAATCCGATATTTTCCTTAAAATTTGTGTAATGTAGTCTTATAACCGAAGACCAAAATGTATAAGTAACCTCTCTTACTAATAGAAAATGATATGTGTTTAAATCGACATAAACGCGTTTGAATTAAATGAAATTACCATAAATTTTATGTTTGTTAATACTTTCTGTGAGTTTATTATAACCATGCTATGACATAGTTAGCCTGAAACGACGTTCTTCAAGCGTCAGAAATGTTTATGACATTTGTCACCCCAGACCTGCCGATCTAACTATTGCATGCAGTTAAGGTGTGGGTTTGTCAAACCCAATATAGATCTATATACAAGTATCACGCTCACCCTCCAGAAGACTCTGGTTACAATACAGGACTTAATGGTAAGTGTGAAGCGAATGTCTCACAAAATCTTTAACGAATTTACATGTAACGTAATGAAAGTTCCCTTTTGTATAAATGTACCCTTTTGAAATATATGTATTGTGTAATGTATCATAAACTATACCTATTATAGTTTAGCAAAACAAGGGTAGTAGTAGTAATGTACATAAACTATACCTATTATAGTTTATTCAAACGTTTGTATGTAATGGATGTACTTTGATTATAACACATTGTTATTTCTATGCTTTATCTAGCAAAAATCCATTTGTTAACTGATGTATATCTATATACTAAGACAAAATGTCATATATTGCATCTACACATAATCACATAAAGATATACACCTTGCTCAACATGTTACAAGGTGAAATGAAATTGGTAGTATTTTTCTGTTGATAACATTTTCTGTAACTGTTCTTAGAAAATTTATAGAAACATTATCAAATGTCCAAATCAAATTCCGTAAATTATGAGAGTTTGGAAAATGAGTCTAGTTTGTTCATAAATTTTCCCACGATTTTTAGTGACCTCTAACTTGTGTGAATAAGTCCATAATCACAGACCGGTCCGGATTGATGTTTAGAATGATAGACAGTTTTGTAAAAATCACCATAAATTGTAGAAAAATCATGTGGAGATGTTCAAGTAGTCATTTTAAAGCTAAGAACTTGAACTACTTGCACCTTGTACAGTTTGGAAAACAAAAATGTTTTAGTTGACCAAAATAGTCCGTGAATAGAGTCCAACTTTTCTGATGTAAGCTGTTAGAAATATTTAGTTGTGTTCTTGATGATTTAACTTGTATTCTCCCCCTTAAAACATAAGAAAATATGAAAATGTAGGGGTATGAACTCACCTTATGTGATTTCAGTAGATGATTGTTGAAAAATGGAAGTGATCAACTCAAGAACACTTGAAGATGCCTTGAAGATTTTCGAGAATCTAACATCACAGTGATGGAGTTTGTGTAAGCAATCAATGATTTGAGTAGAATGAAGTGCAATAATCACAAGGAGTATGAGTTATACTTACCAAGAGAAGAATAAATCTTGAAGATCAGCCTTGGAGTCTTGAAATAGAGAGAAAAAGTTTGAGAGAAAAGTTGTGTTGTATTTTTGGTGAAATGGGAGCAAGTGAAAGAATATGAGGAGAGAGGATGAATATCCAGCTCTAAAAACGTGGAAATGACTTGTGAGAGAGGTAAAAAAGACAAGGAAGTGACAAGGTATGGTGGGGAGGAGTGTGGGTTAGTCATGGAGTGGGTATGGTGGTTGCTTGTGTCATAATACAAAGAAAAGTCAACACTCAACCTTTGTACTTCACCCACTCTTCTTGGATAAGGTTTTATCCTTAAAAACATGATTAATCTTTAATTAAGGGGTCTTATATGTTAAAATAAAGTTTTGGGTGAAAATCCCGCGTTAAAATGATGAAAAACGAAGCTAAAATGAAGTCGTAGTCGAAAACCGGAAAGAATTGATCTTCCAGCGAGAACTCTTGGTCCTGGCCGGAGGTTCGGTCCTCCTGAGGCTGGGCGAGAGGCGAACTGCAGCGAAACAACAAGAAGCAAAAGGCAGTTTGGTCTGAAAGTGTCAGAAGCGAAATAGACCGAGGGAGCGAACTGAACCGAGAGGCGAGCAGGAGCAAATGGACCGATATGAACAGGAACTTCGGGTTCGGGCTTGTGTGAGGTTCGGGCCCGAAAGGGGGGGGGGTTCAGTCTGCGAGGTTCGGTCCTGAAAGGGGGGTTTCGGTTCCGAGAAGGCTTTCGGTTCAGCAGAGGTGTTCGGTCCTCTTGGTTTCGGTCCCTAAGAGGCTTCTCGGCCCTAAGAGGCTTCAGCCCCACATAAAGGGTTTCGGGTCTTTTAGGGTATTTTACCCGTTCTAACTCCGTTTTAAGCGATTTTTGACCCGGTTAAGGGTCGGAATGACCCGAATGACTTCAAAAGGTTACAGGAATCATTGCGAGAGATTTGGGAGAGATTTCAAATAGAAAGAGATAGAGTGAAAACGATTGAGAGAGGTTTCGTTTGTGACCTTTTTGAGTGTCCGGCTTCGCAATGCAAGGTCCGTAAACCCCATTAAGCCATGTTTTAGTGTCTTACACACTCCCGATGAGTGTGCATTAGTGTTTTATCGCTTTGGTTCATTGTTTACCGCATTTAAGGCTTAGGAAAAATTCAATCACATGGATTTTTCAAATGATGCTCTCATTAAAATAGCGGATTGTTTAGTAAATACACAACGTAATCCCTAATACGCAAGGGCTAATTGAGTCGTTTGGTTTAACTTATTGACTTTGTTTGACTTTGACTTGACCTGAATTTGATTATTGTCACATCATCCTCCACTAGAGGGAATTTCGTCCCGAAATTTACGTTTTGACTGGGACTTCAAGAGTTAGGAAAAAGATGCGGGTATTTTTGTTTCATTTGATCTCCGCGTTCCCAAGTGAACTCAGGTCCCCGTTTAGCATTCCAGCGGACCTTTACAATGGGAATACGACTCTATTTTGTTCGCTTGATCTCTCGATCCATGACTTCGACTGGTTCTTCCACGAAGTGGAGATTTTCGTTAACTTCGATTTCGTCGAGAGGTATTACAAGTGTCTCATCCGATAGACACTTTTTCAAGTTTGATACGTGGAAGGCAGTGTTGTAAACCTCACCGAGTTAGCCGATTACTCCTCCGAGTACTCGCTACTCCCCCTCTTGCCGAGGCGAGTTACATAATCCCAAGTACTCCCCGATCGGCCACTTATGAACAGAGTAGTGTTGTGAAATTCGGTCAACTTTGTGATTAATATGTATAATATACTTAATGATTTATTATTTAACAAACACACATGTGATTATTACTACATATATATCTAAAATTTTCAGTAATTATTCACGAAGTGAGACCAATATGTGTTTTTCATTTTTTGTGTATCCACATGTATCCAATTTTGTTATATATTTCAATCAACTTATGATTTTGTCTTATGATTTTGACATATATAATTTCCCTAAAAATATTTCTACACAAATTTCCAAATCCGAGTACTCCCGAGTACTCTCTACTCAGTACTCGGCCGAACAGGTACCGAGTAACGAGTTCTACAACCTTGGTGGAAGGTAGGGTGTACGTTACTAAGCTCTTGTGGTAATCGGAGTTTGTACGCCACGGGACAAATCATGGCAAGGATTTCAAACGGTCCGATGTACCTCGGGTTTAGTTTCCACGCTTACCGAAACGTATCATTCCTTTCCAAGGGGAAACCTTCAGTAGTACTCGATCTTCGACTTGGAGTTCCAAGGGTTTGTGTCGCTTGTTGGCGTAACTCTTTTGTCGATCACGAGACGCCTTCAGTCTTTCCCGAATTTGAACAATCTTTTCTGTGGTCTCCCTTATGATTTCATGCCTGGTAAGGGTGCTATCAGGGACTTGCCCCTAGCTAGCTGAGTATCCCCCACTTCGGCCCAACACAGAGGTGATCTACACTTGCGACCATAGAGAGCTTCGAATGGAGTGACTCCAATGCTAGTGTGATAGTTGTTATTATAGGAAAATTCGATAAGCGGTAACTGAGTATCCCACGCCTAACCAAAGTCTATCACACAGGCTCTCAACATGTCTTCTAACGTCTGTATAGTACGCTCGCGCTGCCCGTTGGTTTGCGGATGGTAGGCCATACTCATATCTAGCCTAGTTCGGAGAGATTTCTGTAAGGACTGCTAAAATCGCGAGGTGAATCTACTATCTCGGTCAGAGATAATGGATATTGGTACACCATGCAGTCGCACAATCTCCTTGATGTATGTCCTGGTTAACTTCTCCATCTTGTCGGTTTCCTTTATTGGTAGGAAGTGCGCATACTTGGTTAATCTGTCTACGATTACCCATACGGTGTCAAGCCCACCCGATGTCTTAGGCAGTTTGTTTATGAAATCCATGGTTATCCGCTCCCACTTCCACTCAGGTATATCCGGCTGTTATAGTAGTCCTGATGGCTTCTTGTATTCTACCTTGACCTTGGCGCAAGTCAGACACTTGCCCACATAGGTAGCAATCTCAGCTTTCATGTTCAGCTGCCAGTACAACTTCTTGAGGTCTAGATACATCTTATTCGAACCTGGATGGATGGAATATCGTGTCTTGTGTGCTTCATTCATGACAACGTCTTGGAACCCACTGAACTTTAGTGTCCAGATCTGGTTCATGAGGTAGCGAGCTCCGTCCTCCTTGACTTCTAGGTTTTTATCCATCCCTCTCAATGCCTCACCCGTCACGTTTTCTGGTTTCAAGGCTTCACGTTGAGCTTTCTTGATTTGTGTGAACAGGTACGAATGGATCGTCATCGTTAGTGACTTCACCCGGCGACCCGAGTATTCTTTTCTGCTTAGGGCATCGGCTACAACATTAGCCTTGCCCGGATGATAACGTATTTCGCACTCATAATCGTTTAGTAGCTCTACCCATCTTCTTTTTCGCATGTTTAGCTCTTTTTGATTGAGGATATGCTGAAGACTTTTGTGATCGGTGAAGATGGTGCACTTTGTGTCGTAGAGGTAGTGTCTCCAGATCTTCAAGGCAAACACTACAACTCCTAATTCGAGGTCGTGGGTGGTATAGCTAACTTCGTGGGTCTTAAGTTGCCTTGACGCGTAAGCGATAACCTTCCCCCTTTGCATGAGCACACAACCGAGACCTTGATTCGAAGCATCGCAATACACCACAAAATCATCAGTTCCTTCTAGAAGAGACAAGATTAGTGCGCTGCATAGGGTTTGCTTTAGTGTCTGGAAGGCGGCTTCTTGTTTATCTTCCCATTTGAACACCACACCTTTCTGAGTCAGGGTGGTGAGGGGCTTAGCAATCTTGGAGAAGTTCTGTATGAATCTTCGGTAGTAGCCTGCGAGTCCCAAAAATTGTCGGATTTATGTTGGCGTTGTAGGTGCTGACCAGTTTTCAATCGCCTAGGTCTTTGAGGGATCCACGTGTATTCCTCCCTTGCTTACCACGTGGCCAAGGAATCCCACTTATCGTAGCCAAAATTCGCACTTTGACAACTTAGCGTAAAGCTTCTTGGCTCTTAGGGTATCCAGAACTAATCGTAGGTGTTGCCTGTGCTCTTATTCGCTTCTCGAATAGACCAAGATATCGTCGATGAACACGATCACGAATTTATCAAGGAAGGGTCGGCACACTCGGTTCATCAAATCCATGAACATCGCAGGCGTGTTGGTTAATCCGAATGGCATCACTACAAACTCGTAGTGCCCGTAGCGAGTTCTGAATGTTGTCTTGGGGACATCTACTTCTTGAACTCGCAGCTGATGATAGCCCGACCTCAAGTCGATTTTTGAAAAATAACTTGCTCCCTGAAGTTGATCAATAAGGTTGTCGATTCGGGGCAGGGGATATCGGTTCTTCATGGTAAGTTTGTTTACTTCCCGGTAGTCGCTGCACATGCGAAATGATCCATCCTTCTTTTTCACAAAAAGGACTGGTGCACCCCAGGGTGAAAAGCTCGGTCTAATGAACCCTTTGCTCAACAGTTCATTCAACTGGTTGGACAGTTCTTGCATCTCTGCCGGTGCTAGGCGGTATGGAGCTTTGACAACGGGGGTAGCTCCAGGAATTAAGTCGATTCGGAATTCGACTTGTCGTGCGAGTGGTACACCTGGCAGGTCGTCTGGGAATACGTCAGGGAAGTTGCATACTTCTGGAATTTCTTTGATGTCCTTCACCTCTTGTTTCTTGTCTACGACGTGGGCTAAGAATGCTTGGTATTCCTTTCAGAGGTACCTTTGGGCTTTGACGCAAGAGATGATTTGCAAATTTACACTGGGTTTATCTCCAAAGATGAGAAGGGTTTCGCTGTTTGGCAGATTAAGGTGAACAGCCCTTTCGTAACATAGGATGTCGGCACGATGAGAGCTTAACCAATCCATACCAATGATTATGTCAAAACTTTTTATGGTGACTGGCATTAGATCAGTTTTGAACAAATGGTTGTCTAGAGTGAGAGTACACCCTATGTAAATATCGTTAGCGCGCTCAACCTTTCCGTTTTCCATTTCTATGACTTAAGAATATTTTAATGACTGGGAATTTTGCTTAAGTATATGTTTGAATTGGTGACTTACGAAACTTCTTTCTGCCCCACTATCGAAAAGTACGCATGCATAAGAGTTATTGAGGAGGAACATACCAGTAACCACCGAGGGGTCCTTGACTGCTTCTCCATGCCCTAAAGTTAGGACTCTTCCTATACCCCCAACATTAGGGGCTTGTGCCTTGGGTCAGTTCCTCCTGAAGTGCCCCGCTTCACCACATCCATAGCAGGTTTGGCTTGCCCCTGCATTGGCAACTTGGTTGATCAATCGTGCTGGTGCTTTACAGAAACGAGCAGTGTGCCCTTTTCTGTCACAGTTTTTGCAGTGCATTTCCCGACAAGCACCATTGTGGTGGAAGTTGCCCTTGTTGCACTCAAGGAGACTCCCTGCATATTGCTTTGGTGGTGTCGGAGAGGTAGCAGTGGTGGCAGCACGGATAGCAACAATCTGTTGCTTCTTGGCGGGGTCCTGCGTCGGTTGTTTCTTTTTATTGTTCCAGAACTTCCTCTTGTTGTTCCCTCCTTTTGTTTGGTCGGTGGTAGCTATCACGGTACCACGGCTAGCCCTGTGATCGATAAGTTGTTGTGCCAATTCCTTGGCACTCTCAAAGGTAGTGGGTTTCGAGGCCAGTACACTATCTTGAATCTGGGATGACAGCCCCTAGAGGTATTGCTCCACCTTCTTCTCCTCTGGAGTGACCATTGTTGGACAGATGAGTGCTAGGTCATTGAAGCGAGCAGTATAAGTTTCAAGATCTGTGCCCGACATTCTGAGGTTCCAGAGTTCTTCTTCGAGTTTTTGTATTTTGCCCCTCGGGCAGTACTCCTTTAGCATCAAAGCTTAAAAATCCTCCCAACTTATAGAGTTAGCCACTGCAGGAGTAAGTAACTTAACTTGGCCATTCCACCAAGTAAGAGCTTTTCTAGTGAAAGTGAATGCTGCATTCTTGACCTTGCTCGCTTCGGGACAAGCACAGATTTCGAAGACTGCCCCTTTCGAACCATTGCACCATTGTGATGACGCCCCCGCTTCCATTGAAAGGGTCGGGTTTTCCATTCGTGAAGTCTTTGTAAGAGCACTCTTTTGTACGCCCCGTGTTGTCCCCATGAATTGAATTGGTAGCTCCGGATCCAGAACCGCCAGAACCATTTGTACCCATTTGCGACATTGCTGCCGCCACGGTTGCCGTCACTGCAGCTTGAAACATCGCAGGATCAAACTGCGGAGGTGGTGGCGGAGGGGGCAGCGCTGTGTTGCCAGAAGGTCTTGGTCTTTTCCTTGGTGGCATGGTTCTGTCATAATTTAAAAAAAATGACCAATCGGTAAGACTTCAATAGTAATAACGAGTCGAGTGTTACTTGTTTCATCTCATTTGTATTTTTATCACGACTTTATTATTTGTAAACTATTTGTGTGATCAGGTTATGAAGTCCAGTGCCAAACATTCAATAAAATAAAATGCATGCCAAATTCATTGATAAACTTTTAGTACATAACGTTTTGGGGAAAATTTGACCTCATAAGGGTCTACATTACATCAATGCAAAAGATAGTTTTGACAACACAAAAACCCTTTGAATAGCGTAATCACTTAGTCGCAGGGTCAACCTACATACAAAAGAGTAGCACCAACGCGTACTCATAAACTTTTACTACAAAGATGTGAGAATAGTAATGAGTTCTAATCACGACAATCCTTCCCTGATGGAGCCTGAGATGATGTTGATGTGCCCTGTAGTTCTGCTAATCTCCGTTCGGCTACGACCATTCTCTCTTTGAGTGCCATGTATCTTTCCTGATACTCCTTTGCTTCTGCTCGAGCAATGAGAAGGTCCTGAATGAATTGGTCTTTGTAGTGGGAGTCTCGTTCCAGATCTCTGGTGCGAGCAGTGGTAGACTCTACGATGGCACTCAGCTCCCTGACCTGATCGGTCGTCGTCCTACCACGATCATCCATACTTGCTATCCGCTGAGTCATGATGGGGAGGGCTCTATCAGCCGGTCCACCATGGATGAGGTCATAATAACCTCGTTGGTTGCCATATGGTGACCGCTTGCGTTGTTGTCGGCTCCACCTTTCGATCATCGTTACCCAACGGGGCTGAGGTCCGTTGTATCCAAAGCGGTGTGCGGGTACCCTCGAGATGTAAGGAGGGTTGAATACTTCCGGTTCTTCTTCAATTTCGTTCTCAACCATGTCTATATCATCGTCTTCCTCTTCTTCTTAATCATCTTCCTCCTCTTCTTCTTGTTCTTCATCTTCCTCCTCTTCTTCTTGTTCTTCCTCGGATTCCTCCTCGGGATCCTCCTCAGGTTCCTCCTCGGGGTCCTCTTCGATTTGTTGCTCGGGCTCTTCCTCGATCCATCCAACATTTTCCTGATTGGGAAAGTACGGGTCCCCGGGTATGTGAAATCTTAGAGTATTCTTTGTAGAATGAAGTTAGGTTATTAGATTTGTCGCCCATTACGACTATCCCCCAGTATGCGTAAGTCACTTCTCGGACGGATATAGTTGATCAGGCTATATCCTTCCTAGAACTGATTACACATGCTAAGGCATACCCGTTAAAATGTTTTAAGAATCACAGACTTTTAGTCCCAAATGTGTTTATAGTTTATATATCTTATGTGGTTTGACATACTTAATTCACTATAAACCGTGCTCTGATACCAATCTGTCACACCCCCAAACCAAGGATGGCGGAAACGTCTGGGGGTGGAGGATTTCATGTATAGTATCATAACCACAATTGCAATAGTAATTTAAGCAAACACAACCAACATATATATAATTGAAAGAGTTACATCATTGTATGAGTTACATGTTTCCAAATCAATTACAATATGTTAAGAAAACATGATATGTTGACGCCTTAATGTCCCATCCTCAAAATGCACTTTGGTACCTGTTTATTGATTTCCTGATAATACAAGTTGTTTGAAAAAGTGTCAACACAAAGGTTGGTGAGTTCATAAGCTTTTGTTTTCAAACTTGATAAAAGTCTTTCTCTTGTAAATGTCACGTTTGTTTCAGAAAAATCCGATATTTTCCTTAAAATTTGTGTAATGTAGTCTTATAACCGAAGACCAAAATGTATAAGTAACCTCTCTTACTAATAGAAAATGATATGTGTTTAAATCGACATAAACGCGTTTGAATTAAATGAAATTACCGTAAATTCTTATGTTTGTTAACACTTTCTGTGAGCTTATTATAACCATGCTATGACCTAGTTGGCCTGAAACGACGTTCTTCAGGCGTCGGAAATGTTTATGACATTTGTCACCCCAGACCTGCCGGTCTAACTGTTGCATGCAGTTAAGGTGTGAGTTTGTCAAACCCAATATAGATCAATATACAACTATCACGCTCTCCCTCCAGGAGACTCTGGTTACAATACAGGACTTAATGGTAAGTGTGAAGCGAATGTCTCACAAAGTCTTTAACGAATTTACATGTAACGTAATGAAAGTTCCCTTTTGTATAAATGTACACTTTTGAAATATATGTATTGTGTAATGTATCATGAACTATACCTATTATAGTTTATCAAAACAAGGGTAGTAGTAGTAATGTTAATAAACTATACCTATTATAGTTTATTCAAACGTTTGTATGTAATGGATGTACTTTGATTATAACACATTGTTATTTCTATGCTTTATCTAGCAAAAATCCATTTGTTAACTGATGTATATCTATAAACTAAGACAAAATGTCATATATTGCATTTACACATAATCACATAAAGATATACACCTTGCTCAACATGTTACAAGGTGAAATGAAATTGGTAGTATTTTTCTGTTGATAACATTTTCTATAACTATTCTTAGAAAATTTATAGAAACATTATCAAATGTCCAAATCAAATTCCGTAAATTATGAGAGTTTGGAAAATGAGTCTAGTTTGTTCATAAATTTTCCCACGATTTTTAGTGACCTCTAACTTGTGTGAATAAGTCCATAATCACAGACTGGTCCGGATTGATGTTTAGAATGATAGACAGTTTTGTAAAAATCACCATAAATTGTAGAAAAATCGTGTGGAGATGTTCAAGTAGTCATTTTAAAGCTAAGAACGTGAACTACTTGTACCTTGTACAGTTTTGAAAAAAAAATGTTTTAGTTGACCAAAATAGTCCATGAATGAAGTCCAACTTTTCTGATGTAAGATGTTAGAAATATTTAGTTGGGTTCTTGATGATTTAACTTGTATTCTCCCCCTTAAAACATAAGAAAACATGAAAATGTAGGGGTATGAACTCACCTTATGTGATTTCAGTAGATGATTGTTGAAAAATGGAAGTGATCAACTCAAGAACACTTGAAGATGCCTTGAAGATTTTCGAAAATCTAACATCAAAGTGATGGAGTTTGTGTAAGCAATCAATGATTTGAATAGAATGAAGTGCAATAATCACAAGGAGGATGAATTATACTTACCAAGAGAAGAATAAATCTTTAAGATCAGCCTTGGAGTCTTGAAATAGAGAGAAAAAGTTTGAGAGAAAAGTTGTGTTGTATTTTTGGTGAAATGAGAGCAAGTGAAAGAATATGAGGAGAGAGGATGAATATCCAGCACTAAAAACGTGGGAATGAGTTGTGAGAGAGGTAAAAAAGACAAGGAAGTGACAAGGTATGGTGGGGAGGAGTGTGGGTTAGTCATGGAGTGGGTATGGTGGTTGCTGTTAGATAAGGTGTCTAAGTCCATAACTTATTTGGTATATACTTGACCCGACCCGGCATGGTCCATTTGGGTTGCATTTCATCCAAACTATTTATGGATAATTTTATGAGAGTTATACACATATGTTTATTAATATATTATAAGTTATAATATATTAATATGAAGTCATGTTATTTAATTAGTCTTAGTCTTAAATTAATTGTGAATTAATTTAGAGATTAAAAGGAAGACTATTTAGATTGTGGGCTATTGGTTTTATATAGTGTGGGCTAACACTCATTTGTTAATGGGCTAGGCTTGTATGGAAGTCCATGGATGATCCATGGAGCTTTTAACCCATGGATCCTTGGAAAAGGAAAGGTCATGGGTTATTAGGGTTTCACCCTAATCATGTACACTATATAAGCATGCTTATGTTGCATGAAATAGCCACTAGTGACACTAGTGTGTGTGTTGGTGTGTGACCGATTTTATGGTGTGTATACACTCTTTCAAAGTTTTCCAAGAGTTTGTGGTGATTTGTGATTCCATTTGAGGCATTCACACTATTGGTGCTTGGCCCTCAAACTCCTTAGGAATTAAACTCATCATCAAAAGGTATGTAATCTCATCTAATTCTTTTATGTTTAAAAGTATCCTATGCCATGTTAGATAGGTTATGAACCTTGGAAAATTATTATTTTGCATGTATTTAGACAAACATAGATCCAAGGTTTATTAGGGTTGCATGCACACTTAGGAAGTGTTAGATTGCTCAAAACCCAACAATGGTATCAGAGCCTAGGCTTGCTTGTTTGAATACTTGATGCAAATTGCTGAAAATCGAAGATTTTATGCTGTCTGCACAGCTGACTCGCTGAGTCCATGAAGGGACTTGACGAGTCCAAGGCAAAACTCATCCAACTCGGCGAGTTGGTTCATGCACTCGACAAGTTGGACCCCCAGACAGCATATCTTCGAGTTTTGGTGTTGGAATTGGTCTAGAATCATTACCTTAAACTGTTTTGGACTCATAAAACCTGTTTTTGATGTGGTAATGATGATGGTGGACCAATTTCAAAGTTATAATCAAAATTTCAATTTTATATGTGTTCATATGATTCTTGAAATTGTTGATGTGGATGTTCATGTTCATATGAGTTTTGTTAGATCATAGGAATTATTTGCAAATTGTTTGTTAGTTAATTCTTGATCTTAATGTGTTTTAATGGAATTCTTAATTTGTCCTCAAGTTATGGACTTCCAAGAGGTTTTCTTTTAAATGTTTTTTAAGAAGTTGTAGGTTACATTTTGAAGAGTTTTTCCCATAAATGTTTTATGGACTCCATAACTTGTCCTCAAGTTATGGATTTCCAAGAGACTCTTCATTAAAAGCTTTAAAACACTTAATTAAAACTCATAAGTTATGAATATCCAAAAGTTTATGAATTGTTCAAAACTTGCCCTCAAGTTTTGGAATTTGTAAAGTCTCACACAAACTTTAATTCCATACCCTAGAAGTTTTAAAAGTTAAAATTCTACCCTTATACTATTTATAACATTAATGGTTAATTATTATATATATATATATATATATATATATATATATATATATATATATATATATATATATGTATAAGAACAAGTCGTTTTACCGTTATTAGGCCTCATTCACGAAGCTGGTCTATAAGGTGGGTATAAGGTTGTTTCCTATAAAATGGCGACTTAATGGGTGTCCACTCTCACCCACCGCTTGCTTGATCGGTGGAGGGTCGTTAGCCGAACGGGTAGGAGAGTGACTTTAAATTCTCATTAAAAGTATAATGAATATTATAAAGTAACTAAATGTTTTATTTAATTCCCAATCTTAGTTACTTTAGGAAAAATGTGAATTTGGTGCTAGCCCATGGAATTCACACTTTGTACCTTACCAAGTCGTTGGTGGAGCGTGTGTGGTTAACCGGCACACTAACTTGGACTAGTAAGGATCACGAAGGGTGACTTAATGTTTGTCATAGATCAATGGAGCGTGTGTGGTTAACCGGCACATTGATTGGGTGATAATATTAAGGGTACCAAGTGAATTGGTATGGTTATTCACACCTTGTTTTGTGATCCTCGGCATCCCAGTCACAAAATTTGAGAGGGCACACTCGAGATTGAAACATGCCATTAAAAAGTTTAATGAATCTCAAAAGATCTAGGAATTTCAAATCCAATTAAAACCTAATAAATTATTTCGTTTTTCATGGTGGAAATTGGTGAATCGTCATTCGCCTACCTTCAAATATTTTATAGCTTGGATTACGGCATCCCTCTTCCAAAGTATAAAATATTGTGTTGGTCCTAGCCTTAATATTTCATATTGGGTGTTATATTAAGGACTTTGAATCAACTAACTTGATTTTCTCCCATTATAGATGTCTGGTTCAGACAACTATGATCTTCCCAAATCTCTTGAAGATGGTGTCCCTCAACATCATGCTTCACTTCCTCCACCTCCTCCAATTATTCTCCCTCACCCACAAGTTCTTGAAAAGTTTAAAGTCAATCAATCCCTATTGGCAAGCATAGTCTATGTGTGCTGACATCTTGAAGATAAAGTCACATATTGACAAGCTGGGAGAGTTGGGTGTCAAAGTCTCGTGAAAGTTGGATGTTCAATCACTTTCTTAGTAACATAGTGAATCTCTTTGGGACTACTATGAGACAGACTATGACATGACCCTTAATGATGTTATCTATTTGCTTGGTGTTGTGGAATCAGCAATGATTTGGAACACTAGTAAAGCAAATTTGATTAAAAGAACAACTTCCCAAGTCTTAAATGGACATTGATAATGGTAGCATTGGATATCTAGAAAAAGATTTCTCTTCCCAATGGAAAGGGATCGGCCATAGTCAACTCGGTTGACCAAATGGTAAAGAGAAAGGCTAAGTCTGAGATAGTCTCATGTGCCATTACCAAAGGGTTCATGTGTTTTGTTGCCAAAGGAAGGGGCATTGGTTGTGAAGCTGCCCTATTCACCTGAAAGGTCATAAGGTTGATCAAGTCAAGAGGTTTGACTCTACTTCGGGTAAAGTCCACTGTCTAACTCTATTAAGTTCCTATTTGGAGATTCTTATTACATAATGTGAATGGGTCACATGCTGATGTTTTTTAAGAATCAAAGAAAAGATAGGAAGCTTAAAGTAAGTATATATGTTGATTCTGATTGCGAAGGTGGGTTTCGATCGCATGGTTCGGTAATCAGAATTTTGAGCTGTTGCTTAAGAGTTATAATAGATTGCTTATGAATAGATAACAACAAGGTTTTCATGTGGATTGTAAGGATAAGTTTTTCCGCAAAGTTTTAAAATAAAAGAAAAAAAAAGGTTTTAATTTTATTTATTTTAAAAATATCCTTACAATGGCATCTGTGGAAAATTGTTGCTTATATGTTTCCAGTAATAGCAATATTGGAAAGTGGATTTGATTCCTTCATTTGTGGTAGTGTCTGAATTTACCAAATGAAGAAAGTTTTTCATCACCCAAGTTTCAATTGGACAGAAACTTGGAATCATACAAGTTGTATTGTATGATGAATGAGAATTTTCATCTTTGAAAATAAAGACTAATTCTTTGATCACATGTATATGTGAGTCAATTGAAGGACTAAGGAATTAGGTACACTGGGTGTGCGCTGGTCAAGGTCCACCACAAAGATTGATTTGTCATGATTTACTAAAGATTAGTAAATATGATTATACTTATGAGGTTAAATATAATTCTGTAACATTGGAAAGGTTACAATGTATGACAAAACAAATGTGAAGAATCAAATTAGGCAGAAAGATAAAAGTTTCTCAAATATAAAAGGATGGGAGAGTACTTTAGTATCGTATTTCATGATCATCTTAATGATTATGAAACCATATCACAAATTCATACTCTGAGGACGTCTTAGTGCATTATTATGGCTAAGAAGAGAGGTCATGAATTGTTGGATTGGTTAAAATCAAGAAGATGAGTCATACTTCGTTCCAAAACAATTCTTAGAGTCATACTCCAAGATTATAACTTTGAGTGACATAAAGGAAGATTTATTAACACTAGTCAAATGTAAGAGTAAAATGTTTTCTACTCTTGTACATTTGAGATTGGTAAGTTGTGATGTCTTGGATGAGACAAAGACCAACTGAGACCAATTGTGTGAAGTGTTAGTCTTGATAAGAATCCGCATTGTCCCTTGAATATTTGTTTTGTCAAGGAATGGTTCTTGACTGGGGAAACTTATATGTCAAGGGGACAGTGTGAGCCTTAAATATCCTGAAAGAGTTTCAAGATTTAATCAAGAGTAAAACCTGTAATTTATCACTAGCACACGACTTAAGGTTTGCAACCTATCGTGTTGACATAATTCTTATTTCTGTACCTACTTCAAATAAGTTGAATTTGCATGTGAGTTATCAGAGTTCAACTTGGAAGCATTGGTGGGCCTTGTGCTTCCAAGGTGACAAGAAACTAAGACTGAACAAGTTTAATCCATGTAAGGCTGAATTTGTCACTAACCTTATCTTGTGATTATGGTTTTGACAAATTCACATGGATAGGAACTCATACACTATAAAATCTAAGTGTCATAAGGTTTCTCTCCGATTCATGAAAATGATGGTGAGGAAACGCTTTCACTAAGTATATTTTACGTAGATATCAATTGTGTCATTTGCATTTTCAAAAGTCGTTAGTGGAGCGCGTGTGGTTAACCGGCACACTAAAATGGACTTGTGAGAAATGGCAAATGCCTAAGCAATTGAGACTATGATTACGACATCCCTTTTCATAGTTCTGAAAATTGTTTAGACACACATGTGAGCTATCTAAGAAAGGGTGTATGAATCTAAATTTCAGAAGTCCAGTAGATTTCTGGAAATATGTCAGAGCTAGTGGGAGCATAAGTGTTATGCTGATAATCATCATGTTAGTGGGAGCATGATTATTACGTTTAGTGTTGCAAGTTAGCAATGTTAATTATAGAAAACAAAGTTTCAATTCGTGAAGTTGCAGGGGTTCAAAAGTTGATTTGCTATAATTAAGGGAGAGGAAATTATACTTCATTTCAATTCTAAAGCTTAGATTGAGATTTTAATCATCTTTAGTCAAGAATATATATGTGAATTTTATGTTGGAATGGTTCAAACTTGAAGAAATTCTATATATATTGCGTTTTCAAAATTCGATTATGATTACGGCATCCCTCTTCATAGTTAGATTTTGAAAACATGGCAAATAAAAAATATTGTAGCAAAAGACTGGTCTAGTATCATGTCTTTATGTCAAACATCATGAATCGTGTCCCATATGCTTCGGATATAGGATCGATTGCATGTGCTATAATATTCATTTTTTCTAAATTTTCCAAATGCTTAAGGCATTGAGAAGGGAAAAGTCTAGAACTGGATATGACTAAAGTGATTAAACAATTGTCGAGGACAATCTGAGGTTCGCAAAGATTGGTTGCTCAGGGAAAGTTGGAAGTATGATGCAAAGGACCATATTGACATATTCTGAAAAGAAGTAACTCTTGTTCGGAAGTGATAGTCAAAATGGGACTATGGAAATGTCTCCATAGGTGGAAGTTATTCAATCTATGTAAGATTAGAAAACCTTAATGCAAGAAGGATGTTCAAAGCAATGTACTTTGAATATGAGTCTTCCGTTCCATAGAAGTTGACCTTCTTTGGAATACTCTGTAATGACTGGTGACAAGATTTTGGTGACTTTGTGCATAATCATTACAAGAGGAACATTGCATAAAAGTTTAAAATCTAACAAATTTTTGGGTAAATGATAGGAATCGGGGATTCTCACATTTACAATAAGGATTTGGGATTGTGAAATGAGTATCATTGGAATCATGTTCAATTGATCTACATCACAATGTAAGGATCATAGAAAAACATAGTGTGCATACTTGGAGTATGGCATAACTATTGTTTAGAAAAAACAAAGTGTACATGCTAGGAGCATAGGACGACTGTTGTTTTTTATTCAAGTCTTAAGTTGATTGATTGAAACATTATACAATGAATAATGTGTAATCAATATCGTGATAAATAAAAGGTGGTTCTATTTATATTCAAAAGGGTTCTGAGACCATATTGGATTCGATTATTATTGTGTTTCACTTTGCATGTTTTGACTTCCAAAATAGTTAGGTTATTCTTTCCGAATGACTAAGTTATTTAAACACTCCACAGTCGTTCATATGTTGGAAGTAGGTATGAATCAAGACTGTCATGAATCGAGTTTGTAGATGGCTAAATAGGGTTTAGTCATAGCAATGGTTGCTACAACATTCATGAGTGCTCATAAGTTATGAGTATTGGAATAAACCCACGCTCACTTGTATCACTTCATGGAATTTATCTCGAGTGATCGTGAGACGGTAATATCATATAAATCTTCAAACCTAGAGATATGAGTTGTTACCTATGAGTTGGTTGTGCATTGATTGCACGTAAACGCATCAGTAACTTGATGTTATAAAACGTGCCTTTGTGTACAATTCAACAAGTAGTAGAACAAGCATATGAGTCGAAGTTCATCTGTTCCTTCTAGAAATAGAAGCGATATCTGGGCCCCTCGATGATTTTGTTGTGACCTATGTACCGGCCGGTCAGAACTAAGTTGATGTGTTCGATTAAGTTCTTTGTCAAAAAAATCGAAAATCGGGAAACAAACTGCTGGACAATAAGTACGACATTGTTCCATGT
This sequence comes from Lactuca sativa, assembly GCF_002870075.4. Classification (NCBI taxonomy): domain Eukaryota; kingdom Viridiplantae; phylum Streptophyta; class Magnoliopsida; order Asterales; family Asteraceae; genus Lactuca; species Lactuca sativa. Next base: position 198,697,027 of record NC_056627.2, on the reverse strand, counting down.
ATTTGTCCGGCTGATATCATGAGAACAGAGGATTATACGATCACTTATCTAAAATGGCGCTTCATAGTTCAACAGAGTTTTCGAGAGCTACGATTGCTGGTTGGTTCCTGAAGTAACATACGCAAATATAGTTATTAGACTTATCCAAGTGGGAGTCTGTTGGATAAGGTGTCTAAGTCCATAACTTATTTGGTATATACTTGACCCGACCCGGCATGGTCCATTTGGGTTGCATTTCATCCAAACTATTTATGGATAATTTTATGAGAGTTATACACATATGTTTATTAATATATTATAAGTTATAATATATTAATATGAATACATGTTATTTAATTAGTCTTAGTCTTAAATTAATTATGAATTAATTTAGAGATTAAAAGGAAGACTATTTAGATTGTGGGCTATTGGTTTTATATAGTGTGGGCTAACACTCATTTGTTAATGGGCTAGGCTTGTATGGAAGTCCATGGATGATCCATGGAGCTTTTAACCCATGGATCCTTGGAAAAGGAAAGGTCATGGGTTATTAGGGTTTCACCCTAATCATGTACACTATATAAGCATGCTTATGTTGCATGAAATAGCCACTAGTGACACTAGTGTGTGTGTTGGTGTGTGACCGATTTTATGGTGTGTATACACTCTCTCAAAGTTTTCCAAGAGTTTGTGGTGATTTGTGATTCCATTTGAGGCATTCACACTATTGGTGCTTGGCCCTCAAACTCCTTAGGAATTAAACTCATCATCAAAAGGTATGTAATCTCATCTAATTCTTTTATGTTTAAAAGTACCCCATGCCATGTTAGATAGGTTATGAACCTTGGAAAATTATTATTTTGCATGTATTTAGACAAACATAGATCCAAGGTTTATTAGGGTTGCATGCACACTTAGGAAGTGTTAGATTGCTCAAAACCCAACAGTTGCTTGTGTCATAATACAAAGAAAAGTCAACACACAACCTTTGTACTTCACCCACTCTTCTTGGATAAGGTTTTATCCTTAAAAACGTGATTAATCATTAATTAAGGGGTCTTATATGTTAAAATAAAGTTTTGGGTGAAAACCCCGCGTTAAAATGATGAAAAACGAAGCTAAAATGAAGTCGTAGTCGAAAACCGAAAAGAATTGATCTTCCAGCGAGAACTCTCGGTCCTAGCCGGAGGTTCGGTCCTCCTGAGGCTGGGCGAGAGGCGAACTGCAGCGAAACAGCAAGAAGCGAAAGGCAGTTTGGTCCGAAAGTATCAGAAGCGAAATAGACCAAGGGAGCGAAATGAACCGAGAGGCGAGCAGGAGCGAAATGGACCGATATGAACAGGAACTTCGGGTTCGGGCTTGTGTGAGGTTCGGGCCCGAAAGGGGGGGGTTCAGTCTGCGAGGTTCGGTCCTGAAAGGGGGGTTTCGGTTCCGAGAAGGCTTTCGGTTCAGCAGAGGTGTTCGGTCCTCTTGGTTTCGGTACCTAAGAGGCTTCTCGGCCCTAAGAGGCTTCGGCCCCACATAAAGGGTTTCGGGTCTTTTAGGGTATTTTACCCGTTCTAACTCCGTTTTAAGCGATTTTTGACCCGGTTAAGGGTCGGAATGACCCGAATGACTTCAAAAAGTTACGGGAATCATTGCGAGAGATTTGGGAGAGATTTCAAATAGAAAGAGATAGAGTGAAAACGATTGAGAGAGGTTTTGTTTGTGACCTTTTTGAGTGTCCGGCTTCGCAATGCAAGGTCCGTAAACCCCATTAAGCCATGTTTTAGTGTCTTACACACTTCCGATGAGTGTGCATTAGTGTTTTATCGCTTTGGTTCATTGTTTACCGCATTTAAGGCTTAGGAAAAATTCAATCACATGGATTTTTCAAATGATGCTCTCATTAAAATAGCGGATTGTTTAGTAAATATACAATGTAATCCCTAATACGCAAGGGCTAATTGATTCGTTCGGTTTAACTTATTGACTTTGTTTGACTTTGACTTGACCCGAATTTGACTATTGTCACATGTTTAATCTCAGATTATGCTCTTACATTTGTAACTAGGATGTCGAGGATCACAAACGAGATGTGAATAACCATTCAAACCCGCTTGACAACCTTAATGTTATTTATCATCCCACATTGATGTGCCGGTTAACCACACACGCTCCATCAACAACGATAATTTTTAAAGATGTCCATCATTTCCCTTTATAGTCCCTCGTTAACGTATTGGTTAACCACACACGCTCAACTAACAACATATAAGGTATGATGTGTGTTTTCATGGATTAGCATAGAAATTCACATTTTCCTAAAGTAACTAAGATTGGGATTTTTAAATAAGTTTAGTCACTTTTAATATCATTATACTTTTAATGAGAATTAAGTTGTCCTATCAATCTCGTTCGGCTAACGACCATCCACCATACAAGAGAGGGTAGGTAACAATGGATACCCAATGTGATGGGTTTTGGTCATAAGACATCCTATGTGCTCATACAAACCCTAATGCTTGGATCTAGGTTTCTCTATTGTACATGCTTTGAATCCAAGACTATAAACCCTAATTCTAGCATATGGAAATCAATATTAACATATAATAAGGTTTATGATATTACCTTGATTGTTATGTAGCAATAACAATCCCAATTCCTCCTTGAATTGACTTTGGAAGGCTTAGAGTCACAAGTGTCACTCCTCTAATGGCTTACAAACACCATAAGCAAGAGGATGAAGAGGAGAGAGGATGGAGGCTGCCCAAAACGTGTTCTAACCCTAGAAAAGAAGTTCCCCACGTTTTTGAGCCTTAAGGGTTCTTTATATAGTGAGGCTATTAGGGTTATCTAACAAGGAAACCCTAATTTGGTTGCTTAAGCCCTAAGCAACCCCTAGACTCCTTTAATCAAGCCCATGGACGATTTCCTTATGGGTTTCCCCATAGAATTCGTCCACCTCTTGATTTAAGACAATCCATGGCCCAAATTGCAATTATCTTATAATTACAATTCCAGTCCCTTAAGTTTAATTAATATCTTTTAGTCATAAAACTAATTACCAATTAATTATTGACTAATATTAATTAACCAATATGATTTCTCCTTTAATATATTATTCTCATAATATATTAATAAATCATATTTAATCCTTTCTCTCCATAATTCATCCTATCAAGTTGCTTTGGTGAAGGCAACCCAAAAGGACCATGCACCATCAGGTCAAGTACATACCAAAATAGTTAAGGACTTAGACACTAATCCAACAGTCTCCCACTTGGATAAGTCTAATAACTATTCTGCGTATGACTTCAGATCCTGATCTGCAATCATAGCTTTCCAAATCCGTTGTCAACTCTGATCCTATCAGATACGCGTGTCCTTAGATAAGGGATCATATATTCCTCCATTCTAGATATCATATGAGATATGATTTCAAATCATTCTCTTTGTACTACTTCTCGATTTCTGATTTATGACGATAGACTAATTGAACAAATCAAATTAGCCCTAGCCCGGCCGAGCATTTACGTTTGTCATCACTAAACCATCGAGGGGCCCAAAGATATCGCCTTTATCCTACTTTGAATAAAAGGAATGGATAAACTTTGATACAATGCTCGCTTGCACTCACGCACCGAATCACACACAACAATATGTTTTATAACACCAAGTTACTAGTGCGTTTACATATTATCAATGTGCAACCGATTCGCAAGATACAACTCACACATCTCGGTTTCAATAATATAAGATGTTATCGTCTCACTAATCATTCGTGATACAATTTCATGGAGTGATCCAAGTGAGCGTGGGTTTAATCCAATGCTCAAATCATATTCATAAGCACTCATGAACGTTGCAGCAAACATTTGCTTATGTCTAATGCTCTTTAGACAATACACACACCAATTCACGACAGTCTTCATTCATATCTACTTCCAACATATGAACGACTGTGGCCCGTTTGAATAATTCGATTATTCTTAATAAACTCAATTATTCTGGAAGTCAAAACATGCAAATGTGAAACACAAGAATAATACTAATCCCATATGGCCTCAAACCTTTGAGTATAAATAAAATGCCTTTTATTTATCACCATATTGATTACTCATTATTTGTCGTTTCGGGTAATCAACTTCTTACTTGAATTTCAACACTTGTCCCATGCTCCTAGCATGCACACAATGTTTACCTATGGTTCTTACTTTGTGAAATAGATCTCATTGAATACATTTCCAATCCTTCTCATTTCACAACTCCAAATCCGTTTTTCATAAGTCAAAGAATATCAAATTCTTGCTACTTATAGAATATGCTAGATTCTAACATTCTATGCAACTATCCTTTTGTAATGTCACTGCACCAAAGTCACAAAGACTATTGCCAATGATATTACAAAGTCCTCTATCGGATATTGTTACAAGACAATTCCATAGACGTGATGTCTCTCACTCAAAGTACATTCTTTGGACATCCTTTTGCATAGAAGTTTCTAATCTAGTCATAGATTTCTCAATATTCAATTCCCAATATGGACACACTTCCATATGTTCCATATGACAACTCATTCTTAATAGAATCTTATCTATTCGTAATGATGTCGATACGGTCCATCCAATATGGAAACATTTCCATATTTTCCAATACATACTTCCAACTACTCACAAGCGACCAATCCTCGTCGAACTTTGGGTTGTCCTTTGATAGTTGTTTAATTGTTTTAGTCAAAACCAATTCTAGTCCCTTTTCCCTCTAAATGCGCTCGACATTTGGAAAATTTTAGAATGGTCAAACATTAAAGCATTTGCAATCGATCCTATACCCGAAGCATATGGGACACGACGCATAATGTTTTATTTGCTATGTTCTCAAAATTCGAATTGTGAAGAGGGATGCCGTAATCATAATCGAAATTTTAAGAACACACTATGTACCTTTGACTAAATTTTATTAACATTCCACAACCCAAGCCTTTAGATTTGAAATGAAGCATAATATTCTCTCCCTTAATTATAGCAAAACAATTCTTCGACTATTGCGACTTTGCAAAGTATGATTCTTGTTTTCTATAATTAATATTGCTAACCTTGCAATACTTTCCTTAATAATCATACAATCATAACTTTTATGCTCCCACTATCTTGATGATTATTATAAAACATAACACTTATGCTCCCACTAGCTTCGACATGTATTCTTAAACATCTTAACTTCCAGAAAGACAATACCTATTAAATTTCTTAAGTCCATGTTTCTAATACATAGTGCTTTGATAATCTTTTATCAAAACTTCTTGAACTTATACACCTTTGCCTTCGATAATTCATATGTGTGTCTAAACAATTAAGACTAATTGTCAAACCTCACAATTCAAATTATGGAAAGGGATATCGTAACCATAATTGAATTCGAAAATGCAATTTTACAATCACTATCTTCTTAAAATCTTTCTTAGTGAAAGCATTTCCTCACAATCATTTTCATGAAGGAGGGAATCTTATGACACTTAGATTTAAAGCGGTGTATTTGTTCCTATCCATGTGAATTTGTTAAAACCAAGGTTTACGACAAATTCAAACTCATATGGACCGAACTTTCTTAATCTTGATTTCTTGCCTTATGGTAGCACAGCTGCCCACCATGTCTTCCAAGTAGTTAAGCAGCTCACCCTTTCCTATCAATGTACCTTTCATTGATTAAGGTGCTTTGCCTTTTACGCGTTCAAAATGAGAACTCATAGAACTCTCATGCATAATTAACTCGATTGGATTGGCACAGAAACAAAATAATGTCATTACGATAGGTTGTAAACCTCAACTCGTGTGCTAGTGATTATCGATAAGGTTTATTTGATTTGTTCTTGAAACCTTTCAAGACCATTAAGACTCCCACTGACTCCTTGACATATAAGATTCTCTTTGTCAATAACCATTTCTTGACAAACAAATATTCAAGAGTTAGTGTAGCTTTTATCAAAACTCTTCATAAATTGGTCCTAGTTGGTCTTTGTCTTATCTAAGACATAAAAACTTACCACATTTAATGAATGTTTTAAACCTTCTTAATACTTTTCACTCATTTTCACAATCTTAACTCTAAGACTTGTTTTGGAACGAAGTATGATTGACTTCTTGATTTGACCATTTCTTCAATCTTTGATTCCTCTTATTGGACATACAATTGTACCAAGACTCACTTAGAGGATCAATTGAGATATGATTCTTAATCATTAAGACCTATCATAAAGCATAAAAGGTACTCTCCCTTCTTCTTAGAATGGAGAAACTTTTATCTCTCTGCCTACTTGATTCTTGTTATTCGTTCTACTATTGATTTGAACTTTTTCAATCAATTTAGAATTACACTTAATCTTATAAGTATAATCATATATACTAAACCTTTAGTAAATCATGACGAATATCTCGTTACTCTTATGGTGGACTTTGATCAACACACAACTTTGTGTACTCGATCTCCTAGTCCTTCACTTGACACTTTGTCAATGAATTAGTCTAATTTCCAAATATGAAATTTCTCATTCATCGTGCATCCACATTGCATGATTCCAAGTTTCTGTCCAATTGAAACTTGGGCGATGAGAAACTCTCCCTATTTGGTAAATTCTCGACTTTCCATAACATAATAAGAACCAAATCCATTATTGTTAATAATAGAAACATTTTAACATCAATTTTTCATACATGCCAATGTAAGGATAAATAAATAAAATTTAAAATCAAAATTTATTTTATTGCGGAAAAATTTGTCCTTACAATGCAACTCATTGAAAAACTTATGCTAATACATCTTTCTTAGCAATCTAATTCTAACTCTAAGTAGTAGCTCAAGAATCTAATCTTCACGAAACGCGGTCGAAATCCATTCCTTCACGGTTAGATTCTGCTCACTTCTTCCCTTAAGCTTCCTTTCTTTTCTTCGATCCTACAAAACATCAATTGTAATCTTATCACATTATGTATTCAGAATCTAGAATGAAGTTTAAAAGAGTTAGTCAATGGATTTTACCTAAAGCAGAGCCATACGTTTCGACTCTCCCATCTCTTAGATCTCTTAGGTAAATAGGGCAGCTTCGTCTCCAATGCCCCTTCTCTTGGCAATAAAAACAGATCGACTCTTTTGGAACAGCACATGGAACTACTTCAGACATTGCCTTTCTCTTATGATCAAACTTTTCGATCATAGTATGTCTTTCGTTGCCATTGTCTATATCCATAGAGGTCTCGAAGGCAGATTCACCAATCAACATTGCTTTTCTATTGCGCCAAATCATTTCTGATTCAGCAGCAATAAGCATATAGGTGAGATCTATAAGGGTCACGTCGTAGTTCATCATATAGTACTCTCTTACGAACTCACTATATGAGTTAGGAAGTGACTGAAGAACCCAATCAACAGCCATTTCCTCACAAACAACGGATCCCAACATTCTTAACCTATCAATGTGTGACTTCATCCCTAGGACGTGTGCACACACCGGCTTTCCTTCTTTATGTTTATTTGCCAAAAGGGCTTGAGTGATCTTGAACTTTTCAAGCCTTTGAACTTGTGGGTTAGGGAGAATAATTGGAGGAGGAGGAGGAAGTGAAGCATGATCTCTTGTTCCTCGATCGAATCGTGGAATATCATCTTCATGTGGAATGCTTGTTCCACGGGATTTGGGAAGACCATAGTTGTCGAACTTTGACATCTACAAAACGGGAGAAAAATGAATTCAAGTTAGTTGATAGATTGAGTCCTTAGCAAATCACCCAAATGAGATACTAAGGCTAGGACCCAACACAATATTCTACAATTCGAGGGAGGGATGTCGTAACCCTAATTGCAGAATATTTGAAGGTAAGTGAATGACGATTCACTAATTTCCACCACGAAAAACGAAAAAGAATTTAAGTTTTAAATCTATGAAAACTCCTAGATCCTTTGAGATTCATTTAACTTTCAATGGCATGTTTAAATCTCGATATGCCCCTCTTGTTTGTGACTGGGATGCCGAGGATCACAAAGCGGGTGTGAATAACCATGCAAACTTACATGGTGCCCTCACATGTTACAGTCACCTATTCGATGTGCCGGTAAACCACACACGCTCCACCGAACTATGATAAACATTGAGTCACCCTTTTCTACCTTTGCTTACACCCATTTAGTGTGTCGGTTAACCACACACGCTCCACTAACGTCTTCGCAAGGGCACAAAGTGTAATTTCATGGAATTGCATCAATTCACTTTTTCCTAAGTAACTAAGATTGGAAATTTTATGAAAACATTTAGTTACTTATATACTTCATTATACTTATAATGGAAGGTTTCGTCCTATTCTACCCGTTCGGCTAACGACCCTCCACTAGTCAAGAGTGCGGTGGGTAAGAGTGGATACCCATTCAATTGCCATTTTATAGGCAATTTCCTTAAACACCCCTTATAGACCAGCTTCGTGAATGAGCCCTACTAACGGTAAGACTGACTTTTACTCATACATATATATAATGTTAGACTTTTAATGTTATATATAGTATAGGGTGTATTTTATACTTTCAAAATACTAGGTGGCCTAATTTAACAATTATACTTTTAATTCAATTAAATTGTAAACCTAAACTTTTATGGATTTATTAAACTTCTTTTAATTATACACCTTAATTAATTAATAAAACCATAAGGGTGTGATTTGAACTTTTTCAAAACTATGCTAGAGTTTTAGAATTTAACATTCCTAATTAAAATTTTAATCAACATTTAAATTCCAAAACTTGAGGGCAAGTCTTGAAACATTTCAACACATTAGGGTTTAGAATTTAAATATACATCAAAATTAAACTATTTAATCAAAATTTAAATTCCAAAACTTGAGGGCAAGTTTTGAAACCTTTTCCAAAACATTAGGGTTTTAACTATTTAAATTTCAAAACAACAAAACTTTTGGGTTCAAATTTAAACTATAAAACCTAAAGGGATTAATTTGAAACTATTCCAAACTTTGTCAAGAATATTCTAGATCACATAACTCAAATAAGGCAATTAACTTTAATTGGTGGTTATCTAATTAGATCTAGTTCAAATTCTTGCAAGATAATGATCAAATAATTTCCATAACTTAACATATATCAAATAAAGTAACAATTATCCAATTAGATGACCAAAATCTTTTATTTTGACAAGGATAATCATAAGGGATTAACAAAATTCAAATTTTATTAAGTTTAAACAATTATGGCAAATATCCTAAGTCAAAATAGGTAAAAATCCCGAAAATCCGCCTGTCTGACAGCTAAACTCGCCGAGTCCCCATATGGACTCGCCGAGTAGGGGCCTACTCGCCGAGTCCACAATGGGACTCGCCGAGTACATCAGGCAGGAGGCAAAAAACGATTTTTTTCAAGCATGAGCAAATTAACAAGGCATCAATACAATAGAAACCAATCATGGCTCTGATACCACTGATGGGTTTTGGTCATAAGACATCCTATGTGCTCATACAAACCCTAATGCTTGGATCTAGGTTTCTCTATTGTACATGCTTTGAATCCAAGACTATAAACCCTAATTCTAGCATATGGAAATCAATATTAACATATAATAAGGTTTATGATATTACCTTGATTGTTATGTAGCAATAACAATCCCAATTCCTCCTTGAATTGACTTTGGAAGGCTTAGAGTCACAAGTGTCACTCCTCTAATGGCTTACAAACACCATAAGCAAGAGGATGAAGAGGAGAGAGGATGGAGGTTGCCCAAAACGTGTTCTAACCCTAGAAAAGAAGTTCCCCGCGTCTTTGAGCCTTAAGGGTTCTTTATATAGTGAGGCTATTAGGGTTATCTAACAAGGAAACCCTAATTTGGTTGCTTAAGCCCTAAGCAACCCATAGACTCCTTTAATCAAGCCCATGGACGATTTCCTTATGGGTTTCCCCATAGAATTCGTCCACCTCTTGATTTAAGACAATCCATGGCCCAAATTGCAATTATCTTATAATTACAATTCCAGTCCCTTAAGTTTAATTAATCTCTTTTAGTCACAAACTAATTACCAATTAATTATTGACTAATATTAATTAACCATTATGATTTCTCCTTTAATATATTATTCTCATAATATATTAATAAATCATATTTAATCCTTTCTCTCCATAATTCATCCTATCAAGTTGCTTTGGTGAAGGCAACCCAAAAAGACCATGCACCATCGGGTCAAGTACATACCAAAATAGTTATGGACTTAGACACTAATCCAACACAATGGCGGTCATTTTATAGGTCGCTTCCTTAAACTCCCCTTAAAACGTGGCTTCGTGAATGAGGCATACTAGTTGTTCGAAGGACTTAGTCTTATACATATAGTAATAATTAAACTTTTAATTTAACATATAGTATAAGGTGTATTTTAAAATTTTCAAAACACTAGGATTTATATTTTAAATTTTGAAATTAATATTCAATTAATTAAATTTAAAATAAACGATTTAACTATTAATACTTAAATAAATTAAATTAGTTAAGGATTCTAAATTTGTAATTATTCCTTATAATCAAATAAACTAACAATTATCAAATAAGGAAACTCTCAAAATCCTTGCCTAATTTGATCAATTGAACCATTATAGAAAATTCAATAGAACACAATCCAAGCTCTGATACCACTGATGGGTTTTATGCAAAACAAACAAAACTTAAACTGTTTAGTGTGCATGCAATTGTAATAAAGATCTATGTTTTCTCTATTGAATCTATAACCATGAATATCAAAAGGAAACCCTAAGACCACTAGGCTATTTTCAAAAATAACAAATTAGGGTTAAGGATTACATACCTTGACTGTTATTGTACCAATTAACAATAAACACTTTTTTGTTAATCTCTTAGAAGCAAGCACCACAATTGTCATGCCTCTAATGGAATCACACCCAAACTAGCATGAGGAAAACTATATAGAGATGAGAAGAGAGCCAAGATTTCGTCCAAGGCTCTTAGAATAAAGGCATGGAGGAAATTGTGAAGGGCTTTGGCCTTTATATAGCTAAGGTAGCTTGGTGCAAAAGTTACGGTTTAAGGAGGAAACCCTAAATTCCCTTGTTTGGTGACCAAGAAGCCAATTCCCCTTATCCAAGGGCCTTGGACGAAAACTCTTGGTCTTGCCCACCTCATCCAATGAGGTCCTTGGGCCTTCCTTCTTCAACTTTCAATAAATAATCAACAGTCCCTGTACTTTTACTTAATCAAGTTAATCCTAAAATTAATTCCAACTAATTTTTGATTAATTATTAATTAAATAATATAATTTCTAATTAATATATTATTTTCATAATTTATTAATAAACCATTTACTTAATTTATTATTCACAAAATAAATTAACCTCTCTTTCTCCAAAATATCATGTCCAGTTGTTAGGTTTGAGAGCAACCCAAAAGGACTGCGCTACTATCGATTCAAGTTTATATCAATTATAGTTGTGAGCTTAGACAACCAATCCAACACCCTTCCCATTTCCCCCATTTAATCTAGTTCTCTATAACCTAAACCAACCAGCTAAAAGAACACAAACCTAGAAAAAAAAAACTAAAACCTCGAGTGATTATGTAACGCCTGTGTTTCCGGGCTTGCCATTTTTAGCAATGTAACAGTCTAGGTTAACCTTTGTAACCCGTTTTGAAATAATAAGATTGTATTATTTGAGTATTATGTGTTTTGTGCTTAATTGCTTAATTATGTGGTTTGATTAATTAAGAATAAAAATAAGCGTCAAAATTTAAGTGTAAAATAAACTTAATATCTTTGGTTAATGTTGTAGTAATTGAAACGAGGTTTCCGAATATATATAGAACGCCCAAATCTGACTTCATATGAGGAAGTTATGATTTATCGAAGTTCCGGCTTAGCGGTATGCAGCCTGAAATACTCGATTTGAGATCGAGCGGTTTTTAGCTGAAGCAATCTAAATGAGAATCGAAGATCTCATTGTTGGTATCGAAGCGATAAAAAGTTAGGCGAGAACGGACGTCAAACGAAGAAGTTATGAATTTATAACGAAAGTTTCTGTCCCGGCCTATTAAAAATAATTAATAAAAATAAATTCAAAATTAGCCGACGGAGTCTAAACGAAAGTCGTAGAGCGTGGTCTCACCTTTCCGTGGATATAAAGAACGTCGAAAACGGAGTTCGTATGAAGAAGTTATGAATTTCCGAAGTTTATTAATCATTTTGTATTTAAATTTAAATCAAAATTCGGAGGTATTATCCGAAGACGAGTCACCGGTGTGATCCGGAGTACGCCCCGCGTACGAGGGTACGCTACCGCGTACTCAGCATAGTGTTGACACTTCGGATGACGCATGCAGTGACGATTTTGGAAGCAGTACGCGCTGCGTACTGCAGTACGCCCCGCGTACTCCGAGGCTCCAGCCTCTATAAAAGGGATCTGAAGGCAGCCGAGAGTTTTGTTCATTTCTTCTCTTCTCTCTCCCGTTTTGCATCGTTTTGCGTGCCAGAAATACCCCGAAGCCCCGGTATCATACTCTAGCCCCGAGGCAAGTCCCGAGATCCCGAAGATCCCGAGAAGTGCGGTTCCCGAGTCGAAGCTCTGCCCGTGAGAAGTTCGATTTTCGAGGAGATCTTCCAGATCTGCTGAGGATTACTACTTCTATAAGCCGTAGTGCTGTCGGATGATCTTCTGATCAAGTGAGTGTGTAGTTATTTTCTTTCTAATACAATAATACGAAGTATTTTATATAAAATACGTGTTATGTGGATATATTTGGTTGTGTTATGTGTGAACGTGTATTCACTCTCTTCTATCTTATAGATCTGATTATTTCTCTATGAGATATGTGTTATGTGTGTGTGTGTGCCTCATCTGTTATGTGATATATGTGTTGATTAAAGCATGTTATACAGGTTTTTAAACTATGTATACAAATGTATATTTTTATCTACTAATGTGTTGGGTAGAACATGGGTAGACAGTTGGTGTGTAATAAACAAATGAGAGGCCTCGTTGTTGTTTGATTGAGTCATCTAGCGGAGTTTAGATGACGACCACATACTTTTCTAGATAGTCTTGTGGAAACATTAGCAGGTTCGCCACCTGTAGGTGTTAATGAACTTGGGTGTTCAATTGTTGTACTCCATCCCCCTCATGGTTGCCTTATTTGACTTATATTGCTGAGATACCCCCGCAGCATGTGTTGTCGCCCCGATGAAATATTCTTAGACTAGGTCCCTTATGTTAGTTGTTTTAGGGACATTAAAGTGAGAATAACGGGAATGGGTAATTGGGTTATTGTTGGTTGGTGAAAATTAAATATGATATTTATTGTGGGTTGAAAACCCTATATGCTCACCAGGCTCCCAAGCCTGACCCACTCAGTTTTAAATTGTATTACAGGAAGTGGCGGAAGGGCATGAGATGGATGAACCATCAAGTTGTTTTGTTTACAAGTCTGCATATGTTTATATTTGTCATATGACTTGTAATGTATTCGTTTATGCTTATTGGTCTGTATCGGAACATGACACCCCGAGTTTTGATTATAATGAAAATACATTTCTTTTATGAAATGCTTCGGTAAACATTGTCATGTTTTGTTTTTGGGAACAAATTCCGCAACTCTTTCAAATCAAAAGGATTTACTCTGAAAATATTTAAAAGCATAAATGAAAATCGGTCTTTTCTGGCCGAGATTTTGGGGATGTCACAGTTGGTATCAGAGCATTAGTTTAAGCGAACTAGGAATTTGTAGGATTTCTAGACTTAAACTTAGAATGCTAAGTGAAATTTTGAGATGTGTGTCTATTGTGATTTAGACACGAGCACTAGTTTATTTTAGGAAAGTTGCCTAAAATGCTTTTATGTGCTAAATGTTATATGTTGCCATATATCATATTATTTTTCGGATCTATGGTCTGTTGCCGACCGGATCTAGAAACCTTATGTGTGTAGGATTCTAAGCATACGTCTACGATATTAGAACTAGCATGTAAACGTTTCGGAGTGATAAGGATGATTTGAATACCTATCGTGATTGAGGATCTAATTTCACCTTATTCGGTGTGTAGATTAAAATGGTGAGAACAAGAAGTGGAGTTGGAAATGCTGACGAAAACAGGAATTTACCACCAGTGATTGAGCCAATACCTGTCGTAGCAGCAGCACCAGAGCCAATAACCATGGCTGGTGTGCAATTGATGATTCAGACGATGTTGAATCGTCAGATGGATGAAACTAGACGGTTGCTTCAACAAAATCGTGAAGAACTGTCGATTCGTGTGGAAGAGCCTGAATTAAATGAAGGGCACTCGGAAGGTGGAAACTTCAGTGGGTCTGTTGGTCCAGCCAACCCACCGATAGTTAGGCAAGATAACCATGAAGGAAGGAATGATGGAATGGGATGCAAGTACAAGGACTTTTTGACTTGCAAACCATCGACCTTCAATGGAAAGGAGGATCCGATTGGGGTTATGGATTGGATCTCCGAAATGGAGCTACCCTTCATGACTTGTGGCTGCAGAGGTAAATTGCAGACTATCTATGCCGTGCGTCAATTCCGAGGTGGAGTCGTTCGTTGGTGGAACACTCTAGGGAAGACCTTAAGCCCTAATGAGCCACTGCAATTGTCATGGGCAGAGTTCTTGGTGCAGTTCAAGCGCAAGTTCTGCTCGGCTCAAAATCTGTTGGAGTTGGAGAACAAGTTTCTGACATTGACAAAAGGCAACATGTCAGTTGATGAATACACCAATAACTTCACCGATAAGATGGAGTTTGCCTTGCGTATCGTTCCAGATGAGCTGACAAAGGTGGACCGGTATGCGAAGGGACTCCCATGGGAGTACGAGGTGCCAGTACATCAAGCACTTACTCTAGAGGCAGTTATCTGGGCTGCCAAGTCTGTTGAAAACATGATCAAGGGGAGAACCACCGACAAGGTTGATGTTGGTGAGAAAAGGAAGTTTGAAGGAACATCTGGTTCCGGTAAGAAAGGAAAATTTTCGAAATCTGATTCGAAAAAGTTTGGGGGAAAAGGAGGCGAAGCAAAGTGGTATGATAAGTGTAAGAAAAAGCACTTTGGGAAATGTAGCGAGGATGTGACCTGCTACAAGTGTGGAAAGGTCGGACATTTTGCCAATGAATGTCCGAACAACAAAAGGATGTGTTTTGGGTGTAATGAAGAGGGGCATATTTTGAAAGACTGTCCGAAGAAGAAGGAGGCAGCGAAGCCCAACATTCCACTGAAGCCGAAGGCGAGAGCCTTCCAGATGACACTTGAGGCTGCGAAAGATGAAGCTGATGTCGCTTCAGGTACCTTTCTCGTAAACGAATTACCTGCTCATATATTGTTTGATTCTGGAGCCAACTACTCCTTTATTTTGCATGAGTTTGGTAGAAAGCTAGCTTTGCCTATTGATAGACTAGATAATGCTTTATTAGTCGAAGTAGCTAGTGGCAATTTTGTACCTATTAGCCATCGTATGAAAAACATCTTGATCGACCTTAATGGGAATAAGTTTCACGAGGCGTTATTGCCTATCGAACTAAATGGTTTCGACATCGTGTTGGGAATGGATTGGCTTAGCGCCAATGATGCCGAAATTTTGTGCAAGAAGAAGATAGTTAAAGTAAACCCGCCTGGGAAAGAGTCATTTATGGTGTATGGGGACAAACGCAGAGTGAATTCTGGAATCATTTCCCTAATGAAAGCCAGAAAGTGTTTGACCAAGGGATGTACATCATATTTAGCATTTGTGATTGATGCTAAGAAGGAAAAGAAGGTGATGCAGAGCATTCCAGTGGTGTGTGATTATCCGGAAGTATTTCCCGAAGATCTTCCTGGATTACCACCTGATAGACAAGTGGAGTTCAGAATAGACTTGTTACCAGGAACCACGCCAATAGCAAAAGCACCTTATCGATTAGCACCGACGGAGATGAAGGAGCTGATGATGCAACTTCAGGAGTTATTGGACAAAGGTTTCATTAGACCTAGTTCATCGCCCTGGGGAGCTCCGGTGTTATTTGTAAAGAAGAAAGATGGAAGTATGAGAATGTGCATCGATTACAGAGAGCTGAACAAGGCAACAATAAAGAATAGATATCCGTTGCCGAGGATTGATGACCTGTTTGATCAATTGCAAGGTTCGAGCTATTTCTCGAAGATCGATCTTAGGTCAGGATATCATCAGCTGAAAGTAAGAGAGCAAGATATCGAGAAGACTGCATTCAGAACTAGATATGGACACTACGAGTTCTTGGTTATGTCGTTTGGACTAACCAATGCACTAGCAGCGTTCATGAATTTGATGAATAGGGTTTGTAATCCTTTCCTTGATAAATCCGTGATAGTGTTCATAGACGACATTCTGATCTACTCGAAAAGCCAGGAGGAGCATGGCAGACACTTGCGAGAAGTGTTAGAAGTTTTGAAGAAGGAGAAGCTTTATGCAAAGTTCTCCAAATGTGATTTTTGGATTCGTGAGGTCCAATTCTTGGGTCACGTGGTCAACCAAGAAGGGATAATGGTTGATCCAGCGAAGATCGAAGCTGTGACGAAGTGGGAACAACCGAAAAGTCCCACAGAGATTCGAAGCTTTTTGGGATTAGCCGGATATTACCGCAGGTTTATCCAAGGCTTTTCTTCGATTGCTACTCCATTAACAGCTTTGACCCACAAAGGAGCTACTTATGCTTGGAGTGAGAAGCATAAAGAAGCATTTGAGAAACTAAAGGAGAAGCTATGCGAGGCACCGATACTTTCTCTACCCGATGGAGTTGAAGACTTTGCTGTTTATAGCGATGTGTCTGGTGTTGGATTGGGTTGTGTTTTGACCCAAAGAGAAAAGGTGATAGCATATGCGTCTCGACAGCTGAAAGAGCATGAAAAGAATTACCCGACTCATGATTTGGAGTTGGCAGCGGTAGTTTTCGCTCTGAAAATATGGAGGCATTACCTCTATGGCACGAAGTGCAAACTTTTCACTGATCATAAGAGTCTCCAATATCTCTTTAATCAGAAAGAATTGAATATGAGACAACGACGCTGGCTAGAATTACTTAAAGACTACGACTGCGAGATACTTTACCACCCCGGTAAAGCTAATGTTGTTGCTGATGCTCTCAGTCGGAAAGTCAATCTTGAAAGGAGGAGGCCAAGAGCATTGAGAATTGAAGTTGTCTCGACCATTGTGGAAAGTATAAAGAAAGCTCAAGAGGAAGCTTCTGAGAAAAATGACCGAAAGGAGGAACGTTTGGGTAAAACGTTGGTGTTTGGTACTAACGGTCATGGACTGAAGGTATTCCAAGATCGTATTTGGGTACCTAAGTCAGGAGGAATTAGGGATCTTCTGATGGAAGAAGCTCACAAAACCATGTACTCGATTCATCCTGGTAGCACTAAAATGTATAGGGACCTGAAACCCTACTACTGGTGGCCGACGATGAAGCTTGATGTTGCAAAGTATGTGGCCGAGTGTGTGACTTGTGCGAGAGTCAAGACACAACATCAGAAACCTTACGGGAGTTTAGAACCATTGCCTGTGCCTATGGGTAAGTGGGAAGGCATTGCTATGGATTTTGTCACTAAACTGCCCAGAACAAAGAATGGTCACGACATGATTTGGGTGGTCGTTGATCGATTCACTAAGAGTGCACATTTCATAGCGGCCAGGGAGAAATGGTCTATGGAAAAGCTTGCGAATTCTTACGTGAAGGAAATTGTGAGGCTTCACGGTGTTCCGTTAATGATTGTATCGGATCGTGATAGCCGTTTCACCTCAAGGTTTTGGAAAAGTCTACAACAGGAAATGGGTACCAAGTTATGTTTAATCACAGCTTACCATCTACAGACTGACGGTCAGAGTGAAAGAACAATACAAACACTTGAAGATATGCTGAGGGCATGTACCTTGGAATTCCTAGGTAATTGGGATGAACATTTACCGTTGGTAGAATTTTCCTATAATAATAGTTTTCACTCGAGCATTAAGATGGCACCTTATCAAGCTTTGTATGGACAGAAGTGTCGTACGCCGTCTTGTTGGCTTGAGGCTGGGGAAAAGTAGTTTATGGGACCGGAGATGGTTCATCAAACTGCTGAAAAGTTGAAAATAATTAGGGAAAGAATGTTAGCAGCTCAAGATTGTCAAAAGAGCTATGCTGACAAGAAGCGAAGACCGATGACTTTTGAGGTTGGAGATTCGGTTTTGCTTAAAGTCTCGCTGTGGAAGGGACTTATAAGATTTGGTAAAAGGGGAAAGTTGAGTCCAAGGTTTATTGGACCGTTTAAAGTCCTTCAGAGGATTGGGAACCAAGCTTACAAGCTCGAATTACCCGAAGAACTGAATGGAATTCACAACACCTTTCATGTGTGTTATTTGAGGAAGTTCACGGGAGAAGTTCCCAATATAATTCCAATTTCTGAATTGACAATTGATGAGAACAAAAGGTTAATTGAAGAACCAGAGGCAATTGTTGACCGAAAGACTAAGAAGTTGCGACGCAAAATGGTTGGGTTAGTGCTTGTCCAATGGAAACACACGAATGGGCCGAATCTCACCTGGGAGACGGAGAGTGGCATGTTGAGTCGCTATCCGCATTTGTTTGTTGATGTGTGATTCCGGTGACGGAATCATTCTAAGGTGGAGAGAATTGTAACGCCTGTGTTTCCGGGCTTGCCATTTTTAGCAATGTAACAGTCTAGGTTAACCTTTGTAACCCGTTTTGAAATAATAAGATTGTATTATTTGAGTATTATGTGTTTTGTGCTTAATTGCTTAATTATGTGGTTTGATTAATTAAGAATAAAAATAAGAGTCAAAATTTAAGTGTAAAATAAACTTAATATCTTTGGTTAATGTTGTAGTAATTGAAACGAGGTTTCCGAATATATATAGAACGCCCAAATCTGACTTCGTATGAGGAAGTTATGATTTATCGAAGTTCCGGCTTAGCGGTATGCAGCCTGAAATACTCGATTTGAGATCGAGCGGTTTTTAGCCGAAGCAATCTAAATGAGAATTGAAGATCTCATTGTTGGTATCGAAGCGATAAAAAGTTAGGCGAGAACGGACGTCAAACGAAGAAGTTATGAATTTATAACGAAAGTTTCTGTCCCGGCCTATTAAAAATAATTAATAAAAATAAATTCAAAATTAGCCGACGGAGTCTAAACGAAAGTCGTAGAGCGTGGTCTCACCTTTCCGTGGATATAAAGAACGTCGAAAACGGAGTTCGTATGAAGAAGTTATGAATTTCCGAAGTTTATTAATCATTTTGTATTTAAATTTAAATCAAAATTCGGAGGTATTATCCGAAGACGAGTCACCGGTGTGATCCGGAGTACGCCCCGCGTACTCAGCATAGTGTCGACACTTCGGATGACGCATGCAGTGACGATTTCGGAAGCAGTACGCGCTGCGTACTGCAGTACGCCCCGCGTACTCCGAGGCTCCAGCCTCTATAAAAGGGATCCGAAGGCAGCCGAGAGTTTTGTTTATTTCTTCTCTTCTCTCTCCCGTTTTGCATCGTTTTGCGTGCCAGAAATACCCCGAAGCCCCGGTATCATACTCTAGCCCCGAGGCAAGTCCCGAGATCCCGAAGATCCCGAGAAGTGCGGTTCCCGAGTCGAAGCTCTGCCCGCAAGAAGTTCGATTTTCGAGGAGATCTTCCAGATCTGCTGAGGATTACTACTTCTATAAGCCGTAGTGCTGTCGGATCATCTTCTGATCAAGTGAGTGTGTAGTTATTTTCTTTCTAATACAATAATACGAAGTATTTTATATAAAATACGTGTTATGTGGATATATTTGGTTGTGTTATGTGTGAACGTGTATTCACTCTCTTCTATCTTATAGATCTGATTATTTCTCTATGAGATATGTGTTATGTGTGTGTGTGCCTCATCTGTTATGTGATATATGTGTTGATTAAAGCATGCTATACAGGTTTTTAAACTATGTATACAAATGTATATTTTTATCTACTAATGTGTTGGGTAGAACATGGGTAGACAATTGGTGTGTAATAAACAGATGAGAGGCCTCGTTGTTGTTTGATTGAGTCATCTAGCGGAGTTTAGATGACGACCACATACTTTTCTAGATAGTCTTGTGGAAACATTAGCAGGTTCGCCACCTGTAGGTGTTAATGAACTTGGGTGTTCATTTGTTGTACTCCATCCCCCTCATGGTTGCCTTATTTGACTTATATTGCTGAGGTACCCCCGAAGCATGTGTTGTCGCCCCGATGAAATATTCTTAGACTAGGTCCCTTATGTTAGTTGTTTTAGGGACATTAAAGTGAGAATAACGGGAATGGGTAATTGGGTTATTGTTGGTTGGTGAAAATTAAATATGATATTTATTGTGGGTTGAAAACCCTATATGCTCACCAGGCTCCCAAGCCTGACCCACTCAGTTTTAAATTGTATTACAGGAAGTGGCGGAAGGGCATGAGATGGATGAACCATCAAGTTGTTTTGTTTACAAGTCTGCATATGTTTATATTTGTCATATGACTTGTAATGTATTCGTTTATGCTTATTGGTCTGTATCGGAACATGACACCCCGAGTTTTGATTATAATGAAAATACATTTCTTTTATGAAATGCTTCGGTAAACATTGTTTTATCATGTTTTGTTTTTGGGAACAAATTCCGCAACTCTTTCAAATCACAAGGATTTACTCTGAAAATATTTAAAAGCATAAATGAAAATCGGTCTTTTCTGGCCGAGATTTTGGGGATGTCACAGATTATTAAGGTTTTGATCAAATATGGAATCCCATGCGACAAAGATCTTCATAGTATCTAATTTTTTTTCTTCTAGAAACCTTTTAAACAGAATTAGTATCAAATATGACATACAAAGCAATTATATATGTTTGGAGTAAATGAGCGTATTCGGATAAGGTGATTTGGGATGATATTGTTAATTACATACTAAAGAGGAAATGTAAGCAATATTTATCATTACGTAGAAAATATCGAACCCAAAGAGGAGAAACGGATATAAGAACTCAAAGGGGAGGAGATGTTCGAAGGTTCACTATTTTCATTTCAAGCTCAATATCTAATTTGAGATTGTGAAAAAATAAACCAAATATGCTTAACTTATGGATCTAGAAACTGTTATCATTTACAATGAGTGGTTGGTACAAATAATATTCCAAATCTTGGCTTTATTTGGCTAATTTTTGGTCATCATGTTTGTTGATGCTTTTTTTTGCAAACAAAAATGGCCTCTTTCCAATACAACCCATCAGTGAATATTGGTGTTTGTTAAAGTAGGCCAATAATATTTAGATGAAGCATAATTTTTCTGTTTTTTTATGGGTTTGGATGCACAAATACATTGGAGGTCACCAAAAGTGAAGTATGTGAAAGATTGTGGAGTCACCAGAGCTTCTAGCGGGGGAATTGATAAGAGGGGTGGTCAGAGACTTGGAGGTGTAGGGTAACATTGGTGGTTACAATATTTTAAAAATTAAATATTAAATGATAAATAATAAAAAGATTATTAAATTATTAAATAAGGGTAAAATAGTCATATAATCTTTACCAAGGACGAAATACACAATAAAATAAACTATAAAGAACCATCTAAGTTAAAATAAATGATAAATAACTCATAAGACCAAATATACAGATTACCTTAAACCACGAGGACTATTTATGTTATTTACTCTTATTATTATTAATATGTGTCTAGTTATGTGTAATAGTAATAATAACGTAACGTCCCAAAAACACCAATAAAATTTTCATTTTAAAACCATAAATCCATACAACCATTTGTTCCAAAACCAATCAAAGTAAAAGGTATCTTCAAAACATCAGAGTAAAACAACAATAATCATTGGAAAAGTCACCAGGGGATGTTGTGCATTCTAGTCGGGCCCTTCCCTTTGGAACTGGAAGTACCTAAAAATGTATAAAGCACAAACCTGTAAGCACAAAGTTTAGCAAGTTCCCCAAAATACCACATATCATACATATATTATCATGAGCTACCCCAATAGTCTTACTTATAAGTGCCATGGGCTACCCTCATGGTCTTTCGTTACACTGCACGAGTCACCCCCATGGTCTTATATACAAGTGTCATGGGCTACCCCATGGTCTTATATATAAGTATCATGGGCTACCCCATGGTCTTTCATAAATATGCAACGGGCTACCCCTGGGGTCTTTCATGCAAGTATCACAAAGAAAACTAGCATCCTACATAGTATAGTGACAAGACTCACCTTGCTGAAAAAATAAACAGCTAACAGTTCTCACACCCAACGAACGGGTGCTAAACACCTCCTACTAAAACCACACTGGGTAAACCTATAGTGTACCTTCTAAAACTAGAATTTTGACCAAGATTCAACCCAAGCCAAAAGTCAATAGTCAAGGTCAAAGTTAACAGTCAAGATCACCAACATGTGACCCTCACATTGTATGCAGCCCATGGTTACATCGTGAGAATGCACTCAGCACGATCCCAAACTCGGTCACGATCCAACTTGGCCAACTTGGTCTCGGTCAATTCAATCAGCAGTCACCATGACATGGACCCTCCTTGGCCACCTTGTGTACACGTCTAGAAAAAACAATCAAGGAGTGCTTCGTCGCCACGTCGTAGCACTCTCCATGTCATGTCGTGACTTCCGGCTGGGAAACATCTTAATGGATTGAGTCCTTAACCCATTAATCCTTCAACTCCAACTTTTCAAAAAGCTTCTAAGGACTCTAAAGGCTCATAAAAATGTTAACTTTATGGACATGCATGACCCATGCATGTCCTTTACTCAAGCTAGGTCAAAAGGCAAGAATATGGCCTAAAACTTATGCAAAGCTCCCAAATCCCAACCACATTCTAGATCCAAAAGATATAAGGCTCAAGGGATCTTGATGAGCCATAAAGTTGCAAACTTTATCTCATTCCAACATACAAACTCTTTTTATAGACTAAAACATACAAGGAAAACTAGATATACAAGGAATGAATCATAAAGGTAGGAGCTTTAAGTCATAAGTGGTCCAAAGAATGATTCCAAGGGTAGATTAGAGTGGCTTGCTTGATCTTTGCTCCAAAACTTCCTTCTTCTCTTTCAAAGTGTACCAAGAGCACTAAAATGAGCTAAAACTCTCAAAGAGAGGCTACGGTTTCGTCATAGAAGGTTGGAGGCTGAAAATGAAACCCTAAATCTATGGTAGGGATTTAAATATGAAGGAAAGCATAAAAGATCATGGGCTTAGGTTGCAGCCATACTCACATCGTGACATGCTTTCTTATCTTTGACACGACACGTCGTGACCTCTCTATGTTCACGTCGTGACACATGGTTTTTCCAAAAACCATGCATTTGACTTATTAATGCCCAACATTGATCCATCCCGGAAGACGCGTGTTACAAATAATAATAATAATAATAATAAATATAAATATATAATATATAAATAAGATGATATTAGTAATAATTTAAATAATGTTAATAATACGATGATAATAACAACAATAACAAAAATAAGAAAAATAATCATATAATACTAAAATAATATCATTTTCTGAATATTGTTCCAAATATTATCGAAAATACAAATAATAATAATAATAATAATAATAATAATAATAATAATAATAATGTGTTAATAATAATAAAATGCACATAGTATTAACGCTAAAGACATGGCACCAATCTCGTTGTGTGAGGATGTTTCTTCTTTTTTCCCCTTGGAAATACATAGGAAGCTTCAGGCTACACGGCTACATGGTATGGGGTCGTTTTCCCTTGTTTTTGTGCCTACAATGGCGTGGTAACGCCAAGAACTTGCCCCATGGTAGTGTTATGGTGTTCGACGTTGACACTGTAACGGATTGCAACGTGTATTTGGGCGATGAATTTGAATGTTTTTGGGCGACTTTGACCGATTAACGGTAATTTTAAATAAAAAATGTTCATTTTTGTTTACCTATAAATACATACAATTTATATCAAATTCATTCCCATAATTTTTTCTTACTCTACATTTTATAAAATTTCAGTTTAGAAAAAAATAGATTTCTTCGACCCATTTAACGATGATGGTGATGATAATGATATCTTCGTTTCTATGATGTATTAGTATTACATAAACATCCTACTACAATCAGATCCAACTCATTTACTAATAAGATATGAAATGTTAAACAAAAATCACGAAGAAAGACACCGACGTCTAGTTCATGATTATTTTGTGGATAATTGTGTTTGTCAGGTAAGCGATTTCAAAGGAAGGTTTCATTTGTGAAAAAATGTGTTTGTACAGATAGTCAACGTCTTGGAAAACAGATATTGTTTCGTTTAGTTTTTGTAATATACAAATATAGCTTTTAGAAAAAAAAAATACATTTTTACTTGTTAAATATATTTTGTAATGTTTTTTTTAGAATTTTAGATTTTTTTTTTGAAATGTTATTTGTTATATGTTGTAATGTTTGTTTTTAGAATTTTAAATGTTATGTTTAATTAAAAAATTAGGTTTTATTTAAATAACATGTTTTATTAAATTAATATTATTTTTATAAATATTAAAAAATAGATAAATAAATGATGACATGGAAATTAGTGGATGTTATAATATTTTGCCCATTTCCTCAATTAGCTCGTGAGGTGATATAACATGTCTTAACATGTTACCTACACCTAATAACCTCATAAAATAAGAAAATGGTTGATTAAAAAGACACCCTATTTTACCATTTAGACAACCCTAATTAATGTTTGAAATATTTTTATTGGTTGAAATTGCATTATTTTCCGAAAAAGCTGATTACAAGTAGTTGATTATAGGTTGACTTTTTATAAAAATAATTATAGGGCGTCTAATGGGTGGTGTCTTATTAGCAGCAACCAAGAGAAAAATTAAGGATAGAATAGCAAAAACCTATATTCAACGTCAGAGTAAATAGATGAAAACGCAAACCCGTGTTTCGAATCTTGTGAGGCAGTGGCGGATTTAGGTGTGGGACCCACTAAAAATATTATATGCAACTCCTAGTGTAAGGTGAACAAAAAAAAAAAAAAAAATTTGCTTCCGCCACTTTGTGAGGTGAATGTTGTTTTTTTTCTTTGGAGTATTTAATAATTCAACACTGAAATAGTGAAATATGTAGAACTTCCCTGGAATTTTTGTAGGGTTATAAATTTAAAAAAATGTGCAGAATTGGAATTTACAAACCCATGTTCAAATCTTGTGTGTTGCATTTTTTTATTTTTTTTTGGAGTATTTATTTCTTTTAGAAATCTGTAGGAACTTCCGAAGGAATATAACTTTCATAGGAAAACAAGCTCTCTCTCTAGTAGTGTTTTGTCTACTCAAACTATGAAGTGTAAAATGTTTCTATATATTGCAAGAATAATGATGAGTAAAATTATAATACAAGCACAATATCTTAGAAATATATCAAGTACAATAGGTACATAAGAATATTCCCAAATTTTCTCGACTATTTATGTGTTTTATATATGTAACAACAATGTCATGTACACATTTGAGACTTTAACAGCTAAATACTTTAATTACAAGTTAAATTTCAGCATTATTTATAACTATCGGACCCTTTTTTCTACGGTATGTTTGCTTTGAGAAAAAATTCATTAGCTGAAAGGAGTGTCCCATTACTAATAGAGACATCAACCCGATCCATACCAACACAATACCATTTACCACATTCCTAAATGTCCGTGCCTCGGGTTTTGGTGTCAATACCGATATGGAAACCCAATAAGTGATTGACATAGACGAAGTAGCGATCCACATAATAACCATCAGAATCCACAAGAAAACACGATGCTTCAAAAAAGGCAATCCACTGATAAGCAACAAGATAATGCTAAGAGTCGAAACAAATCCCACCGTATTGCAAACCAGAAAGACATGGTATAAATTCGGATGATTGTATACCATGACAGCATATCCAGCCCTTCGGTTTGGATCTGTCGTTGACCCATCTTGCCAAACACCACTGGGAGGATTAGTACCTGCTTGAAACGCCATTGTTGCTATCAATGACGCCACCACCATCAAAGTGTTTCGCTTTTTGTCCAACCAGTCGTCGTCATTGTTAGAGTCTTTAATTTTCAAGTGAGAACGCAAACTGGGTTTCTTATTATACTTTGAGTTGTCTAATTCCATTTTGATTCTGAATTTTTGAGGCACTTCTCCTAGAAAACCTTCCGTTTTCAACTCAAAAGCTCCTGCTCGCGTCAGAGACTGTATTATTTGTTTATCTTTCACATCTCTTGGACCTTGAGCCAGTATATCCATGGGTGTGTCTCCATTAGTGTTTGTTGCATTCACTTCTATTGTTGTATCGAGTAGCAACAAGTTTATAGTCTAACAAATGTTCAAGATAGGATGAATCAGTCATAGTGAACACAAAAATCTTGTAAACACAAATCATTATATATAGCTTATATTAAAATTTTCACAATTAATATGCATGCATACCTCAATTTGTTTATCAGCCACAGCTAGGTGTAGAATGTTATTGCCATCAGCATCCTTAGAGTTTACAAACTCATGATCACCCCTCTCTGCTAAAAACTTCAAAATCTCCAGTTGGTTACGCTTAACACACAAGTGCAAGATGGTCTCCTGCTGCACCATGGCTCTAGCTGCATGGGGATGGGCCTGCACAAGCTCTTTCACGACGTCGTATCTTCCTTTAATGGCTGCAAGATGGAGAGGGTTTCTCCCATCACGATCACGTGCAAGGCATGTCTCAGGGCTAGCTGATACCAGAGCTTTAACTACTTCCACATGGCCTTTCGCTGATGCTATGTGAAGAGGCAAGCGTCTCTGTGAATCAGGCTCCATAGCAAGATGAGGCTTCCGGATTACGATCTCCTTAACAAATTCTATATGTCCAAGCATCGAGGCAACGTGTAGAGGCATGTCGTCATTATTGTGTAGTGTAACTCGATCAAGAATCAGTGGATCTTCTTGAAGTAATATAAGCAAGGCCGTTGAATTTCCGTCTAACGATGCTTCATAAAGAAGCTTCTCCATCTTCTCCGTTATTCGCAAATACAGAAAACAGAAAAAATCTCCGGGAAGAAGTTTGCGATATATAAGATTATTATGATAATTTATACCATATTAATTATATATAGTTTGGAAGTTTCCTGTCTACTTGAAGACTTTTCTCAAGTCAATTTAATCCAACTTATTATCTTGTGTGAACAAATCAAATAAATTAGGTTAGTGCAGCATGCCTACTATGAATATTACTAGTCATGAGGAATGCTTGACAAGTGACAATTGACTGCACTTTTATATATTTTGATGATAATCTAGAAATTGGACTGCTTCTTCATACTAAGAATATATATTTTTACAAAATACAGGAACATCTATGGACCAAGTCAAATAAAGTGTAACAGATTATTTAAAAAAAAAAAAAAAAAAAAAGTTGAAGGACTAGTCAACGAAGTTGTAAACTAAAATATGTTGTATATTTTTATAGTGTATGTCATTTGAATCATTTTATTATATAGGCCATATCCCATAAAAACCAATATATTTTGGGTTTCTTTTCTTTAACATAGAAATAATTTTGTGCAACTTAGAGTTTCTCTTTTTTTTCAAAGAAAAACACAACTCTAAGGCATTCCGGTAATAAATAAATAAATAACAACTAAAAGAATATTTTCTGATTAAAGTTAAATCTTATATATATTTAAAGTACTAATTTTTAAATCATTAAGAATCTTAGAGTGGTGAAACTGGAAAATTTTCAAACTATAGTAGTCTTTCCTTTTTATATATTCAAAGCTTCCGTATGTGGTTAAATAAGAAAAAAAAAATATTTCTTAGTTTATTTCAAACTATGGTTATTTTTATTGAATTTTACTTTCTAAAAAAATAAGTTATCTGGTTTGTACAACATATCTTCTATTAAAAGGTTCTCTAATTTTTCATGTATGTGTAATAGTATATTTTTATTATTTTATCTTAGATTTTTTTTGAACCGCAATATATTATATAAAAAAGAAATAACCCCACTAGCAAGTAGCTAGTAGAGGTGATAGTTTACAATACAACAAGAGAGAGTAAAGAGAAAGAAATTCATACTCTCCAATCTATACTATCTTTGTCTCCCCTATATTTAACCCACCATTATGTCAACAATTTCACATCTCCCATTATCCTCTCCAAATTCAAGCAATTTTTTAAAAAATTCTATCATTTTGAGTTTTCCATAAACACCATATAGCTCCAAATAAGATTGTCGTTAATCTTCTTCTCTTCTTAGGACAATTGCCCCATCTAGATGCATAATCAATGATGTTCGATACAGAATGAAAGTCCATCCCCGATAATCCACACCAGTGAAGAATCATCCGTAATACATTCCTCGTCAACGTGCATGTTACATACACCACAAACAGTTGATTCCATTGCAACACCTCTATTTTTGGATGAAAAAAAGATTAACATTAACACCAATATTAAATGCATTCAATAGCCATGTAATTAATATTAACATTCTTTTAAAACAATATATTCTCCTACGTGTAATAGTTATAGACTTCAATTTTTGTCCAGTTTAGGACAAAATTGACTATGAGCGCGTTTTCTTTACTACAATAGGGGATTAAAAGTATCCTTTTGCTAAAAGTATCATCTTTTCAGGCAGTATGGTCTTTTTTTTTTCCTCTCTAACGAAAAAATATTTTATTTTATTTAACATTTAGTTTGTTAGTGTGGACTATACAGAATTAAATAAGAATGATATTAATGATCACTTTTTATATTATAGCATCGTACGTGTTAGTGTTTGCAAAGAATTAAGATTAGTTTATGATAACTTCATGAAGATCAATAAATGATATTAGAAACCTTGCAATAGTTGTAACGCAAAAAGATACACGGTAACTGGTGCCCTACTTTAAAATAAACATATATAACCAAGAAAGTTCATTGGTAGCAGCTTTATTGGAGTAGTACCTCGTTACATCGGTTTAAATCTATATGTATAGGTTGGTGATTCTAAGTCTTCATTTAGTATATCAAAAAACTAGGGTTTCATAATAGAAACCTGGATATTCAAGAATCTTGAATAATTCAAGCTGCGGGAGCAATTCCACTATCATCGTCATCGTCGTCATCGTCACCATCCATGGATGCATCAACACCATGGTTATAACCCCAGTTTTCATCTCCATCTATGGTGTCATCATAGGCGTAACCTTTAGAAATGGGTTGATGGTCATGGTCATGGCCTTGATAGTCATTTTCATCATCATGCATCTTCCATATCATCTTTACACCATGAAACATTTTCTTGAAGAGTAGATAGAAGAGAACAAATAACCAAGATAATGCTAGTTGCTATCTTTTCACCTTGAAGTTGAAATGGTTAGGAAATATAGTTCGAGAAGTAACATATATATAGTTAATTTGGGAATAAGGGGTGAGGTGAGGGAATTCATCCCTCCGACC
Organism: Lactuca sativa; assembly: GCF_002870075.4. Taxonomy (NCBI): domain Eukaryota; kingdom Viridiplantae; phylum Streptophyta; class Magnoliopsida; order Asterales; family Asteraceae; genus Lactuca; species Lactuca sativa. The sequence goes on along the minus strand of NC_056627.2, from coordinate 198,667,571 downwards.
CCTCCCAAGCCAGATGCTACATAGACGCCACATCAATTTTCTGCCACCTATTAATTCCAATCATCCGATCGCTCAACATTTAGAAATGGAACCCACCTGACCCATATTTTTTTGTACAAGTTATGACGTCCATGGTACAAATTAAAAGGAGAGAAAAGAGAGTTGGGTCGTCGGGTTCATCAACCCGCTCAACCTTGAACTTTTGTGGTGTTTACATTTCCATCCCACACCCCATCTTTCACAGTTCCATCCACCTTTAAGAGGGAATCAGACAAAATATGGTTATTATGATGTTTTAAATCTATGGTCCCAATTCATTTGGCTTAAATTAAAAAGAAATAGGTTTTAATTGTGTCGTACACTAACATGAGCTTGAACAAGCACCAACATAATATAATTACCATGATAAGAACTATTAGTAACTTGGAATGTAGAGTTCCAAATATAAGTCGTTCTATAGAAGGTATCCCTACAACCTGTCGGTTGAAGGTTCAAGTCTTATTTTGGACGAAGGTGTGTAGTTTAGGGATAAGTTAGAATATGTATTTTAGCCGTGTATTTTCCTTTCTTATATAGGTTTAAACCTTAGCATTAACTTTAATAGATCCATAATCTCTTAATTCATCCTGATTTTTTTCTTAATTTGCAACTATTTGAGCTAAGATCTCAAGGATAGGTTAGGTTAAGTTTATACTATAATTAAATAGGTCAATCATGATCCTAATCTATGAGGGTTATAATTATAAATGATAAAAAGTAGATTAAACTCATAACTTCTAAGGTTTTTCATATATATATATATATATGAAAAACCTTAGAAGTTATGAGTTTAATCTACTTTTTATCATTTATAATTATAACCCTCATATATATATATATATATATATATATATATATATATATATATATATATATATATATATATATATATATATAATAGAGAGAGAGAGAGAGAGAGAGAGGATGAAAAATTAAATATCCTCATATTTTTTCCTTACTATCCGTTTAGAGTGTGACAAGTAAAAATAAAACTAAGCACTTATTATAATTTTAAATATATGTGGATGCGAAGGAAAAATAGGAGGATATTTGATTTCTCATATAGGAATTAAGATTAAATATTATTATGTTAGGTGCTAATTAAAAAGATTTATCATGGTAGATGATTAAAAACTATATCATGTTACTTTGTTATATTTGCATTACAAAATGAGTATAATTAGTATTTTCTCGGTAAGCATATCATACATGTATCTGAAATTAATGATCCTTGTAATCTCACATGTCATTAAGTGTTAAAAAAGCCACTTTGACTTTTGAGTCAACCAATTCGAGATATTTATTGCCACGCGTTCATTAGCACACAAGTATAGTAATTAAATGTGTATATATTGTAGAGTATAATTAAATTTGGGACTTCTCCAAAACAAGTTTCAGCCACTTCAAGAAACTTAGTTTTGGTTCAATCATCGTTAGGTTTCTTAAATCATGTTAGAAACAAAAACGTTACGTTCTCCTACTTAAACCTCCTAATTAATTATAAGAAGCTTATAATGCTTTGAAAAATCTAAACATTCTTGTTTCTTCTGTTATTCCTTCCTACATGTTTTGTAGAATGACATCGTTTTTACTAGGTATAGATAAGTTATAAGAATTATCCAGTATTTTTATAAAAATATAGATTTAGAACTTTGTGATTAACCACTGGCGTATCTCTTCCAAACTCATTGAGTAGTAAAAAACAATATTCAAGATCAAAATTGTAGATTATACCTGCCAATTTTCATTTATAAACCTAAAAATATCAATATTATAAGAAGGAATTAATACAATTATACAAATCTCTTTCATTTGCGGTCTCAAAGCAAAAGGGTGACTAAAAGTCTTGTGGGATAAACGGCGTAAAAGAGGGTGAATGACATATTTGTGTTTGTGCAAGTGAATCCCGTGGGAAGGTGTGTATTGCTGTAGGATAAGTGTGTTGCACATATGACATATCATTCTCCATGGATGCTTACATGGCATATTTCAATCCACAAAGACATGTTGAAGAAATTAAAGAATATTGATCTTTATGATGTATCTTTACAACCAAAGAGTGAATATATGTGTTGGTGGTGGAATTACAAATCATTTGGGTGGACTATTGGAATATTTCACTAATATGTAACATTAGGAACATTTTTTAATAATTATTTTAATCTTGCTATACTTATATGTTGTGTTAGTAACTATGTCAATATGACATAATAGGTGCCCCAATGTTTCCTAACCGTCAATATATAAATGGGTAAACTTAGGGATGAGATTTCTTACGGATGAGATTTAAACCGGAAAACCAATCCATAACCGTTAGAACTGGAATATGTAGAACCAGTTCGGGTTTAAGGTGACTTTATCCGGGTTTGAGCTTTTCGAGTCCAGGTAAACCAGGTTTAAGAACTGGAACTGATTTTAGGGGCCGGAACCAGTTTTATTTAAATATTATACTGATATGTTTTATTTTTATCAAATTGTTTGACATTATGAAAAAAACCTTACAAAATAAATAAATAAAATATTGTTTTTTAATCCATCAAGTTTTTTTTCTAACAAAAAATTGAAATTTTGTTTAAGGACCTTCAATAGTTTAATTTACTAAGTAAATGAAATCAATGTAAAATATATCACACAATATGTTTTTCTTATACTTTTTTTACTTTCACATTTGGTAGTTTTTTTGAAGTTATAAATAATAATGGTGATTAATCTATTAGTTATATAATAGTTTATGAATTCGATAAGAAAGCTATAACTGATTCTTTTAAAGCAACCTAAAAAATATTAAAAAAAGGCTTAACAATTTTTCTTTTAATATCCTATATCAAATCCGTGGAATAATTAATCCACACTCAAATAGGAAAAAAAATGAAACATATTAAAACCATATTAAAACCGAAGTAAATTATTGATATTATTTTGCTTTAACAATATTTATTTGGAACTCACAAAAACTTTTCAATTCAGTAATTATTTTATCAATTGAAACATATCATTTTATTTATATACATGATATTAGTTTCTTTAATTAATATTGTTTCTAATTTAACTCTCTTATTTATAGTTTTTGATTTCCAAATTCAAACCTGTTTATATTTTATTTTTTATTTATTAAGTATATCAATAATTAAGTTATTAACCTATAAAATCTAATCGAATCCCATTAAATCAGCAAAATATTTAAGAGTCAAAATTAAAGTCAGTATTAATTCATAATTTATCTCCCAGTATATCCCACATAAAATTGATCAATTTGAGATAACTGTTTGAATTTTAAAATTGATTAAATAAGAAAGTCAATTAATTTGAAGTTTTGAATTAATATAGATGACATCTTTCTTTTTTTCTAGATGAATAGCCGAAAATCTCCAAGATAATATCTTAGGATCCCAATTATTTTTAGAAGATAATAATTTCCTTATTCAAAAACACCATATATATACGATTACACTGAAGTGGTTATTCTTATAATTTTGGATTAAGTCCTATAATGTACAGTGTTCTTCTTGAGCAATCTTCTTCTCCAATTATTTTTTTCCAAGCTCTTACTTTACTCTGTTCTCCTTATTCTTCTTCAATTTCTTGCATTTATTATGTTCTTATTATTTGTTATTACTGTGTTCTTGTTGAAAGGTCATGAAAAAAATTAATCAATCTACTTTAAGCATATTAGTTTCATTCATTTAGTTACAGAAACAAAATTATATTGTAACGCATGGATCCTGGTATGTAATTTAAATAAAATTATTCATTTTTGTAAAGGGAATCGACGAGTTGGAGGCCCCAAACTCGTCGAGTAGGGATGGAATTTGGACACGGGACTTGAAGTCTACTCGACGAGTTGAGAGCCTCAACTCGACGGGTAGGACTACCAGAGTGAAACCCTTATTTTCAGGGTTTTGCACCTTATTTAAACACCTTAACCTCCAAAGGTTGGCCTCATTTGCGGCCTCCATCACCCCAAACCCTAGCCACGAAACCCTAATCCACTTTGAGTGTTTTTGATCCATTGTTGTGTGTTCTTTGTGATTTTGAAGCTTAAGAAGGAAGGAGAAGCTTCGGGATTCAAGAGGAAGATAATAGATCCGGAGTTTGAGCTTCATTTCTGACTCATTTGAGGTATAATACCTTGGCTTTATATTACTTAGATCTTCATTTAGGGTAGTATGTTGTCACTTTTGGGCCATATTGAAGTCATTTTCGGGATTTGAGTGTATCATGAAGTTGTGACTTCAAATCTAAGCACTCATGAGCTTATGGGGCTTAAAGTTGTCAACTTTATCCAGCCTTGGCCCTTCCCCCATGCCCTAGACCTCTTATATAACTTAGTTTTGGTGTTTCTAGCTTCATGAAACCATGCATGAATGTAAAGTTAGCAACTTTACATGGTAACTTAGTCCTAGGGGACCAGATCTATGGTTTGGAAGCATTAAACTCGATTGGAAGTGACTGAATGGATTTAGACCAATGGGGTTCAACGAGTTGTTCATCCAACTCGGCGAGTTGGGTCGTGGTCCCCCAACTTTTTTTCTCAGTAGGTCTTAACATTTCTCAAAATTCAGCTACAAGAAGTCATGGATGCATTTCTTGAATAAATCATCTAAACTGAATTTCATTTATTAGTTGGATGTAGTGACCAAAATGCAAGATTTGTGAAAGTTCATTATTATTTATTAGTGTTAACCTTTAGCAAATTATGATACTAATATTATATTTTTGTTCATAACATGTTTTTTTTGTAATAATTTATTTGATCGGAAGATATGTATATGTGATTGGGTATAGCCTGAAAAAATCATATTTTAGTTTTTATAAAGAAAAAAAACTTTGAAATCGACCAAATTACAATGTCTGAATTTGATGTTTATGGTTATGACAATTCACTTTATTTGTAATGTTTATCAAATTTCTTTGCAGAATTTAATGTTGCTGGTACATGTAACAACTTATTGTTGCTTTTGGTTTTACAAGACCAATATGAAAAGAGCCATATGAGCTTCCATGGGGGTTGGTACACCGAACAAAGTCAATTCATAAAGCTACTACACAATATGTTTTAATCAAGAAGTCGCATTATGTTGTTATAAAACAAATATCACATAGATCATTTATATTAAAAATTATTATATTAAAAACCAAACTGCTCTAATATAAATATTATTTTATCTAATAAGTTTGGTTCAAAAACTCTAAAAGTGAATCTAACTAACATTTTTTTTAAAATTCAACCTAAGACAAAGTCACCTATTAATATGATATGTATTTAATTTATGTTCCCCGCGTTTAACGCAGGTCATAATCTAGTTAGTTATATAATAGTTTAAGAATTCGATTTCTTCAAGAAAGCTATAACTGATTCTTTTAAAGCAACCTAAAAAATATTAAAAAAAGGCTTAACAATTTTTCTTTTAATATCCTATATCAAATCCGTGGAATAATTAATCCACACTCAAATAGGAAAAAAAATGAAACATATTAAAACCATATTAAAACCGAAGTAAATTATGGATATTATTTTGCTTTAACAATATTTATTTGGAACTCACAAAAACTTTTCAACTTGTTTTTTCATTAATTCATTAAACTCATTTATTATTCTAGTTTCAATATTAAAAATTAAATGCTTAATTCATTTATTTGAACTTGACGAAAGACATAGTTTTTATGCTAGAATATAATATACTTTGTTAAATTAAATATAGTTTTAGAACCGAAACACAAATTAAAATGTCAACAGACTCCGAATTTTTTTTTCCCAAATAACCAAATAATCACAATCACTCAAAAGATTTTTAACTTATATCATATAATTATTAATAAGTACTCAAATTAATATAGTATAAATGATATTAGATAATTCAATAGGTTTTAACTAAAATACTTTATATGTTTCTAAAATTAATGATATTTACTAATGACTTTTTGTTTATTAAGATATTAAATTAAATGTCATAAATTTCATTCATATTGTTTTATTTTTATTTATATAAGTGTTAAACATATGTGATCTTATCAGAATTCAACTAATACGGTTTAAGAATAATGATTATTATTTACAATACTGACTGACAATTTTATTTTATGGTTAATAATAATGCTTAAATGCTTTTAACAAGATTTATTTGTTTATAGGAAAAATGGCACATTAGCCCAATAATATATTTCGAATTTGCCGAAACAGTCCATTAACTTATTAGTGTGTTTTATGGGGGCATAATGTGGATGTCGACATGCTTATTTCATCCCTCTAACCTAGAATAACATGTCCACCATGCCACACAATCAGTTAGAGAAGATGTGGATGCCCAGTCAAGATGACGTGGCCAAGACCAAGAGATCTCTCTCTCTCTCTCTCTCTCTCTCTCTCTCTCTCCATGCATAAAATAAACACAATGGTCACCCACACCTCCCTCTACCTCTTCTTCTTCTTCCTCAACCCACTTCACCTCAGCTACAACTAAAACTACACACATGCATACATTGAAATTTTAAACACCCATACACTTAAAAAACACACATACATAACCATCCCTTTTATTCTCTCTCTTTCTATCACTTTCTCTTCATCATACCATCTTTTTCTAACAAGAACAATCACTGAATTGCACCTTCCATCCTATTCTTCTCGAGCTTGCATCTGTCATCATGTAGACGTCACCTTCACACCACCACTAAGAATCATCTTTTACCCACCTGTAATTAGAAGAGAAAAGTAGGGTAAAGTGTACGCTTCAATTCAGAAGATAAGGAAAAGAAACAGGCTGTGATTTTCACAAGGATGGAAGAAATAGGCTGATTTTTTAGGGAAATCGTTTTCTTTTGTGGGTATCCACACACACACACACACACACACACATATATATATATATATAACATATGATGGAGCCAAATAACCCCATATCTCCATCTACAATCGACTTTTGGAGCCAATATACAATTTTATTGTGTTTCTAGTCATCTAAAATGAGCCTGTAACTAAATACTACAGTTTTTCTTTTTTTCATGTCATGTGTTTGTTAAAATGCCAAGTAGGAATATCCATGAACTTTGATACTTAAGTTGGGTGGTGTACAAGTCTCTTAGAACCACATACTGTGGCACTACCACACCTCACATAGATAAAGAAAACAATGAATATAATCTATAACGCCACCTTTTTCCTCCAATTCCTTGATCTATCTCTCTCTCTCCCCTCTCTCTCTCTCTAAGAAGATGAAGAGGGGAAAGGGATGACACCAATTGCAATTTTCTCTCTATTACCAGATTATCACTAGCATATGAGAAGTCGACGATGATGGTTGGGCAAACCAGACAAGTGGGTGAATATTTGTGATGTTTTGTAGTTGTTTCTTGGCTCTCTCTATTTGTTTAGGGATTAGATTCTGACCCGGTGTCGACAAGATGATTTTGGGGGAACAAGGGGAAGTATTTAAATTAGATAGAAAAATAAGGGAGGAGGTTCACACTTCAAAGGGTTCATGGACTCACTCAGTTCGGTGAAGGTGGTGGAATAGACCGAGAGTGAGAATATAGGGGATCAAAGAAGGTGAACTTTGACCTCAGGCTTGAAGAAGATTATTGTAACATCCTGGATTTCAGAATAAAATTTTTCATTTTAAAAATAGAATAAACACCGTTTTTTATAAAGTTGCAATCAAGGAAATACTATTTATTCATAAACTATAATTTAAAATCACAGTTATAAGGAAAACAACATTGAATCTCGAATCATAAAACTGATGATGTGTATGTGCAATCACGCTTTCGTATTCCCACGAACTGGTAAAGTACATTAAAAACATCTAATCTACAACTGTAAGTCAAAGTTTAGTGAGTTTCCCAAAATATCACATACAATATAGCATAGCTAAATGTATATAACAGTTATGGGTTATCAGCAACCCTGAGTTATCAACGGCTCGAATAAAACAATTTGGGTTATCAGGAACCCCAAGTCATCAGCGGCTCGTATACAGTAATCTGGGTTATCAGCAACCTCAAGTCATCAAGGACTTACATATAGTAATTCGGGTTATCAGCAACCCCGAGTCATCAACAACTCACGTACACCATATGATATAAGTAATACAGTGAGAATACTCACCTCGCGAATAGATCGGATAACCACCATTGCACATGAATACAAATAGACCAGTCTCACATACCACCTACACATTAATTCAAGGGTCAAACTCAGCCTATGACCTAAAACCCTAAAGTTTGACCTCAGGTCAAAATATTTCAAAAGTCAAAAAGTCAACCTTCTGGTCAACGGGCACGCCACGCTCTCTTGAGGGCGTCAACCTTCGGTATCTTTCAATTGGTAATCGGGGACTATTTCACCCCCTACCACTACCACATAATAACATAGCATAAACATACTGCTAGGCATGCATGGGTTCTGACAACCCCTTGGTATCTTTCAACCGGTAACCGGGGACTATTTCACCCCTACCACTACCACATAATGACATAACATAAACATAATTCTAGGCATGCATGGGTTCTGACGACCCCCTCAGTATCTTTCAACCGGTATCTGGGGACTAATTCACCCCTACTACTACTAACATGTATCACAAAACATCCTAGCACACAAACATAACAGATAATGGCATACCAGATAATTATCACAAAGACAATCATCTAACAAACAACTCCTACTAGTGGGTTGGCATTGTGGTCGTAGACCCACTTCTACTGGAAGGTAACTCACCTCGCACTGCTGAAGTCCCGCAAACAAAACCCTAGCTGCTGGATGACAGATTTCCAAACTTTCAATCATCAAAATAACACTCAATTAGTAATTGAGTTCCAACATAAAACCATAAGTCCATGCTTGGAGTAAAAGGCTACTTTACCCTCAACTTAGCTTGACTCAAGCCCAAGGCCCAATCCAAAGGCCCAAAAGTCAACTATGAGTCAAAGCCCAACATATGGAAAATTGGGCCCAAACCTCTACATGGGCTTCCCCTAAGGCCCAACCCTTTAGTCCAGTCCAAACATTTGACATTTCTAATATCCTAATATCTTATAATCATCAAGGCCAAAACTATGGCCCATTTATGGCCTAATTTTCCAAATTGGGCACAAACCCTTACATGGGCCTTACCTTAAAGCCCATCCAATTATTCGAGTCCATATGATTGTTCTTGAATGGCCTATTATATGCCCAATCACCAATGCCCAATAGAAAGGCCCAAGTGTGTGACAACCCAAGTTGTCCCGTTACATTTCTCCGTTACCGTTAACGAAATATTCCAGTTTATAAAAGTTCTGTTAATTGGAGGTCGTCAATTAAATAAACATTACAATTGTTTATGTTTAATAGGCCGTTAAGTCGTGATGAAAGGAAATAAAAACACATAACATACATTTCCATTTAATTGGAAAAAGTTAGTTTTTATTATTACGACCACTAAATCGAGTGCGACCAAAAGCCCCGTATAACGGCAGTATTGGGTAGAATTCTACCGAGCTCCAACTCCCACCCATATATAAAGGGGAGTAAACTCCATTTGGAGCTTTTCCACCCTCTCTCTCTATACTCTCTCTCTAGACTCGTTTTCGCCCCAAATCCGCAACCAAACGCTTCCAAATCGTAAGTCCACTTACCCTAGCTTACTCTAAACATTATGATTTGTGTTTATAGCTTAGAATTGGACCATTTAAGCTGTTGAAAAGGAGTTCATGGCCTAAGCTCCTCCTTAGGCCGTAAACATCTAAAATGAGGCCAAAATGACCCCAAAATGTCCCTAAAGGCTTGGAAATAAAGTAAGGGATTAGCCTAGGAGTGTTTAATCATAAAAACACAATGATTTGAGGCATAAAAGAGAGTTTAAGGCCCAAGCACATGCTTAGGCCGTAAACACCTCTAATCCATGCTAAAATGCCCCAAAACACTCCCAAACCACCCTTAGGCTTCATACATAATTTAGGGACTTGGTATTTTAAGTTTAGACCATTTAAACACAACGAAATGAAGGGGAAAAAAGGAGTTTATGGCCCAAGTATGTACCAAGGCCGTAAACACCCCTAAATGTGCCAAAAATGTGGTTTTTGCCCCCCAAATGGCCTTAGACTAATTCTATAAAATGCTAGGAATGATTTAAGGGCTTAAACTCCAAGAGTTATGGGTGTATGAGAGTTCACGGCCAAGCCATAGAGCTTACGGCTATAAACTCTCAAAGATTGGTCATTTGGACCATAAACTCTAAAGGAGTGCCCTCTTGGAACCCCAAACACCCCTATAGCCTTGAATAATTACTAGAAGTGATATAAGGACTTGAAACTTCACAAAACTCAAGGCATAGGAGTTTATGGCCATAAACTCCCTTAGGAGTTGTCCCTGGGCCGTAAACTCCCTAATGAAGCCTTAAAAGACCTTAAACTCACTCATGCCTTTTGGAATTGGACTTAGAAAAACTCTGTGAACAAGATAGAGCCTTAAAACACACTAGATACCCTCACCATGAGTTTACGGCCGTAAAATCATGGTGAGTAGTCCCTGGGCCGTAAACTAAGTGTTAAGGGTTTACTCTCGGAGAGTAAACTCCATTCCTAAGTCATACACACCCTTAGACGCTACCCGGGACACCCAAACACTTACCTAAAGTGTTTTCTGCTCCTTTGAGTGCGTATATTTGTTTAATTAGTATTAAATATACTAATTGTATGTCAACATATGTTATCATATGTTAAATAGGTCATTGAGTGTGTTCGAGTCTTTACGTGACAACGAACACCCAAACGGCACCTTCGTCGGACCTACTTACACCAGGTGAGTTCATACCCCTGAATGAACCCTTTTAAATGTTTTTACATGTTTTATAGGAGGGGAATACAAGTTAAACATGCCAGTTATCATAACCCGCATGTACAAGATTTTACCACAATGTACACTATTTAACCGAGTAGGACACTATACTGGTTTTCAAAAGGGATTTCAATTGTTTCAAAACTCATACTTATACTGTTTTACTAAAATTCATTTTAAACTGGTTTATAAAGGTTCCAAAGATTTCTAAAGGTTTTCACACATTTTACCAAGGAATACAAAATGCGACTTTCCTAATTATAAAGGTTTTCCAGGGTTTTCATGTATACTTTTACTTGTTAATTACTGTCGCTTTGTTTTCATTTATTTTAAACTCCTACTCGATAACACTTTCACTTCGTGATGCGTTTATACCTGTTATTGTCTCTATTTCGCTTATACTTGTAGTCGCTTATACTTGATAGACGCTTTTACTTCACTTATCGTCGTTTCCACTTCGTGATACACTTATACTTGGTACACTTATACTTCACGATTCGATCATCCCACTCTATACGCTTATACTTCACGACTCGGATATTCCACTGTACGCTTATACTTCACGACTCGGATATTCCACTGTACGCTTATACTTCACAAGTCGGTTATTCCACACTGTACACTTATACTTCACGATATGATTCCATTTGATACACACTCAAGCGTAGTTAGATGTATGTCTGTGCTTGTATAGATGCATATAAATAATGATTGAAGGAATTAGGAAGGCTTGTCTGCCCTATTTCCTTTTCTTCGTTGAGATGTGGTCTGGTGGGATCGGATGTCCATCCGAAGGTCGTTTGATTCATTAGTTATATATTATGTACACAAGCATAGACATATGGGTTTACTTCAGTCAGTTCAGTTATGAGTCTCTACCTCTAGTTCAGCACTTACATTAGAAACCCACTATTTGGAAGTCTCTACCCAGTATTTGGGATGCATCTTCAGGACACGGCCTTCTCCGTCGTCTAGTTGGTAACCAGAGTCTCCTATAGGGAGAGCGGACATTGTGTGTATAGATCTATAAGGGATTGACAACCCCGCACCCAGACTGCTAGCTACAGTCCCGGCCTACCAAGCCAACGAGTGACAAATGTCACATCTTATAGACGCTTGTAGGGCGTCTGGAACTCTAGTCAGTATGGTTATGAGTATCCCGGGTTACCTTATAATTCATGGCTTTAAGGTAACGATATTTCACCGACAATTTACACTGTATGCTGGTAATTCATTTTTAGAGTCACACTGTTTTGACCTTATAAGACGTATCTTTCATTTGATACTGTCTGGGGTCTGTTTTCTCTGTTTTAGACCTTACTAGACGCATCATTCATTTGGTGTTGTCTGGGGTCTGTATCCACTGTATTCACTGTATTCACGGTATCCACTGTATTCACTGTTTTGACCTTATAAGACGTATCTTTCATTTGATACTGTCTGAGGTCTGTATTCACTGTTTGAGACCTTACCAGCTGTACCTTTCATTTGGTACCTTTTGGGGCCTGTGCCTCCATTTGTTAGACTGAACCAGGCATGTCGTTCGTTCGATACTTTCCTGGAGTCTATGATTCCTTGCCTTAGTCAGTAGTCCTCACTGCTGAGGCATATGTTTTTCCCTGATGTCGTTTGTTTTCCTCAATAATCAAATTCAGTATTTTGATAACGATAGCAATTTAGGGAAAACTACTTTTTACCACATAATATTCGACTCGCCTTGGTAGAAGGCTGCTTTATTAAAGAAAATATAGGATTTTCTGGAAAGAACTCTAATACACAGTAAACACTTAAACTACTACTTTATAAATTTATTTGAATAAATGACACTGAATACTTATGAACTCACCAGTATTTGTAAAAATGCTGATACTCGCTTTTCAAATAACTTGTATTCTCAGGTTAGCATTAGACAGGTACATCCCAGGAGTTGTTGATAAAGATAGCTTAGTATCACGCTGTATTTATTCTATTTACTTGTATTACTTTGATACCTTGTAATGTAACCATGTAAAATTATTACTATTAATGCAATGTTTTGTTGTACTTTGATTACTATATGCATGTGTTGTGATACTTGACATGACGTCATCCACCCCAGAACGTTTCTGCCATTCCAGTTTTGGGGTGTGACAAAGTGAAATTAGGGTTTCACATAAAATGACAATTAGGGTTAAGTGTTTCTCACTTAACCCATAAAGGACTTAATCCATTAAGTCCATCACTCTACTAGATAAATCATATTGTGTGCTTGGGTGTAATTAATAATTTAATTGCAATGGCCCAAACGTGGGTCCCAATAAGTCCAAGGCCCATATATCCAAAACTAGGGTTTTCTAAACCCTAATTAGGGTTTTCCAACCCATCACAACCCAATTAGGCCCAAAAGCTAAGTCCTTATGCCCATTAGGGTTTCATTAGGACAATTAGAGTTTTCCTAAGTCATGCACCACCCATTACAACCTCCGGTAGTGGTGGTCAACGGCGGCTCACGGTGGTGGTTATGGTTCTAGTCAATTTTTGTCCTAGCATCCCAAACGAGACCTAAACACACACAAAGCATACTGACACCCAACATGAAGGCTGGTGGCGGTAGGAGGCGACAGCCACCACCTCATAGTGGTGGTTATGAGTTTTCTTTCCATTATACTAGCCATAAATTACAATTACAATGCTTTAACCTGAACATAAACACACACACTAATAGATAAACACACACACACAGCCACCCTTATGGTGGCTGGCATTGGTACGTGGTGGCAACCACCCCCTCACGGTGGTGGTGGTGGCTTTTCTTATGAACTCCAGCCAAGCCACACTACCCACGACATATGGTATTCACTCTAGTGGTAGAAACACACATACATACATCCTTTTGCTCGGACAAATAAACCCAACACCCACCTGTGTTGGGTGGCGAAGGCAGCAATACGAGATGGCGGCAATAGCAACGGCAGTTAACGACAATCCTACGATGGTAGCCACCACCTCACGGTGGTGGCGGTGGTTTCTTTTGGTTCCCGGTCAAGCAGCCACGGTAGGAATGGTGACAACAACATATCCCGGTGGTTTTTCCGGCTTTGGCATTGATGGCGGTGGCTGGAGTCACGAACGGAGGCCACCACGACGCCACTCCTCCTTCGATCCTCCATGATGCCATTTCGCTCCCTTCCATGCCGGTCTTCAACTTCGCTCAATGGTGCTATGTAGTTGGAGGACGACTGGGTGAATGGTGGTGGTTCCTCCGACTCCAACAGTCGTGGCGGTCGTCGGTGGTGAGGGCGACATAAGGGTGGTGCGGCGTCGGCAATAGAAAAAGGGAAAGGTGGCGGGTGGATCTTACTCCTAGGGTTAGGATTTCGGGAGGGATATATACCCGACGCCTTCCCAAACTTTTCGCCATAATGTCACCTTTGGTCCCTCCTTTCCCTTTTTCTTTCGAACTGAGTCCATATTTTACCTTTTTAACCTTGCCTCCTGAAATCCTTTACAATTTAATTCTAATACTTACCAAATATCCCCTTGTCTTCTAAAATCTTTACAAATTAAATCTCGAATTTATACTTTAACCCCCAAACTATCCAACTTATGACATTTGGCTTCCCAAAACCAACACCGCACTAAATAATATGGATTTTAGGGCTACTATTCATATAAATTTTTATCCATTTATTTATTTAATAAACGGGGTGTTACAAATCTTCCTCGATATAGTTTTACTATAAAGAGTAAGTAAGTTTTCAAGGAAGAAAACATATATGAATGAAAATCTTCTCAGATTAAAGCTGACATCTCAAAGTAAGAATCTTATTTCTTATAAAATAATTACACATTGTGATTTGATTATAAATCAGGACAACTCTTGTGTTTTTCTACAAAGCTAGTGGGAGCGCAATAACATTCATAGCCTTGTATGTAGTTGATATACTAACTCTTGGAATAAAGATCTATATAGATAGATCATGGCAACTTAAAGGATTAAGTAAAATTGCATTAATTGTCAAGGATCTTAAAGAACTTAAGATAATGGACTCTGAGAGAGTTATCTTGTCAAATACTACATGACATGATTTTGAGCACTCCTCAAAATCCTAGTACAATGTTTTGAACTAGATAATATAATTGTATTCCATATGTTGCTGCAATTGGATTAATCATATATGTCATGATTATACATAAAGGCCAAATAAGTCGTATGCTTAAAGCATGTCAAATGATACCAATATAATTCGAGAACAAGTCATTGTGTGACTTACAGGAACATTCTAAAGTACTTGCGAGAACTAGAGAAATATTCCTAATCTACGGAGTATTTGAAAGAAAGCTATGTTTAAAGTTGTTATATGTGCTAACTTTTCAAATAGATTAACATGACTCTCAATCACAATCGGGCGTGTCCTTATTATTAATGAAGATCAAATTACATGGATTGTGGTTTCATGTAGATTTTAATTACAGTTACACATCAGAGTTAGAGTACATTGTGGTTTGGAAAACCACTTGTATGGTTCATTATGACTATGAGTAATCCCATTATGCGAGTATTGGTATCTAAATCATATTTAAGCATCTAATACATTCTCAATAGTTTTCTTTATATATATATATATATATATATATATATATATATATATATATATATAACTGAAAATGTTTGTATTCGCAAAGTTTATACAAATCAAGTTTGATAAATGTACTTGACAAAACTCCTTCATTAGCTAAAGCATGTTATAAGGCATTGTTTATATAAGTAGATGTATTGATTGAAATTTAGTATTTGGATATTGGATGGGTGTATGTAGTCGAGAGGGGTTTTTCCCTCTTATTCATTGAGAGTTAGACATCTAAGGCCCTACTAAAAGTTGAAAACTAAATGAGATTGATGGTGATCCATATCTCACATTCGACATGATGTCTGAGATAAAGGAATAATTGATACCAAACCTTTAGTAACAATTGTAGCTTAGAGCGTATGGAATTGGCTGTTGATAAGATGGCATGCTTCATATGCTATTAAGGGCAATAGCCCGTTGCTAGACGTCAGCTACTGTCTATATCAGTCTATAATGAATTTTGTGCAAGTGGGAGATTGTTGGATCTATATGTCCAATAATCATTATAGAGTGATATTGCTAACAATATATGGTCCTATAGGGTCACACCTTTATCAAGTTATTAATATGATTATTAATAAATAATATCAATTCTTGTATTTAATTATGGAATAATTATTGTTTTGTGAAAATAATAATTATAAGAGAGTATAACTAGTTATTATTTCATATGGTATGAATTAATAAGCCATGCACAATATTTTGGACTAGTTGGATTCTTTTGTCTTTTACCTGAAGACAATGTTTATATTTTATAAACTTTGAGATCATAAAAATTAAAGAATCCTCCTCTTTTTCAAGAGGTATGGCTAAAAATATTAAAATATGGGGGTTGTTTGTCAACCTCCATGTTTTGTCTCACATGCTCCTAAATGCTAGCCATTACTTTAGAGTATTGGCTATGGTTAGGCCTTACCTTGCAGGACTATATAAGAGATGTATGAGGCTTGCATTTTTGTTAAGTGAAACACTCTCTTCTTCATCTTATTCTTCACCAAAACCGTAAGTAGCATGGAGCTACTTCTCTTGCTTTCTTTTGAAGATCATTCAAGTCTTTAGTGACTTAAAGTGATTCTCTTATTATGCTTATTTGAGTTAAGTACTTAAAGGCTTAAGAAGTACTTTATACAAGAAGAAACTAGCATTCCAAATGCCTTAATCTTGATGGTGGATACTTATAGAGAAGATCTTGTTATTTGATCTTTCCATCTTCATCAACACTCTTTGGTTGTGCTTTTATTTCATTCTAACCTCTATAAACAGATCCATGATGGTTTGGTTTTATTATGAACTAAAAATAAACTTGTTATTTTTAAAGTCTTCCTTTGTCAGTTTTTATGAAAAACAAACTTATATTTTGTATCAAAACCCAATATTTTTTACGAATTCATTGCTTATTGATTTGATGGTTTGTATCAAAACCCAATATTTTTGTTCTTATCTTTTTAGATTTTTTTTTTGAAATTGAAATTATGATGAATTGTTTCCCATTTGATATGGTTTGATGGTAGTATGATGGAAACAAGCACCAACATTTTCTATTTTTTATGGGAGTTGTTTGATAGTCAAAATGGACATTTATAGCTACTATTCCTAACAAAACATCATCAACAATTTTTTTTTCTTCTGTACCTATAAAATAGACATAATTTGTCCATATGTGAGGAAAAAAAATACATAGTCCATGTTTACAAAAAAATCCATAGTAACCAATCTAGTTTTCTACTTTTCATCTTTTCAACATTTTAAATTTTTTTTGAATTTGCTCCAAACTTTATTTATAAAAAAAAAAAAATCTACGTAAGATGCTAATATTCATTACTTAAACAAAACTTAGTTTGTTTTCAACCGAGTAATAAAGAATAGGCACATGCAGTAGCTAATAACTAGTCAACACATATGCCAATAACACTTCCATAACTATGAAAATCATCATTTAAAATAAATAATAAAACAAAAATTGTCACAAGGTTACACGATACAAAGAAACATCAACCATATCAAAATCTAACGCATATTAAACATTTGCACAGGCAATTTCCGTTTTCGCCCATCAAACCCAACAGCAGTCACCTCCATTGAAATATCAATGCTTCGATGTTCTAGACCACGTACAATACTGATGCGTGAATTTATACTAACTGCTGGGTTGGCATCTGTGCCAGCTGGCAAAGAACTATTGTGGGCCATATCCACCAATGATGATGACGATGATAGTGAAATTGGTTTGCAAAAAGTGAGCAAAGTTTGAGACCAATGAGTTGAGGGGGTGTATGGTGACGTTGACAAAACTGTAGGGGCTTCTTTGCAAAATCGGTTTGTGAAGGAAGTATCGAACCAAAGTACAATTCCATAACATTTGCTTACGGTGGATTGTCCCTTTTGTTGTAATTGGACCGAGGCTGTGAAATCGACTTCATCGTGTTTCATTGTCACTAAATCAAACGTCTAACCAAAACAAATAAAAAAGTTAACGAGGGTATTTTGGTCTTTTAACAAAGTAAAGGTGTAAACCAACCTTAAGGAGAGCGGTATTAGTGACTAAATTATTTCCATCCACAACATCAACAATGGGAATATGAGCAGCATCTTCCACCAGTTCTTTACCAATTGATGACATGTCGAATCCATAAACATTTTCCCAAAATGGCATACTTGTAGCCCCTTTTCCAAATCCAGCAACAAACTAAAATATAAATAAATAAACAGTTAACATTTTTTTTTTTTTAAAAAAAAGATTGAAAGTAGAATGCTATAATTGGATTTTTAGATACAAACCATGGTGGCAGTATCTGGGAGCATAGCACCTCCAGGCTTAAGCCAATGATCTCTTGCAATAAGAACTGAGTTCAACATTGACTCATAGAGTAAGCAATAACCCATCCACTCACTCACTAAAACATCAACACTTTTGGGCTCAATTTGTTTTGATTCAATAAGATCTTCAACCATTCCATTCACAACTTTAACTACTCCATTTCTGTTATTGTCTTTTGCAATCTGCATGTTTCCAGTAATAAAACTTCGTTAAATAGGGAGGATGAGAAGGAGAAGGGTATTTATGTCTTTTGAATGGATTACCTGAGAGGCTACGGAAGCCATCTTATCACTTGCTTCAACTGCATTTACTATCGAGGCCCCTGCTTGGGCTGCAAACAGACTATAAAAGATAACGATTAGAAATAAAATAAGATAACTTTTTGACAAATTTGCCCTCGTATATCCATACACAAAACAAAAGGAATATTACCTTAATATCCCTGTACCACAACCAACATCCAAAACAACCGCACCCTTTATAAGAGAAGGGTTGTCTACTATAGCTTGTCTGTAAGCATCCGTCCTTACCTATATAACATAACATATTAGCTATTTTTAGTGATAAAAATGAGGAGGGCGATTACGTCATTTGCACAGACAAGGACAAAACTACAATTTAGTCCCATTGACATGGTATAAGACAAGTCATAGAAGTAATGATACCTTGTCACTTATCATCTCTCTGTGGATACCAAATGAACCATATGAGCCAAAATAGTTTTTATTCACGATTACTATTTCATGGTCAATGGCATTGTTTGACTTTTTATCATTAGATTTTACTTCTGATGAACTCGCCCCGTTTTCTTCAATGCTTATCTTTAAATTTTCCAGCATGTCTTCTTTAGATGATATCATAGAATCATCATCAACTTCTTCATCTTTATCAAAATCATATAACAAATGATCTTCTTCCATATATGGTTTCAGGTACATGTCATTGTCCCATGGAAGATTACTGCTTCCTAAAGAAGGTTCATGTAAATGATCTTGTAGTTCTGACCTAGACTGACATGTAGTTCCACAACTCCAACATCGATTTTGTCCCACCTATTAAAAATAATAATCAAAACAAACAGTTAAATGCAAAAAATTTTACAATATGTTACTTTCTGATAAAGCGTTTGTTTTGAGCGTTGTCTAACAGTTCTTACCTGTGATCTTATATAGTTGAGGAGCTTGAAACAACCATAGAAATCCAGGTTCATTGTAGTTCTGATGCTTCCAAAATCAAAACTGTGGCTTGAAAAGCAATGTTCGAAGAGTGAATCACTTGAAATGTATTTAGAATCACAAAATAAACAGAGCAGTTCAACGTCGTCATCTTCATCGTATTCTTCATCAGCATTCCAATCGTCCCAAATCTGTTTTTTATCATCCACATCCATGTCTTTTATACCGGGCAACTGTTCTTCATTGTCTCCCATGGGTGAGTCGACAGTGTTGTAGAGCGGAGCCACCATTATCTTAAATCTTAAAACCAAATGAAATTAAGATTTAAAATGTTAGAACTTTGCCATCAAATAGCTTAAACTGAGGAACTGGAAGAACGCTGATTACCGTGGAGAAGTTCAAGGTAAATTTACATATAATTTTTTTATCATTAGGACTGATCAAACAAACAACCACAAATTGAATTCAACTAGATGAAGAAGAGTCTAAAAAGAAGAAACTTGAAGACAAATCGACTAAATTACAACCAATTGGACACATGTTAACTTATGAAATCAGAAAGAAAAGAAAGGGAGAAATCGTTACCGGTAATGTCAATATGAAGCAAGAGGGATAACGGCAGATAGAGTAGAATGGGTGCCGGAGAAGGGATCCAGACGACTAGGGTTTTTGGTATCCTCGCCTAGATACTACAGATGTGGATACAATCATACAATCCCTTAAACCCTAGCAACCTGCAAAATATTTAAGAAATTCCCGTTTAGACCCTCTTTTCCTTGCATAAAGCCCTAAACATATTCGGGAGTGCAATACTTGTTTTATTTTACACAAAAAGTTCAAATTTTTGGATTAATGCCACAAAAACTATTATATATATATATATATATATATATATATATATATATATATATATATATATATATATATATATATATATATATATATATATATATATATATATATATATATATATATATATATATATATATATGTTTTAGTCTCAGTTTTTTCATATGTCATTATATTTTCAAAAAGAATTTAGTTTTGGATCATTAGTAGGTCACCAACAAGTTATAATGACATGTTGGTTTGGTTGGCATGGCTTTTTTTTTTATGGGTTTGTATTTAGCTCTAATATTTATGTTTGAATTTGCATTTTGCCCCAACATTTTGTTTGTTTCCCATTTGTCATTATTTTTTTGAATGAAATTTTTTTTCATTTTAGCCTTGCACAGTCACCAACATATATTTATAAAAGCTTAAAATGAAAAGGGAAGATGCACTAAAGGCAAGAGTCAAACTTGTGACTTCTTTTTAAGGGTGGGGCGTATTAACCGATGAGTCAATTGCTCTTTTTGTTATCGCATAAAAATCTATTAAGTTGTGTCAAACCATCATAATTTGAATCAACATATTACATATTGTTATAGTAAGGGGGTGTTTGGAAAAAAAATTGTTGTTTATTAGCTTATTAGCTTATAAGTTAATAAGAAAGTGTAGGGTAACTTATGAAAAAATAACTTATTAGAGGTTCCCCCACTGGAATAAGTTATTTTCATCCAAACACTTTTTTAACTTATAGTGGTGTGAAACCTAATAAGTTGTTTTAAAAAACTTAACCAAACACCCCCTAAGTATATTTATCAAAGTACAATGCCTTGATAGATATTAATTTGAAGGTACATATTGTCATACGAAAATATAAAAAAGTGTTATGCTCTAATAAGGAAAAAAAAAAAGAATGTTTAATGTTATTTCTTACATTTAATCCTCAAATACTTATTTCTTTGGTTTTCAACAACTATGCCATTAGAAATAGCCAATTTTTTCTCAGATGAGTTAAGATTGAATTAACAAATTTGATTGATTCAAAGATTAGCATGTCATATTGTTTATTAGATGTATTTGACATACTTACACTAGGTTTTTTCCCTTTATACTAAAATGCATATATACACATTAAATTCAACAAACATTGATAATACCCAAAAAAAAGTCATTAGTTTACTAGCTAACACGACTCTCCCCTCAAGAAGAAGTCATAGTTTCGACTCTTGCTTTCGTCTTTTCCTTTTTCATTTTAAGTTATTACGTTTTAAAATATTTATTGGTGATTGGCCAATGGATAAAATGAAATTTTTTCTAAAAACTAATGGAAAATGGAGAACAAAAAATATTATGGCTAAATACAAACTCATACATAAACATTGGGGTTAAATGCAAACTGATAAAAGTATTTCATGTAAGTCAAACTTACATGCCATCATTGCCTATTTCCAAGGGCCCAAAAATGAAAATTTTCCAAAATATAATGAAAATAAGGAACAAAAGGAATTTGAGTCTAAAATGGAATAAGGTTGTATATAAAAGGGCTTTTATGGCATTAACCCTAGATTTTTTTTAGTGTTTTGGTTCGCAAATATTTTTACAAAAAATAAAATACATTAAAGAAATTAGAATATAAAGGAATTGAAATTTGAAAAAATTGGGATTTATTATGTGTTTCGTTGACATGTATAACTCTTTATTACTTTTAATAAAAAATTATAAAATCTACATTAATTAAACTTTTACCTACTCAAACATATATGATCTTGTTCGCGTAGGCTTAGGCAAGTGAGTGTGGATGTGGGTGTGGGTGTAGGAGTAGGGTGGGTGATGTCGACATCAACATCTGCATGGGCTTGGTGGCATGGCATATACGTGTGTGGTGTGGATGTAGATGTTGTGTGAGGTGTTAGGTAGGATAAGAATAGGGTGGGGTGGGTATGGGAGTATGATAGGGTAAGGAGTGGGGCATGGGTGTGGTTGTAGGTATAGGTGAATGGGTAGATGTATGCAAGAGTGTACGGTAAGGTGGACGAATGGATAGGTATATATAGGTGTAATGGAGGTAGGGGTGTGTATTGTTGGATTAAAGTGTCTAAGTCAATAACTAAATTGCTATATTCTTGACAAATAAGCAAAGTTTGTATGGGTTGCCCTTATAACCTATAACTGAATAGAATGACTTTTTGGGGAAAGAGGATCATTTGTTAATTTGTTATGTGATTAATAAATTAATTAGAAATTGAAATAAATGATTTATTAATATTATTATATGATTAATATATTAATTAGAAATAGTTATAATTAATTTAGAAGTAATCAAAAATTAATTGGAATTAGTTGCGGGTTAATTAGAATTAATTGGAAGTGTATGGACTAAGTTGTAATTGTTCAATAGTTGAGCAAAATTGGCTTTCTAGAACCCTCTTAGCATGGCCGGTTTTGGCTATGTGTTTTAGGGTTTCTAGATTAATCATATTTGATAATTACCTAATCCAACATATTATTATTATATTCAAATCGGGTACAAGCCATTAGAGACATCCAAGCTTTTGGTGTTTGCTTTCCAAGGAATTCAAATGAGATTTTATTGATTAATTGATATATTAATCAAAATGTATGTAACTCTAATCCTTCTTGTAATTTCGATTAAAGTAGGGTTTCTTGATATTCATAATTTATAGTTATCAATAGAGAAAACATAGATCATTTTCTAGGTTGCATATGAACTTAAGGGTTTAAGTGTTTTTTTTTCCACATGAATTTTTTTATAACCTAGAAAACCCATCAGATATGGGGTAGGAATGTAGGACGATGTGACAACCCGAAATTTTCTATCGTGTTCAGTCAAACACTTCATTAAAAGTCAAAATCATTCCTGCTATTATTTAGCACAATTTGGAGTCTTTTTGAGCGTTCTGAGCCTTGTACACTTAAAGGATAAGTGTTGGGGTTTATTTGCTGAAGTTATAGCACAAAGAACAAGTCTGAAACCCCTTTACAAGGAGTTCACGGCCACCACATGGGAGTTTACGGTCGTAAACTCCGTGTAGGCCGTAAACTCCCCCTTATATGATGATATGTTAGCCATTTGTTCATTCCTTCCCTTCCCTTGGCTGAAATCCTCTCAACTATCATCCCGATCATCATCCCCGATCGTCAAAACTCGTAAGTTTCTTGTCCTAAATAGTTGACTTCTTACATGAACTAGTGATCTTACATGATTTCATCCGTGAAATCATTCCATTTGTGTAGATCTTCAAGTTTCACCAAGAACACCAAGAACACACACTACTGTTCTTGGCCAAAATCGACCATTCAAGCTCCTAGACCGTAAGTACTCTTGTTCTAACTCATTCTACACTAGGTTTAACATGTTTAGGGCTTAGAAATCACAAAGAATCATGTGATCAAAGGATTTTACGGCCAAGACATGTTCTTGGGCCATGAACCCCTATAAGTGGGGCAAAATGCACCCTAATCCCTTACCAAGTCTTGGATACTAGTCTAGATCATATCCTTGATGTACTTAGGACCTTAAAACATAAAAAAGACAATGAATCATTATATTTTACGGTTGTAATCACATGGAGAAATGGTCCATGGGCCATAAACTCCACAAATGAGTGAATTGATGTCACAATCACTTCCAAAGGCTTAGACATGAAGTAGGAATGCTTCTTTATGACTTATAGGCTTCAAGACACAAAATGGTAGAAGTACCATGAGTTTACGGCAGTAAACTCATGAGTTTACAGCCATAAGGGAGTTGGTCCCAAGGTCGTAAACTCATAAGGAGTTTACCCTTGGACCCTAAACTCAAAACCCAAGTCCTACAACCCTTAGATGAAATCCTTAGGACTTTTAGCACTTAAAGCAAGTGTTTTGCATGTATTAGGATGTCTTAACTTGTCTAATTAGTGTTATAACCACTAATTGTATATATACACATGTCTTTATATGTTATTAGGATAATTGTGTGTGTTTAAGTCTTCACTTGACACCAAGCACTTGTCCGATACTTCCATATGATCCACTCACTGCAGGTGAGTTCATACCCCTTAACTAACCTTTTAAATGTTTTTAAATGTTTATAAATGCTTTTATGGGGGGGATACAAGTTGAATCATGCTAGTTATTATATCAATCACATGTGATTAATAACTAGCATACAAATGGATTTACTATACTTTTAGCTGTTTTACCAAACATAGTACTTCAAATGACTTTCTCAAACGTTTTTACATGATTAAAACTCTTTATCAAACTGTCTTACATACCATATGTTTCCTTTCAAACTCTGTTACAATTGTGTTTCTAACAAAGGTTTTTCTTATACTTAAAACTGTCTTATCAAACAAACTACTTTCAAATCGTTTTATAAAACTGACATCAAGTCATCATTTCTTGGTTATTAAACTTTTCAAAGGTTTTACAAAACTTCTTTTATACTTTTATATTGCCAAATGCATGCCCATATATGTATAATTATATAAGTAATGTTTAAAGGACTTAGGACGGCTAACTAGCTTTATTTCCTTTTCCTCGTTGGGATGTGGCCTCAGGGCATCGATTATTCGTCCGAATGTCGTCTAAATATTAGTTATATATCATGTATACATATATAGACATAAAAGTTCCATTAGTCAGTTCAGTACCTTTGGGTACCAAAGGCATACTTTCGGTTATACACGTACATTACTAATAACTATAATAGGTATAGTTAGGAGATACTACTTACCATTCCAAGTACAAGGAATCACACAAGAGTCATTTCATTCATGAGTCATTACTTACTACTATGAGAACATATACAACTATACTATGATGAGAAACAATACATGCATTACACAGGTACCTACATTACATATACAAGTATACTTTATCATAAATATGATCCACTGTATCGGAGCATGCCTTCATTGTCATGGCCTGAGTTGTAACCAGAATCTCCTGGAGGGAGAACGTGAGTTTGCGTATAGATCTATACTGGATTGACTATCCTACACCTTACTGCTAACTACAGTGGGACCGGCAGGTCTTCGGGTGCCAACGTCATACCTTTTGACGACTTCCATTGTCGTGATTTTCAGTCGATAGTATGGTACAATTAATCACATAATACTTTGATATAAATCCGGTTTAAAGTAATTAGTACGATAGTAGTCACTTATGCAATACTACAGTACTTACACTTTACGAACGACAAATACAAAAGGATACGATGAAAATAATTATATTATATTCCTTATTACCTTTACCTTGTGACATATTCACATAAACGATGAGGTAGAATATAGTTTTATAATAATAGTTATACAGGGAAAAACCGTGACACTTACAGTGATGCATACTTTCAAAACAGTTGAGTCTTGGTAGAAGACTACTTTTTAGGAAATATGGGATTTTCTAGGGTTTTCAAACGTTTACAATTACTTACAAACATTTTCGGTGATACAAACTCTTCTTCAAACATTTACAAGTCTTTTCTTTGCAGTTTTACAAATCAAAGACACATAAATACTTATGAATTCACCAGCTTTATTGCTGATACTCTCTTTCAAAATAACTTGTATTCTCAGGTCACAAGTAGACAGGTACGACGACCAGGTTTTGTGAAGACGGAGCAGTCAAGACTCGTCTTTTATTTTGAATATTCATTATGTTGTTTATTACTAAGAAATAACACACTTGTAATTAAAATTATACTATCAATGCAAGGGATGATGTTGTTGTTTGTTTACTACTTTACATTGTTGTGATACATTACATGATGTCCTCCGTTCCAAAACGTTTCCGCCGTTCTTGGTTTTGAGGTGTGACAGATGGGGTGGGCGTAAGCATGTAGGAGTGGGGTGGGGAGGGCTTTGATGTCGTCGTCCAACTTGATTGGCATGGGAGTGTGCTTGTACCTATAGGTGGGTGTGGGGTGGGGTGGGTATTGGTGTGGGTGTAAGGGCATGGGGGTATGTATATGTGTGGGTAGGTAGGTATAGGGTGGTGTTGGGTGTGTGGGTTGTAGGGATGAGTCGGGTGGATGGGGTAAAGGTGGGCTTGTGTATGTGTAGGTGAGGTGGATAGGTAGGTAGGTAGGTGTGTGGATGGATAGGGTGTGAGAGAGATGATGATAATATGTTTTTGATTTTATGAATCGTGTAGGAAATAAGGAGGAGATGGGAGCGCATTTGTGTGTTTACAATAAAACATAAGGAATGGAATCTAAAATTTTTACCTTTACGCAAAGAATGACCAATTCCTTCGAGTACGGAATTTATTGGAATCTAAAAAAATTCTAATTGCTTTGATTTTGTTAACCAAACGCTAATTTTGTTGGATCTTATATTCTATTCCTCCAAATTCTTTCGAAATCGGTGAGCAAAACACGTCCTTAAGGTACGTAAGACCATGTATTGAAACTATTTATTAACTTGCTAACTTTTAAGATTGAGATGTACACCCTTATCATTGGGTGCGGTGGGTATGGGACCACCACGCCTTCATTTTTTCCTCTTACACAGTGAGAATTCACCACCTCTCACCCCACTTTTTATTTTTCCTTGGTGCAACCTTCACTTATATTGCAAAAGAGATTTTAACATTAAAAGTGATAAATAGTGAGAGGTGATCATTTCCTATATGAAATGAAAATGTGGGAAAAATCATGGAAATTGATGTAGCATTGAGGTGATAAAAAAGTGAAAAGGATGGTGAAACCACAATAAGTTAAAAAAAATATTTAGCAATCGAAATGACTCTTTAAAACTGTTTTTCCTAGCTACTATTAATGAGTTTTCAAGAAACAACTTTTAACTTCTTGTAAATGACTTATTCATTCTTGTATAAAATAACAAAAACACAACTCATTTAATTTAAGCTACAATGCTACTCCATGTTCTAC
Organism: Lactuca sativa; assembly: GCF_002870075.4. Classification (NCBI taxonomy): domain Eukaryota; kingdom Viridiplantae; phylum Streptophyta; class Magnoliopsida; order Asterales; family Asteraceae; genus Lactuca; species Lactuca sativa. The sequence continues at coordinate 198,640,387 of NC_056627.2, read as the reverse complement.
TCCCGGTTCTCACTCCGTCTTCTACACTTGGTTCTCTCATTTGCTTCCAAATATTTGTCATCCCAAGTTAAATTAGTTTATGGGTCCTGTTTTCTTTTTAATATCACATCTTTTAGTTTTGATCGTTAATTTTTTATTTTGATTTTTACATGGTGTTCAGTTTAGGATTTTTTTTTTCTTTACATATCTTTTCTTTCAGTTAAGGGTTTGTTTTTACACAAGTAAGGTTTTCTCTTCAATTTCTCTTTTCCTGAATTTTTGAATTTTGTTTGAGGTTTGAAAACATTTAATCCATTATAAATAAATTGTTTTTCATGCTATGAGATCGATACAAGAATTTAAAACTATGGTGTTTTATCATCAATGTGGTGCCTAAAAGTAATATATAAAAATGTTTTTTTTATCATTTTATGTATATAAACAGTTTTTGCCAAAACATTTCAAAAAAATGTTAATCAGTTCACCGAATAAATAAATTTAAACACATTTTTAAAAACTTTATTTTAAACTGCATAAACTAATAAACATTTTTACCAAAAAATGTTTTTTTTTTTTATTTATTTCCAAACTCAATATCAAACACGGCCTAATAAATATGGAGAAAATGATTAGCCTCTAGAAAGCAAAAACAAACTTATAAATATATAGAGAAAACGATAAACAACAAACGAGTCTCTCCTTTCAACCCAAGTTATTGAAGTGTTCTAAAAAACTAGAAACCAAAAACAAATTTATGTCAAAATGATACAAAATTGTGTCATAAATAAAATTGAGAATCACCTTCCATGCATCACTAAATTTCTATGTAGATACAATCTCGAAATTCTGGTAAATGGTAGAACCCTTAAAAACTTTTTGTGGCAATCACATTTCCCAACAGCTTCATGTTTCAAATTGTCCAAACTACCCCTCTCAACTTTCTGAGGGCTTTCAGGAGAACGAGTAAATAACGCGATGAAGAACCCCTCTTTATCCTCCACAGGATCAGTTCGAAGCAGATGTTGTGCTGAAAATTACAGAGGGGTGTTAATGTTATACGCAAGTCCTAACTTTTTATAAATTTGTCCTCATTTATATTTAAAAAAATAAGAGAACATGGCCTTACATCCTTCGACAACTGGCAGACCTCTGCGGGCCCACTGTGGAAATGGAGTTGCCAGGTGGAAACCCAAAGATGCAGCAAAAGGCAACACTGATTTTATCACATCTTCATTCTCAATTTGGTGAACAGAACATGTGCTGTAGACTACTCTCTCAACTCCTGGAACTAAACACATACAAAAATATTACAAAACCAAAAAAGGGTATTTCGGTCTTTTCACTACAACAACAAACTTACAAGACAATGCATGAATTAATGCCTTCTCCTGGAAAGCAGCAAGTTTGAGTAGCCGGCCCACATCACCACCATTACCATCACCTTCCAAACATAAAAAGATCAAAAAAAACATATAAATTTAATCAAAAAAATAAAATAAATAAATAAATTTAGTTCTAAGATATATTTTTAGCAATTTACCTGAGGTATGTGAATGCGATGGAAGCAGATAATCCAATCTATCAGCAACTGTTCCAGATCCAGAACATGAAGGGTCTAACAATATAGCACGAACCTAAAAGCAGCCAATAAAAATCAGATAATCCAAAAATAGAAAGTCAGATTTTCAAATCATTCTCAAAGTAAGTAAAAACTTACCTTAGAATACAATTCATCTTCAGGATTCAAGTTCAAGAAATTCTCGTGCAAAACCTCCACATCTATAAATCATGTCAAGTCTATTTTTCTCAAATATTATTAAAACATTTATTTATTTTATCCATACAGCAGTTAGTCAAAAAAAAAAAAAAAAAAAAAAAAAAGTGTAAGGATACTGGTGGCCCCCGCCAAGTTTGTGGTGTGTTCCAATCTCTTAACTCTATCTTTATTAAGTTCACAAGCAATAATTTTCCCTTCACCTTTCATAACAGCAGCAAGGTGTACAGTTTTATTTCCAGGAGCTGCACATGCATCAATAACCTTTAAAAAAAAAAAAAAAAAAAAAAAAAAAGTCAAACATTTACGTATTAATCAAATTAAAAAAAACACCCAAAATATTAATTATATATATATAACTAAAGATTAACGAACCTCCCACCCTGGTTTAGGCGCAAGGGCAACTGCCACCATGGAGCTTGCCTTACCCTAAAAAAAAGAAATTATATTAATGTAATTATGGATGAAGAAGATAATGAAATAAAATAAACCAAAATGAAAAAAATTACTAAATCTTACTTGCATAAATACACTCCCGTTTGTGACCAAAGGATGATTGTGCAAATCAGTAGCTGGTGGAAGCACTAATAAATCAGGAATCATGTCATCCTTCTCCACCTATAAAGATTATTATAACTAAAATCAGAAAAATAAAAAAGATAAATTAAATAGGGTACCATAATGTATATTAATGTTACCATATTATCTTTGCTTAATTCAGACACAGCAGTTTCAACATCCAATTTCAGAGTATTGACACGAACATATCGAGGTTTTTTAACATCTGCTACATAAATGATAAATCATAGATCTCATTTAATAAATATAGTTGTGTAAGTTATAAATAATAAAGTGGATTGTTATTGGTAGAACAAACCAGGAATCTTATATTGGGACATTAAATCTTCTATACGTTTTGCTCCCTTCTTTAATAAGATCTTTGCAAGAGCTGACTGTAGTTGACTTTTCCTCAAAATAAGGTACTTTTCTGGATCTCCTGTTAGAGATGAATCCTATGAAGAAATGTTAAAATTATGTATATGATTAATTTAAAGAAAATATTATATAATGTGGCATCCAAGAAAGTGAAGATACCTGTCCGAAAAGAATGTCATAGGTGATTATGTACATTAATTCCACTTGCCTCTGTTACAAAACGAATAACAGAAGCAATAAATTTCAAATAAATAGTAACGAGAGATTAAAAAAAATAATAACATTCGAATATATATGGTGAGTATGGAATGAAGATCAGGTATCAAATATGTTTTTTGAGGTATTACTTACCTTCCATTTGCTGTTTAATACATTAGCAATCTCCAATACATCCTTGATGATTGGAAGATCTGTGAATAGAGAAACAAGAGATGAAATCAATATGAAATTAGAAAAAATCATTAAACAACTAGTGTTTTTTGCAATGTCAATTTCGTTTCGATTTCTAATTTGGAACTTTCACTTAGTGTTAAATTGTTAATTGAAAAATATGGAAACTAACTTCGTTTTGATTTCTAATGTTTATGAACACTAGCAATATTTCGGGTTTAGCAGATTAAAACAAGTAATGAAAGCTGTGTAGAAAAGCTATTTCCATTTGCAAAAACGATCAATTAGCATAAACTTAACTTTGTTGTCCGACGATATACATTCACAAATCACAAGACTTTTTTCGTTTTTTATCGTTTGTGGCAAAATAGAAAATAGAATTCAATTATAAGTGCTTAAGAGAAGAGAGCAGATTGAAACTCACATTTTAGGGTTTGGCAGACTAAAGCAAATGTGGCTTTCTTGTTCCTTATGGAGGGACTATAAACGAGGGTTTTAATGGAACCAACGGCTCTACGATTAGCGTCTCCTTGCAATACGCTTTTCAAGACCTTAGCCGCCTCTCGGCGTGCGAAGTATGAAGAACGCTCGATGTTAGTCAGCCGCCGGCTCTTAGACTCCTTCGCCGCCTGTTTTACAGGGTCCATCACCTTCTTATATACCATGGTTCACTTCACTCTTCTAGCACAGGAAGGAGACTGGTGTTGAAACCTGAGAAATAATGCTTCCCTTTGGTGTCGGATTGTTTTTAGGTTCACAGTTTTGAGCTGAAAAGGAATGGACAAAACTGCAAAGATAGTCCCTTTGCTTTGTTGATTTCTTTGGATATAGTCCAATGATTTTTTAAATTGCATATATTGTAGACAAAACTACAAATTTGGTCCTTGTGGTTTGCAAAAATCTTTGGTAGGGTCCAAAAAGTTTCTGACTTGCACAAAAGGTTCAAAATCAAGGTTTTTTATTGGGTTTTTAGTCATTAACTTAGGAAATTTTTGTATTTTTGGTTCATGGGACACTTGAATTGACTGTTTTGTCATTTATATTTCTTTTTTATATTTTTTATATTTTTATTTTATAAATATTAATGCAAAAAATGAATTAAGTTGACTCACCCCATCTCTTTCTCTACCCACCCCACCGTAGCCCTCCCCATTCTCTCTCTTCCTCCTCCTTCTCTTCCTCCTACTCTCTCTTTCTTTCTCACACACACACACACACACTATCTATCTCTCTCTCTCTAAACATAAACACACCTGCAACTCCAAACACACACACAAGGAACTCGGACACATACCAACATCAAACCCATCACAAAATCCATAATAAAAATGAAGCCTAAACATTGATTACTATAAAATAAAATAGCTCCAGTCTTTCAAAATTAATATCGATGCTCCCTCAAAACTTCATCTCAAATCAGAAACAGAATTATTCAACATGCTAATTTAATCAAAAAATCATTTAACATATTTAACCCACAACAATCCAACACAAATATCATCTGAACACGGAATCAACTGAGATCTAGAAAAATACCCAAGAACACTTCAATGGAGAAAATCTTAAAAATTGGAACAAACCATAAAAATCGCAAAATCAGAAACTACGTCCCTGAAAACACGTCAGAGTTTCAAGATTTCTAAAAAGTATTGTTATAAGTATCATTCTGATTACTTAGAAGAAGAAAATGACAAACCTGTAGACGAAGAACTCTTTAACATATTTGATTTCAAACTTCAACCCTAAGACAATCAGATTAAAGCGAGTTACAAGAGTTCTAATGCTGGATTCGATCGTATTATCATCTAGGGTTTGGGAAATCGGGTTTGTTCTTTGTACTCTAGCCTGGGGAGATGGAATTGATCTTGAAATTGGGAAGGTAAGATGAGCAGGAGAAAGATGAGTTGTTGCATATTAATTGGGAACCGTGGATGAACAAGGAGTAAGTTGATGTGCTTCTTTCATCATGTGTGTGAGTGTGTGAGGGGTAGAGGGTTCTACCGACGATGGGCATAAAGAGGGGGGTGGTAGTGGTGGTGGTGAAATTAGGATGTTGAACCAGACTCCGACGAGGCCGTTGTTTCATTCCGCAAGGTAGTTGTTTACTCCGACGAGTCTGTTGTCGAACAAGTAAAGAGTCTTGAGACTCTGGCAGCTCCCAAGCTCACCTGGGATTTTTTCCGATGAGTTTGATGGAGTTTAAAAATCAAGTCTTGGAGGTTTTCAAGGTTGCCAATCGAAGACAGGATTGGGGTGAGAAGTTATTCGGGGGGTGTGTGTGTGTGTGAGGTGGAGGTAAGTGGTGGGGTGGATAATTACTTTCTTTTTTTATTTTTAAATTAAAATAGTATTTTTGTAACAGCCGAAATTCAGGTACAACCGATTAGCCCTTCATCTTTATTTATTTGTCATTTTGGGCCTTTGTGTTGGGCAAATACGCTGGGCGTACAAGGAGTACGCTGCGCGTACTCGTGCGCCTCATTTAAACACGTCATCGTCGGGTACGCTGGGCGTACCCAAGGTTACGTCGGGCGTAATCGGTCCAGACCCAAAACCCTAATTTGAGTTTTTGGCTATAAAAGGAATGAGATGGCTTGGTTCCTCAGCCACCATCCTTCAGAAAGAAACCCTAAGAGAGTTGTTCCTTCGTTCATAGTTTGTTTGTGAGTGTTCTAAGCTTTGAGGTGTCATTTCAAGGTAGCAAAAGGAAAGAGGAGTCCATTGTGGAGGCTAGAAGTTGGTGTGCAAGTGTAGATCCGTGAAAAGCAAAGGTTGGAGCTTCTTCCTAAGGTAAAAAGTTCAGATCTTGCCTTGTAGTTCTTATAGTATGCTTCATGGACCAATTTCTAGGGTTTTGGTCCCAAAGATGGAGACTTTATGAGCAAGTAGTCTCCATTGGCTTAGATCTACCTTATTCCAGGTCCATTTGAGTTGTATGTTCATAAAAATGTGATCTTGGACGTATATATTTAGCCATGCATGAGATCTAGATCTTTGGAGTTGAAAAGGAAGGTATTAGAGAGTGTAGGAGCCTTTACAGCCATGCCAAGGCTTAAAGGTTCTGACTTTATGGATTAGGAGGCTTAATGAGAGCCAGATCTAGAAGTTGAAAGAGTGTCTTAACCATTTAAGACAAAAAAATATGGCATGGCTGAATCTGGGATTTACGCTGGGCGTAACTCCCAGTACGCGCAACGTAAGGGGTTGCGGCCCCCGATTGTGACTCATCGATGTACGACCCGCGTACAGAAGCTGGTACGCCCCGCGTACTGTGGTCAGTTGACTTTCGTTGACTTTTAGGGTTTGGTCAACATGAGTCAAGGAAGGGTAAAATGGTCTTTTACCCCTCTGTGGGATAATGATAAGGGTGTAGCCTAGTCTTGAAAGTCTATATTAATTATAATGATATTTCGTTATGATTAGGCGGGGTTGGGTCTTCGTTTCGAGATTCGGAGATAGCGAGCACGTGAGATTCTAGACTTCCTGCGAGGTGAGTCTTCTCACTATACTGTACCCGGAAGGGTATTTATGTGTGACCGAGAGGTCGGATATGTTATGAGTTGTATGCATTGAATACGATAAGTTAACCGTTTGTATGTGCTATGTATGCTATGTTTGATATGGGCCGGAAGGCATTTTATGTTATGGGCCGGAAGGCATTTTATGTTATGGGCCGGAAGGCATTGTGATGTGGACCGGAAGGTCGACACGGGTAGGACCGGAAGGTTTACCGGGTCGGGACGAAAGTCCCCTGAGACACATGGACCGGAAGGTTATAGCCTGGAAAGGCGTATGTGCGTAAGTAGTATTTTGGGGAACTCACTAAGCATTTATGCTTACAGTTGTGTTATATGTTTCAGGTACTAGCGAGGACCGTGGGAAGGCGCCGACGTGATCTGTACACACTGATGGAGGATTTATGATCTTGGGATTTATATGATTTGTATTATGATATGATACATTGGATCTTTATGACTTGTTTTGGATGAAAACATGTTTTTAAGAAATGAAAATTTTGTTTTGAAAATTTACGTTGTTACAATTTTAATAATTATAAAAATACAAAGAGGAAAATAAAAATGGCATAACCGTCTTTTCATGTTTTTTTGGACCAAAAACCTAGAAAAACCTTGATTTTTGACCTTCTGTGCAAGTCAGAAACTTTTTAGACCTTATCCAAAGAGTTTTGCAAACCACAAGGACCAAATTTACAGTTTTGTCTTTATGTCCTTAGCCTAGCTAGATTGGCAGTCCCTATCAAACTTTAAATGATTATCTTACCTTTTATATATATATATATATATATATATATATATATATATATATATATATATATATATATATATATATATATATATATATATATATATAATTTTTATTTTTTACATAATGATTTTTATGATAATTTAATGAAAAAAGGGACCTACCCATACATTTTTCAATTCCCACCGTAATCAATTCATCAAAAAGACATCGTTAGCCATCATATGTTCCCCACTCCAGAGGCCACCAACAATTCCACTATCTTTGGCGACCACCTACAACATAATATCGGTCTTGTAATCTAGAAGTATTATAGGAATGTAACAAATGAATTTCTCTCCTTAGCATTTTAACAAACGTTTGGTGGCCCAAACATAAGGGTACTTCATTTCCATTTCCAAGGCTTCTTTTAGATTAACCAAAATAATTTAATTTTATTTCAGGTAAGCAACCAATGATTATGATGCTCAGGCAAAAGAGCGATAAAGAACTGTAAATTAAAATAGATAAGTTTGAAATTTTAGAAGGTTTTTACACTTCGTGGAAGTTGAAAATGGTGTTGAAAATCATTGATATGTATCAATGTTAAGAATAAATTATTCACAAGAATAAGATATTTTTTTATAACTAAATCAAACCGTCTAACTATAAATAATCTTTACTATATATCAAATAACATAATTGAGACATTTCCCATAATTAAATTAAACCGTCTGACGTAAATAACTTGTCTTATTCTTTATCACGATTTTATTATGATAGAAAACCAATCAAAATATATCTCAACAGAATCATGCATGTAAATAAACACCGCATTCAACTTTCTAAATGGATTTCCCTCATATGTATTTTAAGCAGTTTTTCATAATAACAAATTGTCTACATAATGCCACCTTCTTTTCCGCAACAAGTCAACCTCCAAAACAACCATCTTATAGATATCATAAGCTTTTAGATCACAAAATGATGATGGCAATGAGCAGACATGGAAAAAAGCAAATGTTTTTAATGTTCCCATGGTTAGGTCACGGTCACATTTCTCCTTTCCTAGAACCGGCTGAACTTAACAACAGAAACCACTTCGACATCTACCTTTGCTCAACTCCGGATAACCTCGGTTAGGTCATGATTAAGCTATTTGATATAATGTAAATGTTATCTACGATTAGATGGTTTGATTTAATTATGAAAAATATTAAGTTATTCAATATTTTCTTACAATTATTTTGATCTTGTGAATAATTTATTCTTAACATTGATAACACACATCACCCCTACATCCACATCCATATCTAAACATACATCACCCCTACATCCACATCCATATCTAAACACACATCACCCTACATCCACACCAATAAGCATGCCTACGCCCCCATCAGCCCCCAACCCCCCACACACATCCATCCCACCTGCCTCACTCCACCTATACATACACAATAATATTGATGCCCACCTCTACATCCAACCCTAACTCACCCCTACACTTACACCCATCAAACTCTATACCCACATACCCCCACACGTATACTCACGCACATGTATTTAGACACATACACACACACACATATATATATATATATATATATATATATATATATATATATATATATATATATATATATATATATATATAATATCCTTTCTTTAACTCGTCAAATATGCACCCAACTCCGGACTAACGCCTTGTTCCCGAGTTTTTATGTAAATTCATTAAAGGAAAGGGAAGGAAAATTTTGACAGAAAGAAAGGGAGGTGAAGGAAAATTTTCACTATTCTATGTTCCCAAATTCAAAGAAAATGAAAGGAAATGAAAGGAAAATTTTTAGTTTTTGTGTTCCCAAATTATGAGGAAAAAGAAAATAAACTTAAAATTTTCCTTCCCCTCACTTTCTTCCCAAATCCGCCCAATTTGGGAGGAAAATTTGGAAGGAAAATATGACTCTAAAATCCTTTCCCTCCCCTCACTTTCCTTCCATTAATGAAACTCGGGAACACGATTTTCCTTCGACACCCCTCACTTTCCCTCCGTATCCTTTCATTTCTCTCCTTAAATGGAACTCGAGAACAAGGCGTAAGTGACACTGGACCTAGCCCCATAGCTATATACCTATTAATTGTTTATTTTATCAAATGCAATTAAATCTTTTCGATTTGTGAAGCTATCTTTTCTCATCATATACTAAGTGCAAATTAAAAAAAAAAAAAACAACATAATGTTTGAGTGGATAAGAGTTTAATAAATGAAATTTTAATTAAATAAAAGTTCTATCATTTTTATTAAAAATGATACTAATTTACAAAAAATTAATAAAAATGTATTTTAGTCATACTACATAATTTACTTTCCAAATCCTATGATAAATTCCAATTCCTTTGACAAATTCTACTACCTCCATAATATTCCACAAACCAAACTCCCCCTTATTATAACAATTTCTAAAACCATTACTTAATTTTAGGATCAAATTAAGCAAGAGCCATGGTGAATGCTCTTGTCTTTAAAAACTAATCTTAAATTTCTGATGTTATTTTCATAAAAAAAAAAAAAAGCAAAACATCTAGATGATCTTTTAAATTGTTCAATCAAAAGTTTTGTAGGCTTTTCAACACCTCACATACTTCATACTACAAACAAGCTCCTTAGACATCAATCGACAACTTTTGTTAATGATCACAACAAAATCAGTCTAAAAAGGAATCCTAACAATTATAAAATTTTATATTTGCAACAAAATGAGTCTCAATTTCAGGCCAAAAACAGTATAACATTTTCTATCAGTGTCACATGTCCTGCTTATCAAACACAACCTAACTACTCAGACCCTACAATCCATGAGAAGCATAAGCACCATTAAATGTAAGAACACAATCAGTTTTTGGACAAAAAGATGGTTTCTAAGATCCAGTCAGTCAGCATTTTGCCATACCTGCAGATTTATTAAATTCATCATTTTTACAGAAAATACAAGAACATCAAAAGCCCAAATGTGAGCACAAATGACTGTTTTCCACAAAAAAGTAATACTAAATAAAATACAAAAGAAACTTCAATAAACATTTGAAAGATGTAGCAAATTACCACTTCATATAAAAACAAGCATGAATCATTTAGCAATAGGAGCAGGTATTCTCTTCACTCCTTCAGCTTCCAGAAAGCGACTCAAATTCTTGTCTTCCAGATGTTTCTGAAAAGAAGGATTACAAAAATAAAAACTAGGGCTAATGGCATGCTTCAAATTACTTGCTATGAATATAAAATACAATCTTGCATAAATTTCTGTTGTAGATGTAGGAAGAGCCATGTTTGATCCAGAACCTCAGATTATTACTTCTTCCTGGAGTGTTCATTGATTCATATCAAACTAGATATAGCCAGAAATACGATGAAATTGACTAAACGAATTTCCCCAAAGTGTATACACCCTAGGTCAAACGAAGATCAGTTTTACAATGATGGCATTAAACTTGTGTTTCATTTTGGATATTGTTGATTTATATTAGGTAAATGATGATAGGAAACAGATTAACATGAGCTTACAGATAAACAATCTCTGTACTTGTCCCACTCGGAAACACATTCTTCTTTATCCCAATGTCCCTTCAAGAACTTGTCAGAATACCACCTGTAATGTATACACATGAAAATACAGATGTTAATGAGGGTTTTTCATACTGAAACCCATATATACAAAAATCGAAGGGTTTTCTGGTTAAGAATTCATCGTAGACTCACTTGTTGAAGCAATTATTATACGCAGCTCTGAGATCGGCACAAGGAGAAGTCGTCGTTGAAGAAGATGAATTCCGTTTGTCCCTTATGAATCCCATGTAAAGCCTTTTTGATAATCAAATCGGAGAGAATAGAATGGAAAAACAAATTGAGGGCCCAACATAACATATATGGCCAAGGGACGGCGGGAGTGGACTGGAGGCGGTTTGGGGGAGCAAATTCAGGCGCATTGCTTCATTGCTCGAATTGGTGTTAGAAGGTATTATTTTTTTTGTTAGATACGTACATTATACATATAAAAATACGTTTTTTTATTTATTTAATCACTACATTTTATATATCATGAATTGATGAAAGTCATCTACTTTTAGAGAAAATTTGTATATATTATATATTTTCGTTGTTAAAAATAACATAACATAACATGAAATAACATTTTGTTTTCTTACTATGACTTCTCATAACAATGACATAATATCTTGTTTTCTTACCAGGTTATATACATCCTCCTTAATAAATAAAGTTTTTTTTTGTTACGTGTCTTCTTCTCCTTCATTTGAACAAATAACATTTTCTAGAATTTTTGAATTTTCTATTTTACACTTGTCATTTTATTGTATTTTTCATTTTATTAAATTAAAATTTTATATTTAATATGTAAGATAATAAATATGTAAGGTATTTATTAGAAATGATTTATATATATAATGTATTCAATATATTAAAGCTTCATTAATTTTAATAATTTAAATATTTTTTCATTATTCTTATAAATTTAAACTTTTCAAATTGTTAAAATTTCATATATATATATATATATATATATATATATATATATATATATATATATATATATATATATATATATATATATATATATATTTTAAATAAACACATGTAATACATGAGTTTCACACCTAGGATTATATAAATAATAGGCGTTTCAAAAAGGTAAATATGAGTTTATAGGTTATTAAGAAACGATTTTGAACTGAAAATTTAAGATTATAGTTGTTGCAGTGGATTTTTTTTTTAAACATGATTTTTATTGACCAAAATAAAATAAAGTTGTTACAACCACAAAAAAAAAAAAAAAAAAAGTACCAAAATATAACAATTTTTATTTATGTATATCGCTTTATATTATTATTTATTACATCTTATTATTTTTTAAAACTTTGAATTAAATTGATTCATCAATGTACATATATTTTTTTTATAATAGAAACATGCAACATTTTAATTATAACAGGTTACTTAAATCAGTAAAAGTACAATATTATTACATAAACTTAATGAAAAACAAAAGTTTGATAAACAGTTAAACACGTATGTATCCAATGTCATGTCATCACATAACCTGGTCCGATTATAAAATTATATGTTGTGGCAATCCACCAAAAGTGATTACATATTCATCTAACAAACAATTTGATTGGTAAATAGGTAAAATGTGAGAAATATTTGACCCTATTTTGTTTTGGGTCTCCCTTTTTATAAGCATGTTAAAATACTAGGGTACACGTTTTGCAGTTTCACACAGCACTAATTTAGGATAAAGGAAAGCAATAAGTGACATACATGAACTTATACTAAAATAAAATCCATTCTTCCAATAAAAGAAAAGCTCACACACATGACACAAGAAAAAAATAAAAGTCAGAAAAATAAAATAAAATATTCTAGAAACTGCCACAAGAGAAGACAAGTTTTATACTTGTCAACCTGGGCAAACCAAAACACACAGACAGACATACAGACGGCATTTTACTTTACTACCCCCAGTCCTGATACTTTCAATCCCCTCCAGTCCCTCTCACTCACTTGGGGTTTTTAGTGATTATACACTACTACTGTACAATTACACTTACATTAATTATTATCTTATCTTATTTTTTACACCAACCAATGCCACCCATTTAATTAATACTACTGCCCTCAAAAAGATAGATTTGAGGGGCAGTAGAGTTGGGTGGGTTACACTGGATTTGGTAGAATCAGTTCATGGAAAGAGGCAGAGGAGGCCTTTTAATTGGCTGCCAAATGGGAGGGGATCGGGGTTGGGTTGGGTTGCCATTAATGAGGGGCAACAGCAACCTGATTGATTGATTGATTATAACACACAACAATAGGTTATGCCTTTTAATCCCATAGCTATTAATTATGGATACATTACATCGCCCGCTGATGTGATCATCTGTATGTCGCTTTCTTCCGCTGTCCCTTTTGTTGTATAATCCATCTTCAGTTCCCCAGCTGTTTGTTGCCACATTTAATAAACACATCTTACTATCAACAGCCCGTTTCCGTTCCTTGTATTGTGTTTGGCATGCACTGGATTGTGACTGTGACCGATGTCGATAGGACACAAATTGTAATTTTTTTTTATAAAGGTCGGCTCTCGATCTCTTGTTTGTGAAAAAAAAAGACATAAATGCCCTCCTTATCCTCATAATTATCAGAAATAGCCCTAGAAAGTTTGTCCAGTCCCATCCAATATTGTAACCTGTAACAAACGCAGCCATAAGGCTGCGCTTGTTGCATGAGAATGGGATGGGACTCGACGCCCTTTCTAGGGCTAGTTATGATAATTATGAGGATGAGGAGGGCATTTATGTCTTTTTTTTCACAAACGAGAGATCGAGAGCCCACCTTTACAAAAAAAATTACAATCTGTGTCCTATCAACATCAGTCAGTGTCACAATCCAATGCATGCCAAACACAATACAAGGCCACGCTCCTTTTGGGAATAAAAATAAAGAATTTGAGTTTTTAATTATAAAGTAGGAAATTGCTAACCATATAAGGAATCACTGGATGCACTCCGCATGAGATCTAGTCAAAGTTAAACAAGAATTAGTAAGATACCAAAGTCGTTCTTTGCATCTCATGTAAATTCTTAAAAAAATGCAAGGGCCTTTCAGTCATATTGCCCACATAAAAACTCACCAGGATTATCACGCAGTGCTTTTACCGCATCAAAGTTCTTGTACGTGTAGCCCACAAAATTCAAGTCCTTGGGATTTAATTGCTGCTGTATAATAATATAATAGAATATAAGTATCTTTCAAACAAGCTTATCATGCATCAATAAAAGTTATACACACCTTCCTCGAGGGGCCTGAACTGGTTCTTCCAGAAGTTGGAGGATTCAACTGTTAAAAAAAAAAGTTCACTTTTATTTATAGTTAAATTACTTTATATGTATAGATAGATAGATAGATAGATGGACACCTCATCAAATTTCATAAAATTTTGGGTGTCAAGCTCCCCATTGACTTCAGGTTTAAAGGCTGCCTCCATTTCATATAATTGATCCCACACAACATCCTTGAACCATGGGTGAGACTGAGAGAAAATGAATTTAAATTAAATAAGTTTTATCTAAAATCAAAATTAGGTTTTTTTTATATGACATTATGTGTAGCAATTAGCATACCTTTATTTGGTCGGGCCCACCTGTCCCCAACCTATGTTCCACATCACAAAGCAACCTGTAGATGAGATCCTTTGCTTCTGGTGACAACATTGTATCTTCTGGAAATCTAAGATGATTCCTCCAATGAACAATCTGTAATTCAACAGATAGAGGCAAAAAAGTTGTAACAAAATATACAGAATTTATTTTCATAGTATTTGAAACTGGAAAATAAAAAATAAAAAATAAAAAATAACAATCAATTGCAGCATGTTATACCTTCCTACATGTAGTTATCGGATCATCAGAGTAAAATGGAGGATATCCAACAAGCATCTCATACATAATTGCACCTAGTGACCACCTGCATTAATAGTAAAACTTAGTGAAATAAAAGAAAATGACAAAAATATCCTCAGCATCAGCAAATAGTAATACAACACTAACCAGTCACACTCCATCCCATATCCTTTCTTCAACAACACTTCAGGGGCAATATAGTCCGGTGTCCCCACTGTTGAAAACGCCTTCTCTCACATAAAACCAAAAAGATCAAATTAATTAATCATCTAAAACAAACAATAATAACCTTCAATAACTCATAAAACAGTAGCATACCAGTTTTCTTCTGTTCATCTGCCAATGTTGAAGCTGTTCATGAGCACTCTTCCATCTATGTCCATTCACAGCATCAGGAAAACCATCAACATCCATTGGTTCTCTTATATTTTCATCACTCATGGCTTCATTTTCATTCAATGTAGACAACGTCCTACAATCAAGAGGCTTACACAGCCCAAAATCTGAAAGCTTCATGTGTCCGTTTTTGTCTAGAAGAAGGTTGTCTGGTTTTATATCTCTGAACAACAAACAAAAAAAAAACTCACATCAAACATCTTATCTTAATACTTAATACTTAATATTAATTACAACAAAAAAAAATATCATTATTATTATCTTTATACGAACCTGTGAATGTAGTTATGTTTGTGAATGGACTCTATTGCCATGACACTTTGAGCTATGTAAAACTTAGCAACATTTTCTTTCAGTGTGTCTTCTCTCATTAATAAAGTCATCATGTCACCTCCAGGAAGATATTCCATAATCAGATACAAATACTCAGTGTCTTGAAATGAGTAATATAATTTTACTATGCAGTGACTCGCCACCTCAGCAAGCAAGTTTCTCTCAGCCCTTACATGTTCCACCTGTTGAGGGTAGATTTGTAAAAAGTTAGGACTTAATAGGGAAAGTATGTTTTCCTCACTTTTTGTATCAAGTCAAAAAGAAACACTTCCCATTAAGTTCATTATATATATATATATATATATATATATATATATATATATATATATATATATATATATATATATATCTACCTGTCCTCTAACAAGCATTTCTGATTTCTTCAGTTTTTTCATTGCATAGATGTTGCCAGATTTTTTCTCGCGACATAATCGTACCTGTAATGAAAGATAGATAAAAGTGATAAAGGAATTGCAGACAATAAGAAGGGAAATACAGATAAAGGAATTGTGATTGATGATATGAGTATTACTATTACCTCGCCAAAAGCTCCTCTCCCAATGATTGTCAAAAGTTCAAAATCATCAACACATATTTTGTTCCTTTTAAGTCGCATGAACTCTGTTTCCTTTCTCTCTAAATCCTTAATCAGATTAATCTGTTCTTCTTTAGGCACGTCTGAAGAAGCCAACTTCCTCTCTAAGATCCATCGCCTGCAATGGAAAAGTGCATGTCAAAGTTGATATTGTTGTCTCTCAAAACTCAAAAATGATGTTTGTGATGCCAATTAAGTATCGTACTAGCATTTACAAACAATAATCAGCCTGATAAAGTAAGTTCAAATCGAGAATTGAAGAACATAACTAAATCAATGGCATGCATCGAACCCACAACTAAATGAAACTCCAATCTAATCAATTCAGTTACTTAATACAGATGAAGTAAACTGGATTCAATTCCCACCGGTTTTTCAGCAACCAAGCGTAGATCTCAGAGCATAATAAATGCAGGAGACAAGACTGTACTAAACCTAGCCTCAGAGAGAACCCCAAAGTACTCCGATTCGAGATTCGCCAATTTAAACATAAAATGAAAAACAAATGCAGGACACGGGAATCCCATGGAGTGAGTAAGAATCACGGTTTCAATTCACACAAAATTTGCTTTTATGAATACCTTTCTTTGCGTTCCTGAATGTTTTTCATCTGGGTTTTGTAGTGATTCTCTATGAATTGCTTAGCAGCAGCCACTTTCTCCATGGTCAAGCTTGACCCCAGAATCTCATCGTCTCCCCCTTTCACCCCCTCCTCCATTTTTCACACAGTTAATCTGAATCTAGGGGTTTTTTTATATATAATTATATGGAAATAAGAAGATTAGAGGTAAAATGGAAACCTCCGGAGCCCCTTTCTGGTTTACCTCATCAGCATCAAGTCACCAAGTAACCTGTAGTATGTATGTGTATGTAATATGTATGTCGATGATGATAGGTAGGGTTTTAATCTGGTGTAAAGGGGCATATGAAAACCCCATAAACTAGATCGGCTATTTGTATGACAGCTGGGTTGATCTGTCCAATCTCGATATTGGGTTTCTCTTTCTTGTCTTCTTTGACGCCACAATATAAAACAGTCAAGTGCCACCATGTTTCTTTTCTTCTTTGAAATGGTCCATGCATAAAATACCAATCTAACAAAAAATGTGTTAATGTATTTATATTTTTTTATTAAATTTGTGTTATATATAAGTTAAAACTTAAAAATATATTCTTCAATATAAGTAGTAATATGTTGAAGTTATTATAATTTAAAGTTTTGGAATAATTACATTGTAAGTGAACTAATTTGAAACAAATTGTGTTTCTCCTTCTAAACTGAAGTTAAAATGATTAAAAAAAAAACAAAAAAAAAGGTCTACA
The DNA here is from genome assembly GCF_002870075.4 of Lactuca sativa. Taxonomy (NCBI): domain Eukaryota; kingdom Viridiplantae; phylum Streptophyta; class Magnoliopsida; order Asterales; family Asteraceae; genus Lactuca; species Lactuca sativa. The sequence continues at coordinate 198,622,946 of NC_056627.2, read as the reverse complement.
CTGTAGGCTTGTAGCATTTATGTGTATTAAAAATGTTTTTCGGAACAGTATTCTCCATAAGTCACAAACTATTTTGACCAAAATCAAAGATATTGAGTACTTGGTCATTGTCCAAGCACCATGTGTCACATCATGGCTAATTGAGCTTTTACCCCTCCATCTCTCTTTGTTTTCATGTATTGTTGTTTGTGATTAACGTTTGTTTTTAAGACATGGAAGACTGTTAAGTAATTGACACATAAATTATTATTTTTTATCCTATATTTTAATGAACTATTTGAAAGATAAAAATATCAATTTTAATTGGTTGAACTCGTATTGTCTTCCACAGAACCTTTAATGTTGTTAGAAATAAAATTGGTTATTTGAAGCTATGAAAATGGTTAAACTTTGATCTTATAGGTTTTCTTTCAAGTTCATAAAATCATTTTGGACACTTTTTGAATCATAGTCCTATATTTTTAATTAACTATTTGAAAGATAAAAATATAAATAAAATTGGTTGAAGTTGTCTTGTCTTTCACAGAGCCTTTATTGTTGTCTGAAATAAAATTGATTATTTGAAGCTATGAGAATGACAACGATTGAACCTTCGACCCTATGGGTTTTCTTTCAAGTTCAAAAAATCATTTTGGACAATTTTTGAATCAAACCTTGAAATTTTTTCCATGTTTTCGGTTCCAAAATCTTTGTTGTAATTCTTCTTTTATCCTACCTTTCCCTAAGGTCAATGACCTACTCTCTCATGGCGGTTATTGTCAAACTAACTTAATTGGTGGTATTTATAAAGTAATTCCTAAAGTGTTAGCCAATCGACTTAAAATGATTATCGGTTCAATGGTGGGGGAGGTCTAATCGGGTTTCATTATAGATAGGAATATCCTTAATGGGCCCCTTATAAATTAATGAAGTCGTTTCCTGGTTAAGAAGGAATAACATGGACATGTTATTATTGAAAGTGTATTTCACTAAGGCTTTTGATTCGGTGAATTGGAACTTGGAACTTCCTTGACTCCATCATGGAGCAATTGGGTTTCCCGACACTTTGGAGGGTTTGGATTTATGGTTGCTTGCAATCATCTAGAACATCGTTTCTAGTAAATGGTTCCCCGATTAGTGAATTCTCGATAAATAAAGGGGTTAGACAATGAGATCTTTTGTCTCCCTTTTTTTCCTTATATCAATGGAAGCTCTCAATGTGATCATGATTAAGACGCGTGATATTTATGACATCTTTGTCTTTCATAACCAAAAAAATTATGCTTTCAAAAATTATAATATTTTTATTGCGGAAATTCCCAGTACATTAAATATTTTGAGTACAAATGATTGTCTCAAATAATAAAATTCTAAGGATGTCGTAAACGATACATAACATACATTACAACGTAACAACCTAACGGTCTTGAATACCTTTACAGGTATTCTCCTCATTCACTCAAAATCCTATTAAGGTCTTCAGCAGTCCACCGCTACATGTGATGCATATACAATGAGTGGGTCAAGTTGGGAAACTTGGTGAGATACATAGGGACTTCAATCCCAAAATATTATTATGATAATATTTAGTAATTATCAAGCTTGCAAAATCAACTCTTACCAAACAATATAAATATATCTCGAACTTGAATATCTATAAAACCTTATACTCATACATACCCATCCCAATCGACCCTCACAGATCCTAGTCCATGGTTATCAAGGAGAGTTATCTCACCTAGTAAATCGTTTAGAGTAAGGGTTTATGTCTTCTTAGGAATCAAGAATATATAGGTACGACCTAACATCCCCCTCTGGCATGTATCATAATATTGTTCGCTTTGGGTCACTCGGCATGAGGACTTCCTAAGGGGGTCACCCATCCCGGTACTACTCTCGCCCAAGCACGCTTAACTGCAGAGTTATTATGGGATATGATGCCCTTATGGCTTTAAAACGTGTTGTAATAAGGAAGGTATCCACACACCTCATAAGGAATGTTTAGTTCTCCTTCCTAGCCGATGTGGAATCAAGTGCAGGTAGCTACCCACTTTATAGGGTTTGACATCCATGTCGAACACATAAACTCGTTCCCCAACTCTAATACCATTTGTAACATCCCCCTGACACATATAACAATATTGTTCGCTTTGGGCCACTTGACACAGGGACTTCCTAAAGGGTCACCCATCTCGGTACTACTATCGCCTAAGTACGCTTAACTGTAGAGTTTTTACGGGATCTGCTGCCCTCACGACTTTAATACGTATTGTGATAGGGAAGGTATCCATACCCATCATAAGGAATGTTTAGTTCTCCTTCCCAGAAGATGTGGAATTAGGTGCACATATGTCAATTATGTGCTTATTGCCCGGAATATGTGATAAATGTGTATTTGATGATATACAATGTGTGAACCAAATACGGTTCTAGATGTGTTAAGATGTGTATATATAATATTATCACATGATGTCACACCCCCGAACCAGACGGCGGAAACGTCTGGGGGCTTACGCGTGACTTCATCCTTGTAGTATCATCACATAGTATATAATTGAAACATAACATCATCATCATCACACATGTAATATAACAACATACATTGTTTACATCGAGCATTGTGTTAATAAGAGACCGGAAGGTTTACCCAGCAGGGACCGGAAGGTTTACCAAATATGGTTCAATAAACCCTAAATCAATGCAAACATCAACATAGAAAAGGATAGCTCGAAGGTATTACCACAATAGTGATGCTCTGGACTCCAAACCCTCAGAAGATGGCTCCTCTTGCTTTCCCCTTAGCTGATTTTCCCTTTCCTTGCAAAATGACACCTCCAAGATCAATAATGGCCTCCTACTTTGCTCCAAACGCTCACACTCGATTAGGGTTTCACTCAAGGGACTGGTGAGCACAAATGACGGCCATAAGGCCCTTTAAATAAGTCCCAAACCCGAGAAATTAGGGTTTCATTAAGCAGCACGGACTCGCCGAGTCCAGGCGAATCCCGCGTCTAGAATCGCGACCCTACTCGGCGAGTCTGAGCTCCAACTCGCCGAGTCCCCTCTCAAAACACCAAAATCATAAACAATAAAGATACCTGGAAATTCGGGCTGTTACAATTCTCCCCCACTAGAACTAGACTTCGCCCTCGAAGTCTCGCTCTGAAAATAGCTCCGGATGCTGCTCCCGCATCTCGCGCTCCGGCTCCCAGGTCATCTCCGATCCCTTCCGGTGTTGCCACTGAACCAACACCATAGGTACCTCCTTGTTCCTCAGAACCTTGATCTTCTGATCTCTGATGGCCACTGGTCTCTCGGCATAATTCAGGCTCGCATCCACCTGAATATCCTCTAATGGAACCACTGCCGACTCATCGGCTATACACTTCCTCAATTGCGACACATGAAAAGTGTCGTGGATCTGCCCCAACTCTACTGGCAACTCCAAACGATAGGCTACCCGACCTACCCTCGCAATCACACGAAATGGCCCAATATACCGGGGCCCCAATTTGCCCCTCTTCCTGAATCGAATCACTCCTTTCCAAGGAGAGACCTTCAGGAGAACGAAGTCGCCGACTTGAAACTCAAGCTCGGACCGGCGTCTGTCTGCATAACTCTTCTGTCGGCTCTGGGCGGTCAATAACCTCTGTATGACCTGCTGAATCTGCTCTGTCGTCTGAAGCACGATCTCTGTACTGCCCATCACTCTCTGCCCAACCTCTCCCCAACAAATGGGGGTCCGACACCTCCTACCATACAACAGCTTAAAGGGTGGCATACCAATGCTCGAATGATGGCTGTTGTTGTAGGAAAACTCTGCCAAGGGTAAATACGCATCCCAGCTACCCCCGAAATCTAATACACACACTCGAAGCATGTCCTCAAGCGTCTGAATAGTCCGCTCGCTCTGGCCGTCTGTCTGGGGATGATACGCGGTACTAAAATGCAATCTAGTACCCAACTCCTCATGAAATTTCTTCCAGAATCTGGAAATGAAACGCACATCACGGTCCGAAACAATCGAGATCGGCACCCCATGCCGAGATACCACTTCCCTCACATATATCTCCGCCAACTTCTCCGCTGAAGAACTCTCACTGATGGCAAGGAAGTGAGCGCTCTTCGTCAACCTATCCACAATCACCCAAATTGCATCAACTCCTCTGGCAGTCCTCGGCAATTTGGTGATGAAATCCATGGTGATCTGTTTCCACTTCCACTCGGGAACCTCCAATGGCTGCAACTTGCCATGCGGTCTCTGGTGCTCGGCCTTGACCCTACGGCAGGTCAAGCACCTCTCAACAAACCAGGCGACGTCCCTCTTCATACAGGGCCACCAATACTCTTTCCTCAAATCCAAATACATCTTCGTGGCCCCCGGATGGATCGAAAATTTCGACCGATGAGCATCTTCCATCAAAGTAGTACGCGTACCGCCCACAAACGATACCCAAATCCGACCCTGAAAAGTCATAAGCCCTCGACCATCGGTAACGAACTCTGAAACCAAACCAACGACCCGTTCCCTCTTCTGCATCTCCGGTTGCACAGCCTCGGCCTGTGCCCCACGAATGACATCCAGTACCGGTGCTATCACGGTCAATCTCAAACATACATCTCGCAGTGGAGTGCTCTCCGCCCTGCGGCTCAACGCATCGGCTACCACATTAGCCTTGCCTGGGTGGTACAGGATCTCACAATCATAATCCTTGACCACATCCAACCACCTCCTCTGACGCATATTTAGGTTGGGCTGATCCATCAAGTACTTCAAACTCTTATGGTCCGTGTATATCGTACACCGAACCCCATACAAGCAGTGACGCCAAATCTTGAGGGCGAACACTACTGCCCCCAACTCTAGATCATGCGTGGGATATCTCGTCTCATGAGGCTTCAGCTGTCTCGATGCATATGCTATCACATGTCCCATCTGCATCAACACCGCACCCAGCCCCAAAATCGATGCATCACAATATACTACAAAATCATCCATCCCTTCTGGGAGAGCTAATACCGGGGCTTCGCACAACCTTTGGCGAAGTGTCTCAAAGGAGGTCTGTTGCTCGGGACCCCATGAGAAGGCAACACCCTTCCGGGTCAATCTGGTGAGCGGCACTGCGATCTTGGAGAAATCCTTGATAAATCTCCGATAATACCCTGCCAACCCAAGGAAGCTCCTGATCTCAGATGGTGACTTCGGCACCTCCCAACTCATCACTGCCTCAACCTTGGCCGGATCGACCAGAATCCCTTCCTGGTTAACGAGATGTCCTAGGAATTAACCTCCCGCAACCAGAAATCACACTTGGAGAACTTTGCATAAAGCTTCTCCGATCTCAAAACCCCAAGGACCTCCCTCAAATGCTCCTCATGCTGCTCTCTAGATCTCGAATACACCAGAATATCATCGATAAATACAATCACCGACCGATCCAACATCGGCCTGCATACCCTGTTCATGAGATCCATGAACACAGCAGGGGCATTGGTGAGCCCAAAAGGCATCACCACAAACTCATAATGCCCATATCGCGTCCTGAACGTTGTCTTTTGGACGTCCTCATCCCGCACTCTCACCTGATGATATCCCAACCTCAAATCGATCTTGGAAAACCAAGATGCTCCCTGCAACTGATCGAATAAATCGTCGATCCTCGGTAACGGGTAACGGTTCTTGACCGTCAGCTTGTTCAACTCCCGGTAATCAATGCACATCCGGTGTGAACCATCCTTCTTTTTGACAAACAGAATAGATGCTCCCCACGACGAGCTGCTCGGCCGAATGAATCCCTTCCCCAGCAACTCCTGAAGCTTCGAGGATAACTCTTGCATCTCTGGAGGTGCAAGACGATAAGGCACCTTAGCGATAGGCGCGGCCCTCGGAACCAAATCAATACCAAACTCCACTTGCCTCACAGGAGGTACACCCGGCAACTCCTCGGGAAAAACATTTGGAAACTCACGCACCACCGGAACCTCCTCAACTAAACTCGGTCTCTCGGAAGCCACCCGCGTATCCATCACATACGCCACAAAACCCTTACAGCCCTGTTGTAGACACTGCCTCGCCCTAGCGGCCGAACAAAAAGCTGATCCAGAACGTGTACCCTCGCCGTACACTGAAAGAACTCCCCCACTAGGGTCTCGTATGGTCACCAGCTGACGCTCACAGTCGATGACTGCACCAAATCGGCTCAACCAGTCCATGCCCACAATGACACAGACATCACCCATCGCAATAGGAATCAGATCAATCGGAAACTCAACCCCGAAAATCTCTAACACACATCTCTGGAGAACCTCCGTGGCACAAATCACTCTCTCATCTGCTATAGAAACTCTCAGAGGCCGACTCAACGGCTCACGACTAATACCGATCTGCTGACTAAAGGCCAAAGATACGAAAGACCGACTCGCACCCGAGTCAAATAACACTAAAGCAGGTACAGAGTTCACAAGGAAAGTACCTACGCATATCATAGCATAAGCATAATATCTCAACATCAAAATAAATAAATGAAATAAAGCATACCTGCCATAACATCGGGCGCAGCGCGGACCTCCTCCGCAGTCAGCTGAAAGGCTCTCCCACGAGCCCTCGGGGCCTCGGCCTTCACTGGTCGAGTCTCAGTAGCCCTGGCAGCAGGTGCAGATCCCTGAAGAAGCTGAGGGCACTTGGCCTTCCGATGGCCGGTCTGGTTGCAATGAAAGCAAACCATAAACCCCTTGGGGCAATCCCTAGCGATGTGCCCCTCCTTGCCACACTTGTAGCAAGCACCAGACCGACATGTCCCCTCGTGACCCTTGCCGCACTTTCCGCAAGTGCAGCCCTTCGGACCTCTCGTCCTCGAATCGGCGGACTTAGTCCGCTTGGCTGCCGGCTGAGACTGAGCCGGCCGCCGATCCACCCGTTGAGACTCGACCTCCTCCCTGGCCTGGGTCTCCAACTCAATCTCGCGCTTCCTGGCATTCGCCTGAAGCTCAACAAAGGTATGATATGTGGAGTTCGACACGAACTCCCGGATATCCCTCCTCAACACACCCAAATACCGGCTCATCCGAGCCTGCTCTATGGACACCTGCTCGGGGCAGAACATCGCTCTCTCATGAAACTTCCGCGTGATCACCGTAACCGAATCAGTACCCTGCTTGAGGGTCAAGAACTCCTGAACCAACCGTTCCCTCTCCACTGGCGGAACATACTCGTCTCTGAACATAGAGGTAAACCTCTCCCACGTCACAGCTGAAATCTCTGCCAAAGTGAAGTTCGTCGTCACGAACTTCCACCAATCCTTCGCTCCCAGACGAAGCTGGTTCAAGGCGAACCGTACCCTCAGATGCTCCGGACATGAACAAGTGTAGAAGCATCCCTCGATATCAGCAATCTACCTCATAGCAGCGATCGGATCCTACGTCTCGTCAAACTCAGGTGGCTTCGTGTTGCTGAACTCCCGAAACAGCAACGAGTCACCTCCCTGTGGCCTGGCAGTGGCCACAGCTGCGGTAGCTGCAGCGGCTGCAGCCTCAGTCAACGCGGCGTACCGCTCATCAAAGGTCTCCATCAAAGTGGTCTTAATAGACCCAAACATCTCAGGAATCTCGGCCCGGATCGCCGCAGCCACCTCCTCATGAATCATCTGACAAATCTCCTCGTCACTCACACTGCTCGTACTCGGTCTGTGGCGTGGTCCAACCATGATGCCTCTGAAATACAACATAGAACTTATCAGAGACTCTATCGAGCATAATCGTACTCGATAACGCAACCCTACTCAGTCTCCAATACCTAGGGATTCCTACTTGGGTTGCCCACTGACCCGGTGTCTTCGGTAGTACGGGCCCAATACTACCGACCACACCGCATCAGCATTCATCCCAAGTTCTCCTCCCCAAACCCCGGATCGTGAGTACTCTACTCTTGTTATGCACTAACTACCCGCTCGCTATCACAACATCTCATAGCAACAAACTTCCCTAGACTAAGGCATCACAAATTAGGCCACTCTAGTCCTATCATGAATACCTAGTCTTCTAGCATGCATAACAATTCATATCATATCATATCTCTTAACACAACATTGTAAGAGTATTTTGGGGATCTTTACCGTTCGGGCGCTGGCTGATCGTACACACTGCTTCATTCTTGTTTACCACAAATACTTTATAAAGATTTTATGCCTTTATTTTAAAAGTTTTCCTCAAGTCCTCGGTTTGAGTTCAGTTACGCCCGAAGGTGTACCCGAATCCCTCAAACCAAGGCTCTGATACCAATTTGTAACAACGAATTTTTTTTTTTTTTTTTTTTTAACAAAATTTTCATTTCAAAAGGAAGTATTTTCATCCAAAACAAGGCATAAACATTCAACGTGTCATATCATAATACAAATCATATGAATCCCAAGATCATAAATCATCTATCAGTGTGTACAGATCACGTCGGCGCCTTCCCACGGTCCTCGCTAGTACCTGAAACACATGCACAACAACTGTAAGCATAATCGCTTAGTGAGTTTCCCCAAAATACAACTTACGCACATACGCCTTTCCAGGCCCTGACCTTCCGGTCCATGTGTCTCAGGGGACTTCCGTCCCTGCTGGGTAAACCTTCCGGTCCTACCCACGCCAACCCTTCGGTCCACACTACAATGCCTTCCGGCCCATAACATATTCGCCTTCCGGCCCATATCATAATGCCTTCCGGCCCACATTAAACATATCATACATAGCACATATAACAATTAACTTATCACATATAACACATATGTCTCATATCATATCCGACCTTCCGGTCACACAATCAAACCCTTCCGGGTACAGTATAATGAGAAGACTCACCTCGTGAATGTCGATAGCTAGTAAATCCCGAAATCACTCGTGCTCGATCCTCCGAGCTACAATCTCCCTATAACATCATACATCTCTTATTAACACTTTTTATCTCTAAGGTTGACTATCCCTAAGAAGTCAACACAGGTCAACTCTGGTCAACGGTCAACGGTCAACTTTGACCGGACTCGGCGAGTCTAGACGTTTTCACCAACTCTCTAGGATTCCCTTCTTACACGTCGAGTACCCCCCCTGACTCGACGAGTTCCACCTGGAAGAATCGCGGGGCCACCCCGACTCAACTCGCCGAGTCTCAAGAACAACTCGGCGAGTCCCAGCTCGACTCAGTCCACCTGTCAACCCTCTCTAACTCACCCTGACTCACTGAGTCAACCTATGACTCGACTGGACCACTCACTGAGCGAACTCAAGGCAATCTTCAAGCTACTCGCCGAGTCTGCTCATCGGACTCGGCGAGTCCATGCCATGCAATCACTCAAACTCGCTTCTAAGGTCAGATCTGCTCCAACAATTCATAGATCTGGCCTTCCTAGACTGATTCATCACGTAAAGCCCCTAACTTGGTGTCCATAACACACCCCATGGCTCATAAGTAGCATTTTTTACCTAAGGCATAAGGATTCCAATCCAAAACCTCCATTGATTCCCAAAAAGCTTGGGCAAAGGGACACTCTGGACCTCCAAGGGTCCAGATCTATGGTCTAAATCGCTTAAGGGACCAAGGGAGCACAAGATCTAGCCATAAAAGGGTTCAATAAACCCTAAATCAATGCAAACATCAACATAGAAAAGGATAGCTCAAAGGTATTACCACAATAGTGATGCTCTGGACTCCAAACCCTCAGAAGATGGCTCCTCTTGCTTTCCCCTTAGCTGATTTTCCCTTTCCTTGCAAAATGACACCTCCAAGATCAATAATGGCCTCCTACTTTGCTCCAAACGCTCACACTCGATTAGGGTTTCACTCAAGGGACTGGTGAGCACAAATGACGGCCATAAGGCCCTTTAAATAGGTCCCAAACCCGAGAAATTAGGGTTTCATTAAGCAGCGCGGACTCGCCGAGTCCAGGCGAATCCCGCGTCCAGAATCGCGACCCTACTCGGCGAGTCTGAGCTCCAACTCGTCGAGTCCCCTCTCAAAACACCAAAATCATAAACAATAAAGATACCTGGAAATTCGGGCTGTTACATTATACATGTACCCTAATGAGTTTAGGACTAGCAAACACCCTTAGAACACCAAGAGTAAGGTGTTCACGACCCAAGAAGTTCCAGGGCCGTGAACTCCAAACAATAGTGCCAAATGGTGCTATAAACTCTTTTAAAGCTTTGTACACTAGCATAGTTTAGCTCCTAGTTGATTTAGGGACTTGAAAACACCAAGACCACCCATCCAAGGGAGATTACGGCCGTAATCTCCAAGGGATATGGTCCCAGGGCTGTAAACTCCTTAAAGGAGTTATATAATGCCCTAAAGTCTTCCATAGACCAAGCCATTAAGTAGAAATGCTTATTAGGGCCTTATAGAGCATCAAACATCAAATGGTCACCTAAGTATGAGCTTACGGCCGTAAACTCATTTAGTAGGGTCATTAGGGCCGTGAACCTCATGGTGGAGTTTTCCTTGAGCCCTACCCACAATAGCTTCCCCTACAAACACTTAAATGCAATCCTAGAGGCTAATAACACTTGATAAAGGTGTTTAGCATGTCCTAGGGTGTGTTGACTTGTTTATTAGTTGTTTATAGACTAATTTGTTACATATATGTGATATTATATGTTAACTAGGATCATAGAGTGTGTTCAAGACTTCACTTGACACCTAGCAGTCCTACCTCTTCAGTTCATCCGTATCACCTACAACAGGTGAGTTCATACCCCTTAATCAATGTTTTAACTGTTTTTAAATGTTTTATGTGGGGGGATACAAGTAGAATGATGCTAATTATTATATCAATCACATGTGATTAATAAGCATCATTCAAATGATTGGCTACTCATTAGCCGTTTTACCAAACAGTTTCCTTCAAATGTTTTTCATAAACACTTTATGTGTTTAAAACTCCTTATTACACTGTACATTTTACTCTGTATGTTACATTTCAAACTTATTTACAATTGTGTTCCAAACAAATGTTTCTTTATATTAAACTGTTTTATCAAACCCATGCCTTCAAACCGTTTTGTAGATCGACATCAAGTCGATCTTTTCTTAGATAATAATTATGTTCAAAGATTTTACAAAACTTATTTTATGCTTTTATATTATCAATTGCATGCCTATATATGTATAGATATATAAGAAATGTTTAAAGGACTTAGGAAGGATATCCACCCTATTTCCTTTTCGCGCTTGAGATGTGGTCTGGTGGGACATTGGGTATCCGTCCGAAGGTTGTTTAAATATTAGTTATATATCATATGTACATATATAGTCATAAAGGTCCTTCCAGTTCATCCAATGCCCTTGGGTAGCAAGGGTATACATCCATGTCCATAAGTACCAGTTAAATTACTAGTAAGCTACCATATGGGTAGTTTAGGAAGATACTAGAACTATTACTAGAACGCGATATCATACAATGAGTCAGTTCATTCATGAGTCAATAATTGCTAGATAGAGAGAACATACATTACAGCTAGAACATTACAGTACATTACTATTCTTACTAGATAGAGAGAACATACATTACAGCTAGCACACGTAGAACATTTCATTACATTACATATACATGAATACGTTGACATAATTGTGATCCACTGTATCGGAGCATGCCTTAAATGTCATGGCCCGAGTTGTAGCCAGAGTCTCTTGGAGGGAGAGCGTGAGTTTGCGTATAGATCTATACTGGATTGACTATCCTACACCTTGCTGCTAGCTACAGCCGGACCTGCAGGTATGCGGGTGCCAAACGTCATACCTTTTTACGACCTACATTTGTCGTTGTTACCGAGTCGATAGTATGGTACAATTAATCACATGATGCCTTAATATAAATCCGGTTTAAGGCAGTTAGTACAGCAGTAGTTCCTATAATACAACACTACAGTACTACATTAATTTACCCCTTTACATATATTTAGTGATCATTTCACTTAAACATTAGATATACAAACTGTATTTTGTTAATGATAGTTACACTTGGGAAAATTATACACTTTTACAAGAAACGAACATTTAGAACAGTTAAGTCTTGGTAGAAGACTACATTTAGAACAGTTAGGTCTTGGTAGAAGACACCCTTATATAATAGTAGGAATCATAGGGATTTCTAGGGTTTTTCAAACATTTATAGTTGTTTTACAAAACATTTTTATACTTACAGTTCATATACATTTTCAATACTTACAATTCGTATACATACAAATACTTACATACAAATTAAGACACTAAAATACTTATGATCTCACCAGCTTTAAAGCTGATACTCTCTTTCAAAATAACTTGTATCCTCAGGTCAACCATAGGCAGGTACCGATGCAAGGTTCAGAGAAGATGGTGCTCGTTTAAGACTCATCTTTCATTTTGTTTATACTTTAGTGTCTATTATAATTTGACAGAACACTTGTATTAAAATTATATTATTAATGCAATGGATGATGTTGTTGCTTGTTTACTACTTTTCATTGTTGTGATACTGTACATGACGTCCTCCGCCCTAGAACGTTTCCGCCGTTCTTGGTTTTGGGGTGTGACAGATTGGTATCAGAGCATTGTTTATAGTGAATTAAGTATATCAACCCATAAAAGATATACTAACTATAAATACAATGGGATTAAAAATACTCTGACCAAGAGTTTACACTTTAAATAATAAAATATTTAATTAAGTATACGTGCCTGCATTCATGCTAAAATCAGTGTCACTAGGACAGTACAAAAGAATTACGGTTGTTGGGCAACACAGGTGGACTTAGAGACATATAGTCAACACTGGGAAGATATAGCTTGATCAACTATATTATCCGAGGGTTGACTAGCATGTGCGTAAGTGTAGTTGTGTGGTTGCAACAAGTCTAAAATCTTACCAACCCTACCACAATGAGAGCAGTAGAACATAACATTAAACTTAAAATGATATAGGAGTATTTGGTGTTACTATAAGTACTTCATACTTGAGAACTAAAACGGGATCTTCATTACTAAGTTGATAGTTGCTAAGTGGATACACTAAGGCTATATGTAATTAGGATGTTATAGACTTAGAATCTGTGAAAATTTACTTTACCCCTATTCTGTGTGAATATGGAGTTAAGGTCACTTATTCAAAGGCCTATCCTGTTTCGATTACATATAACTGGTATGCACTTCACAAACAGCGATGTAACTGATGAAATTTTGCTAAATAATTATCTAGATAGTTCGTCTAATAATTATTTTCTTACCCCAATTCTCGTATAGATAACATGGCTGGACTCCATCCCCACAGATACTTACAAAACATTTTTATACTTACAGTTCATATACATTTTCAATACTTACAATTCGTATACATACAAATACTTACATACAAATTAAGACACTAAAATACTTATGATCTCACCAGCTTTAAAGCTGATACTCTCTTTCAAAATAACTTGTATCCTCAGGTCAACCATAGGCAGGTACCGATGCAAGGTTCAGAGAAGATGGTGCTCGTTCAAGACTCATCTTTCATTTTGTTTATACTTTAGTGTCTATTATAATTTGACAGAACACTTGTATTAAAATTATATTATTAATGCAATGGATGATGTTGTTGCTTGTTTACTACTTTTCATTGTTGTGATACTGTACATGACGTCCTCCGCCCCAGAACGTTTCCGTCGTTCTTGGTTTTGGGGTGTGACAAAAATGTTGGTGAGTTCATAAGCATGTTTGCGAAAATGATTTGTACAACTTTGTAATCACAAGGAAATCCTGTATTTTATTAAAATAGTTTTGTATGTTTGTGTCCGATCTTGTATTAATGCATGTGTGTTTTTGTTTAATAGAATGCCAGGAGTAAATGAAGAGAGTGTAAAGAGAATGTCCCCAGATAACCCTATGTTGCCTGTAAAAGAGAATGATGGTGTATCAACCCCCGAGGTCGAGTACCGGCGCGAGTATGTTCCCGAGTAATCCAAAGAGAAAAAAGAATGGTCTCCCGTAAATTTCATAACGTTAATTCCTCTAAGTGAGTCGTTATAATCATACTAATTAATGGCAATTTCGCCTATCTTGGCATTGTAGAACGTCGACGGAAAAATAGAATAAGGTTTTCATCACTTTAGACCGGTGTAATCTAACTGTAGCGAACAGCTCAGGTGTGGGGTGTCATCCCCATATAGATCTATACACAAACCCCGCTCTCCCTCCAAGAGACTCTGGTTATAACTACAGGCTACGATCGTACACTCAATAGGTGTCAACCGACATGTCTCACTAGATCCTTAATCGAATTTACGCGAAGAGAAACATATAAAACTCATTCCAGGCCCATTGAACCATGTAAGCGAACCACTGAGGCTCACTAAACATGTAAGTCATTTTCAGGCCCAAAAGGAATGAGATTATATAACATGGGCCCAAAATATATGTAAAAGGTCACTAAGACCCATTTCACATGTAAGGTATTTACATGCCCAAATAGCACACAAATAGTATCCAAGGTCCGTCACGCATATTAATGGGTCAATGAGGCCTAATAAACATATAAATAGTATTCAGGACCTATCAAGCATATAAATGAGCCACTAAGACCCAATAACATGAGAATGACAAAATTAGCCCGCTTTGTTATTATTTTTCTAGTAGTAGCTCAATTATTTACTAAAATGGCATAAAAAACCCACTTTTTGTAAAAATTGACATTCTTGGCCCATTAAGCCAAAAATTTCATATTAAAGGCCCAATTTTAGTAAAAATAACATTTTAGGCCCCATTTTGGACCAAACTTGTATTTAAGGCTAGTATTTGTAAAAATAACATTTTCAAATCATTTTTGTCAAAACTGTCATTTTTGGCTTGGTTTTTGTGAAAATATACATATTCGGCCCATTATAGAAAATTTCATCTTTTTGCCCCAAATTTTCATAATTTCACAACTTTGACCCTTTTTATCAAAAAATTACATTTTTGACACAACTTTCTTGAAAATGACAATCAAAATATCAAAAATTACAATTTTTGGGCCCAAAACCGTGAGAAGCCCAAATAAGGCCCATTTATGAAAATATTTACATTTTTGGTCCCTATAAGGTCTCAAATGTCGAGATTAGCTATGTTTAGAAAAAGTTTCCTTTTGAACCCCTTACTAGCCGTGAGTTACATAAATAACCCATACTTTGTCATTTTGTCGATTTTAGCCCCTTTCATGAAGTTTTTCTTTGATCCAAGTAACCTAAATGTATTTTAAACCTTTTTCTTGTAAGGTAAGTTGAAATAAGTGTTATGTTATACTAATATCATCATATTTTAGTAGATCTTTTAGTTCATGATGTTTACAACACATAAAACATATGTAACTAAAGAAAACACACAAAATCATGCATACACACACAGATCTACACAAAACAACTTGTATTCTGTCACACCCCCAAACCAAGGATGGCGGAAACGTCCGGGGGTGGAGGACTTCATGTATAGTATCACAACAACGAGTATAATAGTGCTCAAAGCAAATACAATCATTATAAATATAATCGAGAAAGTTAAATGATTTCACAAGTTACATGTTTCAAAATCAATTACAATATAACGATAAAATATTTTGATTAACGCCGAAGCGTTCCATCCTCAAAAGCTGGTGGTCACCAATTTCTATTGAGTACCTAAGAATATAAGTAAATTCGAAAGAGTGTCAACAACTAAGTTGGTGAGTGCATGAGCTTTTGAATGTAGAGTTTGAAAACCTTTGTTTGTAAATGTAGTGTATACTCAAGAAAAATCCAATATTTTCCTTATAAAATGAAATGTAGTCTTAAATCCCAAGACCGAGTGTATGTGTGTTATTTCGTACTTGTAATAGTGTAGGCAGATTTAAATAAATAAAACCCCTTTTTAAGTAAAAAGTCCCATAAACTATATGTGTCGTTAACTCCCTATGTGAGTCGCTATAACCATACTATGACATAGTAGACCTGCTGCGACGTTCTTCAGGCGTCGGAAACTGTTATGACATTTGTCACCCCCGACCGACCGGTCGGGCTGTTGCAAGAAGCTTGGGTGTGGGTTGTTAATCCCAATATAGATCTATATACAACTATCATGCTCTCCCTACAAGAGACTATGGTTATAACTTTCAGGAATTTTTAACCCGCACTCTAAGAGTACAATGAAGTAGTGTCTCACAATTTACGTTAACGAGTTTACGTGTAGAGTGAATGAAAAACCTTTTCTGTAGTGAAATTGAACCCCTTTTAGTAGGGTTATTGTAGTGTAAGAACCATAAACTATATCCATTACATTTTATCATGTAGTGATGAAAACCCGTTGGTGGTGAGAGTTGACCCTTTTCATAGTGATTAGTAATTTAGCAAAACACAAACTATACTTATTATAGTTCACCTTGAATGGTTTTAATGACCAAGAACCCTTACCCTGAATGAGTAATTTCTGTTATTTAAATGTAACTTAACAGAAAACACATGTAAAATATGTAGTCATCATAGATACACACTTTGCTCAACACATTACAAAGTGTGAATAACTTGTAAATTGTTAGTTATAAATTTTAACTTTTCTGTCCCTGTTATTGTAAAAATCACAGAAAAATCATCGTGAGTCGAAATCTAAATCCGTAAACTCCGGAAGTTCAGAAAATATGTCTAGTATACTCACAATTTTTATTATGATTTTTAATGATTTATACCTAGTATCAAAATGACCATTTTCACTGACTGGTCCGAAATCTTTACTACAGTGATATACAGTTTTGTAAAAATCACCATAAATTATAGAAAAATCGTATGAACTTGTGCAAGTAGTCATTTTAAAGGTATAAACCTGATATATTTTCATATTAAACAGATTTGAAAGTTATGGTGTTTAAGATGGTCAAAACAGATCGTGATTAAACCATAACTTTTCTATTGAAAGCTGTCATTTGAGTTTAAGCGTGTTTTTGATGTTGTGACTTGTATTCTCCCCCATAAAACAAGATAAAAACGTGAAAAAAGGTGGTAAGAACTCGCCTTTAGTGATTCCTTGAGATGGATGTTGAAGAGAGTGTTGGATAAGGTGTCTAAGTCCATAACTATTTCGGGCTTGTACTTGACCCGACCCGGCATGGTCCATTTGGGTTGCATGGCACCATGCAATTGGATAGACTAAATGAGAGAAATAACACTTGGAGATTATTAATATATTATAAGTTCTAATATATTAATAATATTATTTGATTAGTTGATCAAAGAATTAATTTGGAATTAATTAAGTGATCAAAGGATAACTAATTAAATATATGGGTTGATTATGTAAATCATCCATATCTTGTATAGTGGGCTAAGAGGCTCCATGGATTATCAAGTTGGGCTCTACCCATAGGATACTCCATGGATGCTCCATGGGAGTTACAAACCCATGGGTCATGGAAATGAAGAGTCATGACACATTAGGGTTTACATGGTGTAACCCTAGATGTGTCAACACTATATAAGAAGCATATTCTCCACTAAAAATCGGCACAACTAAGGAACTAGAGGGCTTGGCCGATTTTGAGAAGTGTGTGTTATCTCAAGAGTCTTTCCAAGAGCATTTGGTGTTGTGTGAAGCATTTGAGGCATCACACTTGGGGTGCTAGGCTCACAAGGTTTCAAGGAACACAAGCAACAACAAGGTAAGTTATTCTATCTATGATTCAAGTTAAAATTGTTCCCCATGTATGCTAGATAGGAATATAACCTTGGAATTCAACTTTGCATAATAATTAGACAAACATAGATCCAAGGTTATTAGGGTTGCATGTACACTTAGGAAGTGTTAGAATGCTCAAAACCCTTCAGTGGTATCAGAGCCTAGGCTTGTTTGTTTGTTATTTGTGCTTAAAAGTTGAAGAAAGTCAAAAATAATTATAAAAAAAAAAACGGAATTTCGAATTTCTTTGCTGGAAAATGGATTGGAAACATTATTCTAAACTGTTTTGGTACTTGAAAACTTGTTTTAGATGGAGTAATGTTTTTGCTAATTCATTTACAACAACTAGTTATCAAAATTACAAAGTTTTATGTGATTTTGATTCTTGAAAGTGTTCATATTCATATTCTTGTTCTTATGATGTTTAGATGATCATAGGAATTATTTGTAACCTATGTGGTAATTTAATTCTTGATCATAATGTGTTTTAATGGAGTCCATAACTTGTCCTCAAGTTATGGAAAACCAAAAGTCTCTTGGATTAAAAACCATTAAAAGAACATAAGAGTTAGAAAAATGAAGAGTCTTCATTTTATTACTCTATTAAACTCATAAGTTACAAGAAATGAAAAGTTTTGAAAGTTTACAAAACTTGCCCTCAAGTTTTGGAACAAGTAAAGTCAAGTTAAAACTTTAGTTCCAACCCTTAGAATTTTAAAAGTTAAAATTCAACCCTTATACTTATATTATTATGATTTAATAATTATATATATATATATATATATGTATAAGAACAAAGTCGTCTTACCGCTAGTACGCCTCATTCACGAAGCCGGTCTATAAGGTGGGTATAAGGTTGTTGCCTATAAAATGGTGACTTAATGGGTGTCCACTCTCACCCACCGCTTGCTTGATCGGTGGAGGGTCGTTAGCCGAACGGGTAAGACAAGGACTTATTAATTCTCATTCAAAGTATGATGAATATTATAAAGTAACTAAATGTTTTATTAAATTCCCAATCTTAGTTACTTTAGAAAAATGTGAATAAGGTGCTATTCCATGAAATTACACTTTACACTTTGATTAAGTCGTTGGTGGAGCGTGTGTGGTTAACCGGCACACTAACTTGGACTTAACAAGGTAGGTAAAGGGTGACTTAGGGTTTATTATAGTATCGATGGAGCGTGTGTGGTTAACCGGCACATCGATTGAGTGATAAACTTTAAGGGTACCAAGTGATTTGCATGGTTACTTCACACCTCGTTTTGTGATCCTCGGTATCCCAGTCACAAAACTTGGAGGGCACACTCGAGATTGAAACATGCCTTTGAAAAGTTCATTGAATCTCAAAGAATCTAGGAATTTCTAAGAACCATTCAAAAGAAAAAAAACCTAATACTAAAATATTGCGGTTTTCGTGGTGGAAATTGGTGAATCGTCATTCACCTACCTTTCAAATATGATATAGCTTAGATTACGGCATACCTCTTCTAAGTTATATTATATTGTGATTGGATCCTAGCCTTAATATTACATTTGGGTGTTTTATTAAGGACTCTCTTATATCTAAACTAATCTTGTTCTCTTCTCTTCAGATGTCTTCCAACAATGCTTCTGGCTCTAATCCTAATGGCTCCTTCACCCTTATGAACTTGTGTGGGAAAGTCACCTTTGATGGATCCAACTTCAATGAGTGGATCAGAAACATCAGGATGATTACCCGCTACGAGGACAAAGAATATGTCCTTGACAAGGAGCTTAAGGAGATTGATGAGTCCACTGCAACTCCTCAGGAGATCGCTGAATTTCGGGCACATGAAAGGGATGCTACGAAAGTGGCTTGCATCATGATGGCCACGATGACAGCGGAACTCCAAAAGTCTTATGAGGATTTCTACCCTTATGAAATGCACCAAGATTTGATGGAAAGATACCATCAAAGTGCAAGACAAGAGAGGTATGAAATCATCTGCTCCATGATAACAACCATGATGAAGGACGGGGAATCCGTCACGAGCCACATGCAGAAAATGCAAAGGTATGTGGATCGTTTGCTGAAGCTTAATGTGAACTTCCCGGAGGATCTTGCAATAGATATTATTTTGCATTCCTTACCATCGTGCTATGATCAATTCCGCAGGACATATCACATGAACAAGGAAGAAGTCACCCTCAGCAAACTTCAGGGACTTCTCAAGACCGCAGAAACAGGTCTTAAGGGGAAGTCGGTTGCTATCACTCCTACTCAAAACTCTACTCCAGTTTTGGCAATCGGGAAAAGTCGAGGGAGGAAGAGAAAGAGCTCTTCTAAGGGTACCAAGGTTCGGACCCTTGATGGCTCTTCTTCAAGTGGAACCAAGAAAGGTTTCATTACTCCTTCTTCTGACCCAAAAGAGGCTGAATGCTTCTATTGCCATGAAAAAGCTCATTGGAAGCGGAACTGCCCAAAATACTAGCAAGATGTGAAGGATGGGAAAGTTAAACCCAACCATGCAGGTATTTACACTATCATTTCTAATAACTCACCCCATTCTAATTCTTGGGTCCTTGATACCGGGTGTGGTATTCACATTTGTTGTGACTTGCAGGGACTAAGAAGAAGTGAGGATGTGGAGCAAGGAAGAATAAACTTGATCATGGGGAATAGGAAAGCTATACCTGTTACCAAGATTGGAGTTTATACTTTATCGCTAAGTAGTGGGTTTAGTTTAGATTTGAATAAGTGTTGTTATTCGCCAGGAATGGCAAGAAATATTATTTCCTTTCATGCTTTGTACAAACAAGGGTTTACCTTTTCATTTAATAATGAAGTTGGTTCTATATATGTTTTTTATAATAATGTCTTTTATTTTAAAGCATTACCTTGTGATGGTGTGTATGAAGCTGTATCTGTTGTAGATAACTTGGGAAATAATGTTTTGTGTATTGATTCTACTAATAATAACTTGGATAAAGCATCTTTATGGCATTGTCGTCTTGGACATATAAGCAAGAAACGCATAGGCCAACTCCAAAAAGATGGAGTCTTGGAGTCGTTTGACCTAAAGTCAGGTGATAGTTGCGAATCATGCTTACTTGGAAAAATGACAATGTCACCCTTCACAGGTTCATGTGAGAGGGGTGAAGGTTTGTTAGACCTTATACACACGGATGTGTGTGGACCATTCAAACATGCCACAAGGGATGCTAATCGTTATTATTTGACTTTTACTGATGATTATAGTAGATATGGATATGTCTACTTGATCAAGCATAAGTCAGAGACTTTCGAGAGGTTTAAGGAATTTAAACAGGAAGTCGAGAATCAATTGGGCAGGAATATTAAGATGCTTCGATCCGATCGTGGTGGTGAGTATCTTAGTTCAGAGTTCCTCGACTATCTAAGGGAATGTGGGATAGTCTCACAATTGACACCTCCCAGGACACCACAGTTGAATGGTGTGGCTGAGAGGCGTAATCGAACCTTGTTGGATATGGTTCGTTCCATGATGAGTCGAGCTTCGCTACCAATCTCATTCTGGGGGTATGCCTTAGAGACTGCCGCCCATATTCTTAATCTAGTCCCTACAAAGAAAGTTGCCAAAACTCCTCACGAGATGTGGACTGGTAAAGTACCTAAACTAGACCACATCAAGATTTGGGGTTGCGAGGATTTCGTGAGACGCGAGACTCATGATAAGCTCGAACCTCGAAGCGAGAGGTGTATTTTCATCGGTTACCCACAGCGATCCTTTGGTTACCTCTTCTACAGACCTAGTGACAATGTGGTCTTTGTAGCAAGAAGAGGAGTCTTTCGAGAAAGAGAGTTTATAAGCCAAGGAGATAGTGGGAGACAAATTGATCTTGAAGAAATTCAAGAATCAAGCGGTGAAGGAACTTCAAACTCTAGCCCTCAACTTGAGGAGGAAACTCCTGTTGAGCCAATTGACAAATCTGTACCTCTGAGACGTTCCACGAGAGTTAGGAGTGCACCTGAGCATTACTATGGATTCCATATTACTGCAGAAGGTGAGACACTTATTAGTGATGAAACACTAGTAAGTCAAGATGACCCTAACAGCTATGAGGAAGCCATGGCAGGCCCCGAGTCTGCTAAATGGAAAGAGGCTATGGATAGCGAGATACAATCCATGTATGACAATCAAGTTTGGAACTTGGTTGAAAATGTACCAGGTCGTAAGACAGTAGGGTGCAAATGGGTCTTCAAGAAGAAGACTGACATGGATGGTAAAGTACACACTTATAAGGCTAGACTGGTTGCAAAGGGCTTCTCTCAAATTCCTGGAGTGGATTATGATGAGACCTTTTCTCCGGTAGCCAAGATTAAGTCTATTCGGGTTCTGTTAGCCATAGCTGCATTTCATGACTATGAAATATGGCAGATGGATGTCAAAACCGCTTTCCTTAATGGAAAGTTGGCTGAAGATGTCTACATGAGTCAGCCAGAGGGTTTTGTCAGCAACGAGTACCCTAATAGAGTGTGTAAGCTTGAGAAATCCATTTATGGATTGAAGCAAGCACCTCGCAGATGGAATCTTTGCTTTGATGAAAAGGTCAAGGAATTTGGCTTTTCTAGGAGTGAAGATGAATCTTGTGTGTATGTCAAGGCTAGTGGGAGTATAGTTAGCTTTTTGGTATTGTATGTGGATGACATACTACTCATAGGAAACGACATTCCAACTCTGCAGGAAGTAAAGTCCTGGCTTGGGAAGTGTTTCGCTATGAAGGACCTTGGTGAAGCTGCCTATATTCTAGGGATAAGAATCTTGAGAGATCGGAGTAAAAGACTAATTGGACTTAGTCAGAGTACCTACTTGGATAAAGTGCTGAAGCGATTCAGCATGCAGGATTCCAAGAAAGGAGAGTTACCCATCCAGAGTAACACCAGATTGAGTAAGACACAAAGCCCTAGCACTGAGGCTGAGATAGCAGAAATGAGTCGAACACCTTACGCTTCGGCTGTAGGATCGATCATGTATGCTATGACGTGTACTCGACCCGATGTAGCTTTTGCCTTGAGCATGGTTAGCAGGTATCTGGCGAACCCTGGCAAGGCACACTGGACTGCGGTAAAGAATATTCTCAAGTACCTACGGAGGACTAAGGACTGGGTTCTTACCCTCGGTGGGAGTGATAACTTGAGAGTTGTAGGGTATAGTGATGCTAGCTTCCAGACTGATAGGGATAATTTCCGCTCTCAGTCGGGCTGGGTCTTTACCCTAAACGGAGGAGCAATTTCTTGGAAGAGTTCCAAGCAAGAGACAGTGGCAGATTCTACTTGTGAATCAGAGTATATTGCAGCTAGCGAAGCAGCAAAGGAGGCTATATGGCTGAAGAACTTCATTGGAGACCTTGGAGTTGTACCAGCTATTAAAGAGCCAATGGAAATTTTCTGTGATAGTGAAAGTGTTGTTGCCTTAGCTAAGGAACCAAGGGATCACGGGAGATCCAGACACATCGACAGAAAATACCATTTCATCAGACATCGGATCGAAGAAGGACTCCTCGTGGCAAAGAGGGTATCATCGGATGAGAACCCAGCAGATCCCCTCACGAAGGGACTGACTCGGGTTAAGCATCTTCAGCATGCTCGGAGCATAGGGCTGAAGGATGATATTAGATTTAGTAGTTAGATAACCCAGAAATTTGTAAAGTGTAATTGACATTAGATGATGAATAAAAGGAGTTTTATTTATGAGTAAAGTGTTGCTATCTCTTGTCGATCGTTTACTATATTTCTTTTGCATGTTTTGACTTCCAGAATAATTTTGTTTGGTATAACATATTATTCAAACCTCCACAGTCGGTCATATGTTGGAAGTAGATATGAATCAAGACTGTCATGTTTGGTTGTAGAGGTCTTGGACAAGGCTACAACAATCATGAGTGCTCATAAGTTCTGAGCATTGGACTCAACCCACGCTCACTGGAATCACTTCATGGAATTCTATCTCGAGTGATCGTGAGACGGTAATATCATATAAGTCTTCAAACCTAGAGATATGATTTGTTACTTACGAGTTGGTTATGCATTGACTGTACGAAACCGCATTGGTAACTCGATGTTATAAAACGTACTTTTGTGTGTAATTCAATAAGTGGTAGAACAAACATATGCGTCGAAGTTTATCTGTTCCTTCTTAGATTAGAAGCTGATATCTGGGCCCCTCGATGATTTTGTTTTGACCCATGTACCGGGCCCGGTCAGAACTAAGTTGATGTGTTCAATTAAGTTCTATGTCAAACAAATCGGAAATCGGGAAACAAATGCTGGACAATAAGCAAGACAATGTTCCATGTATTTGTCCGGCTGATATCTAGAACGGAGGATTATATGATCACTTATCTTAAATGGCGTACTATCATCTTCTCAGTTCCGAGAAACCTTGAAAGAGCTACGATTGCCGGTCGGTTCCTGAAGTACTAGAGATATAGTTATTAGACTTATCCAAGTGGGAGACTGTTGGATAAGGTGTCTAAGTCCATAACTATTTCGGGCTTGTACTTGACCCGACCCGGCATGGTCCATTTGGGTTGCATGGCACCATGCAATTGGATAGACTAAATGAGAGAAATAACACTTGGAGATTATTAATATATTATAAGTTCTAATATATTAATAATATTATTTGATTAGTTGATCAAAGAATTAATTTGGAATTAATTAAGTGATCAAAGGATAACTAATTAAATATATGGGTTGATTATGTAAATCATCCATATCTTGTATAGTGGGCTAAGAGGCTCCATGGATTATCAAGTTGGGCTCTACCCATAGGATACTCCATGGATGCTCCATGGGAGTTACAAACCCATGGGTCATGGAAATGAAGAGTCATGACACATTAGGGTTTACATGGTGTAACCCTAGATGTGTCAACACTATATAAGAAGCATATTCTCCACTAAAAATCGGCACAACTAAGGAACTAGAGGGCTTGGCCGATTTTGAGAAGTGTGTGTTATCTCAAGAGTCTTTCCAAGAGCATTTGGTGTTGTGTGAAGCATTTGAGGCATCACACTTGGGGTGCTAGGCTCACAAGGTTTCAAGGAACACAAGCAACAACAAGGTAAGTTATTCTATCTATGATTCAAGTTAAAATTGTTCCCCATGTATGCTAGATAGGAATATAACCTTGGAATTCAACTTTGCATAATAATTAGACAAACATAGATCCAAGGTTATTAGGGTTGCATGTACACTTAGGAAGTGTTAGAATGCTCAAAACCCTTCAGAGAGGGGGTTTCCAAGTCAATAACACTTAGAGAATGCTTGAGGATTTAAAGATCCTAAGAACAAATATGATGATATTTGTATAAGAATTCCATGATATGAGTGAAGGAGTGTAGAATATTCAAGAGTGGGATGAATTTACTTACCAAGATTGGAGGAGAAGTTCAAGAACTTCCTGGGAATTTCGAGCTCTAGTGAGGAAAATTGAGAAAGAGAGAGAGAGAGAGAGAGAGAGAGAGAGAGAGAGAGAGAGAGGGATGGAGGGAGTATTTGTTTTAAGAATGTGATAAATGATTCTTTTGGGGAGTGAGTGAGATATAGATCTTTTAGTGTAAGTAAGTCAAATGGAGAGTTGGAAGATGCATAAAAGGACTGTGATTTGATATGGTAAGGAGTGAATAGTGACATAAAGTGGGTATGGTGTCATAACTTCTTGGAAATGTCAACAATCCTAGACAATATCTTGTTTAAAAGATATTATCCTTAGTTAAGGATTTCCCCAAAATATGATTAAAATATGGATTTATGGGGTTTAATTTTTTAAAATATGGGTTTCGGTGAAGATTCCCCATTAAATTCATCAAAAATGGGCTTAACGGTAATATTTTTCAAAATTGTTTTACACGCAAAAAGTTCAGGTTATTACCTTTAAAATGACTACTCTCACATTTTCGTACGATTTTTCTACAATTTTTGGCGAATTTTACAAAACTGCCTATCATATTTGAAATAATCTTGGACCAGCCTGTGAAGGTGAGCAATTTCACACTTGTTTGAGGCCATTAAAAAATTATGAGAAACATTGTGAATAAAGTAGACAAAATTTCCAAACTTCCAGAGTTTATGGATCCAAATTTCGACTTACCATGATTTTTCTACAAATTTTCCAACAACCGGGTCAGAAAAGTAAAAAACCAGAAAAATGTGTATTTTCACAAAAATAAAGCCAAAAATGATATTTTTGATAAAAATGGGTTTAAAATGTTATCTTTACAAAAAACTAGCCATAAATACAAGTTTTGAAGAAAAGGGGGACTAAGGTGTTATTTTTACTAAAATTAGGCCTTAGTAACCCATTAATATGTTTGATAGGTCCTGAATACTATTTATATGTTTATTCGGTCTCATTGACCCATTAACATGTGCTACAAACCTTGGTTTCTATTTGCGTGCTATTTGGGCCTGTAAATATGTTACATGTGAAATGGGCCTTAGTGGTCCTTTTACATATATATTGGGCCCATGTTATATAATCTCATTCCAATCGGGCCTTCAAATGACTTACATGTTTATCGATGCCTTAGTGGTTCACTTACATGGCTCATTGGGCCTGGGAATGAGTTTTATATGTTTTTCTTCTTTTTCCGCGTAAACTTTGATTAAGGATCTAGTGAGACGTTTCGTTTGGCACCAAATGAGTGTACAAACGTAGCTTGTAGTTATAAATAGAGTCTCCCAGAGCGAGAGCGTGTGTTTGTGTATAAATCTATATGGGGGTGACACCCCACACCTAAGCTGTTCGCTACAGTTAGACTAGGCTAGTCTAGCATGACAAACCATACCTTAAGCAAGTCGGCGTCTAATAGATGTCATGACAGGCGAAATTGTCATTATCAAGTATGGTTATAATTGCTTACTTAGAGGAATTAATGTTACAAATTTACGGGAAACATTCTTTTTGATAAAACGATAATCTATACGCATCGGTACTCAACCACGGGGGTTGAGATTCTAGCATTATCTATTGCAGACAACATGGGGTTGTCTGGAATCATTCTTTTTCTATTTTCACAAACATTAACACACATGTATTAATATAAGATCGGACACAAATATTTCAAACAATTTCTTTTTAGAAAATATCGGATTTCTGAAAACACTATGAAAACTATTCTAAACAAGTACAAAAACCATTTTTATACAAAACTGATTATGAACTCACCAACTTTTTAGTTGATGCTTTTCAAAACGACTTGTATTCTCGGGGATCCAGTTACAGGTAATAAGCTCGGCTCTGAGATCAAGTGGTGCGACTTCAAGAAATTTTACCTTCTTACTTTTGTTTAACTGATGAACTAGTTAAATTTGTAAACTATGTAAGTGTGTATTTCCAATGTATGATGTTTAGTTGCTATGTTTCATTCATATTTAATTGTTATGATACTGTACAATGAAGTCAACCGCCCCCAGACGTTTTCACCGTCCCGATTCGGGGGTATGACAGGTTGGTATCATAGCATTGTTTATAGTGAACTAGTATATTTAACCATACAATATATACAACTATAAATACAATGGGACTAAAAACACTCTGACTAAAAGTATACCTTAAGAATATAAGTATCTTCTAAAAGTATACATACTTGCTAGAACCATATCATAATACAAAGAAAACAAAAGTATTTAGATGTTGAACACTACAGTAAAACCTGGGCAGTTATGTGATCATATCTGAGATAAATATAGCCTGATCAACTATATTTATTTGAGATACGACCAACATGTGCTTAGGAGTAAGGGTGGCGTTGCAACCAGACCAAAACTTACAAACCATACATGTAGAGGAGCATTAGAGCCAAGACTAAGGTTTAAAAATACTATAGGAGTATTTTATGATACTAAACAATAACAACAAGTCTAAAAACGTATCGGTATCATACATCAGGAAGTCCTAGGATCAAACATGTAATACTATAGTAGCGTTTTAGAATACCATATGACCTCCACACTTAAATCTTATACATGTATCTCATACTTCCACTCTCGTGAAGACAACATGACTGAGCTTCACCTCGAAGACCCCTATTACCCTACGGTAATAGCCAATGAATGGATCGAGGGAGAACCAGAGGAAGTGAAAAAGGGAGAACCCAGAAATGGGTCCTGAAGAATACCAAGAGATGAACCACGAGGGAAAGGATTCTGATGAGGAGTCAGACATGGATGAAGACGCCAAAGATATCCTTAGCTATCCTTACCTCTCAGAAGCAATATCGAACCAACACGCAGAACAGGAAGACCTTACCAATCATCTCCGCCCCTTAGAAGAGGAGGTGACCACCCTAAGGCAACAACTCATGGAAGCTAAGGCTAGGGCAGCCTTAGCAGAGCAGAGAGCGGAAGAGGCCACTCGTGAAATGAGCGAAATGGTTGGACACCTTTATGCTATTTAGGCATATGCGAGTCATCACACTATTCACATTAAGTCCTAGGTTTACCATGTAGTTCATCACAACTAGCAGTAGTAAATCAAGAGAGGAACGCCCTACAAGAACTCATGTAACTTGAGCCAACTTAAGGATTTGATATCTATAATCTATTAGGGTAACCTAAAATTTGTACAATACATATTTCTACATACTACCATTAATACATCATAGGGATTTAGGTCGAAACAACTGCAATCGTTCAACAAAACATGTGATTTATATGAGTACAAGTATAAGTTCATATCTATAATCATAGATGAGATACGACTAGAAATAACCATAGCTACTCACGAACTTGTTTTCTCATTATGCAACATAATCATGTCTTCCCTTGGAAACAACCAGCTAGCCAGCGAAACACCAATTCTACAGATGGTCCCCACAACCTTACAAGCCGTTGTAACAGCTGCCGTGATAGCTGTCATGGCGCAACTTAACGCCAACAATCCAAATGGAAATGGAAATGGTGTCGATAACTCCAACCATAGTAACAACCAAGGAAACCAACGAGGGACAACTTACCCAGACACCCCAAACTCCAAACCTAAGGTCATGAAGCGAAAGCGGGGGAACAAGAAAGGAATCAGATCGACTCAAGGGCCTACCAAAAGGCAACAAGTTGTAGCAGCCCCTACCCCCACTGGCCCTCCTACCTCAGCATCGAGAATACCATATTATGGAAACTCCCCGCTTTGCAGCAAGTGCAGCTACAATCATCATGGAGTCTGTCGGGAATTGCATTGCAATAGGTGCAACAAGAAGGGGCACACCTCCTGCTACTATAGGGCCCCGAACCTATGTGTCACTCCAACCCCCAACCCAGAAGTAAGTCCCGTATGCCATGAATACGGTGAAACGGGACACTTCAGGAGGAATTGCCCAATAGAGAAGAATGCCGAAGGACCAGGAGGAGTTTAACAACTGGACATGAAAGGGACAACGAGAAAAACTTCCTGAGACTTTTGGAACGTTCCCAAAATCACTCAGTCTAACTTAGTAAGAACATAAGGCCATGTGTGTAATTAAGATTCTATAGGCTTATGTTGGGTAGCGTAGCTTTTTGATGTATTGCGTCCATTGGGCTCGGTTAATAGTCCAAGTTTTGTTACTCCGGTTTGGGCCTGTCCAACCGTGAGCTGATAGGGTTTAATATAAATATATATGCTTGCATGCATATTAGGTTAACGATTGATAGCGATTACGATAGATCATAGATTATTTCTTCATCGTTCTTGTAAACCCTAAATCCTCTACAGTAGAAGTTCTTTATCGAGCTCTGCTGAGGATTGTTGATTAATCATTCGACACACTTTGATCCATTCTTGTGTTATTCGCTGTTTTCATATTTATTATTCTACCTGTTATAAAGATCTAATCGATCTTCAAGTTAGTTTTTAACTCTTCAATTGGTATCAGAGCAGAAGGCTGTGTAATTCATACACTTCTTTTCTGTGAAAAAGGTTTCGATTAGGGTTATTCCGCATTTACTGATATTTATTGAGCTGTCATCCCATAATTGACGTAACTCGATATTTATTGTTTTGCCCTAATTTAATACATTACTAGTCTGATCTTTTAACAGGTTATTCGATCAAGCATGGACGAGTCGCAATCCAATCCAATTAATATTTCGAACAACATTGGATCAACAACGAAGATTCCCATCCTTTACACCCACGATTATGAAGTCTGGGCACATCACTTTGAAGACTATGTTATAGGATCTGAGGACAATGGATACCTCATCTGGGAAGCAATCGTTTATGGACCTTTCGCTCATTCAGCAACTTCAAGGATTATTAAAACTCAGAAGGAGTATAATGATCTTTTGAAAGACATTAAAGATATTGCTCAAGACGAAAAAGATAAATTTCAGTGCAATATCAAAGCGTTGAGATTGATCAGATTCGATCTTCAATCCGATACTTTCAGGCTAGTGAGTTCATGCACGACTGCAAAAGAAATATGGGACAGGCTACGAGAATTGTATTCTACAGACGAAGATCTTGAACACTCCATTCAAACCTTACTCTTGTCTGAGTTTGGTGAATTCAAGCAGGGGGCCGAAGAGACCGTGACTCAAACGTTCGGTCGCTTCAATCATCTTCTTAGCAAGATGATTAAACATAACATTGAAAGGAAGCTAATTGAGCAGAAGGTTACGTTTTTGAATGGCCTCAGATCTGAGTGGAGAGCTGTTGTGTCCACTGTTAAAGCGCATGAGCAATTTAAATCCTACTCTTTGGCGAAACTGGTAGGCATCCTGAAATCTCAAGAAAAGATCGTGTTACAGGAGAAGAGTGTGGTCTCAAGCTTGGGTTCGTTGGCTCTTTTGTCCAAAAGCAAAGCGGTGATGGAAGAAGAAGATCTCAACTTGGAGGACTACGACCTCACTTCTGAAGACTATGCTATGATGGTGTCAAACCCCAAGAGGTTCATCAAGAAAAGATTTCCCACAAATAAGAATAGAAATTGGCAGGGAAGTTATAGTTCAGAAAAGGTCTGGGAAGAACCGAAGGCGGAAGAACCAAAGAAGGAACCGAAAGCTTAAGGAGATTCGGGAGTGAGCTGCTATTACTGTGGAGGAAAGAACCACTATGCAAAAGATTGCGTCCTCAAGAAAATGGCAGAAAAGGATGAAGAAAAAGATGAAGAAGCGTTGTTGCAGAGAAAGCCGGATGAGATCAGGAAGAAGAAATCTACTGCTAACCCTTCTATGAATGCTTTAATTATGCAGGGTTCGGTAGCGGATGATGAGTTCGGTGGCGTGCAAGTCTGGTCAACCGACTCTGAAGATGATGAAGTGAGGAAGCCTTCTCATGGAAAGGCTTATGTGGCGAAAGATGAGGGCAGCGGTGGAAAATGCTTGATGGTGACAGACGTATCTCAGATGAGGGGATACAACACAGATAGTGGGAATGGAGACGCAAAGGAGCTAGAGGACTTGTGCTTCACAGCAAAACCGCTCAGCGTGCAGTTCAACGAACTTGATGAAATGATCAAGAAGGTACAATCTGTTTTTATTTCATTCAAAGTCCCACAATGCTCATACGAAAAAGAATTAAAAAGTGTTAATTCAAGAATCTCTCATCTAGACAGTAGTTTAACTCAAACTCGGGTCACCAATTCTAACCTTACTGACCAAATAAGCAGGGTATCTTCAAAGAGTGAGGAACGGAGGATGTGGATCGAACTGAAGGAGTCGGAGTTAATCAAAACCAAAGATGAAAACATTTATTTGCAAAGAGACAATTTAAAGCTTTTAAAACAGAGAAATGTTTTTTGTTTGATTGCTAAACGTCTTTATACTAATATCACTCAGCTTCATTTGGACTGTGAAATAGGACAAAAGATTCATCGCATGATTTTACCCTTCCTTGAGTTTAAGGAGGATGAAATTGATGCTGAAGCGTATAATTGTGAAAGTGTTATTTCGTCTGAGGAAGTTAATCCGACGTATATGTATGGACTGGACAAAATTGAATCTTTCATTAAGTCCAAGGACCATAAGGACATGCTTAAAAACCTTTTGGATGAAAATGATAAACTGAAACTAAGGACCGAAACCATACAAAAATTTGACTCATTGAACGCCAACCTGAGCTCAGAAAATAAAATTGATGTTGAAAATGCATCTGAGCTTAATGATGACGACAATATGAGTGAAATTTCTGTAGAGGACACAGTTGATTGTTCAGAATTTGTTAAAAGCGAACCCGAAAACCACAAGAATCTCATCTCAGAAAATTCAGTGGAGTTTGCTCGTTTGTCCTAACAAAAGTCCCCGATCCTTGCAGAAAAGGCAGTCGTATATCAAAAGGTTAGAACTACTCCAAATCAGGTGTATAAGGTCACAGGCGTAACCGAACATCAGACTGCTGAACTCACAGCAATTGTAAAAGAAGATAATGCTGATGGATGCGACGAGTTCTTCTGGTCAGCTCCAATTGACAATGCTGATGAAACGGTAGGTCTGTCTGAAAGAACTTCATGGAAAAGCAAAGGCAGATATGTGCCAGAACCTTTAAATAAGCCTGACAGCTTCGATGTGCCAAGTACTAGTGGTATAAAAGTTATTCTTCAAGAAAAAGGAATTCCTGCAAAAGAAGTCACTCCTTTAAGCGAAATATCATCAGTTCAGAGTGAACCAGCTAAAGGGAAACCGAAACCAAAAGCCAATATCCATCATCAACCAAAGCAGATGAGAAATCAAAAACAGCAAAGAAATCAGAGATACAAGAAGAATCTCTCTGAAAGAAAACAGTTTTGGCGATCTCAAAATGCCTATTTCTCACATCATGACAGGAACTTAAAGACAGAGAAAAATCCTGTTGAATCACAAGAAAGCAACAACAACCGAAAGCAGAGGTTCGGTTCGGAGAACTACATCAACCGAAAGCAAAGGTTCGGTTCAGAGAACAAAAATGATCAAAATTCTAGGTTCGGTCCCACCAATGATCAAAAGCAAAAGGGTCACCTAGAATCTCAAGTCAAGAAGTCATCTCAGTCTAAGTTCTCTCATTCTAACTCTTCTAATTCTTCAAATTCTTCTAATTCCTCTCAACCCCGTTCTAAATTCCATTCTGTTCTTTCTCAAAAACCTCAATCATCAACTGAAGCGAAAGGAAAATCGAAGGTTTCATCAGTTAAACCAGAGTCCAAACCAAAAGCAACGAATCCCAATAAAATTAAAGTATTCACCATCAAAAAGAAAGATGAAACAACACTAATAAAAAGAACATATCTTGTTGACATCTCTCTTACTATTCCTGTTCCTATGAAAGGCTCACGAGGACCCAAGAAACTTTGGGTTCCTAAATCTGCTTGATTTTTGCAGGTTATAAGTGACGAGCAGTTTGACGAAGAATGGTACATTGACAGTGGCTGCTCGCGTCACATGACAGGAAGGAAGGAAGAGCTAAGGGAATACAGATCTCTTTCAAATGGTGGAAATGTCAAATTCGGGAACAACTCCTTCGGCACCATAAAAGGCTATGGAATGATTACAAACGGTGATTTCACGATTAGAAAGGTTGCATACGTGGAAGGACTACAACATAACCTCATCAGTGTATCTCAGCTAGTTGGAGGTACCGGTTTCAAAGTTTCATTCGACGATGAGGGTTCGGAAATAATTGAGAAGAAGACGAAAAGAGTTATTCTCAAATCGGAGCGTAAAGGTGAAATGTTTCCCCTGAACCTCAGACCTATCAAAGGGAACCCAACTATCTGCCTGTTATCCAAAGCACAATCTGACGAAAGCTGGTTGTGGCACCGAAGGCTCTCTCATCTCAACTTTAAAGACATCAATAAACTTGTCACTGGAGGTCATGTTCGAGGTCTTCCATTGCTCAAGTACGATAGAGAACATTTGTGTGCTGCATGTGAAATGGGGAAGCAAAGTCGTCAAAGTCATCCATCTATAATAAACACTAAAGTTGTTGAACCACTAGAATTACTTCATATTGATCTGTGTGGTCCATCATCTATCGAAAGTATCGGTGGTAGCAAGTACATTCTTGTTATTGTTGATGACTTTTCGCGTTTTACATGGGTGTTCTTTCTAAAGCAAAAATCTGAAGCGACTCTCATACTAAAGACGTTCATTAAGCAGGTTGAAGTACAGTTGAAGAAAGTCGTTCGCAACATCAGGAGCGATAATGGGTTGGAGTTCAAAAATAAAGAATTTGAAGAATTCTTGGCCGAAAAGGGAACCAGTCATAACTTCTCGGCTCCCTACACTCCTCAACAAAACGGAATTGTCGAAAGACGAAACCGATCTTTGTGTGAAGCAGCCCGAACCATGCTAAGTTTCGCTTCCTTACCTTTATATTTTTGGGCTGATGCTATTTCTGCTGCTTGTTTTACATAGAACAGGTCATATCTCAATAAGAGTTTCACACTTACTCCTTATGAGATCATCAACAACAGGAAGCCAAATGTCAAGTTTTTCCATGTGTTCGGTTCACGGTGTTTCGTCTTCAATTCTAAAGAAAATCGCAACATGTTTGATGTCAAAGCTGATGAAGGGATATTTCTAGGATATTCTCTAACTTCTAAAGCGTACAGGGTATTAAACAAGCGCTCGAGGAAAATAGAAGAAACTTATTATGTGACTTTTGATGATAGTTATGTCAAAAAGCTAAAGGCCAACGAAGACACAGCTGGAGAAATTTTTCCTCAAACTGGCCAAGTCACTGCCTCTATTGCAAACCTCTTTGAGAAGTTCATTGAGTTATTTGATGAACCAGAGAAGGCAACTCTCTCAGAAGCCAACGCAGCTGACAACAAGGTAGATCATCTGAAGCAACTTATCGATGATGCTGCAAAGAGAATGAATGAAGGAGGATCAAGTTCTGACGACCCTCCACAACACAATGCTTCAGTCGAGGGGGAGGATCCGCCATCATCATCACAGCCGAGCTCACATGTTGAGGGGGAGAACAGTTCTCAAGCTGCTCCCGAACGCACTTTATCAACCGAAAATACCACACCAACCGAAAGTGCCTCATCACCCGAAGGTGCATTAACACCCGAAAGCTCAGCACCAGCAGAAACCTCTGTAGCACAAGACACTCAAGACATTCCTAAAAGCTTATCTGTCGAGGGGGAGCATGCCGATACGCTTTATGACGATGATAGTCCATCCGAACCAGAAGAGATGATAAACGCTGAATTGGATCCATCCTTTGATCCAAACTACCATCCTCTCACCAAATGGACCAAAGATCATCCTGTCTCTCAAGTTGTTGGGAATGTATCTGAAAAGGTTCTGACCCGATCACAACTCAAAGCAAAACAAACTTCCTTGTTCTCAAAAGTAGCATTCTGTATGTTTAACTCCTTCGTCTCAAAAGTTGAATCAAAGACAGTTAACACTGCTCTTGATCACTCCGATTGGGTTCAAGCTATGCAAGACGAATTGAATGAATTCGAAAGGAACAAAGTTTGGCGACTAATTCCAACTCCTCCAGATGCCTCAGTTGTTGGTCTCAAATGGGTCTTCCGAAACAAAATGGACAAAGAAGGGAACGTGATACGAAACAAAGCTCGTCTGGTTGTGAAAGGATACTGTCAGGAGGAAGGAATTGACTATGAAGAGACTTTCGCTCCTGTTGCTAGGCTGGAATCTGTTAGAATCTTTCTTGCCTATGCTGCACACAAAAACTTTGAAGTCTACCAAATGGACGTTAAGTGTGCATTTCTCAATGGTGAACTTGAAGAAACAGTGTACGTGGAGCAACCTCCTGGATTCGTAAATGAAAGGTATCCTAATCATTGTTATATTTTGGACAAAGCCGTGTATGGACTCAAACAAGCTCCGAGAGCCTGGTATGAAACGCTGACAAAGTTTTTAAAGATGTCGAAATTCAAACAAGGTTCGGTTGACCCAACCTTCTTTCGTAAGAAGGAAGGTAACCACCTTATGATTGTTCAAATTTACGTCGATGATATCATCTTTGGCTCTACGAATCCCAGCTTAACAGCTGAATTCAGAAAGCTGATGGAGACTAAATTTGAAATGAGCTCAATGGGTCCAATTATCTTTTTCCTTGGTTTAAATATTAGACAGGGACCCGAAGGCATCTTTATCAATCAGGAAGCTTACACGAAGACTCTCCTTGCAAAATTTGGCATGATGGGAGATTCAAAGGTCAAAGTTCCCATGACGTTCGGCACCAAGCTCACTCCATTCTTGGATAAACCGGCAGTTGATATTACACTCTATCGCCAGATGATCGGTTCTCTGATGTATCTTACTGCTAGTAGGCCTGACATAATGTTCTCTGTTTGTTACTGTGGTAGATTTCAGGCGAACCCACGTGAACCTCACATTCTTGCAGTGAAGAACATTCTACGATATCTCAAGTGAACTACCTCTTTAGGTCTATGGTATCCATCCAACTCGGGCTTCTTCGTTCAGGCCTACTCAGATGCAGACCTTGGAGGTTGTGGACTAGACAGGAAAAGCACCATTGGAGGCTGCCAATTTCTTAACGGGAAATTGGTTAGCTGGCAATCAAAGAAACAAACGTGTGTGTCTTTGTCTAGAGCTGAAGTAGAATACATTGCAGCTGCATCCTATACTTCTCAAGTGATTTGGATCCAGAGTCAACTCTGAGACTATGGACTCAATATGAAAAAGATCCCACTATATTGTGACTCTGAAAGTGCAATTAGGATTTGTCATAACCCAGTGCAACACTCCAAGACTAAGCACATAGCACTGAGGTATCACTTCATTAAAGATCATGTGGAAGTTGGAAACGTTGAAATTCACTTTGTTAGAACCACTGATCAACTGGCTGATGTCTTCACCAAAGCCCTTCCTGAAGCGTCGTTCAATAAAATTCTACAAGGGCTCGGTATGATGGAATCAGAGTCAGTACCACAAACTACCTCTCAAACTCAAATGTAAGAAGCGAAATAGACCGAACGTTCGGGTTCGGTTGAATAATCTGCCTTTCGCTCATCAATTAAAGGTAGTTTTCTTGGTTGTAAATTTCATGAACAATTGTTTTACAAACTTGTTTATTTTATTGTCAAAAGCATTTCCTTTTTGAAAGTCTAAGTTCATTGGTTTTCCAAAAATTTTCAAAACCGAAACCAACCGAACGCTCGGGTTCGGTTTTCCAAAATTTTTCAAAACCGAAACCAACCGAACGCTCGGGTTCGGTTTTTCAAAATTTTTCTCACCCGAAATCAACCGAACGCTCGGGTTCGGTTCCAAAGTTTTTTTTTAACCTTTTTTTCTTTCTTTCAGTCTTATTTTTTTTTATTATTTTTATTATATTTTTTTTTTATTATCAAAAATTCCAAAAATATTTCTTTTAATATCAAAAACTCCAAAAATATTTTGTTCTTTATTTTTTTTTTTTTACTTTATTTGTGTGGGGAAATGGTTGCATTAGTTAAGTGTCCCTAGAAGCATGCTGCTGTATGTGCCCACAGCCTCATCAGATTCTGAATAATAGCCTTAATGACTTGGTATATACAAACCTTGTCTTCCCAATTAGGCTATCACATTTATTCTAATCGTGAGCCACCTAACTCTCTTCTCACATGAGATAAGAGTTTTCTGCTTGGTCCTATTTTTCACAGCAGAGGTACTTCAACTTCTTACACCATCTCTATTGCATTTCTCCATTAAATTCGTTTCACAAACGTAATCCTTGAGACTCTCAGAAATTACCACTGAGGTTTATGGTTACTCAAAAACTGCGTTTATGATCTTAGTTTCGTGCCACTATGAGCTGAGTGAAACCCAAAATTCAATACCCGATCTGAATTGATGGTGAACAATTAATTTGCTCTAGTTTTCACTAATGAATTGACGGACGTATCTTCATGAAGTCTCAAAATTTTCTTTTGTGTGATTCCTATGAAATTGTTAAAAGCCATAACATTTCTTCCCTTGGGATCCAGTTTTTAATTTTTTTGTTAAGATTTTGTATTTCCCAGCCACTTTAAAATTATTTCAAACCTACTTGTTCAACAGACTACACCGGTCTCACAAGTACTTTGTTCACTTTCTATCTTATTTCAAGATTAGGACTGTTGACTCAAAGCTAAGCCACCCTAAAAAGCTTAATTAAAAGATGCCTTTCAACACTTCTTAATAGGTGTTTGATCGTTATTCAACGGGAAACCACATTAACACTTTAAGGTCTTTCTTGACTTTGAAGGATGAGATTCGTGCCCGGGATCATTTGTTTCATGTCTTTATTGACATCACACTTTTTCCTAAAAAGGATTGTTTTATTTCTTTTCTTTTACACTCTTAGCACGAAAATCTTTGATTTTCCAAAATTCTGGTTCTAATAATTACAGGCTTTTTCATTGGATTGGTGGTTCATTATAAGTTGTGGTCAATTTTCATCCACGTGGGCGTATTATTCAAAAGATGCCGTTACAAGGATAAGATGAAGGGTTGCTGACTCAGGCGGGAGTCTAATTGATTTGATTTCAAACGGCGGTAAAAAGGGAACGCGTGCAAATTTGAAACGTCCAATCTCCAAATGCCGTCGCAGACGCGTGTGCGAATTTGAAACGGTTCTTCTCTAAAAAGCACTGAAAGGGCGCGTGTGAATCTGAAACGATTTCTATCCAACCGGCGCTTGATGGGAGGCGTGTTCTAAGGAATCTGACACTCTCTCTCATGCGTGATCATCGGTTTCCGTAACTGTCACGCTTCAGTCAAATTCCGGAAAAACCCTTCGTATTTCGATAGAAGATTTGGGAAGATTTTTCTCTCTCCTTAAACCCCAGTATAAAAGGCAACATCATCTACCATTTTCCTCTTTACTGCAATCAAAATTCCCAGAGCGCAAGAACTCCCTGAACCCTAACTGTTCATCATCTTCTTCACTCTCTTCAACAATGGCAGATTCATCCTCTGTGCACGCCACTTCCCACATTCTTCCCATTCGCCCTCAACAATGCCTCATTATCGATTTAACCCCTCATGTCTATGATTCCTACATGTTTGCCATCATCGAGTGTTTGAAATATTTGCCGATTGCTCCTGCACTATCAAGGGTGGAATTAGTGCCCATGGAATTCCTGTCGCAGATCTATGTGACTGCTCATTATGACAAAGTGGTTGATAGGATCTTCTTTGACGTTTCTCATCACAAAGCGTCTATCTCCAAGCAACGCTTTTGCTCCCTGTTAGGGTTTGAAGCTGACCCTACGAGGGTTAATCCAGAGACGATTCCAATAGGGCACCTGTTTAATATGTTTTACAACATGGGTTATACGGAGGTGGTTACTTCCGTCGCCAAGTTCAAGAAGTCATGCTTGCCGCTACAGTGGAACGGGTTGTTCACTGTGCTATTCAAAGGTCTTTCTGAAAGGAGCTCTGGCTCAGATGGTTCCAGTCGACTGTTCCTGTCCATCTTATATTGGGTCTACAATGGCATCAATGTCGACTATGGGTTTGTTCTCTGGCAACAACTCATCCAGAGTCTCTCATCTTCTTCGCGGCATTCAGAGGTGTCGTATGCTCGTTTTTGGACCCTGATCACGAAGTGGGTAATGGACAAGTACAACGTCCCCACTGTCGCCGGTGCACTGATTTCTTCGATTGGTACATTCCATACCACGAAGATCATCGTTTCAGATGCTTCGAAATTCCCTTTCAATGGTTCCATTCCAGAAACCATGTATGCTGACGTTCCAGCTGACAGCCGAATTATCAGAACCTACAAAGAGTTCAAACGTTCTGGCCCGAGGGATCTCACACAGGAGATGTTGAAATCGATCCACGACGCCGACAAGCCTACTTCAAGAGGCAAGAAGGCAGACAAAGGGAAACAGGTGGCGAAAGGGGCTAAAGGCCCTTCCCCCAAGAAGAGGAAACCCATGAAAGCTGCTCAATCTCCGCAGCACAAGAGGCGAAAAAATCAACCAAAGAGAAAGCTGATTATCGCTTCCTCTTCCAGTGAGTCAGAGGGTGAGAGTTCGGATTCTGACGGCTCTCCGAGAGGCAACACACCACCCAGATCACCTACCCCTGAAATGCACATCCATCCTTCTCCAATTCCCTCTCCTACTGAAACTATTCCTACTTCCATTCCCACCATAAACCCCTTCACCCACATTCCAAACACCTCCATCCCAATGCCACCACCAATATTCACCGAAGCAACCACAACATCCACTGCAGATGATAGAGCCAACGTATCTGATACGGGGGTTCATACTGATGCAACCGAACCTCCACCAGCAACCGAAACCCTAAACACAACCGAAACCCAAACAGCACCCGAACCTACCCCTACACCTACACCCGAAACAACCCAACCCGAACCTACCCATACAAATGTACCACTAGCTTCACCACCACCACCATCTCCCGGTCATGCCTCTGACGGAGATAACCCTTTCCTTGGCGGGGAAAACATGACGTTTGATTCGGTCTACTACCGTCCGTTTCAAGTCCAGAGCGATGATGATGATGACGCTCCGGTCACAAAGAAACATCTTAAGGAGATCCATGACAAGGTCGAATTGCTCATTGCCTCTTCCTCTACGTCTCAATCATCACTCTCTGAAGCTGCTCTTTAGAAGATTGTTGATGCTTTCTCAAGGGCTCAGCAAGACTCTGTCGCTGCTGCCACCATCGCCATCGATGCCTCAACAAAAGCATGCCAGGCTGCGACCGAAAAAGTCGATAAACTATTTTCTAATGCCTCTGCCCTGTTAAAGTCTTTACAGGAGAGTGCTGCTGCTACCAAGACTACGTTGGAACCGATTGTTCAACAGTTGGCCACGTTTGTCTCTACTGAGTTGAAGTCCTTTGCTTCACTTCGTCAATCGCTCACCGACGACAACTCAGCCTTCTGTGCTTCTATCGATGAGCGTCTCTCAAAGCTGCAAGAAGATTTGGCTGCTGAGAACTCATTGATGGATGTTTTGGCAAAGAAGACCACTGCCCTGAAGGTCAAGAGTGCTCAACTCTCCAATTCTCAACAACAAATTGACACTCTTCGGTCCGAAAGGGAGGTCATCAAGACGTGTGTTTCGGATGTCCACTCAGCAATATCTAACATCCTCGAAGCACATGATCCGATACTCAATCATTCTGTGAGGCGTACCCTTGCAGAGAAGCTCGCTCCTGGCCTAGAACTCTTAAGCAAAATTGAAGGGCTACCCGATTTCGTGTCCATTCCGAAACAAGGGGGAGAAAAGGAGTCTGCATCTCAACCACCTCATTCCTCAAAGGCAACTCACACCACCGAACCTCCTCCTGTAGGCCAAGCCTCCGGTTCGGGTGTGAAAGACAAAGGCAAGAAGATTGCTGAGGAAGAAGAGGAAGATGATCAAGAAACCATTGCCGACTTGTTAAAATGCAAGAGTCGACGCAATGATGTAGATGAAAGTGATCGTGTGGCAAGAGAAGCTGAAGAAGCTGAACGCAAAAAGAAAGAAGCCCACGACCTTCTCGAGAGTAAGAAAACTCTTTTTCCTGCTTGGACTCGAGAGAGGATGATAAAGGAGGCAATCGACACCCCGAGCATCTTGTGGCTTGAACCAGTTATCTCATTTGACTGTTACAATTCTGTCGACTCTCAGTTCGACATGCCACTTACCCGAAAGACGTTCATCTTTCACGCCTTCGCCAATGTTGCTGAGTTCCCTCATCCTCATCCAGAGGTTGATCGGGAATTGATTGAATTCTATCTGAAGGCTGCTCAACCCCAATACCAAACCTGGAGCGCTCAGAAGATCATCAACGTTCGGGTCCTGAAACCATACACTGAAGGGAAGTTTATCAATGTTCGGTTCAAGGTGCTCAGGGGATCTGCAAAAACTGAACATGCCATTTCTTTAGCAGATCTACTGAACCTCAATCCACATGATTGGATTGTTCTGCACAACATCCTTCTGACCAACGAAGCTGAATATGGTCCGATCATTGACCATCTTAAGAGGATGTTGGTGTGCTATATCATGGAGGTCGCATTGATGGATCAGGAGATTGCAACTGTCTTCAAGAAGAAACCAAAGATATCTCCTGTTGGCTCGGCCAGTGATCTAAACCAGATGAAGATGGGAAAAATTGACCCGAGGCGAAACTCAGTCATGTTCACTAGGAGTGAAGGACAGAAATGTCTCTTTGCCTTAGCTGATAAACATCTTTATACCACTGCTTGTCTAGAGCATGTGCTGGGATCATCCACAGATGCAAAGAAAATACAGCGGATGATATCAACTATTTTGATGACATGATACAATGGTACATTCAGTTCAGATAGACAATCCTCGCGCTCATCTCACGTCTGTTTGAAACTGTAAAGAAGAAGGTTCCCGTTGCTGGCCCAAGCATGAAGAAGAAGTAATCTCGCTCCAATTTGACGCAAAGGGGGAGATTGTTGGGTAGCGTAGCTTTTTGATGTATTGCATCCATTGGGCTCGGTTAATAGTCCAAGTTTTGTTACTCCGGTTTGGGCCTGTCCAACCGTGAGCTGATAGGGTTTAATATAAATATATATGCTTGCATGTATATTAGGTTAACGATTGATAGCGATTACGATAGATCATAGATTATTTCTTCATCGTTCTTGTAAACCCTAAATCCTCTACAGTAGAAGTTCTTTATTGAGCTCTGCTGAGGATTGTTGATTAATCATTCGACACACTTTGATCCATTCTTGTGTTATTCGCTGTTTTCATATTTATTATTCTACCTATTATAAAGATCTAATCGATCTTCAAGTTAGTTTTTAACTCTTCAGCTTAGAGTGTGTAGTTCCGCCTTAATTCCTGTTTCTTGTCTAACTGTGGATTTAGGGCATAACCACTCAGTCTACAACCTTTTCAATCTTGAATTATGTACGACTAAGCTACATCGAACCATCAAAGAGAGGTCTAATAGAAACCAGACTATGAAATCACATCCTTTATATCGAGGCTCTCGTATTGCTAGGGCACCCAAAAATTCAGACCGAGACAACCACAGTAGTAATACCAAGAATGAAATGGGTAACATTACAAACGTGTACATAGAACACACTATCATTTCAAACAATTATCCCTTTCAGATCAATCCAGCACCTATTACAAGAAGGAGCCCAACGGTGTCAATTGACATGGGCTGACTTGATCCTCACCGTACGAAATTCATGTGCCAACAAGGCTCTTCGCCCTAACCCATCGATTAACGAAACCCCTACAACTTGTAAGTACAATCCTCAAATTATCTTGGGCATCTAGACCCTTAGGTACCCGTGCAAGAAATATCACGCTCTTTCCTAGCC
The DNA here is from genome assembly GCF_002870075.4 of Lactuca sativa. Taxonomy (NCBI): domain Eukaryota; kingdom Viridiplantae; phylum Streptophyta; class Magnoliopsida; order Asterales; family Asteraceae; genus Lactuca; species Lactuca sativa. The sequence goes on along the minus strand of NC_056627.2, from coordinate 198,580,094 downwards.
CTAATAGGGATAAGAAACAAGGAGCAAAGGACACCAAGGTTAACCTAGAGATTTATAACCCCCTAAGATGTTTCCAACATTCCTTTGGGAAATATCACCTACATGCCAAGTTGAGTTCGGAGACCAACTCAACTCATGGAGCCATCCTCATAACTAGACCACCAAGACCACTTAGCACTAATATAAACACCGAAGGTATCTGGTCGATGGGATGACCCAGTAAGTATGAGAGTTATCAAACCAAGACTTGAACCTTAGAGAACGCCTATCAAACTCATAAATAGGAAAGGCTAAGTGTCCATAGGACCACCGACTACTAAGGATCAAACGAAACCATCCTCAAGTTTCATGTTGTATAGTCGAATACGTGATCCTCAAGTAACAATAGTGTTCACCCTAAGGGTTAGAGGCACTATTTTGGGGCGTCAAATACGTGATCCTCATTAACCATAACCACCCCTTTTCATTTCACCATACATGACGCAAGGTTAGAATACCTCTGTGTTGGGCTGAGATGACCAACACCCAGCTAGCCAAAGGCAAGTACCCTACGACGCTATCACCAGCCCCGAAATCATTAGAGAGACAGCCGAAGAGATTACATAAATTCAAGCACGACTAGAGCCATCTAGAAACTAACAAAAAAACTAAGCAAGTAAGCGACAGAAGTCCTTGGAATCCCAAGTTAGTGATCAAGCACTACTAAAAGCCCTATTTGGAAAGATATAATACGTTTTGGAAAAGGCATAGAAAAGAGAACCAAGATACCTACACCTTTTCCTTAGTACTTGGGATGCTGCTTTAGAACGAATTTCGGGATGAAATTCCCTCTAACGGGGGGATGATGTCACAACTGGAAAACATTAGATTAAGATGTGAATTCCTAAATAATGTAATCTCCTTGTATAAGCCCAAAACTCTATCTAATAAGCCAAGCCTAATCATTTTTGGTCTTTAACCTATAAATTCTCAAACTAAAGCCCTTATTGGACTAAGACTCACTTATTGGGCCCAAATGGGCTGATAACCTCTCCTTTAGGCTTTAATGGGCCGAAAAACCTTATTTTAGCGTTAATGGGACACAATTTGTTATTGGAACTACTATTTGGTCCGAGAGTTAATATATTTGGGCCCTTCGAACCAAAAACCATTTATTAAGCTTTTATGGGCCGAAGATCCATCTTGGGCCGGTTAGCCCAATTAAAAAAAGATGGGATTAATGAGCTTGTGACACCTCACAATTGATGGGTTTTAGGTAAAAAAAATAAAGTAGAAAACAATTCCTTACTTTGGATCTATGTTTTAACTATTGAACATATAACTTTAAATTGCAAAACAAGAACCCTAAGGAGAGAGGCTATTTTCGAAATTAACCAATTAGTGTTGAAGAGTTACATAACTTTCAATTTTTATAGCAAACAACTCGTTATCCTTTTGATCTTGATCTTATTGGAAGCTTAGCACCACAAATGTAATGTCTATAATGGAGTCACACCCAAAAGCTAGCAAGAAGGAAACTTAAAGGAGTGAGAGAGAGAGAGAGAGTAGGGTAATCCATTTTCGGCGCTAGGGCTTCTTCAAGGAATGAGTAACCAATTTTAGGTGCCAGGAGGCTCCTTATATAGCTGAGGGATTTAGGGTTAAGGGAAAACGCTAATGTTCCTTTGCTTGGGGCCTAAGCTTATCCAAAGGTCTTATCCAAGCCCCTTGGACAAAATCATTAGGGTTTCCCCTATAGATTTCGTCCACCCCCTTCCAAGGAGGTTCTGGAACCTTCCACTCAACTATTTGATAATTGCAAACTAGTCCCTGTACTTTATAATTAATACAATTAACCCCAAAACTAATTCTAATTATTTTCTGGCTAGCTATTAATTAAACATTATGATTTCTAATTGATATATTAATCTTTTAACATATTAATTAATCATTTATATTAATTTATTAATCTTATAATAAATCAATATCTCTCCTTTCATAATTTTATTGTCCAGTTGCTAGGTTTGAGGGCAACCCAAAAGGACTCTGCTGCTATCAATTCAAGTACATACCAATTATAGTTATGAGCTTAGACACCTAATCCAACAATCTCCCACTTGGATAAGTCTGTAACTATAATTGCTAGTATGACTTCTAAATTTGACCATCAAATTGTAGCTTCCAAATGCTGCTGCCAAACTCTGACCCAATCAGTTACGTGTCCTAAGATAAGTGATCACATGACCCTTCGTTCTACTAGATATACCTAGACATAAGAAATGGAATATAATCAATATCTTTGTCCAGAATCTATGTTTCCCGATTTCTGATTTGCGATGATATAGGACTTCTAATTGAACACATCGATTTAGTCCTGGCTGGGCCCAGCACATAAGTTAACACCGAATCGTCGAGGGGCCAACATATATCACTTTTCCCGTTAGGGTAAAAGGAACGAATAAACATTGACTCATATGCTTTTATCTTTCACTCATCAAACCAAACATGACAATACGTTTTATAACACCAAGTTACTGATGCGTTTTTGTATCACCAATGTATAGCCGACTTGCAAATTACAACTCACATATCTCTGTTTCAAGATCATAAATATTATCGTCTCAGTATTACTTGTGTTGAATTCCATGAAGTAATACTCTGAGTGTGGGTTTATCCAATACTCAAATCTCAAATTTTGAGTACTCATGAACATTGCAACAATTCTATTGCTATGTCTATCCTTAGACAATTTGTAATCCAATTCATGATAGTATTAATTCACTACTTACTTCCAAAAGTACGAGCGACTATGGAGTTTGAATAATCATATTATCCGGGAAGTAAAACATGAAAAATATGAAACACAATAATAAACAATTAACAAAAGGTAGTAAACAAACTCGTAAATAATACTTTATTATTTAATCACCAAAAGTCAATTACATTTACTTTGTAACAAGTTTTTGAACTAAACTAATCTAACTACTAAAACTAATATCATCTTTCAGTCCTATGCTCCCAGCATGTTGAATATGCTTAGCCCTACTCAGACCCTTTGTGAGGGGGTCAGTTGGGTTATCTTCAGATGACACCCTCTTTACAACAAGATGGCCTTCTTTTACTCTATGTTTGATGAAATGGTACTATCTGTCCATAGGCTCCTGGATGGTTGGAACAACACCGAGATCCCCGATGAAGTTCCTGAACCAAACTACTTTTTTAGACGCTTCACTCGCTGCTATGTACTCTGATTCACAAGTTGAATCAGCCACCGTATCTTGCTTGGAACTTTTCCAAGCAACTGCTCCTCCATTCAGTAGAAATACCCAACCAGATTGAGAACAGGAAGTTATCTCTATCCGTTTGAAAGCTGGCATTTTTATCACTGTAACCATCTACTCTCAAAGTATCATTGCCACCAAGTACAAGGACCCAGTCCCTCGTTCTTCGCAAATACTTGAGTATATTCTTTACTTCCATCCAATGAGCTCTACCCGGGTTTCCCTGATAGCGACTGACCATGCTCAAAGCAAAGGCCACATCTGGGTGAGTACATGTCATAACGTACATGATCGATCCGACAGCAGAAGCATAAGGTACACGGCTCATGTCAGCTATTTCCTTATCTGTACTAGGGCATTGAGTCTTACTCAATTTGGTATTGCTCTGGATAGGTAGCTCTCCCTTCTTGGAATTTTCCATACTAAACCTCTTTAGTACCTTATCCAAGTATGTGCTCTGACTAAGTCCAATTAGTCTCTTCATTCTATCTCTCAATAGTCTAATCCCAAGAACATAGGCATCTTCAAGGTCTTTCATGGCAAAACACTTTCCAAGCCAAGACTTAACTTCTTTCAAGGTTGGAATGTCATTACTAATGAGTAATATGTCATCGACATATAATACCAGAAAAGTCACTATACTCCCATTAGCCTTGATATACACACAGAACTCATCTTCACTCCAAGAGAAGCCAAACTCTTTGACTTTCTCATGGAAGCAAAATTCCCAACTGCAAGATGCTTGTTTCAATCCATAAATGGATTTCTCAAGCTTCATACTCTATTGGGAAACTTTGCATCAACAAAACCCTCTGGCCGATTTATGTAAACATCCTCAGCCAACTTCCCGTTAAGGAAAGCAGTCTTGACATCCATCTGCCAAATTTCATAGTCATGAAAGGCAACTATGACGAGCAATATCCTGATAGATTTAATCTTGGCTACTGGTGAGAAGGTTTCATCATAGTGAACCTCCGGGGTTTGTGTGAAACCTTTCGCAACTAGTCTAGCCTTGAATGTGTGTACATTCCCATCCATGTCTATCTTCTTCTTGAAGATCCATTTGCACCCAAATGTCTTACGACCTGGTGCATTATCAACCAAATTCCAAACATGGTTGTCATACATGGACTTTATCTCGATGTCCATTGCCTTTTTCCACTTGGAATCCTCTGGGCCTGCCATTGCTTCCTTATAAGAGACTGGTTCATCTAAATTTACCAAGTATCTTATCACCGATGAATGTGTCACCGTCTGAAGTAATATGAAAACCATACAACTCAGGTGGCACACTCACCCTAATGGATCTTCGAAGAGGTAATGAGTTATCAACTGGTTCAACATGAACTGTTTCCTCTGGTTGAGTGTTAGTGTCATTTAAGGTTCCTTCAGTAGTTGACTCTTGAATCTCTTCAAGGTCAATGGTACCCCCACTGTCTTCTTTGAATATGAGTTCTCTTTCTAGAAAGACTCCTCTTCGTGCTACAAAAACCACGTTCTCACTAGGTCTGTAGAATAAATATCCAAAAGACTGTTTTGGGTAACCAATGAAAACACATTTCTAACTTCTTACTGCTAGCTTGTCGTGAGTTTCTCGTCTTACGAAAGCTTCACAACCCCAAACTTTAATATGTGCTAACGAGGGAACTTTCCCTGTCCACATCTCGTGAGGTGTTTTGGCAACCTTTTTTGTCGGGACAAGATTAAGGATGTAGGTGGCTGTCTCTAAGGCATAGCCCCATAAATGAATTGGAAGTGAAGCACGACTCATCATAGAACAAACCATGTCTAACAAGGTTTGATTATGCCTCTCAGTCACACCATTTAATTGTGGTGTACTAGGAGGAGTCAACTGCAAGACTATCCTACAATCTTTTAGATAGTCATTGAACTCAATACTAAGATACTCTCCGCCTCTATCGGATCTAAGTACCTTTATTTTCCTGCCCAATTATTTTCGACCTCATGTTTAATCTCTTTGAACTTTTCAAAGGTTTCTAACTTATGTTTGATTAAGTATATATAGCCATATCTACTATAATCATTAGTGAAAGTCACATAAAATCGATTAGCATCTCTTGTGGTTGATCTTAAGGGTCCACATACATCTGTATGTATGAAGTCCATCAAAACTTCACCTCTTTCACAAGACCCTTTGAATGGTGATTTTGTCATCTTTCCCAAAAGACAAGATTCACACATATCATCTGATTTTAGGTCAATTAATTCCAACACTCCATCCTTATGGAGTTGGGCTATGCGTTTCTTATTAATGTGTCCAAGACGACAATGCTACAAGCATGCCTTGTTTTATACACACCATCACAAGGTAAAGCTTCAAACACAAAAACACAATTCTTATAAACTGAAATTGAACCATTCAAATCATTAAAAATATATTTAAAACCTTGTCCTAACAATACATGAAATGAAATAATGTTTCTCTTCATCTCAGATGAATAACAACAATTCAATAAATCTAATTTAACATCATTACTAAGCAAAAGTTGATAAACTCCGATCTTGGTCACTGGTGAAGACTTCTTGTTTCCCATGATCAAGTTTATCCTTCCTCACTCTATATCCTCACTTTCTTTTAGCCCCTGCAAATCAGAACAGATGTGAAAACCACATCCTGTATCAAGGACCCATGAACGCACTACTAGAAAAACAGCCTTTTACGACGCTCATTGCGCATCGTAAAACTCTCAGACGACGCGCAAATGCGTGTCAAGGAAGGCCCTGTCATAACGAGAGACGACGCGCATTTACGACACGCATTTATGACACGTAATGCGTATCAATAAAGTTGCTTTCAAGAAAGGCCATGTCATAAACGAAGATGACACACATTTTTGCGTATCGTAATTTTTATTTTTATTTGTAAAAAAATTATTTATAGATTTACTAATTTTCAAATTAAATTTGCATTTCATGTCTCATAATAGAAAATAAAATACCATTTACAAAAAATACAATCCATTGCACAAAAGTTAATGTCATACAAAATACAAAATAAAATATAATAAATAAGAAAGATAATTCATTGCACTAACATGTCAAATACAAATAATCATCCCTAACTATATAACCTAATACTACATTGCTATTAGGGGACATCATCATAACTCATTGAAGGTCTTGGAACAATGTTCTCGTCATCAACTCTTACACTAACCTTGCTTTAGTAGATGGTCTTGTAGCTACATTGCAATTTAGCCATTTCCAACTACAATGTTTTATAAATTATTATTATTTTAGATTTATTTATCTAAAACCAAAAATAAATATATTGAAAATGACACATACCAGTCCAGTAGACATTGCTAATTCACCCAACTGCTTCCATTTCGACTCACTTTGTGCTACTAGTGCGATATCCTATATACACAAACAAATGTTATTATTAATTATAATTCATAAAGTCAAGTATTGGAATATCTTTTGTTTACCTTCACAATCTCTAGTTTACCAAGCTGAATAGCTAGTTCAAATCTATAATCAGGATCTGTAGCAACTGCTAAAGCTTCATCAATCATTCCACGCGACTCCAATAAATGAGCAACACTATCGAGAAAAGAAATATTCATATATTAAATTTCTTTGGTTTATCTCAATCAAAGTACAATGATACAAAGTAAGTTGCCTTTATCATATTATTATTGATCTTTGATATTTTGACAAGATTGAGAAAAAAAGAGACTTGCACTACATTAAGGGGGACATCCCCTAAAGAAACAGTTGCCACAACATTAATCACAAGGGCAACCACATTTACAGTGAGTTGGAACTGAATAAATTTTTGTATGTTTGCATGCCGAAGAAACACATTAATCTCAAATAATAATAATAATAATAATAATAATAATAATAATAATAATAATAATAATAATAATAATAATACTTTTGAAGCGTTTTCTATACCAACATAAAGACCAGAAACAGAAGATATCAGACCTTTACAATGGAAGCGAAATTGTCTTCCAAGATTACGATATCACTACTTTCTTCTGCAACTTCAGTTCCTTGGATGCCCATAGCAAGACCAATATCATCCTACAATTTCAATTTCAAAAAACAAAAATCATAAAAATACAGCAGAAATAATTAAATTAATCATGAAAGAGCTTTAATTATTACCTCATGTAGAGCAGGGGCATCCCTTGTTCCATCTCTAGTGCAGCTAAGTGAACAACAACAAGAATTCATCTGATCTGCTACTATGCTATTCAGACTCGTATATTCAAGAAAAGGAAATCAAAAGATTTGAATTTTAAAAATATAAAGATAGGGTTTTTGATTAATTGTGCAAGATTTAGGAGGAGAGGAAAAAAAGATACAAAAATAGATTATACTGTGTTCAGAGAGATGTGTGGTGTGAAAGATATATAAACAGTACTCTCCATAAGTGCTACGATCAGAACTCATACAAGTTTACACACAATTCTCCATAAGTGTTACGATCATTTTTAATTAGAAAAATGCCCACCAATAAGATTATGTAAATTTGCCTACAAAGAAGACGTACAACAGCTCGTACAACTAAGGCACCAGTGGCTCCAAGGGCAGAAGGGTCATATGCAATAATAGCATAATTATGAACAGGGTGAAGACAGACCAGCTAAAAAAATTAGATAATAACCTTAATTAAGAGATTAAGATTTAAGAATTAAGATTAATAGTTAAAAGTTAAAAGTTAATTTCTTTGTTTCATAATCATACCTCTCATGGAATTTTCAACTTTTCTTGTGATTCCTGAAATTTCTGCAATTTAAGCTCAAGTCTAAAGTTGTCTTTTGTTGTGATTCTTGACACTTCTACCCATGTATGCTCCTCTACATTGTCTTCATCAACTACTGATTGTTCTGATTCCTCGAGACTATTTATCTCCAATTTCTGTTTTTCTATTTGTTTGTCCAGTTCCTGGAGGATAGAAACTAGCTCAAGATTTGATTCTTGAGTTTTATTCAATTGTATACTCAAATTATTATTCAAATCTTTTTGAAATTTTATTTCTTCTTCAAGTTATGCTTGGATACCATTTTTATCTTGAACCTAAGCTTTTAGATTAGATCCATAGATCAGGTTTTTTTATTCTAGATAGATAAAGCGTGATAACTGCCAAGCCGCTTATTCACCAGGATGATCTTTTCTAAGACCACGCCTCTTCTGAAGAGAAACAGATTGACTGGTCAAACATGGTCAAACATGAAAGTAGGATGCTATGATTATAATCAACAATTATAATTACACCTTGTCAAATTTTAGTGGGAAGCCACTGTTTGAGTTGTTCATACTATCTGGTGTTGACTCCAGAAATCTCATATTGTAAATTGCCTTCATATCTTCAGGAAGCAAATCTGCTAACTGAATATTAAAAAAATGATGTTATTGGGTATATTTTACAAACTACAATGCCTTGATAACAAAAATACAATGCTGTAATAGAAAGAAAAAAAAGATCCTCACCTCCAATATCTTTGCAAGTTTATCAGTCTCAAATTTCTCGGGATGAGTTGCTACATATATCATTAATAATCAGATCTTTTGTTCATCTGTTGCATCCTGCATGAAGCAACAGCATACAACATTACAATTATGGACATGACATGTGGAATGCATATAATAAATTATTAATTCCTGCTGTTTGCTCACTTGTTCTTTGAGAAACTTAATGATATCTTTTGTTCCTGCATCTCCAAAGACAAGGTCTTGCTCTAATTGCCCCATGTCTTTAAGCCCCATCTCCCTGATAATACCATTAATCTTTCCAGCAAGCTGTTTCAGTCAAACTAATATCAGACATAGTTGACCATTATATCAACATAACCCTGGATTTATTTATTTATTTATTAAAAAAAAAACAAACAAATACCCTAGAGACTTACATCAACATGGAGGGCTAGTTTGTCCATTTGTTCATTATATTGTGGTAATGCTTGAACCATCTTTTGCAAGTCATGAGTGGACATCTCCCCACCATCTCTACAAAAACAATTATGAATGTTTGTTGAATTACAAGGGTAAAATGGTCATTTAGTCTCATTCAGACATTTTATTCATTCTAGAAAGAAAAAAAACAGACCTTATGTATACACAATTTACATGGTCATTTAGTCTCATAATATTCATGTTAAATTTCATGAATATTAAAAATGTTTGTTGAATTGTAAGGGTAAAATGGTCATTTAGTATCATTCATACTAGAAAAAACAAACAAACAGACCTGCCATGCATCTGAGCAGCTTTATTTCTGGACACAAAATTTGTCATCTTGTCATGCAAGCGTTCACTAGCCTGACAATGAACCATTGATCAAAAGCTATATAATTATATATTTTATTAAAAACCAAAACCAAATAAATAAAAAATCTAAAAATGACATACATCTACTATATGGGAATGTCGGAGCTCCAGCCATACTGGATCATGATCCTCTAAAAGGACCTCTTTCCTTTCATAACCATCACCTGTTTTTCTTGGAACCTAAGCAGTATAATTACTTGACGTATAATACAAAAATAATATAAAAAATTTCACTAACAAGATTTTATAATAATAAACAATGTACACTACACTAACCACGTGAACATATTTATTTCCCTCCATTTCAACTAAATCATGGCACATTGCATCATATGTCCATTCATGAATAACAGGAGCAATCTACAAGTAAAAAAAAACAGAGTTAGTTCCTAACTCTACTAAAAAATTAAATTAAAGATGACAGGTTGGATCCTATTATTATAATTTGATAAAGGCCTGGAAATGGAAAAGGAGACATGAGAAGATGATCCTGGTCGTGAAGATGACTCTGAAACCACATTCTTCCCCACTCCCTGAAGCTCATTGGGTCCCACCTTCCTTTGCTCAGAACCAGCTATCATGTTTAACCATTCATAAATACAATTAGTTTACATTAAATAAAAATTAATTTCAAATACAAAACAAGATGATAACAAAATGGTGGTTAAATAAATTTTTTAAAAAAAGTTCTCACAAGAAGTCGATTTGATCACAAGAGGGGTCTCTTCAATTTGTTCAGCTGCAGCTACTTTACTCCCAACGTCACGTCTAATAGTACCCACAGATAGCCGTGAATCTTGTGATGGCATCAAAATAGGATCTTTTTCGGACAAATATACCCCTAGTGAATATTAGCAATCTGAACAAACATTATTGCATTCTCTTTAGGTATATTCATATTGCAATACAAGTACACACAAGTGATTCCTACATGATTATACAGGCACAAACAGAAAAACCTACAAGCTTCCACGTTTTTAAGCATATTGAAACCATAATTACACAACTGCGTACCTTGAGAAACCGATCCCTCCTGTTTTCCCCAATGCCAAAGTAAAACACTTGAAGAAAGAACCCTAATCATAAAGGTAATTGGACAGATATGAAGGTTATTTGAAAGAAAAATCTATGATAATTATTGAAGAAACTAGGAAAGTCAATCCACATTTTGCAGAGTAATAAATATGAAAGTGTATGTATAGTATGTGTAATGTGTAATATAATAAATTGCCTTGCTATCAAGCTGAAGTTCCTTTCTAGAAATATCTTGGTCATCAGAAGTGACGTAGTCGTTGAAGATATCAAAGAACCAAGAGATTCCATTGAAAGGTACGATTATGGTGGACCTTGTCGCTGACGTCTTCTCTGAAATCTTCAGGTAACGACAACGTGGATTCTCCTTGAGATCAAAGTAAAACAGCTTATGCTCCACTGCTTCGTGCACCTCCGCCGCCACCCGAGTTAAAGTCCATCTCCCCTTACGTCTTCTCCTGCACCTCCACCTGTAACATCTTAGACAACAACTCCTCGTTGCCCTTACGTGTTTTGAACCAGGCGAGAGGGATGAGATGGAAATACGAGAGTGAGATAGAAAAAATTAGGGTCAGATTTAGGAACCCTAAATCATCGGCTCAAATTGATAACTGGGAGGTAAGAACCCTAAATTCTCAGATCAGGATCGAATTAAGAGTGTAAGAACTTGTTGGAACCGAGAATTAGGTTTTTGGTGGAGGTGATGGATCGAGGAATTGAGGAAGCTGTGGATGAAGACGAATGCCCTAATTCGAAGAGGCGCGAAATTTTTGGGATGAATAGGCAGGGTGTTAATTTTTTGGATTTTATTTTCCCCCTAAAACGCGTGTTTCCTTAAAAAAATTTAAAGCGACACAGTTACACGACGCACATTTTTTTTTTGTAAGTGCCCTCCGTATTTTGTTTTCTGACACTATTTTTATGATACACAAAAATGCGTGTTATCTATCCTTCAAATTTTGGAAAACTAACATTAAATTTTAAGGCACGCACAAATGCGCTTCCTCTATCAGTGTGCGTCATTAATTGCACGTCGTAAAAGGCTATTTTTCTAGTAGTGACGAGAAGATAATGAGTTATTAGAAGGAATAATGTAAATACCTGCCGAAGATGGCTTCACTTTGCCATCTTTAATATCCTCAAATATTTTAGGCAACTTCTCTTCCAGTTCCCTTTTTCATTGCAATAAAGGCAAACAACATCCTTTGGATCAGGAACATGGGGAATGGTAGCACTGGGATTAGCCTTTGGGCCACTGTTAGATGGCCTAACTTGGACCTTTCCCTTCCAGTTTTGCTTAGGAGGACCTTTCGTCTTTTTCCAGTTTCCATGTCCAATAGCTAAGACAAGAGCACTCGTAGGAGTAAAGGATATACTTTTACCCTTCATTCATGCTTCAGCTGTTTGCAACAAGTTGTGCAATTGGGCCAGTGTTTGCTCAATATTGTTCAAATGTAACGTCAAGATGAATTGACCATAACAATCGGGTAACAAGTTCAGGACCATATCAATGACCAATTCCTGATCAAAGTGAATGTTGAGCTTGACCAAACGCTCTATGTAGCGTTGCATTCTTTGCACATGACATACAACCGACTCCCCTTCTTTCATCTTGCAAGCCATTGGTGACTTGACTACTTCAAACTTTTCATGAAAAGCTCTCTTATGGTACTTTTCCATAAGGTCCTTGTTCATCTCAAAAGGCCAGTAGTCCTTATAGTACTTCTGCAGTTCTGGGGACATGGTTGCGACCATGATGCATGCCACTTTGGTAGCATCATCATAGTGCTTCTTATAGGCAGCATATTCTTCGGGAGTGGCTTTGGACTCATCAAGATCTTTGAGCTCCTTTTCAAGGACATATTCTTTATCCTCAAATGGAATTGCCATCTTGATGTTACACATCCAATCGTTATAGTTAGATCCATCCATAACGATTTTAGAGCAAATATTGAGTAAAGAGAAGTTGTGGTTGGAGGATAATGAAGCAGAAGTGTTTCCAGGAGTAGACATCTGAAAAGAAAGATCATTTTAGTTAGATTTCAAGACAACTTAATATAGTAACCCAAAAATACAATATCAAGGTTAGGATCCAACTATGATGATTCACAACTTAGAAATGGGATGCCGAGATCCAAGTGTCAATTTCATAAAGGTAGGTGAATGATGATTCACCAATTCCACCATAAGACGAAACAAACAAAATGAAATTCCTAATTCCTTTTGAGATACATTGAACTATTCAATGGCATGTTTTAATCTTAGATTATGCTCTTCTATTTGTGACTGGGATACCGAGGATCACAAACAAGATGTGAATAACCATGCAAATGTGCTTGGTAACCTCATTATCTTTATCATTAACTATTGATGTGTCGGTAAACTACACACACTCTATCAAAATTATAATTATGAGATACCCATTACTACTCTTTATTAGTGCCTATTAGTGTGCTGGTAAACCACACACGCTCCACTAATGACCAATAAAGCATAATGTGCAATTTCATGGACTAGCATACTTTTCACACTTTTCCTAAAGTAACTAGAGTTGGGATTTTGTAAAATAATGTTCTAGTGTTTTCTTAATAACATTATACTTTTAATGAAATTTAGTTGTCATATCAAATCCGTTCTACTAACGACCCTCCACTAATCAAGGAAGCGGTAGGTGAGAGTGGACACCCATTCAACTACCATTTTATAGGCAGTTTCCTTATACCTTCTTATAGAGTAGCTTCATGAATGAGGTATACTAGCGATTTGACTGACCATATTCTTATACATATATAATATTTAACTTTTAATTATAATACATATATAAGGTGTGTTTTAAACTTTTTAAAACTTTGGGGTTTATCTTAAAATTTTCAAAAATTAAACTTTTAATTTAAATTTAAAATAAACCAAATAACTAGATTTAATAATTATCTATTAATTAACTTTTAATTAATTCATTAAATCTTTTAAGGATTATCTAATTAAATTAAACATTTAATTTAATCCTAATCCATATCTCTCTAGATTTCGAAAAATAGGGTATAGGATAATTTCCTTGTTTTTTCTCAATTATCCAATTAGGTAACAATTATCTAAAAATAAGAAACCCTAAAAATACCATGTAAATTTCAAAATTTAAGGGAGGAGGCTAGGGTTTCCAAAACCCTAACCCTAATTTCGATTAGGGTTCATGGAGGCTAGGGTTTTTCGAAAAACCCTTTGAACCAAAAACCCTAAAAACGAAAATTGGCCTTTTAGGGTTTAATAGCTATAAACCCTAATTTGCAATTCAACTATTATAATAATTCAATTTAAAACAAAAACAATGTCTCTGATACCACTGATGGGTTTTAGGTAAAGCAAATAAACTAGAAAACAATTCCTAAGTTCACATGCAACCTACTTTGGATCTATGTTTTAACTATTGAACATAAAATAAACTAGAAAACAATTCCTAAGTTCACATGAAACCTACTTTGGATCTATGTTTTAACTATTGAAAATATAACTTTGAATTGCAAAACAAGAACCCTAAGGAGAGAGGCTATTTTCGAAATTAAACAATTAGGGTTGAAGAGTTACATACCTTTTAGTTGTTATAGCAAACAATTGGTAATCTTTTTGATCTTAATCTTGTTGGAAGCTTAACACCACAAATGTAATGTCTCTAATGGAGTCACACCCAAAAGATAGCAATAAGGAAACTTGAAGGAGAGAGAGAGAGAGAGAGAGAGAGAGAGTAGGGTATGCAATTTTTGGCCCTAGGGTTTCTTCAAGGAAGGAGTGACCGATTTTAGGTGTCAGGAAGCTCCTTATATAGATGAGGGATTTATGTTAAGGGAAAACCCTAATGTTCCTTTGCTTGGGGCCTAAGCTTATCCAAAGGCCTTATCCAAGCCCCTTGGACGAAATCATTAGGGTTTCCCTTATATATTTCGTCCAACCCCTTCCAAGGAGGTTCTGGAACCTTCCACTCAACTATTTGATAATTGCAAACTAGTCCCTATACTTTATAATTAATACAGTTAACCCCAAAACTAATTCTAATTAATTTCTGGCTAACTATTAATTAAACATTATGATTCCTAATTAATATATTAGTCTTTTAACATATTAATAAATCATTTATATTAATTTATTAATCTTATAATAAATCAATATCTCTCATTTCATAATTTCCTTGTCCAGTTGCTAGGTTTGAGGGCAACCCAAAAGGACCGTGCTGCTATCAATTCAAGTGCATAACAATTATAGTTATGGGCTTAGACACCTAATCCAACAACAATTACACCACAAATAAACATGCATTACATATCATACATCTAGGCATGAAACTCTTGTCCAACATACAATAATCTTCTTCTCTCCCCTCTCTTTCTCTATATCGTCCAAACACCACCACCCTCCTCACCTCATTTCATTTTTCAAACTCTCACTCCATCACAAAATTCTATCATCTCTCTCTAAAAACACAAAGAACTCTCTCTTCTTCTCTACAAAAATCATGTAAAGTGGGTGTGTTTGCAAGAGTTTCTATTCAAAGATCATACATTTGGTAAGTGTATATTACTCTCAAGATGTTCTATTTCCATCTTATGCTAAAAATTTTCGTCATAACCACCTCATTTACGTTTTTATACTCCTAGAATCACCACCATTTCGAGATCTCTCCAAGAACTCAAGCTAGGGTCAAGTTATGGTGTTTAAGATGGTCAAAACAGATTGTGATTGAGCCATAACTTTTCTATTGAAAGCTATCATTTGAGTTTAAGCATGTTTTTGATGGTGTTACTTGTATTCTCCCCCATAAAACTAGATAAAAACATAAAAAGAAGGGGGTATGAACTCACCTTGAGTGATTCCTTAAGATGGATGTTGAAGAAAGGGGATTTCCAAGTCAATAACACTTGGAGAATGCTTGAGGATTTGAAGATCCTAAGAGCAAATATGATGATATTTGTAGAAGAATTCCATGATATGAGTGAAAGAGTGTAGAATATTCAAGAGTGGGATGAAGTTACTTATCAAGAGTGGAGGAGAAGTTCAAGAACTTCCTGGGAATTTTGAGCTCTAGTGAGGAAAATTGAGAAAGAAAGAGAGAGAGAGAGAGAGAGAGAGAGAGAGAGATGGAGTATTTATTTTAAGAATGTGATGAATGATTGTTTTGGGGAGTGAGTGAGATATAGATCTTTTAGTGTAAGAAAGTCAAATGGAGAGTTGGAAGATGCATAAAAGGACTTTGATTTGACATGTTAAGGAGTGAATAGTGACATAAAGTGGGTATGGTGTCATAACTTTTTGGAAATGTCAACACTCCTAGACAATATCTTGTTTAAAAGATATTATCCTTATTTAAGGATTTCCCCAAAATATGATTAAAATATGGATTTATGGGGTTTAATATGTTAAAATATGGGTTTGGGTGAAAATTCCCCGTTAAATTCATCAAAAACGGGCTTAATGGTAATATTTTTCAAAACTGTTTTACATGAAAAAAGTTAAGGTTATTACCTTTAAAATGACTACTCTCACGTTTTCATATGATTTCCTACAATTTTTGGCGAATTTTACAAAACTGCCTATCATATTTGAAATAATCTCGGACCAGCCTATGAAGGTGAGCAGTTTCACACTTGTTTGAGTCCATTAAAAATTATGAGAAACATTGTGAACAAAGTAGACAAAATTTCCAAACTCCCAGAGTTTACGGATCCAAATTTTGACTTACCATGATTTTTTTACAAATTTTCCAACAAACAGGTCAGAAAGGTAAAAAAAAAACAGAAAAATGTGTATTTTCACAAAAATCAAGCCAAAAATGATATTTTTGATAAAAATGGGTTTAAAATGTTATCTATACCAAAAACTAGCCATAAATACAAGTTTTGAACAAAAGGGGGTGTGACAACGCGAAATTTTCTAGCCTGTACAATCAAACACTTCATTGAAAGTCAAACTCATTTCTGCTATCATTTAGCACAATCAGGAGTTTATTTGAGCGTTCTGAGCCTTGTACACTTAAGGGATAAGTGTTGGGGTTTATCTGCTGAAGTTATAGCTCAAAGAACGAGCCTTAAACACCTTTACAAGGAGTTCACGGCCACCACATGGGAGTTTACGGCCGTAAACTCCATGTGGGCCGTAAACCCCACCCTTATATGATGATATGTGACCATTAGTTTATTCCTTTACTTCCCTTGGCTGAAATCCTCTCAAGTATCATCCCGATGTTCGTCCCCGATCTTCGAAACTCGTAAGTTTCTTGCCCTAACTAGTTGATATCTTACATGAACTAGTGATCTTACATGATTTCATCCGTGAAATCATTCCATTTATGTAGATCTTCAAGTTTCACCAAGAACACACACTAGTGTTCTTGGCCAAAACCGACCATTCAAGCTCCTAGATCGTAAGTACTCTTGTTCTAACTTGTTGTACACTAGGTTTAACATGCTTAGAGCCTAGAAATCACAAATAAACACATGATCCAAGGAGTTTACGGCCAAGACATGTTCTTGGGCCGTAAACCCCTATAAGTGGGGCAAATTACACCCTAGCCCCTTACCAAGCCTTGGAACTTAGTCTAGAACCATACCCCATTGAACTAGGGACTTCATACATTGATTTGGTACTTCACACCATGAGTTTATGGCCGTAAACTCATGAGGAAGTGGTCCCCAGGCCGTAAACACATGTAAAGGTCATTGTTGGACCTTAATCTCACCTAACCTCTTGTTTAAGCCTTGGAACACTTAACTACTTAAGACACCTTGCCTTTAAGCCTCAAATGGAGACCCATTAGGGAGTTTATGGCTAGGAGTAAACTCCCTTGGGCCGTAAACTCCAATAAGTATGGTCCATAGACCATAAACTCACTTACAATGCCTTGCAATCCTTTGTTGCAACCTAATGGCATCCTAACACTTTGACAAAAGTGTTTTCCGCACATTAGGATGTTTATACTTGTCTAATTAGTGTTATAATCACTAATTATATATATATATATATATATATATATACACACACACACACACATATGTCTTTATATGTTATTAGGATCATTATGTATGTCTAAGTCTTCACTTGACACCAAGCACTTGTCCGACACTTCCATACGATCCACTCACTGCAGGTGAGTTCATACCCCTAAATTAACCTTTTAAATGTTTTTAAATGTTTATAAATTCTTTTATTGGGGGGGGGGGGATACAAGTTGAATAATGCTAGTTATTATATCAATCACATGTGATTAATAACTAGCATACAAATGGATTTACTATACGGTTAGCTATTTTACCAAACATATTACTTCAAATGACTTCTCAAACGTCTTTACATGTTAAAACTCTTTATCAAACTATCTTACATACTATATGTTTCCTTTCGAACTCTGTTACAATTGTGTTTCAAACAAAGGTTTTCCTTATACTTAAAACTGTCTTATCAAACAAACTACTTTAAAATCATTTTATAAACTGACATCAAGTCATCATTTCTTAGTTATTAAACTTTTCAAAGGTTTTACAAAACTTCTTT